>NC_135478.1:103308118-103938396 GCF_052094955.1 Ictidomys tridecemlineatus
TAACTTTAAATCTAGCTTCATGAGGATAGAGGAGGCTGGAGCCAGGTGGCTGGGAGGGAAAGGCTTCCAGGTCTGTGGGTGCCATTGGAGCTGGGAGGGCACAGGAAGGTGCCTGGAGGTGTCCCTAGAGCATGGCTGGGGCACTTGGCCTAGTGTTTTGGCCTCCAGGACACAAACAATGGGTCTTTAAGTCACCCAGGGTGTCCAGCTTTGCTCCAGCAGCCACAGGGAGCAGAGGCTGCCAGCGTAGTCATTTGTAGTGCCCAGGCTCGCCAAAGGTGGAGGTATGGCCGCCCGGGGGTGGACCTCAAGGATTACCTGCAAGAAAATTACCTATGGGAACATGGGAGCTGCTAGGATTCTGAACCGATTACCTGAGGCTTTCATGAAAACCACCCCCATCCAGCCCCACTGAGTGGTGCCCAGCGTGACTGAGAAGAGCCTGGATATGGAGGCAGGAGTAGGAGGGTCATATGGAGGTCCACTGGCGCTAAGCACTGTGGCCTTGTCCTTTGTCTTCCCTGCCTATCCCTTTGGCATGTAAGACCTCTGCCTGGCTGAGTGTTTGGCTCAGCAGTTTCCAGGGCAATCTGCAGCCATGTTCTCTGGGTTCCTTTGCCTGCACACCTCGACCACACGGGTTGGCTCTTGAGGAATCCCCTGGCGCATGCCATAGTGGCTGTGGCACTTCCAGGTCTGCAGATCCCCATGAGCTATGCAGGTGGAAATCAAGGAAGAGATGCTCTGCTTTGGGTTTTGCTTTGAAGTTTGAATTTTGCTTTTTAAATTTTTTCTTTATTAGTGAGTCAGAGTTAAACACAATAGTGGGCTTCATTTTGCAATAATCCCACAAGCAAGGAAGATAATCTGCTCCACCTCAGGCCCCAGCCTCCCCTCCCCTCCCCTCTCTCGCCCTGCCCCTCCCTGCTTCTCTTCCATTTGTTTATATATAGTTTATTTATAGTTTGTTTCAACCTTTAATAGGAAACGGCACATGCTCATATTTAGAAATCGCTTTCTTCATTTCCTTCGTATATCTGTATTTCTGAATACTGGCCCTTTCAAAAGCAAAGGATGCTCAAACAGTTCAGATTTTTTTTTTTTTTTAAAGAGTTCCGCCCTCCTACTCTGTGTGCTCTCTGCTCTCTCCTCTGTGGTCAGAAGGTCACAGTCCTCCGGGGCCACCAGGGCGTCCTCTGTGGACCTGAGGGGCTGGAGCTTTGGGTTTATCTCTGCACTTGCAGCTGCTGTACATTTCCCGCGAGAAGCAGGATCTGGCAGGGGCCCTAGGGTGGGTGGCTTTTCTGTGTGTCCAAACCCTCGAAAAGCCCAGTTCTCAGGGGTAAGTCGTGGCCATGGCCCTTGCCTTCAGGCTTGGTCTCCTCGTGGCTGGAGAATCCCTGTGCTGGGCAGCAGCCCTCCATCCTGGACCACAGGTGGCGTGTTAGGTGTTTTAGAAGGGGGTTTCCAGCGAACCAGTTTGGAACAGCCTGGTTTATCAAAGACCACTGGTCTGTGTAATTTCCCCTCTAACTAAAATGACTTAAATTACTGACTTTCAAAATAGTAAGATTTTTAAAGGTGTTTTTTTAATTAGAGGGCTGTGGGAGAGACAGATGAGCCTAATAGCCCACTGTGTTTCATGAGTGATCCCACTTGGAGCGCAGGCGGCCATTCTATGTGGCACGGTAAGACCATCGACATCTGACCTTCCCTTCTCAGGCTGAGTGCTCAGCTAGAACCTTCCATCTGATACTCACTCTCCCTTCTTCTTCCTCCCTTCCTTCCTTCTTTTCTTCCGGGAGAGAGATGCTATTCTACATAGTAGAAAAACCAAACATTGCAATAAAAATGGTCCCGAGTTTATGAAATCTATCAGTTTGTTATCTTCCTTTTGCAAATCACAGAGAATCCAATTAAAACAGGTTTAAACAAACAAGCTGAAGTATTCAGGGGAAGAGCGGACTGCAGGTGCAGTAGCATCCAGGGGTTCATCAGGTACAGTCTATCTTATTTCATTTTTGCCTTCTGCCATGTGTGTCCCATGGTCAGACAGGCTCTTCCCTCACGGAACGGCTCCAGCCGCACATCACTCTGGGTTTATAGCCAGAACAAAACTGTCCTCAGGGAGTTCTCAAGCCCTGAATGTGTTCTAATTGCATCCTGGGTAGAAGTGGAGGGGCCTGGGTCTTTTCGACTCAGTCCCTCTTAGGCCTTGATCTGCAGAAACGGCAGTGCACACAGCTGCAGGTGGCCAGCAGGTCCAGTGCAGCACTCATGGACACGGGCAGGCTGTCCCTGCCAGCCTGGGAAGCAGCTGGTCGGGGGAGGAGGCGTTGTGTCCAGCTGACGGCAGGTTTTTCAGATGTCACAGGAAACCATTTCAGGGCTTTAGACTGACAGCACTGGGGAGAACAGGAACGGGGTGAAGCCTCACTTACAAACTCGGCAGAGCCAGCACCAGATCCCCAGCCTCACGTCTCCTGAAGCACATGTACTATGTGCTCCTGCCGTGAGCCCCACCTTCCATAGGACTTGTGCACCGCAGTGCCAGTCTCTGAAGCCACTGAGCTTCTTTTCTGTGAGCTCCAAGGTCTCATACCCATTCCCCTAACAACTCTTCTGGTTGGAAGTGTGTGGCTGACTCACAAGCCTTCCCCCTTGATTCCCATGAAGCATTACTCACCGAGGATTTGCAAATGTGCAAATGTGTGCAGACACCATGGAGAGCAGTGTGGAGGTTCCTTGGAAGAATAAAAATAGAGTGACCATATGGCCCAGCAAGCCCTCTTCTGTGTATATTCAAAAGAAATGAAATCAGCATGTGGAAGAGACATCTGTACTCATGGGTTTGCTGCAACACCCTTCACAACAGCCAAGGGATAGACGGAATTCATTTTAATGTCCTGTGGATAAATGGATGGATGCCTAAGCAAATTGGCAGGTGTACTGTGGAATATTATTCAACCCTGAAAAGGAAGGAGATGCTGGCACTTGCAACAACTTGGATGAACCTAGAGGACGTTGTGCTGAATTCCATAAGCCAGGCACAGAAAAATCCGGCACAACCTCACTTAACAAGGACAATCTAAAAATGTGAACTTACAGAGGCTGAGAATAAATAGTGGTCACCAGGGGTGAAGGGCGAGGAATAGGTGCTGGTCAAAGCTACATGGGCAAGTGTATGCCAGGTGAGTGAGACCTGGAGATCTGCACCCTAACTGCCTGTAGTGAGGAATGTGGTATTTTGCCCTTTAAATCTCATTAAGAGGACAGCTTTCTCTGGTTAAGTATTTTTGCAAAACAAAGCAAAGCATACAGGGGAGCCCAAGGGACTGGCAGGAGGCAGTGAGGGGGGCCAGGGTGTTCCAGATGTGTGCAGTGGCCAGCCCACTGAGCTGTGTCATCAGATAAGAGCAATTATTTGCTTCAATTGTGCCTTGCAGCTAGGGGGAAAGGCTGTGTTCCAGAGACTCTACTGCACCTGGGAGGGAGTCCAGCCATGAAGGCATTACAGGTGGCTTTTCCAGGGGCCAGGAGGCATGGCTTGGGAATGAGCTCTTAAGTGTACTCAGCTGCTCAGGCCCGAGCCTTTCCACCTGCCCGGGCCCTACATGATCTGCAGATGTGGGAGATGTGCTGTGCTGTGCATGTGCACGGAGACTGGTGAGAGCTGGGAACAAGGCCCCGCCCTGCCCCTCAGGCCCAATATAAGGTGCAAGGAGTGCTGGTGGCTCTCCTCTTTGCTCTGCTCAACTTGTTTTTATGGTAAGTAGATTAGTAACAAGTCTCCTGGTTTTTTTTTTGGGGGGGGGGGAGGGGCGTACTGGGGATTGAGCCCAGGGGTGCTTAACCCCTGAGCCACATCCCTGGACCTTTTTCCTTTTTTTTTTTTTTTTTGAGACAGGGTCTTGCTAAGTTGCTTAGGGCCTCCCTAAATTGCTGAGGCTCACTTTGAAATCGTGATCTTGCCTCAGCCTCCTGAGTCTCTGTGACTATAGCATGACTCTCTTTCTCATGAAGAGGGCTAGAAAGTTGATAGTGGTGGGTTTCCTTTTCATTTGTATCTTCGCTATCTAGATCTCTCTTTTTACCACAAACTGTTTTCTCCAAGACACCCCCCCTGGGCATAGGCATGGATCAGAGCCTTAGGTACTTTGGGGATGGTGGGGACAGCCCAGGGGGTGTTTCTGCAGAGCTGTGCTGTGAGCTCCATCCCCCTCCATACAAGGGGCAATTGTAGGGAGGAGGATATGACCTGCCAAGGCCATCCAGAGAGCTCCAGGTGAATCTGCCCATTAGGTGGGCATGCACACAGGGCGCCTGGCCTGGATTCACCCTGTAAACAGCCAGGCCTTAGAGGCTGCACAGTGGGGGGCTGCGCTGGAGGGAGAGTGGAATGAGGCATCCCACTGCTGCACCCACAGGGGACGTGTTGGCCTGGATGGGGAGCTGACCGGACAAGAAGACCTGAATAGTGTGAGGTCCTGCTCTTCTGCAGGGACAGATGCTAAGGGAATTTGAGCAGGAAGCAGGAGAGGTGGCCTTCTCTGAGCAAAGCTGTGCTGTTTGGATGGTCACTGAAATGTCCACTAGAGAGCCACCTTCGCATACCTGTCAGGCCCTCCGAGAGCGAGCCATGAGCCATTGAGCATCAGTGCTGATCAGGTGAGACCCACTGCTTCCCTGACTGCCCTGGGGTCAGGACACTAGGGACGGGGGAAAACTGCTCAAGGTAGGGAACAGAGGATTTAGAGTCTGACACCTTGCAGAGCCCATGAGGACGGCCAGCCCCATCAGGTCCTCAGGCTGTGCAAGGTGAACCGCGGGTCAAATCAATGTGAATATTTAGGATGTTGGCAGTTGTTTAAATTTATTTTTAAAAGCAGCTTTACTGAGGTAAAATTGATAAACAAGGAGCTGCACATGTTGAATACACACAGTTTGGGGAGTTCGGGTGTGCCAAGCACCTGTTGATGCCATCCCCACCTCCAAGCAACAGATGCATCTCCAGCACCTGTGTGGGCGGTGCACCTGTGCAGGTGTGGGTGTTGAAGGGTACCCGACAGGAGAGCAGTGCTCCTGACAGTTTCTAAGTGAATGATCCCCTATTGTTAATTGCAGGCACGATCTTGTGGGGTGGATCTCTAGAACTTGGCCATCTAAGTTAGCTGAAACTTTAAACATTAGTAGGCTTTATTTTTACAGAAGTTTTGGGTTTATGAAAAAGAGAGCTGACTCCACCATTTCGGTAGAGTCATTTCCCCTGCAATTTCCCCCGTTATCAACATTTTGCTTGGTTGTGGTGCATTTGATACAAGTAATGGACCAATATTGAAACATTATTGTTAGCTAAAGTACATGATCTATTCAGGTTTTCTTAGGTTTTACCTAATGCCTTTTTTCTATTCTGGGATCCCATCCAGGAGACTGCCTTACATTGATTTGTCATGTCTAGTCAATGTAATTTTAAATTCCAAATTGAGATTGATAATCTTGAAGATATCATACATTATCTCACTGTTAAGGTTATGGTAACTATTGTCATGAAGAAATCCCAGATCTCAAGAGTAGCACAAGGTAATTAGTGTCAGCAGACTTATTTCCTTGTGGTGCCAGGGTCTGATTCTTTCCTGGTCCCTTGGAGCCCTTGGCATACAGCCAACAGAGCAGGAAGCACAGGAAGGCGCCTGGATCCCCAGTCACCCAGGCCAGGGCACAACAGCTGTCCACTCCTTCACTCACTCATACACATGAGAGAACCAGTACATGGTGGAGCCTGTCGGTGGGGAGCCATGTGCCCCAGGGTGGGGAATGGGCCTGTGGGAAGTCCTCTCTGCCACATAGTGTGGGTTAAAAGTCCAAGGGGCTGGCTGAGCTTTTACCCAGAGGAAAGTGTGGGGAACGGGTTGGACTAATCTAGGCAGGATCCTGGAAATCTTGGAAGGGGTAGAGCATGGTGCATTGTGGGCACAGTGAGGGGATGGGCCATGGGTTTGGGCAGGGTTGACATGGCACCTGGTAGGACTGGAGAATTGGCCAGATTTCAGATCATAGTGTCTTGTTTCCTTGGAGTTTCCAATTTAACCTCATGGTGATAAGGTGACATTGGAGTGTTTTAACCTGTGAGTGATGTCATTAGCTTTGTAATTAAGAAATATACTGACCAGGTATAAGATAAACACGTATTGGAGACCTCATATCCAGCAATGTGGCTGTAGCATTGATATTGTCCCTGTTTGTCTGAAATAAACTGAGTAGTTCCCAAGTACTCTCACCACCCCTCAGAAAAGAGGAAATGATGGGTGTGCTAATTGGTTTGCTCACAGAAATCATTCCACAGTGAAAACTTCTAGGATGTAATTTCTATTTGTCCCTCATACTCAATAAATATGGACAAAAATGCAGAATATTAGGGTCACAGGGTGGAGAATAGACTGGGCAGATAGGGCTGGACGAGCTCAGCTGGGTACGGCAGGGCATCTGGGAAGGAAGAGGTGGCAGAGAACAGATTAGATGCCATGGCTGTGGTGGGAAGGGGGCAAATGTGCTCCTGTGTCCCAGCACCAGGGAGGCACTGGCCCAAGTCCCACCCCTTAAGGAGCCTCTCCCTTTGTCCTCCAAGGGATTAGGATGGATTAATTCAGCTTTCCTTCCCCATCTCCATGGAAGCTAAAAGCCCCTCAATGAACAATGCACCACTGATAAAGAATGATGCCAATTGCAATTTTGAGACCCCATAGAATGCATGATGCATCCCATTCTCAGTAACATTGGAAGGTGAAGAATTCTCGCTAGGTAACTTACTAGAATGGAGAATGGAATTCCCTGGTCATTGTGTCGCTGGCTTTGTCTCTGTATCCAGCCTGTGAGTTCTGCAAGGGCGCAGACCTCGCTTCATACTTCTGTAAACATCTCGGGCCAGCTTTAAACCAGGAGCATGGTAGTTGTTGCATAAAGATAAACTGAGCTACGAGACACTGTGGTGGGGAGGAGCCACTTCTTCAGTGTTAGGAGGGCATTTTATATTGTGTAAATGAAAAATCTGTATATTGTGGAGAAAAAGTGGCAAAAATATCAGTACCAACTTGAGTTTAAAAATAAAATTAAGAATGACTTTAGAATTCTGGAGTAGTTGCCACGTTCCCATACATCCCACACACAGCTTGATTTGTTAGCATATTATAAACCAGAGAAAAATAGTCAAAGAAATTTATCAAGGTGCGCTAATAGTGACTGAATGACAGATTTATTTGGAATTGCTTTTCCCACTGTGTGCCTTTACGTTCCAGTAGGAGCCCAGTCTCCTTAGGCTCCTGTGATATAATGTGCCATACTTCTGCCATTCTCACTCTGGGAGGGACTGAGT
Organism: Ictidomys tridecemlineatus; assembly: GCF_052094955.1. Taxonomy (NCBI): domain Eukaryota; kingdom Metazoa; phylum Chordata; class Mammalia; order Rodentia; family Sciuridae; genus Ictidomys; species Ictidomys tridecemlineatus. The sequence continues at coordinate 103,315,488 of NC_135478.1, forward strand.
GCAGAACTTTCCTGGGCCTTTGATGGTTCCTGATTTTGCGGCTGGGTGGCTGGTGGTCACCCCTCTTGGTCTACTGCAACTCTGCGTCCAGAAGTTCCTGTCCTTGGTGGGTCTCCTGAGTGCTGGATGGATTTGTGCTTTGTTAGCTCTGTCTTAGGAAGGAGTCAAAGTCCCTGCTTCTGAGAAACCTGTGAAATTAACAGATACAGATTCACTGAATTTTCAAATGTTCCTTTGAAAATTTCCATTTTATATAGATAATATCACAATCTTGGATAAAATCTAAACTTGGGCGCTAATGGATTAAATTTTAGATTTTTGCTTCACTCCTTCAGTTACTCTCTGGCTTTTGATTCCTCTTATCACTTCAGGCAAAGAAATGTGAATTGTAAAGACAAACATCCCCCTCCCCCCATGTTATTCTAGCTTGAGGGAAAGCTAAGTACCTTGTGGAATCAGAAGGGTGGAGAAAGCAAGCAAGACAGCAAGGAACTGTCTGATGCTTCTTCATTTGCTGTTTTGGCCATTCAGTATTTCAAATTAACAGAGCAAAACAAATAGAAGCTCAAGGCTGGTGCACACCCTGGTACCCTGGGGAGCAGGCAAAGGTGCCAACATATTTGTAAGTTTGTTTCCCTTTTAAAGCGACCTGTATTGAACCAGTGGATTTCTGAGCCACAAATATTGATGACCATTCCAGGTTTTAGAAAAATTACACCATAGTTAATGACCCCAATGATCAATAGGCATTACTTGCATTTTTATTTTCCTATAAAGTCAACCCAGGAGGGAAATAATAGAAGAAGCCTCCTGTTTAGCCTGATCAGTGAATACAAGGATCTTTTTACATTGACAACTCAAATGATTACTCTGTGCCTAAATTCTCTTTGCATTTGATCTTTATTACAATGATGATCAGATTAGCTGATAGTCACTGCATAGGAAATGATAGATTCTCTGCAACGAGGCGGGATTTGGGGTGCAATTTGCAAATCAGTGACTAAATTAATTCATCCTAAAGGATTATATCCTTTATATTTACAAAATTGAGATGAAACTATTTTCATAAAGTAGTTCTCACTTGCCTGGTTTAGCATACACTTCCAAATTTGTGCTCTTTGGTAATGAGAGAGGGGAGGAAGGAGGAGGAAGAGAACAGAGTGAAACTGAAGCTCTGAGTGTAGGTCCCTCACTCTTGAGTTGCAGGCGCCCCTGGGCTACCTCCACCTCCTGTATTTTAACCCTTTCGGGTTGTGCAGAGCGTTGCAGTCTCCACTTGAACCTCTTCCTACTGTTAATAACCTAAACTCCATTTTTTAAAAAATTCACATTTTGTGTTTTACTGGAAAGTCAAACTTTTTCCTCCTTTTACAGTGATTGTCCATAAAGACAAAGGGATGAAGGAGATCACCAGATGTCTAAGAAAAGATGAAGGATTTAGGTAATGAGATTGAGAACAGAGAGTGACTGCCAGACTGCAGAACTTGGGTGGCCTGTGAGACCCTCTCAGCCTCCAGAATGCAGGGGCCAAAAACAGCCCCGCTGGCCCCTGTCTCCAGGGTGTTGGTCAGCACCCTTGCTGTTGCGGGTGGTGAGGTGCAGACCCACCCCGTGGGCCTCTGGCTGAAATGTGCACTTTTTAGGTGGATGTGGAAGTGTGCTTGGAGGAGATCTCATTCCCTCACTCCATGATTTTTAGGAGCAGGAGATGTTGAGGAAGCTCCGTGGTGATGGTGTGGTGTAAATCGCGGTGGTGGGTCTTGTCCTGCTCCATCACTGTCCATGGGTCTTAGGCCCAGAACTCATTCATGGACTTTAAATGTTGACATTTAACTCTAGGCTGATAGTTTTTCTTTTTTAAATAAAGATTTAATGCTGTAAAGCAATGATTCCTTCTTAGAAATATAGTGATCTCAGTTTCCAAACAGATTGCTTGGCTGCAAAGGTCATGAGAGCTTCGGTACAATTTTCGGGAGAGGATGCTTCCAAATGCATCTTCCTCTGACCTCAGAGGAAGGGTGATGTGTGGGTGGGAATGGTGGATTCCATGATTTTAGGGTCTGTAAACAAATCAAGATGGCGCCTGGCATTTTGCCAGAGGGAGTGGTTTGTGAAATAATGCCAGTGAGCCATTAAGTATGGAGATCCTTTATTGGTTGACTGCTGTATCTAGTTTATGTTAATTAAGATAAGCTGTGTGTAATGTATATATACCCGTCCTGTCCTTCAATAAACGGCTCCCACTCCTGCTGTATCAATCTACACAAGTTCCTTGTCACCCTCCGGTTTGTTTGCCCAGCCAGCAGGGCTTCGGCACCATTTGTCAGGGCAAAATGTGGTGTAAGCCTCCCTGTGCTGCCTCTGAGGGCATGTACAGTTTAGACTGAGAAGAAGGGTGGGTGATAGCAGAGGGTTTATGCAGGTTTATTGAAACCTAGTTCCTCTGGCCCACATAGAGCTCTCATATTTAAGTATCGAAACTTAAGTCATGTTTAACAGGAACCTTTTATAAACCTGCCTCATCTGAGCAGAACACCGTGTGTACTCGTGTGTGTGTGTGGGGGGGGGTGTAGGGGTTATTCAGTGGTCACTGGTGATTTTACTGTGAAAGTACTGGGCACATCCATGGCTGCCTTTCTAAGTATCTGGCCTCCTGTGAGCAAGTCTTTTGAAAGTTTTTTTTTCCCATTGTTACAGATCTCTCCCTTCACGGTTTCTACTCTCTATGCTCATGGAGGGGCTTCTGCTTGGACAGTGCCTCAGGTAGCTTCCTGGGGAAGGTAGAAGTAAACCTCTGCCTGAGAAACTATGTAACCTGTGTGCCCGAGTAGTCACAGCCACCTGTGGCCTTTAAATCCAAATTAATGAAAATTAAAAATCTGTCCCTCATTTGCACCAGTGCCCCCCCCCCCAGTGCTTAGTGGCACAGGTGAGGAGCTGTGATTCCTGGAGGCGCCAGAAGCTCAGCCAGGGGAGAAGGCTCTGCTCACCTGGCTCTGTGACTGGCATCTGCAGCCAAGCTGGCAAATAATCAAGCAATTTGCACTTGTCAGTGTGTCCACAGAAGTAAAACTTGGTTCTGAGGCTTAAAGGACTGCTTGTTTTGTTTTATTCAAAGTGTGTGAGAGTGAATCCTCAGGCCCGGTAAGTCTGTTCTGGCTTCTAGGTTTTGAAAAAATGGCTTTTAGTCATTCTATTGCATAGAGTGGTCCATCTCTTCTCACTGAATGTCCTCCTTTCCTCCTCCCTTTTCCTCCTCCTCATTCTCCCACCTCTTCCTCCTCATTTTCTTCCTCCTCCATCCTCCTCCTCTTCCTCTTCTTCTCTTCTTCATCCTCTTCCTCCTCCTCAATTCTTTAGTCATACATGACAGGAGAATCCATGTTGGTAGAATTCACAAGCATGGAATGTGTCATCTTCTAATCAGGAGCCTGTTTTGGGGGATGTGCAGAATGGTGGGGTTCCCGTGGTCTATTCATGGCTGGATCTTCTAAGGAACACTGCTTCCTCCCCTGAAAACCCTGTGTCCTGGGGGTTGTGGGAGACCTCCTCCCGAGACATCCCAAGTTGGGTCCTTCCCTGAGTTCTGCTGTATGGCCAGGCCAGGAGCCACAGGCTCTGGAGCAAGCCATAGCTGCTTCTCTCTGGGCTTCTGTTTCCTTGACCTTCTTATTTCTCCTGTCTTGGAATTCTGTGAGCACTGTCCTGACATGTGGTAGCATCATGCAAATCTCTCCAAATCTACAGCCCACTTGCGTCTCCCAGGCAGTTGGCAGATGAGGATGTTCTCACATGGGAGATTCGCTTGAAGAACCCATGTAGTGCTTCTTTCTCTTTCATATTTTGAGGAGGAATTTGTTGGGTAAAATTTTTAATTCTGCTCATTTTGTTAAAAAAAAAAGAAAACAAACCAACCCATGTTTTATATTCTTAATATTATGATGGAATTTTTCCTATAATCTACACCTTGACTTTAATGATACAAACTACTTTATTTCCATTACTAATGAGAAGGCCATTTAGAAAATATTTTTGCTTAATACGTCTAATTATTTCTCTGGTTGAATGGGAATGTTGCTGTTCTAGAAACCTTTTAAGACTAACCAGAACCTGACTGTTCCTCAGAGGTTCCCTTGGCTTCCACAACCTTTGTTCTTTCCAACAGCCTAGAGAGTACTGCACGTGCCGCCTCCTCAAATGCTTCCGAGTCTACATCTCCACAAAAGGAGTCTCCCTTTTGTCTTTCTCTATCAGCATTTCATTTCTTGAGACTGGAAATATCAAACCCTGCATATGATTATTAGAGTCTTTAAAAATGTCTTAGCACCTCATAAATTCTAATTTTCAAACCTGGCCTTTATTAAGGGCCAGGCCTGTGGTTTGGCCATGGCATTTGGACTGTGCACTGACTTTATTGTTTGAGGGTTTTTCTTTGTGATGTGAGGAGCTGTGATCAACGGAAAAGTGAATTATTTAACATATTGCCCTGCAGCATGCTCATTGTCAGTTGAGACTTCCCGAGGTGACAAAGTGGGAACAAAGTGAGACGGGACTACTCTGCACACATTGCACATGCACTTCACAGAAGAAGGAGGGGAGAGGTGCTGTGCTAGGGCTGTCAGATTTGCCAAATAGAAATGCAGGACCCTGGTTAAATCTGGAACTCAGGTAGATATGAAAACTGCTAGTGTAGCACTCTCCTCCAGGATACCTGGGGTGAAATTATAGAAACATTCCTGCTTTATCTAAAATTCAAATTCAACCGCATGCTCGGGATGTTGGCTAGAAACCCTATTTATGGTGAAGAAAGTCTTTGGAAAAGAAAATAATAGCTTAATAAATATATCTCACATCTACAGGGTCTCGGCAGATAGTGAACATAAAATGACTCTGCAGAAGTGAGAATGAGGAGCAGCTGTACCAGAATAGATGAGATACAGAGCTAAGGTCCCAGGTGACGGTGACCCGTCCTTCCCAACTCCTTCCTTGAGGGTGGGAGGTTCTGGACTCTTGGATGCACAGTGCCTCCTGTGCCATGAGGCCTGTGGGTGGGCAGCGAGGGCAGTGGCGGCCTCAGCCTCACCGCAGTGTCCTCTTAGCGTTTTGTGGACCATGTGCACTAACCTGCTGGCCCTTGGTCTTGTGCCTGGAAATAGATGGAGGGGCCCACAATCGATTCCAGGCACATCCTGGGGGCCCAATGACTTGGTGCAAGTTCGCTAGAGCTACAAGGGAGCGTATCAATGTATCTTTCACACTGCAAGTTCTAGGTTAGAGCCTGTCCTGTGCTCTAGTTCATCCACAGCTCCTAGCAAGTGCCTGGCCCAAGATCAGGTAGAAGAACAGAAGTGTTTGTTGGGGGAAGCGTGGATGCCAGTGCGTGCACTGGTAGACTTAACCGCTGTGTAGAATACAGGGATATGGCGTGTGTGTCTGCATGTGCACAGATGCACGCACACGTCACTTAGCACAATGACGGCTGTTGCAACAAACTCCTGAGCACACGCAGGTGCCACCATGACTGAAGACGGGTCCTGGCTTCAAAAGGTCTCACGTGCTGGTTCAGGGTGTGGGGTGGCTCTCTTCTGAGCAGTGAGTACAGGGGTTTAGGCCCTTCTGCCTGTGGCTTTCGCAGGTTCACCATGTGGCCTCCAAGGTGGGCAGGATGATCAAGATGGAGAAAAGGAGTGAGCAAGTGTGGGAAGCTGAGTGGGCCCCGTCACGGTTGCTCACCACATCACGGGCAAGATCTGCTATGTGGCCCCCAAAGAGAGTCTGGGGAATAGAGTCTTGGGCTGGTACTGCCTTCCAGCCCCTAGGGAATAGGAAGCAGCATCTTTGGGTGGATGGCCACCCCGCCCTACTGCACCTTTCCACTTATCAAGCCAGGGAGGTGGATGGCTCTTGACAGGAATGCCCATGACCCTGCCTCTTGACATTCATGCTGTTGGGGCTCAGAAGATGGCACCCCGAAGCATGGCACTTTGGGAACAGAAGCAGCTTCAGATGTCTTTCTCTGCCCTCCATCCTCATGCCCCACCAAAGCCCCCAGGAAAGCCCTGGAAACTAGAATTCCTCTTCCTCAAGGCAGTTTATGGACCTGGAGCCCCCTCCCCCAGACAAGCCACAAAGTCCCACCTCTGTGTCTCGGAGCTGGTTACAAAGAAACACTCTGACTTCCCTTGTCTGGTGGTAGATTCTAAGATCCCCATTTTGGAAGAGGTCCTGCCTGCCCCTGGAAGGTGAGAAGGCTGCACAGAAAGGCCAAGAAGAGCCGAGGGCTGTGCTGCCCAATTACCTTCTGACTGCCCTGCTCCACAGGACCCTCTGTCCTCCTCACGCTGGTCTTGTTGAGGGCCACAGCCGAGTCTGGATGACGCATGGCATTTTTGCCAGAATGGAGTGGTTGAGAGGTGACACCAGCAAGCCATTTAGATAATAATGGTTATGTTAACTGTGTATACTAGACCCCTGCTGTCCGCCTTGGCCTGCTACTTTGGAGTTCTCACACTACTTTGTAGTTCTAGCAGGGATTCACCGAGTGTTCCCATTGGTTGGGGAAGTGCTGGAAGAGGAATTTCTGGTTGGTGTGTGGTTCCTCGAGGAGCCACATGGCTTTTGGGGGAAGTTCCCAGGGAGTGTTCTGGTGGAGTTTAGAAATAAAGTTTGTGCCCAGTCAGACTGCGGCATGATCTCATGGGGAGCGCAACCCCACCAAGTCTCCCTGGGCCTCAGACCAACACTCTGTGGAATGCTGAGTGTTTCCAGCCACTGAATGGGCCACCGGACCTCAGGAATGCTGGAGCCAGGCTCTTGAAATCACTGCAGTCCTGTGAGAAGCCCGGGGCAAGGACTGTCCCTGCAGCTTCCTGAGAGACCTTGGAGCAGAGGGCTCGGCCATGCTTGGATTCCTGAGCCAGGAAACCCAATATAAGTGTGTGCTGTTTTACATCACAGGGTTTCGGGGAACTCTGCTGTGTAGAAATAGGTGGTGACACACGTGGACTTCGAGCAGCCCCACATTCTGGGAAGGCAGGACCTGCGAATCTCTGCCACAGTCAGCACCAAGGACTTGCTGGATGATGTGGGACTTACCCTGTCTTGTAGAAATTAAAACTGGTTATCTCCTTGGTCTTCCTAGGGTCCTGTGACCACCTCAAACAATCAACAGGACATTCTTAAAGTCCCCCAGACTCACTTTAATGTTCTCTCATTTACCTGTTGGGGGAGAGGTTACAAGGAGAACCAAGCACTCGGCACCAGGTGCCACACAAAAGAGCCCACAGCAGCTTGTGGTCACCTGTCCTCAGGCCAGAAAGGTACAAAGGATGCCAATAGGCCACACAAGCTGTTCCCAGCTGCAGGATGGACTGTGGGAGGCAACAGGGCCATGGGAGGCAGCTTCCCTAGTGTGAAGAGGGCCTGGTGACCCTGTTCCCACCAGAAGATGCAGCGGGCTTGCTGGAATCCTTCTGCAGCTGCTGCCCAAGGATAACAGGATCTGGTGTACAGGGAGGCTCCTGGCCAGGAGATGACTCTGCAGGGGCAGGTTGGAAGGGGGGCTTAGGGTTAAGTAATTCGAGTCCTTTTCAATTTCCCCAGATGTCAAGACCACATATAATATTGAGCCTTAATTTTAGGACCTATATTCTGTTTAATGAAAAAGTAATTTTCGTGAGGGAAATAGGGTGATATTAGAGAACGAAACTGGAAAGGTACATAGAAAATAAGTCACATGGGAATGTCTACCTCATTTGGTGGCTTTTGTGTTGTTCCTTTCCATCTCTCCATGGTGGCATTATTTGCATAACAAGGCTTCAATCAACCATTATTCTTGCACAAACCAAAGGAGTTTTAGCCCCTTTTTCCGAGTTGATTATTCACACTGGCATTTCTTGTGTACACGTAAACACTCCTTCATCTCAATTTAGTTCAAAGCATGAAAAGTACCAATGTGTAATTAATCACTATTCTTCACAGGATGGGATGGAAGCCAGCGTGATTGAGTCAGTTGTTACCAGGAGCTGAGGGTCTTTTCCATTTAATAAGGAAGAGTAGAAGGAAACTCTGCAGACCCACACTTCACCTTCCATTCTTCCAGCATGTTCTACTTGAGTGTTCTCTGCTGCCAACAAGGAGATGGAGATGGAGGGAGAAGTGGAGAACCAGCACCACCGTCTCCCCAGATGGGGCTCCTCTGAAACTCTATGCAGAAAACAGTCAGCCATCCCTTGGTATCTGTGGAGGATGGGGTCTGGGCAGGACCCTGGGGATAGTCAGCTGACCTTCAGCGTCTACAGAGGACAGGATCCAGGGAGGACCCCTGGGGATGTGCCCATCCATGGCTGTTCAAGCCCCCTATGTAAATGCATTTGCACAACCTATGCATCGTCCTGTACTTAGCTGATAGCTAGCTTCCTTCTCACCCCTAAGACAGGGGAATGCTGGGTAAATGGCTGCTGTGCTCTATTGCTTGGGGGAGAATGGCGAGGAAAAAAATGTCTGAACACAATTATTTTTTCAGAATACTTTTGATCTAGGGTGGAGATCATACAGATGGACATAGAACCTACAGAGATGGAGAGCCAACTGTTTGTGAACAGCTTGAACAGCCATGGCTTGTACAGCCCTGCATGGGCACACCCCCGGGGGCCCTTCCTGGACTCTGTCTTCCATAGACACTGAAGGTCAGCTGACTATCCCCAGGGTCCTCCATTTACACCATAGTACAGGAAAGCTTAGCAGTGGCAGGATTGGGTTATGAACCTGATCAGTGCACTAATCTTCTGATAAGAATTAACTGAGTGGTCACTGGAGGTAGATAGGGTATGGCTGGAGGAGGCAGGTCCCTGGGGACATGCCTTTGGGGTTTGTATCTCTGCTTTCTGGTGCCATGTCCCCAGTGCTTCCCTCTGCCACACTCTTCTCCCATGATTTCTGCCTGATCTCAGGCCCCGAGCAATGGAGTCGAAGGACTGAGACCTCTGAACCGTGAGTCCTTAGAGACACCTTTCTCCTCTAATTGTTCCTGTCCGGTGGTCCTGGGGTCGCAGCAGTGAAGAAGCTGACTAGAACAGTCTGCTGGCCGTTTCCTCCTTGCACCAGGACGACCTTCTATGCATTGTGTTCCTGCCCAGGACAAACAAAACGGCAAAGATTCCAGTTCACTCACTTCTAAAAAGTGCTTGTAACCCTGCCACAGTGAGCCCGCTACGTCTCTAAGCCATGTTTGATTGTTTTCTCCTGTCTCTCCCGCGCCCATTTCATGCCAAGTCTGGTTGGTGTGAAGAGCCAGCTGTACCCGGTTCTTGTGCAGCATGGCTTCTCAGGCTCCTACGGGGCTCCTTGTCCTCTGCATGTCCTCCACCAGTCCTCACGGAAGAGCACAGGGTGTGGTCACTGTGGGGAGGCTCCTCAGACACACCTAGTGACTCTCCTGTCCTCTGCATTAGCTCCTCTGGCAATGGTTGCTTCTTTGATGTGATGATTGAAGATGGTTGTCTGCACCTGGGCTGTGGTGAGGGCCTCCTCGCTGGCCTTCTTCCTTCACGTAAAACAATGACAGGTGTTCAGCTAAGTTAACTGCACAGCTGGGTGGGCTTCACTGCCACCTCTTCATCCCTGTGCTTATCCTGCCTCGATGGCATCTGCCCTCCTGGCTGCTGGCTCTCGCCCCTCGCCTCCCCTCCCTTGGACCCCATCTCCTTCCCTGATCAACTGTCACTGGCTCCGCTCGCCCTGCCTGGGTGGCCCAGCTGAAGGCGGGGGGCACTGGAACATATAGCTATTGTGCCCTGGCCATCCAAGAGCAGTCAGACCTAGACAGAGTCCCATTTTCACATGTTCTTACTCATGCACCTCCTTTCTGAGAGGGTCCTTAGTTTTAATTCTGTATCCCCAAAAACTTCATGTCAGCTAAAGGAGGGGAAGTGTTACGACAGGGACCCAGTTCCTGCACCTAAATCTTAGTGCATTCATCACGGGGTGCAGCTCGTGTTTGTTTCTGTGTGACACTTAACTTAGACTTGCAAGGAAAATCTGCCTGCATTTTGCGTGGCCGCAATAGTCCAGATGGAAGGTATAGATTACCATATGTGGGATGAAGGGGACTTTGCTCTTTTGGTCAGTTTCATCTCCAAGTTGACCCCTTGGTACCACCACCAAATGACAAACTGGTTTTAAAATCTTGCCAAAGATGAGCACAGTGGGGTTCTGGATTGTCTCATGCTGGCCTTGCAGGGATGGCTTTATGCCTGTCCCCCTGATCCCCAGCAGGGGTTACCCCCAAATTGGCCATTATAAGCACATTTACACCAAGCACAGTAGGAATGCCACAAGCTGGGGCTCTTCTCTGCAGTTGCTGAATCTGACTGGAACACCGAAAGGCAAGACACTCAAAGGAAAAGCTGTTGTTGATCCAGAGAAAACAAATGTAGGATTTTTTAAACAAATTTGAGAGACCTGTGAATCTGCAGAAAAGCAGAGTGTGACAGGAGATACCTGTGTCCCCATCACTGGGCACTTTCAGATCTTTATTTTGCCACTTTGTTTAAGAGACAGAAGAAGGAGAGAAAGCAACTGAGAGAATATGAACATTATGTTTGATAATGAAAAAATAGCAATTTTCCAATTCTGCAGTAATCCAAGTGTCACATTAGATTAGTTTGGGGTCAGACTACACTTAAAATTTTGCATATATTTTGACTAGATAATTACATGCACAGTCTGTGCCAGCTCACTATTTTTAAAGGCATCATGTAAAGTATATGCTATTTTTTTTTCTTTTTGTTTTTTTGAGCCAATGTTTCCAGTACTCTTTAAACCCTATTTCCATGAACAGTGCTGTGCTGAGACCAGTATTTAGAACAAAATCCATCCTCTTTCTTCAGAAATTCACAACAACATTACAGAGTTAAACTTACTTCTTAAATAGTAACTGCTGTCTGAAAAAAGTTTAATGCTATTTTTTTTTTAAATAAAAAATAATATTAGCTGAAAAACACACTACAGAGGTGGCCGTATGGTATGCACTGTCCATCTAGTGTCTTAGATATCCTTCCAACCACCCAACGAAACAGGCAGTATCACTTCCCACATCTTTTAGATGCAGAAGCTGAATTTGCCTAAAAGATGCCTTTTTATACCTACTTAGTGTCAGGGTCAGAATGCAGTCGGTCCTTTCTGACTTGGGGGTGTGCTTGTCACCGCTGGGGCATGTCCACTCAAGTGGTCTCTGCACGGGTTGGGGGCGAGTCAGGGTGTGAGGGGCCATCTTATATGGGCCCCTCTTCCCACCACGGCCTCTAGTGGAGACCTTTACATGGTATGGAGGAAGTGGGCACCACAGTGGAGGGCCACCAGGGGGCCAGGGACTCCTGGACGGTGAGCACCTTTAGTCTTGTGTCTGATTGCCCCAGTGTGAGTCTGTGGTGATTGTGCATTAACATTTTTATAAATGCCACAATTATATGTGGCTAGTGCAATTTTGTAGAGTGTTTGTGCGTGGAACAGCAGCATTCATTTGGAAAATGTCAATATTTAATGTACTTCACAGTGCCTGTCACTCGCGTTGGCTTTTCTCTTGAAAAGCAGGTCTGCTGGGCTCCTCTTGTCCTTGGATGGCCCTGATCTTGTACATTAAGGTCGCTGGTGTGGAAGGCATTGTACACATAAGTAATGAGGAGAGTAATGGGAAGGAGGGGCCATGGTGGGCTGAACTGATCATGGGCAGTGTTTGTGCCACCAAAGGTAACTTCATCTGACAAAAATGTACAATCCAAGAAATATGAACACGTTCCACAGTGCCCCCAACAGCCCCATCTTCTCTTGGAGACAACTTTCCTTCTGTCTTGAGGCAGTGTTCACCTCTGTGGAGGGAGAGGAGCCTCGCTCTCCCTGGTTGGAGAGGTCACAGCCAGGGTAGGCATCACACCTGGGTGAGTGGCTGCACAGGGAGAGCCTGGCAGGCAGGTGAGGACAGGGCCTCCCCTTTGCTTCGTGAGCCTGCAGCCACAGCCTGAGGAGGCTGAGCCTCTGTGGCCAGGTGAAGACCAGCTGCCCAGCCTCAGGCCTCTCACTTGGGTGCCGCAGACTCTGGTTATTGGCCTGCAGCAGGGGTTGCTGAACTTGCTGTACCCCCTATTTGCTCTGTGGAGCCTTTCAGCATCTCCTATCACAGAGGTAAGTACACTCTGTGAGCCCCATTTTAGCAAGAGAGGCCTGTCTTTCAGAGCAGTGTTCGCCATTCCACGAACAATAATGTATTTCCAAGAACACATTTCAAGTCACAGATTTAGTGTGGATAAAGGGGAGCTTGTTGACATTTTGATGTTTTGGTGCATTATGATGTTTATGTTGTGGGACTGTCATTTCCTTGCTGGGCCTGTCTAGATTTTCCCTTAGTGCTGAGAGGTGCCAAGCCTCCGAAGGCTGAGTGTTGTGGAGTTGGGTATTTTTGAAGTCAAACATTTTCTCTCTGGGGCTATGGAGCTCACCACTCCTTAATAAGTATTTCTCCAAGTAAAAGATCTTAGTAGCCCAGAGTTTTTCTTCTGGAGCTGAACATTGGTTTGGGTGCCAAATGCTTTTTATGTAACCTGTGACTTAAAGGTTCTGCAGTGGCTTTCAATATCTCAATGGGCATTTCCTTAACCTTCGAGGAAGCCCAGCGCCCCCTGGTGGTCCACCGTGTAACCTCCACCAGCACTGATCTCCCCTGACATGACAGAGGCCTGTGGCTTCTTCCTAAGGAAGGGCTGGGTGCCCTGATGCCCCCAGTTCCTCCATCTCTGACCTTGCCCCAGAGCACCCAGCACTCAGATTATCAGAGTTTCTGATATGCCTGCCTGGAGACCTAAACTGAAGGAACTTAAATTGCCCACCAACAGGTTTGATCCCTTGAATCTCATGATGCCACAAAACACCCAACTTAGATCCTCTTGCTGAAATAGGCAGTTTGCAACTTTCTGTGTTCCCAACTTTCAGTCTGGTTATTTTTCTAACCCTCCTCTTTCCCTTAGTGTCTCTTTAAGTCTTTTTCCACAATAAGAGTGTTGCTAGCCACACTGAGGCAAGACAGTAGTGTACTGGCATGAGCTTTACCAGAACCCACAATTAGAGGAGAATCATTGTTTTACTCAAATGAAACTTGCATTTAACAGGATTGAATACCTTGTATTTAAGTCAAAGATAATCCTGAATTATGGCTCCTTTGCAAGGAGCAATGCAAAATTAGCTTCTGGGCCTGTTGCCAAAGGCAGGGTGAATTTATGACACATTTAATATCGACCAACAATATTTTAAATGCTTCTTAAATTTATCAGCACTGCTGGCTACATGGAATTTATTAGAACAAATGCAATAAAATATAATGAAATAGATTAGATCTCTTTTTGAAATGTTAGTAGACAGTATGCTGGGTAACAAAAAATGTAAAACTTGTCTTTTAGTATAAATGGTATTTTCAAATTTTTCATACCAAGAAGTTCTTCAGTACCCCAAGTTAAAAGAATACCCCAAATAGTGTTTTTCATGGGGGCATTAAAACTAGGGATTTATAATTTAGAGATAAATCTATAGAATTTTATTTTATTCTGTGAAATTTTAAAAATTTCTAAAATAAGTACTCTGTTTGCTATTTTGTGTTTTATTCACATAGCAGAATAGTGGCTAGGGATTGTTTCCGCCAAGATTCATGATGATATTTGAGTTCATTTGTTCCACGGTGAGGTGCCAGACCACCAGGGGGGAAGGACGTGCTTGGAGAGTGCGATGATCTATGTGAAGGCAAATTAACTCACCCCATAGATGTCCACGTCTCAATCCTGGTTCTGTGGTTTACACAGTTCATGTTTTGGGAATCACTGATGTGATGGTACCGAGCCATGGACCATAATCAAGGGGCTCAGTCACAAGCTCTGCAGGGGTGGGTGCATGCTGTCACTGCTGCAGCGGGGTCATTATAAAGCAGCATTTGCCCCCCTTCCCCTCTCGCTCATGTGATGTCTTCCAGCTTGTGAGGACACTGTGGAAAAGCCTTCGCTCTCCATGGCCTCTTGATCTTGGACCTCCTAGTCTTCAGAACCATGAGCCAAATAAGCTTCTGCTCAATATAAATCACCCAGGCCATGGTGTCTTTCTGTCAGCACAACCTAGATGAAGACACCTTGGAACCAGTGAAGGCTCCCAGTGATATTGCAGGTAGAATTAAGGAAGCAGATGGCACTGGGTGGTTCAGTTGCTGACTTAACAGGGTGAGGTTTTCCTGGTTTGCCTGCATGAGCTTGGTGTTGTCATCAGTGTTCTTATTAGTGAAAGAGGGGGAGTGTTCAGTCAGAGACGCAGAGTGAGAGAGACTTGAGCAGCCAATGCTGGCCTAGACTGGGAGCCAGGCACTCTCTAGAACCTGGAAAAGCAAGAAAATGAACTCTACCCTAGGTGTCTAAGAAGGGACAGAACTCTTGATTTTAGCCCAGTGAGACTTGTTTCAGTCTTCTCACTTCCAGAAAAGTAAGAGGAAGTTGTATGATTTGAACACATTGTGTGATCATTTGTAGTGGTAGCCGACTTGCACAGTTCAAAAGTGGGTGATGCAGGAGGCAGGCCAGTCTAGGAAGCCCCTTGGTGTATCTCAGCTGGAGAGTCCTCTTCTACCCAGTGACACTGGACCCCTGAGGGACACTGGTAAGGGATCACAATATGCCCCTTCCTTCTAAAAGACCATCTGCCAATATGGTGTGAAGAAATTCCCTTTACCTTTTTAGACAGAACCAGCAGGGACCAAAGGGGACCAGTGGGAATCCCATGGAAGCTGAGAAGCAGAGAAGAACAGAAAGGTGGCATCAAGGCTCTAAAAATTAAGCTGCCTTTGGGGCCAAAGTCCACAAAATAGGCCAAAACCACACACTCAGCCACAACCAGGCAAATGCCCACTAAGAGAAAGATTTGAATAGGACCCAGGGTCACCTAACATAATAGGCAAACTATACAGAGAACAAAATAGAAATCACTGTCATATCAGGACCCCAGATTAACAGCCCAAATGAGGAAAAAATTGAGCAACTCATGTTAACACCAAGATGAACCAGATGTCAGCCTTATCTGAAAGAAATTAGGAGCAACCACCATAAAATAAGCATCCAACAATTAGGAATGGCTGTGAAAGAAGAAAATATGAAATTTGTGAGTACCAGAGTATCAGGAAAGAAGCAGTGGGATTCATGGAACTAAGAAAGATGGTCATAAAGAAACCTGTATAAGCTCAGAGTGGAGTGGAGAGAAGACAAAAAGAGAGAATATGCAATTGGAATAACAGAGAAAAAGTCTTACAAGAAACCCATATTGAATTCTATAGCCTCAGTAGGTTGAAAGTAAACTTATGGAAAAAAATACCATCTATCATTATAAAAAGAAGAGGAGGAGGAGGCTGGGCAGAGGAGGAAGAAGAGGAGGAGGAGAAACAGAAGTAGCAACTAGAGCAACTACATTAGTATCTGGTAAACATCAAATCAAAAAAAATTGCCCATGAGAAAGAACAATGTTACATGATGATAAAAGGCTCAATCTGCAAGAAGATGTAATGATACTACTTATGTATGCACCAAGCACCAGCACCTTAGAACACATGAAACAAGAACTGATGGTGCTGAAAAGGAGACAAGAGATCCACAACTGAAGTGGGGGCGTCAATGAACTCTCCCAGCTACTGACTGAGCAACTAGACAGAAAATCAAAAGGGACATGGAAGATGTAAACAACACAACTGGCCAACAGGATCCAGTTGATACTCACACCAACAACAGCAGGATGCTCACTTTTTTCAAGTACCCATGACATTCCCCAAGGGAGACCACATCCTGGACCATAAAACAAAGCTCAACACATTTAAAGAAAGGAATTCATACAGAATGTGTTTTCCCACTCTCAAGAAACCAAAGGAGAATTCATCAACAGCAGACAACAGGAAATCTCCAACTATATATACAAGTATATATATTATATATACTTGTAAAAAAATCATGTGTAAAAGAGGTCTAGAGGAAGTAAATAAAAATCATAGCACTGAATAAGAAGAAAACATAGCTTATCAAATTTAGTGCTAAGAGGAAGCTTTATTCTATTCTTATCAAATTTAGTGCTAAGAGGAAGCTTTATTCTATTCTTATCAAATTTAGTGCTAAGAGGAAGCCAGATTCTTTGCATCTAGTATAAATGCTTACACTAGATGCAAATAATGTTCTCAACAACCTAAATTCCTCCCTGATCATACCAGAAAATCAAGACAGAAATTCACCTACAAAGGAAAAGCGGGCGGGGGGAGACAAAACTATGAACAGAAAGCAATAAAATTGAAGGCAAGAAACAAATGACCCCCCTCCCCCAAAAAATCAGTGAAACAAAATTTTCAGTGTTTGTGTAGCCTTAGCTAGAACAAGATCCAGAAAAATCAGTTCCTTCTGCTTTAGGATTGTTGGAAACTTTTTCATGTTTCGAACTTTTTGCATAGCACCAAACCAATTATGGCAGATAAAAAGTCAACTTAAAATTATTCATAATTAAAACTCTCATTAGTGGCAGTTTCTACATTTGATATGCCACAGATTTTATAATCTGTTTAATATCAGAAGATTTTAGGCATCACCATTTGGGAATTATGCAAATGTTGAAATGGAAATAAAACACTGTATTCCTAAGAACAACAACAAAAAAAACCCAGTTGAGAATATTAATTGCTTTTAATTATAAGAAAACTAGCTGGGTCACATATGAGATTCAGCAAGTTTTTTAAGTTCTCTGGAGGAATTTTTTTCATCTTTGAGTTCTGTAGAAAGTTACATCCACTGTGTTTGATTTTTCTGTGGAAAATCAGAAGAGCCTGTCACACTCCAGGGCTGGCCAAGCCACAGGGAGGCCAGGGCTGGAGAACACCCTGAGACTTGACTTTATCTCTTTTTTCCCCCATATATATATATTTTAAATTGGTGCATTATAGTTTTATGTAATGGTTGGATTTATTACATAGTCACACACGCACACCATAGAGCAATATAATTTGGCCAATATAACCCCCAGTATTCCCTGTTGCCTTCCCTCTCTGTTCCCTTTGGTCCCTTTCCTCCATTTTTCTCTCTTTTCATGAGATTCCCCCACCCCAACACCTTTCTTTTAATTTTTCCTCTTTAGCTTCCACATATGGGGGAAAATATTTGACCCTTGACCTTCTGAGTTTGGCTTATTTTGCTTGACATAATCCTCTCAAGTTTCATCTATTTTCCCAAACATGGCATAATTCCATTCTTCTTTATGGCTGAATAAAACTTTATCATTACACACACACACCCACCCACCATATTTTACCATATCTGATTCTGATGTTAAGACCTTCGAAATGTTAGTCACATAAAAAAATGGAAAGAAAGGTAAGTGTGATAAGATCATATTGTGCACATGTACAAACATGTAACAACATCCCACTATCATGTGTAATTATGATGCACCAAAAAATAGGAAAGTAGAACAGAAGAAGATCAAGGCTTGGACTTGAGAGAGACCCCGAGACACTGTTCTCAATGTAGTTTGTGTGTGGTGTGAGGTAGGGATCTATGTGAATTTTATTTTCCCACATAAAGGACAACTATTTCTTAAACAGATATTCTTTCTCTTATTTGTTCTGTCAAACCCTGTCATCTATCAAGTACTTGTATGTGCTTAACTTATTTTCTTGGCACCCTAGTTTACTTTGTTGATCTAGTTTACTAGGTTTGCTTTTGGCTTAGCCCAGTTGACTCCTCTTGGCTCCAAGCAAACTTTGCTTTCAACTGACATTTACTGCACACTGGAACCTGTTGAGCATTTTACAGAGTATCCAGCATGAGGCCGTGTCACGAAGTTTGTTTGAAGAGTGGACTCTGTTACTCTGCCACTTATTAGCCAAGTGTATTGGGAAGTGAGTGTCCTAATAGAGCCCACTCCTCAGTCCTCTGTTCAGATCAAGTTAGAGAAAGGAGATACAAAATCTAAGCCTAACATATTCAAGCCTATTGCTTGATAAAAACTGTTTCATGAGTGATAGTTAATATTATTTATATTACCCATAATACTGAACAGTATAGTACCTAGCATGTGATAGTTTTATTATGATTACAACAGTTAATATAAGTAAAACATCTATTACAAACCAATACCTATTACATGTTGAATGTCCAATAAATGTTTACTTGCAGCCTCCTTCTGTTTCCTTTCTAATGCTTGTCCTTCTTTGGACATGTCTGTGGTCTTATTAGGATGATTTTTTTTGGGGGGGTGGCGGCTATAAAATAATATGCTACAACATGGGAATTTATTTTTTTAAATGATCTAATGTGATCTTTTCAAAATGCCAATCAATTTTAATCTTAAGGTACCATTCTTCAGATTTGTTATATTTTTAACTGCTTTTTTCTTGATTCACTGAACAAATTGTTGAACATGGAAATTTAGACTGAGTCGGTGTGTTGCAATGTTCTGCATGGGTGAGCACCAAAAATTAACAAAGAACATATATTTAGGCCCAAGTTGTCTAACTTTTCTCCAGTCATTTCTCCTTTATCTCATTCCCCTGCTTCCTTTGTAAAAGCTCTATCTGAATTAAGCATCTGCTACTGCTTCTGATGCCAGTTCAAATCGGCAGGAGTAAAACAAAATACTACAAAAAGGGAGAGATCTAATTTTGAAAAAAAGAAGAAAAGGTTCATCCTTCTGCCTCTGGGGACTCCATTTTAATGCTTCAGAAATTCCATCTACCTTGAATGAAGCTGAAAGAGCAGAGTGTGAGCTGGAACTGAGAGCTTGGCTCCATGGTAAGAAAGACCTGGCTGAGGTTGGGCCTGTGACGCTGTGTGTGCTTAAGTTTGTCTCAGACCCACAGATGTCCCGTGGGGTGGAAATGCTCGCAGGGGGATGGAGTGGAGCATTCTCAAGGTAAACATTATGGAAGGACTGTGCAAACATCGCGACGTACGAGAACATCCACATCACATGAATCGCCTGCATTCCCAGGCAACTATATGTGTTCTCCGTGTTCAGAAAAAGATTTCATATTCTGTAAAAACAGAAGCTTCTGTATCACACCAGCTACATGCTTCATGTGTATATAACAATGTTTTAGATTTCAAATGCACAAGATACCAGTACCTGCTATTCCCATTTAACATTTGTACATATAAACAAGACTGCACATTTGTAAGATCTTGTGTTGAGCAGACAGCCCCAACAAAAGAATTAAAGCAACTGATTTGAAATGGGTTTAGGAGAATTTATGCTCCCAGCTAAAATCCAAATGCTGCTTCCCAGATTGCTGTGTTCCCTGTAGTGTCCTGCCCAGATCAAGCGTGCATTGTAGGTCCAGGTAAGCAAAGACTAAATGTGATAGTAATTAGACTCCCTCATTGTATCTATGGCCTGTGTGTTCTAGAAGCATAAACCATGATCTTATGCTCTGAAGTTGCTTTGATCTGTGTACCAGGTTATGGGAGGTGACTTTGGACCTTGTAGTAGCACTAAGCCAGCACAGAGGAGCACTGGCAGTGGTCCATGGCACAGAATGGTCAGTGGGTCTGCTCACCAGGTTTTCTCACTCATTTTGCCCCCGATTTATAGGTGCAATTTGGGAATTTCTGTGTGGACATTTTAATTGTCTGGCCTTCAAGAGCCTCGGCAACATGGCTGCAATGCGAGCTTCTGTCTGTCATTTTGTATGTTTAAATGTGAGAACTTGTTCTTTCTCTTGCCTGTGTTTACTCTGCGTTTTTGTTAAGTCTCTTAAAGGGGCAAGTACCACATGACCATATCAAAACGCATGCAAAAGGAGTTTGTTAGCCCTCTGGTTGAGAAGTTGGTGGGAGACCACCAGGTCTCTAATCTTTTTCTCATTTTCATAACTTACCTTGGTCAGTGCTGGCATCTATCTAGGGCAGCTTTTTTTATGAGCTGAAAACACAGCCGCCCTGGGAAATTCCAGGCTCACATCTTGCTTATAACGAGCAATCTCAGAGGAAAAAGTGATGCTCGTTGGCCGGCAGCTGGGCAATCTTCTTAACAAAATCTCTTTGGTTCTGCTAAGTTACATGCCTATTCCAATTGTGCCTCTGGCTCCAGGGACAGAAGGAAACATGACCAACAGGCTGAGTCACAGCTCATAAGGTAGACGTAGAAAAACAGCCACAGAAGGTCTGGGGCTGGACTGCCTGAGCTCAAATTCCCGCTCAGATCCTTAATAGCTCTGCAAATTCCAGCAAGTTGTTTGACCTTCCCTGAAATATAATAATACTACCTGGCATGCAGGATTGCTTTGAGGATTCAGTGATCTGTGTCTGCAGAGGACTTGGAACAGTACCTGGCACGTAGTAGGCATATCATGGCCCTGGGGTCACTATCAGCACAGATGGTTCTCCTTGTAGGGAGTGGAGCTTTGTGGCACTAACAGAATCAGGGGTACTCCTCAGTGACAGTTGGGCCACCTCTTTCCTTCAGCCCAGAGTTAGGATGTGGAGAAAAAGTTAAGTTGTAAGAAAACCTGAATCCCATGGAAAATCTACAACAAATCGTAGTGTCACAAAATTTCCACGTTGGAATTAACATCCTGAGCTTGGTTTCCAGCGTTTCTTTCCAGGGTTAGCACTCCAAGTAGGAGCTCTTTATGTGATGAGAGCTGTGAGCTTGAGGTGAAAATTGGCTCATATTGTGAAAAATGCACCTGAGATCTACACTTTTTATTGCATTCAAGAGCGAATGCAATAAAACAAAATCCTAGTTATTTAATTCTTTGTCTTAACAAAACCGTGTGCTTTACTTATTTGAGAATGAATCTACACATGAAATTAGGTAAAAGATGCCTAAACTCTTTTATGTACATTAGACATGGATCTATTTCTGTGCAAGTTGGCACAGTTTCTAGAAATTGCTGAGGATAGTTGGCTGAGAAATTATTCTTTTCTTGGAGGCCAAAGGTCAAAGACAAATCAACCAATGGGAGGGGGGTCCTGGATATTCTGTATATATGCCACTTTCTTGCCCTGCAGCTTGACATTCATTATGGGCCTATAAAGTTTATTTTGTGGAGGTGGAGCTGAGGAAGACATTTGTTAACATCTCCCAGTGGTCCCAAGGCATTGGCTGAGGGCCTTCTTCGCTTCCAACCAGCTCCCAAAATATGGAGTTTTAGCAGAAACTTCTGTCAGTCTGAATTTAAAAAAATCCTCACACAAATAGGTTCTTATTGTTATTATCTGTTTTCCTTCTCCAACATCCACATTTTCACCACCAACAGCCAACAGGACAGGGATGAAGATCTATGTACGTGAGTCTTGGCTTTATTATTCATATTTGTTCTACGCCTTGGCCTTCAGCCTGGGGAGCTGTGTACCTTAGTCCAGAAATCTACTTCTTGCTTGAGATTTTTCTTCTTTAGCACAACTCCCAGCAACCCCCAAACTCTTGCCATCAAGATAGTGGGGAGAGATGGTCCCTTCAGAGTGGCAGGAAGTGTGTGCGCATGCGTAAACCTTCACCTCCCAGAGGAGGGCTTATATTTTCTTTTCCTAAAACAAAGAAAATATGACGAGTGCCTAAGCTGAATGAGAAGCACGGGGTCCCGGGACTTCACTCACTTGGGAATGAACTTGTCTTTCCATGGCAAGGCAGATTTAGCCAAGAATAAGGAACTCGGCCATCCCACCTTGGTCACCTTGACCTTGGACAGATGCTGCCAGTTCCCTGGGTCTTACTGTTTCCAATGCAAGAGGTGCCATGAGGCCTGTGCCTGTGTGGGAGGTGCTGTGGGGTGGGGCTGATGGCCCCTGACATTGCTTGAACTGAGATCTACTCCAGGGCCCCTTCTCCAGGTCTGGGGCTTTCATCCATCATTATCAAATCAGATTTTTTGCTAGGGAGAGGAAGAACGTGGCTCTCAGGGAATTTTGCCTGCCTTTCCAAATCTACTACCTCCCTCACAGCATCGAAGTCCTGGTTGGGAAATCCGGGTTCCCAAACTAATGTCACTGTCAGCTTGCTGTGTGATTCTGGCTTCCTAACTTGTTACCTTGGCTTTTTTCACCAGGGATTATTAATATGAGTTTTATCTTGTTGGAAATAGATAATCAATTTTTGCTTATTCAAGTCCCTGGAAGCATTAGGCATTTATTAAGAGAGGAATGCATGAGGGACTTATAAAAAATAGTTTACTCGAGTCCCAGGGATGGGCTTCTCTAATTTTTCTATTTTTTAACAAAGGAAAAAAGGAAAGTTGATATAACAGCCAAGGCCATGCCTGGCTTGGGTGCTGACCTTTCTTGCCCCTGAAGTCCCTCCCTGGTTCCTCAGACTGGGACCTGCATGGGAAGCGTTGTCATTGCAGGTGTAGCTGATGAGTCATCCTGGAGCAGGTGGGGCCCCTAATCCAGCTTGACTGGGGACCTTATCAGAAGAGACATTTGGACACAGATTCAGACATACACACAGGGAGGGCACCATGTGGGACCTGGACCCCACTGCTCCAGCCAAGGAGGGAATTCCTTCCTTCACACATCTTCAGGGACTAAGTGGAGCTGCCCTCGGCCAGCCTGCCACACTCCCTGCTGTAGGGAGGCACGTGTGTGGTCAGGGACTTTGATCCGAACTCTGGGCACTTATTATTAGAGTGTGACTTGGAGAGTACAGTGTGTCCTAAGCCCCAGTTTCCTCATCTGGGAAAGGGGATGGTGGCTTCTCACAGGGTTGTCGTGAGAAGTGAGCGACATAATGCTGAGAAGAGCTTGAGCGCAGGGCTGGTACAGAGACGCGTTCAGTGAGAGGCAGCTGTTTAAGGACACTCCATGCTCCTCGAGGTCTGAAGAGCATCTTGTTCTTCCTCCACTTCTCCTTTATTGGATTAATTAGGACCCTGATTTATTTCCTCTTAAGTAAAATTCTGAGTTGATCTGGTGGCTGGTGTTAATTATCAATCAAGTGTCCTCCTTAATCCAAAGTCAAGGGGGATCTGGGCTGTTTCTCCTTTGTCACTTGGCCATTACTGGGTGCAGCATCCCTTCATTCTCAGGTGGTGGCTATGTTGCTGGGGTGGGGAGTGGAGGAATAGGGTCAAGCCTTGGAAGAGGCCTGCCATAGTCCAGTGGCCAGAATATAGTCTGGTGGCCAGAGCTGATGACCAGGGCTGCTGGGAAATGTAGCCCTGATGCTGAAAAGCCCACGAGAAGTGTGTGTCCTAGTAGCCGGGAAGTGGGGAGATGGAACTTAGGGCAGCCTGTCTGCACCTCAGCTACACATGAGCACATGGATGGCCATCCATAAAATGTGGTGGAAGCAATGAGTATCACTGGCTCGGGGGCGTGCCCTTAGCACTGGCTGGGTGAGGAGCTGTCCCTCCAAGTCATGGTCCACCAACCACAGGGGGTTTAGAAATGAGTGGGCACTGGGACTTCCCCACCCTCCATGGGTTCCCACTTAGTGGCTGCTGTCGTGGCATGTTCTATAATGTGCGACGGATGGCACTCTGGGGAGCAGGTGAGATCACTCAGCCTAACTGCTGGGCGTGCAACTTCTCCCCACCCTGGCGCCCAGGCTACAAAATTACAGGAGGGGAGAAAGTTGAGGTGGGGTGACACAGAAGATGGAAGGGAGCAGCCAGCAGACTGGGCCTGGGCTTCCATGTGTCTCTCCTCTCAACCTGGGTTTCTTAAAGGACAAGAAAAGCTATTCTGTGGTGGGAAAAAAAAGTGTTTGGAAAAGGAGTCTCAGGGCTCCTACAGTCCACACTATTTTTATTTCTATCCATCATCAGTGTAAAACCTGACTTGGGTGTTGAAAATATTAACAGTTTCTCCTTTTGGTAGGAAGTGTTCTTATTTTAAATATGTTGAGCTACTCTGTAAGTCAGGGAAATACATTTCTAAGTAACTGGGTAGCTTATCTGTCAAAGACCTATGTCAAAAAGAAGAAAACATGAGAAACCCACATTCACTGTCAGCTTGAAATGTTTGATAGGCCGAAGGTGCTACAGGAAAAATGAAGTAGGAAGTATTTGGGTAATTTTCAGCTTTGGGAGAATTTTTGAATTTGGTTTAAAACTTTCATTTAGAAATGTCCTTCTACTGCATGAGTAGTTGCGTAGTTGTATGGTTAAATTGCTTCTAGAATCACCAGTGTTTAGAGAACAACCACAGAAAGAGGTAAATCAGCAGAGATGGGGGAGAAGCAAAAATTCTCTTTTCCCCTCTGAGGGTGGGTGACCATGATGTGATTTGGGGAAGCTCTTACAACAGAGTCACCAGTAGGAGTATTGGCCAGGGACCTTGTGAAACAGGCCAGCTGGCCAGAGCAAGAAGCCGTAACTGCAAGATACCATGTCATTCTGCAGGGAACAGAAGCTGAGGGGCAGAGGGAAGGACTTGTCTGGACCCAGGAGATTTTGCTGCAGATAAAGCAGCTTCTTCTCTTGAAGGCCCTCTAGAGAACCCATGGCAGAATCCAAAAGAAAAAGGCTCAGTTTTAATGCCTGTAATGTGTGTGGGATGTAAAGTCACCTTGTTACAGTGCTAAGGAAATACAACATGCACCATCTATGTCCTTCCCTGGGATCCAGAACCCTTAGCTAGAGCTGTGGTCCAAATGTCTGTGCCCTCAGGAAACTGGACAGTGCCCCGCCCACAACCACGCCCACCTGGGAGTTTCCTATAACTTCAAGGCAGAGATTCCACAGGCCTTGCTGAGCTCTCAGACCAAGTCTGAGCCTGACTTGGCACTCAATAGATACAGTATTGAGCCAGACATGTTTAAATAGGTGGAAATGTGGGTGGGAATCCTCTCTGCAAGCCAGAAGAAACAAACTAGGGTTAACCTGAGCAAGAGGTGATTAGTAAGAGATCAAAGCAGGAGTGGGAAGCTCTCTTTTGGCCTAGAACTGTCAGCTGAGGCAGCCAGGAAGATGGGAAGGAGGCCTCCCTCCTGAGCACACCCGTGACCCAGAGGGAGGAGGGTAAGGCGTCTTCAGCATGAAGCAGAACATAAGCTCTTTTCAGTAATTTGTCCCTGGCTCAGTGTGGCTTTTGCCAGGAGCAGAATGGACCACATCTAACGTGGAAGAGTATTTCTAACTTAGGTAAAGAAGTCGGGTGCTGTTAGGAAAGAAGAACTGGGCTGGGAGCTGCAAGGAGACACAGGTAACTCCCAAAGCCCAAGATATTAGGCGCTAGTCCTTTTTTTTTTTTTTTAATTCTCAAGTGAAAGCCTTATGGTCTGAGGGGCCAGTGGTATCTATGTGCTGCACTTTAGCCACTCGGCACCCACAGAAGCCAAGGAATCGCCACCCCTCTTTGCTCTTTGTCCTCAACATCGGCAGTACTTGAGTTCGTGGGAACAGATCGCTGCATCTCGGTTAACTTGCCATCACCATCCATCTGCTGTAGATTGCTCTTCCTAACGGGCTTGAGAAGAAAGCAGATGCAGTTGGTTGCAACAGAGCATGCTATGGGTTGTCCTTTGCCTTCCCAGCCTGGGGGCTTGGGTGACAGATCAGTTTGATAAGGACGCATTTAAACTGGGGTCATGAAATACTGTCACCCTCATTCTGAATGTTAATTTTGCTATATCTTGTTTCTTAAGAAAGCAAAGCCCTTCTGCCCTCCCAGACACATACACTCACACACAGAAACACCCCCACACAGGGCGTCATTAATTTGAACTTGAGGCATTTATGAAGTATATCATGTTCATGATTTTGACTGGTTGTTAGGTTAGAACTTTAAATCTGGAAGAAAGAAAAATAAAACGACTTTTAGATTTGCCTAAACAAGAAGAGTGGGGCCCCAGGATAAGCATTGAGGGGACATAAATACTGACACCACAGCAAGCAGATCTCCCCACCCAAGGCCCCAGCCAGCCTGGCTGTGTGTAGGTGGTGATGGACAGGACCTGTAGGATTCTGTAGTAACCATGTCCCAAGTGATTCGCCCACTCAGAGTGGCCACCACCCAGTGTCCTGTTCCCTGTGGGGTGAGCAGGGTCTGACCCCATAAGTCACAAGCCTGTAACCCTGACTGAGCCCATTTCCCGGTTTTCCTCTTTTCTGGGGCATGGTAGCTATTCATGGCTTAATCACAACATGACCCTTACCCATTCTCTAATTTCAGAAATCTTTGGTAATGCCAAATGTATTTAGGTCTCATTTCAGGGACTAAGGAGCCACAGGGATCCCTGACCTCAGGGAGTCTTTAGTCCACTGGAATAGATCTGAGTTTGTGCTACATTGACCTGGAGGGATGTCCTATGGTTGGGATGTAAGAGCACAGACTCTGCTGCCAAGTCCAGCCTGTCTTGAATTGGCTGTGTGATCTCTGCGTGTTGCTTAATCTCTCTGGGTACAACTTTCTCCCTATGTGAGAAGGGTACACCTGCAAAACTCCACATCTTAGGGCCATGATGGAGAACAGATGAGGGGATACATGCACAGCTCAGCCAGCTCACATGGAGTGCCTGATGAACGCTGGCTGAGACTCCATTCCTCAGGGAACACAGAGCATCCATCAGTGATCGCAGAGGGATAGTGCTGACCTGGCTGTCTAGGAGGACGCACGTGTGTCTTAGCCATGTCTTCACTAGGATGAAGCCATAAAATAACAGAGCACACTTCGCCAATCCTTGTTTTGCATTTTTTAGCCATTATTTCCCCAAATGACTTTTTCATTTACACTATCAATCTCCATGTATAAGTGGGTTTTTTTTAATGTATGGCTGCACTTAACAGGCTGCTAAGATAGCCCAGCTCAGAGCAGCGCTGCTGTGTTCATGTCCATAATGAAATAAATGTGTATGGGTCCTGATTTTTCTTTATATTTTTTTATGCAATTACAGAACTTTGATAATAGAATTTACAAAGTAGTATTGGTAATCTTGGTCCTAAATAAGTAACAGATAGCTAATTAGAATATAATGTAATCATTTAAGATAAGTCACTAATATGAGCTTATTGACTATTTTCTGCCCTGCACAGTCTTCCCAGAATTTGCTTCATCTTGAATCACTGTGCTTTATAATTTCAGAAATCAACAAGAAAAATCTAGGACATAGAATTTTACCTTTGGATATAAATTCAACAGGTCTGACTGGCTACATAAGAACTATTTGGAAAGAAACGAAAAACGTGCTGGTGTGCTGAGCAAATATCAGGAGCCAACTAATTTGTCCAGAGTTTAGTTTCATTTTCTTTATTGTGTGAACTTAAGGGATGCAGTTCGATGCTTTGCTATCCTTGATGTAGGGGTTATCACAGTCTGGCAGATGAACACCCCTCTTCTCACAGTTTCCTTTTGTGTGTGTGCAAGAGCACCCAAAAATCTGTTTTCTTAGCATAAATTCCTGCTGTGACACAATGAAAACCTGGATTCCCTCACACAGGGAGAGAAGCAGCACTCAGGTGTGCAGACCGCACCAGGTTTTCCCAGCAGAAAGAAACAGAGGAGATGGGGGGACAGAGAAGACCAAGGCCAGGCATTTTTTGAAGGTGTTGATTAAATAAGAGGTTTGAAGAGAGCAGCCGAAACCCACTTTGGTCAAGAGAGTCCCTGAGATAAAGCGGGTGGTGAGATGTTTGGACATGGCCACTGGATGGTGAAAGTGGAATTTGCTGGGAGTTTTTGGATCATTTGTGCGATGACAGTGGCTCTTTTTCCTGGGATGAGGCTGCTCTAGAGAGGGGGGACATGGTTGTCAGAATCACTGAGTGACTGGAGCCCCGTCCCACTGTACACAACACTCTCAGGAGTATGTGGCCATGTGCAGGGTCCAGGCTGTGCACATGACCTCCCCAGGGCTGGGGCAGGCCCATGGTACTTCGGCTGCACCTAGACGGCTTGTTCTGGCTCAACCAAAATGAGATTCGCTACTTGCATTGGCTGGGTCTTGCCATCTGGAGATGAAGGTGGCATTGTGTACTGTGGCACCCTTCAGAGGCTGGAGAACACAGGTGGCACCAGGGAGAGGAGTCTGAAGTCTCGAGTTGGGCAGTCTGTTCCCTGGTCTGTCTCAACTTTTGGAAGCCATAAGGCCCAAGAGATCCCGTGAGTGGCCTTGTTTCTGTGCTTGTTGGTGTTTGTGGAGAAGGCATCCCTGGGCATGACTGCCCCCAGCAGCCCGGCCTCACCCTTGCTAGCTGGCCCCACTCCATGCCCAGTGCTTTGTGTCCATTTTGGTCTTGGTCCAATAGTGTTTCTCAAACCCTGCCATGTGACCTGAGGCACAGTTAAAAATCATCCTGCCCAGGGTTTGTCC
The DNA here is from genome assembly GCF_052094955.1 of Ictidomys tridecemlineatus. Taxonomy (NCBI): domain Eukaryota; kingdom Metazoa; phylum Chordata; class Mammalia; order Rodentia; family Sciuridae; genus Ictidomys; species Ictidomys tridecemlineatus. The sequence goes on from NC_135478.1 coordinate 103,343,784, forward strand.
CCACAGACTGATTCTGCAACGAACCCATGATTGGCTCTGTTGGCACAGTGCTGTGGGGGCCATGTGCAGCCAGGGCGGAGATCCCAGGCTCAGGGCTGACGTCCTCATGGGGAAGACCCACTGTGTGGACAAGAGGGTGTGACAGGCCATGAAGGAGCCCAACCACATGGACATGTGACAAGGATGAGGACTTGAGACACACACCCAGGTGACCATTCTCTCAGAGAATCCGCGTGCACATGTCACCATGTGTGACTGGGGTGGCTGGTCCCTCCGAGCCAGGGCCAGGGGTGTGTTCCTAGTGATGAATAGATGTTCTGATGTCAGGGTTGTTCTGTGGCACAGGAGGGTGAATGGCGGCTCTGGTGAAGTTCAACAAGGGGACAACCAGGGCAGAACCTGGTGGCCTCCAATCTCCATTTGCCACACACCAGCTCTGAGTGAGGACATGGAAAACGACCAGATCGCCTAACTTAGGAAGCTCCTGTCCTCGGCTTCCTCTTGCCTTTCGTGGCCAACATTCACAGGAGCTTGGGACACTTAAGATGGATGGTTGTTGGTATTTTACAAGATGGCACAACCATTAGCGCTGTCAGATTTGGGATTATCCCTGCCACCTTAGCTTTCACTGCTGGGCCTCCCTGCCCTGAAGCCCTGAAGCCCCTGGTCTGTCTGCAGGGATTTTTGTCACTGCGGGCACTTCTGTGGCGTGCATGTAGCCTTCTGTGCGTGGCTGCTTTCCTTCAGTGCAACATTTCCGAGGGTCACTGTGTTCTTCCACGTTACAGTCTGGCCATTTTCCGTCACCTGGATGATCCCGTGATGCTCACACCACACCAGCGGGCGTGCTCGGGGTCCCACCTCTGGGTGTGATGGAGAATGCTGATGTGGACATCTGTTTTCAGTTCTGTTGGGGAGCTGGTGAGAAGTGGCCCTTTCAGGTCATAGGGTAACACTATGTTTAGCTTTTTGAAAAATTGCCAAAGTGTTTTCCAAAGTAACCACAGAATTTGACATTCCCCCAGCAGCCCTGGGGGCTCCCATTGCTCCCCACCTCACCTAGGCCAAGAATTTCCGGGTGTCAGATCCCAGTCTCCCTTGGGGTGTGAGGTGGTTTTCATTGCGGTTTCTCCCCGCCCCCCCCCCCCCCCATAACTAACAAGCTTAACACACACGGTCATGGCCAGTTTCACATTGTCTTAAGGAAAAGGCCTGCTCAGATATTTTGCTGCTTCTGGCTGGGCTGTCTTTGATGGTCGTGGGTCATGGTGCTCTTTACATATTCTGGATATAAATCCTATGTCAGATATGTGGTTTCCAGGTATTTTCTCCCCACAGCAAAATCCCCATTACACTCAGAATTTCTGGACAGTTTTCCAGGGCTTTGTGACTAGTAGGAACAGACCCGTGGGCAATGCCTGGGAGATGCAGGGGGAGCACCTGGGACAGACAATACAGGGGCCTTGACCAGCCAACAGGAAAAGAGAAATTGGAAAAAGCAGAGGGGCAGAGAGAGACGGGAAGAAATTAAGTACCTGGTTGAAATCATGGAGTCAGAGTCCCGAAAATGAGCCATAAAGTAGAAATGTCACAGCAATAAGAACCTTTGGGGAGCGAAGGATTAAGATGGCTCCTCTGTTTCTGGAGGTAGATGTTTCCAGATGCTCTTTGGGTTTCCAGAAATTCATCTTTGGGTCATTGAAGGAACCTCACACCTTTTTTTGTCTGGGTTCTGCGACCCGGCAAGCCATAGTGGGGTGGTGTCGAGAGATGTCATTAGTACTGATGTGGATTCATCCACAGGGCACAGGTCTAATCCCCTGGAATAAGGCATCGAATCAAAGAGTTAGAAGTCCCTGTCCTCACGGTGCTTACAGTCTAGCTGGGACACGCAGCTGACATCATAATGTAAGCACTGGAGAACTTTAATGTAGGTGGATCATAAGAATTAGGCAGTGGGGGGGCTATAGGAGGGGAGGGGCTTATGGCTTTAGGGAGGTGGCATTGGCCAGACTGACAAAGTCACTCTTGAAAGAAGCCTGACAGGTGAAGGACTGAGCTTGGATCTCAGGGGGAACTTCCTGTGCAAATGTCCTGAGGTGGGCCTGGTGCATAGCTGGACAGTGGGGAGGTGAGCATGGCTGATGGGTGCAAGGCCATGTGGGGAGGGGAAGCTGCAGGGCTTCCCAGGGTCCGTGAGGATCATGGTCTCTCTCCAGGTGGAATGGACTTGCGGGCATTGAAGAGTTCCCATTGAACTGGCCGTTGAACAGTGGGGCCAGGAATGGTGTCTGTGGTCACCAGGTCCCTCTGGCTGTGGATGGAGAGCAGGTTGCAGGGTGCAGGCCTAGGTGCAGACAGAAAGAGCCATCAGGAACTCCATGCAGTGACTGGAGAGAGAGACGACGGGGCAGAGCAGGCTGGTGGCCATGGAGAATCCAGCAAGTCTCAGGAGATCAGACGTGGGGGCATAGAATCAGAGGTGATCTGAGACTTCTACCCAGGTGACTCAGATGGACTTGGGTTTAATGGGACAGAGAAGGTCTGGGAAAGGGGTGTGTGTGCGCGCATCCACCACTCAGCTTCTGACAGGATCACTGGGGAGGGTCCATTCACCATCCCTCCTGATCAGGGGTGGGCAATGCGGTGTAACTCATCCTGCGACACCCACTCAGTGCTGCTGACTCTGTCCTGGGGAAGGAAAGCAGGATCATCCCAAGGCTGGCAGGTGGCGAGTACAGAGGGAATCCCTCACCCCCAGCTGCACAGGCGTGGGGCCCTGATCTGAGGACCTTGCCCTCAGGTGCTCTTGTGTCAGCCGTCCAGGCCTCAGCCTCCTGAGATTCCTGGTACCCCATGAGTCTTGGCCCCTCTGGCCTTCCCTCCCTTATTCCTTGCTCTGTTGAAAGGTCATAGCCCAAGTGACTCGGGGCCTCTTCCCATCCTCCGGCACCTGCTCTTCATCGACACTGGGTCTCGCTGCCAGGAGAGATGAGTGGGCCAGAAGTGTCAGAGCTTGGTGGCTCTTAGTACAGTGTGTGCTAGCAGCTGCCACCCATCCTACCTGTGCCCACTGTGCCCCTCTCAGATGCCAAGGCAAGCCCTCTCCTTCCAGTGTGCCCTCCCCCTAATCAGGAGGCCAACCAGGCGCAGCTCCCTCAGGGGTTCAGACCTGGCACCTCCAGGACCCTTTTGATGTGAATGTGGCGGGATCCAGTGAGCAGCCCCAGGTGACTGCAGACGGGGGATGAAGGGACCCAGGGAAGGTGGGAGTGTGAGCTGGTGGCATTAGGCAGGGTCTCACGGCCACTCGGGGCTCTTCTGACCAACACTGATCCCTGGGGCAGTGGTGTTGTGAGGGCTTCCCGAGAGGGTGGCACAGGGCTGATTGGCCACGCTGGACAACTGCTCTGGCAGAGGCCTGGGGCCCCTGGGGGCTGGCACAATTGCCGGGGATGGTGGCCGGGGCTACCTATGGCTCTTCAGACTGCTGCTGGCTGGTGTGCAGGTGGTGGCAGTGCTGTGCCATCTGTCTGCACAGACACTCAAGTCTGCTGAGCCTGGGGATGGAGGCGCATTGAGGAGCCCTCAGTGACCATTTGGTTTCTGGTAGTGACCTCAGGTGTTCCCTACTTGTGCATGCAGCTGGGCTCAGCTGGAGCAGTGGCTTCTGCTGATGAGAAGGGAGGCATGAGTGGCTTGAACCGCACCTGCCCTGTCAGGTGTGGGTGGCTGGAAAAGAAAATGCCAGCTGCCCGGATGCCCAGCACAGACAACTGCTCCCACACACGGAGTCCCAGTACTTCCTTCACGGTCATTCGTTATTAAAAATCTGAAAGCAGTAGTGGCCAACGTTTACAGATTGCCCCCCATATCCAGGCACAGTGCTTGAGTTTTCAGGGTGGAAGAAAGTGGTTTTTGGATAATATAGAATATATTATTTAACATGTTCTCTCTGGTCATATTTTTGTTGCCCTGGCCAAAGGCTAGCCAATGACATGGAAATAGAACTCTTCTGATGATATTTAAAAAGGAATTTGATTTACTCATTATTACTCCCTCTTCTCTCTTTCCCCTTTTTCTTGCCTTGAAATAATTATGATGGCGAGGGCTGCAGCAGACATCTTTCACCCATGAGCCAAAGGGCTGAAAACTCAAAAGCCTTACTGTAGACATTATTGAGACCTGGGCCAATGTTAAAATCATCTGTTCCTAAGCATCTCAGTATGTAAAGAATATAAGTGTTTGTTATTTGAACTACTGTGGTCCTGCTTTATTACCTACAGCAAAACCCACCTCAACTAATACACAGATGTTAAGTTATTTGATCCTTAAATGGAGCTCTAGTTTCAAAGGAGAAAATGGATGCTGTTTTGGAGAGGATTCAGCTGATGAGTAGGAACCATTGTTCGTGCCCTGGTAGGATTGTTTCTATTTGGGCCTGTCATCTCCATCAGAAGTGTCAGTCTCCTGGAATACCTTGCTGAGGATTATTTAGAAAATGAGCATAAATCACCCCAAACCAAACCTCTCAGAGATAAGCATTGAATATATATTTGGGGGAATAATTTTAAAAATCCTTTTTCTTACACCAAGCTTAGTATAGTTGAGGTCGTAACTTGCACACACACTGGTGTGCATACTTATCTCTCACAAACCTGTCATAGTGGGCAACGTGCTTTTATGTTCATTTCCAAATTGCCACAGATTCTAGTCCCTGGTCACTCAAATGAGAACTCAGGTGCTTCAAAAGTTCTCTCTCTCTTTTTTTTTTCTGTGAAACCCTGGTGGCATGTCACCAGCCGTCCTGTGTCCCAGCAGCATGTTCCTCCCCTGGGTATCACTAGCCTTCTGCCTGATCAGGCTCTAGGGGCCCCACAGCGTGGAAAGTCACCAGTGACCACGCTTTTCTCAGAGCTACCCAGGCCACCCTCGGCAGCATCCTAAATGGTTCTGGGTCTCTCCATTCCTCCCACCACCGATGCTTCTGCAAAGACGGTTTCTCCATTCTTCCTGTTACTTTGGTTGTCACCCCCTGGCCACCTGTGATCTGTTCTTCCTCTTACCCCATGTCCACCAAGTCCAGAAATCCTTCGGCTTCATTCTCGAAATCTGTCCAGAGTCTGACCCATGAGGCTGATCAGTAACCTCCCCCAAACTGTCACCTTACTTGGGAACTAGGAACACATCATCTCCCACAGAAAAGGAGCTTTGAGGATGTGGCTAAGGTTCCTGATGTGGGTAGAGGATCCTGGGTCGCCCGGGGGCTCATAGTGGGCCTCAGAAGAGGGTGACAGCAGGACCAGAGCCAGAGAAGGCGTGAGACATGGGAACAGAGGAGATGGGACAGCGGGTACAAGATGACAGAGGAATCTGAAGACGGGACCCCCCTACTTTGTGGGTGGGAGAAGGGGCCACCAGGCAGAGCTCAGGCAGCCTCAGGAGCAGGGAAAGCTTAGGGGACGGTCCGATCCCTTCCTCTGTCCCCCACCTGCCCTCCCTCTATGCCCCCCACTTGCCCTCTCCCTCAGCCATCTGCACCAGCCACACAGTCTCCAGGCCCTTCCCAGAGCACACGAGGGCCTCTTCCACCACAGTCTTGGAGCTGCCATGCCCTCTGCAAGATGGACACGTTTCTCATGCAGAACCAGCTTCTACTCAGCCGCCATCTTTTCCATCATGTTCGTCTTCATCTGTGGTTTCTGTGCTTTCGACACCCTGCCCTGTCTCCCTTCCTGACTCATGGTACTTGTCACTAACATCCTTTATGATTTACTTACTCATTAGCATCCTGTCCCCCATCAGAACATCAACCTCACAGGAGAGGGATCATGGCTTTTAACCTGCATGTTCCCATGAACACACTGATGGAGGGCAGCCCATGCTGTTCCAGTGGCCACCAGGGCTCCAGAAAGTCTGTGCATTAGTTTTATTGAAATAATTGGCTTCCTGAAAGAAATTGGTGTGACCCTGTGCACGTGCCTTAGAACATTGCCTGGGCCGGCTGTGCTCTCAGCTGTTCCTGGCTGGGTATGCAGCGGGTCCCCTCTCCTTGAAACAGACACAAGTCCAGCAGAGGCTATGTGGGAGCCACACACCAGGCTGTCACTGTCCTCCCCCATCTTCCCTACATCCACTGAGCAGCAGCCCCCAGTAAAAAGTCGGACCCACGACACGCATGTGAGGGCAGGTGCAAGGGTCCTTCCTGGAGCTGCTGGGCGTGTGAGCCTGCGGAGCAAGCTCTGCTACACCTGCTGGAGCCAGCTCCCCAGAACATTATCCTGGCTTTATTCTTTATAGTAGTATATAAAAATCATTTTATTGCAGCTATTAAAACAATCTGTGTAAACATAATTTTTATGACTGCAAGATATTCAGGCATATGGCGACGCTATCACTTATTTGACTCTCCCTGTTCTTGGATATTTAGGGTGCCTCCTGGTTTTCGTGATTATGTCTCCTGATCATGAAGAAAGCCCTCCTGGAGGGGAGCCTTGATGTTGACACAAAGGCTATGTCATCTGCAGCAGGGAGATTTGCCCTACCTCTGATGGCAGGAAACGTTATGGGCAAGGGGTCCCAGGGTCTTGGGAATGGAGCCTTGGCCCCAGGTGAGGGTACACCGTATGGGAGAGCAGTCCTCTTGAATGGGCCCACAGGTGTTGATTAGCAAGCAGACTTCATTCATCTATTTCTCCTACAAATGTTTGTTAAGCACCTACTATGTGCCAAGTCTTGTTCAAACATGACTTTTTCAAAGGGTGTTTGCTAGCCCGGCAACAGCACCCTGAAAAACTTACCAGAAGTGCAAATTCTTGGGCATCAGCCACACGATTGCATCAGAACCTCTAGAAGAGGGGCCTGGCATCTCCTTTAACAGAGTTTTCCAGAAATTCTGGTTGGGGCTAAAGTTTGAAGACCATGACTGTAAAATGGCCCAGCATTACAACTGTGACAAAAGTCTGTTCTTCCTGTGAACTTGTGTGATGGACAGTGAGCATGCATTGAAGTACAGGGAAGTAGATCAGGTAGTAAGTTTGAAGGAGGAAAATACAGAAGGAGAAATCCAGCAGGTGCCTGAGGAAAGGGAGGACAAGCCCTTTGGACACACGAGGGAAGGACATTTCATGGGAGATGCAGGGAAACGGGCATCAGTGGCCTGGGCTGACACAGCATGGACACCAAGCGTATTTGCCACCACTGGGCTGCTGGAGTGTGCTGTTAGTGAAGGGAGGGGACAAGAGATGGGGAGCTAGGGGTGGGGAGTGTCACACAGAGTGTCACAGGAGGCTGACACAGGAGAGCAGTGCATGTGCACTGAACACTCTTCTAAATTTTCCAGTGGAGCAGGCATCAGCTCCTGGAACTGCAAACCTCCAGGGCAGCTTAACTCATGTTCTGGGCAGCTGGGTCCCTCCCTCCTTCTCCCCTGACTCCGAGATGTCACACAGAATGGAGAAAACCATGAAAAGCTTTTTTCAGTGGGTTTAAAACAACTGACAGTGTTTGAAAGAGCAGGGCCACAGACATGGCCATCAGAGACCCTGGAGGAGCATAGTCGTACACCTGCAGGATCAGGCAAGATCAAGATGCTCTGGGGACTCTTCCTGAAGTCACCTCCTTTAGAGTTCCTTAATTCCTTGAAGAATGACTGGACATCTTGTCCCCAAACATCTTCTCTATTTCTGAGCTGTCACCTTGGGAAAGGAAGAAAGAGCTGAGGATCCAAGACATTGAGTGGATGTGTTTTAATGTGTGAAGAAATCACCAGGAAGGTGCAGGTCACCTCCGCTTGCTTCTTGGGAAGGTGATATTATTGTGCCTTCCTAGAACATCTTGCTTTGATTGACATTGAAAGGGGTGTGTCCCTAAGTAGCATCTCAGAGAGGAAGTGAGACAAGCGGTACTTGAGGGGGTCACCCAGGGTGAAGTGGTGACTTCTGGTCAGGGGCTGACTCTCGAGGCAGATCCACTCGGTGCAGAGAAGCCACCACTGTATTTGCACATTCAACCAGAATGTGGTGTTGACTAAGAGTCCTGGCTGGTGACATGAACATTAGATGGCAATGGCTGACACTTTAGTTCCCACCTGGAGGGGCTCTATGTGTGGTCACAGCTTTATACATGAAAAAAGGAAAAGAAGTTCCTTTCATTTTGATGTTGATTTTAGTGACTGACTTGGGCCTTGGGCAAAATTTGAGAAGTTCTGGATGTCCACCACAAAGCAGAACCTGAGACAGGCTTCACAGCGGCCGTTAGTATCAGTGATTCACTGTTTCTTGATCCAGGACACTGAATCCAGAGGCCACGTAGAATAACAGAGTGTGCTGGAGGGAAAGTGATTCAGTGGTTGGTTGTTCATTCCTGTTCCACACTGTGGGGTGGAGCGAAGAGGAGGCCAGGCTTCTACAGACTCACCTGCAGATCAATTGCAGATATTTTTTAAAAACAGTACTCTGTGGCCTTCACATTCTAGGTTAAGATGCTGTGGATTTAGTTTGATAACTAATTTTCTTTTAAGGCCTGGTTTTAAGCAGAATTTTTGAAATAGCATATATTTGTCCTAATATGAGTCCTGGCCAGGTGTCTCCAAAGTCAAGGGTGTATCACAGGGAGGAGGAGGAAGCAGGAAGAGGAAACCCTTTTTTTTTTTTTTTTTTGGTCTGACGACTATTTATTCTTCTTTTTTAATTTATATATAAAAGCAGAATGCATAATAATTCTTATTACATATACAGAGCACAGTTTTTTATATTCTGGTTGTATACAAAGTATATTCAGGAGGATCCAACATGGAGGAGGGCAAGGAGAGATCAAGTCCCTGATCTCTTCAGCTGTGTGGGCATAGAGAGTCGTAAACTGTCTAAATGCTGTTGTCTCAGGATCACTAGGCAATGCTGAGCTGATATGGATCTGGGACAAACAGTCTGGGCCTCTCAGAACACACACTGAGCCTGGATCCACTGAATTCAAGCTGCCGTTCGCCTGCGTCTCAAAGACAAACTGCTGTGACTCAGCACTAAACGATCCCGCAAAAACAACTGCTTGGCCCTTCTGAAGCTGCAGAGGTTAATACCAACTGGGCCGTCATAGGCAGTGGCCACAGGATTGAGACAGGGCTTGGGAGAGCCAGTCAGGACCCACCCATTGCATTGGTCACACGGCAAAGGGAACGAACTGTCGCCATTTTCATGGGATACCACCTTGGCAGAGAACTGACGTCATCAGAATGCAGCAGAGGAGGTAACTTCATTGAAACCAGCAGTGACAGGGGTGTAACCCCTTAGCCTTCCCTCTCCACAAGGCGGGGAAACCTCAAGGGCCCCTCCCAACTCTCCCATGAGCGCGATAGTCAGACTGAGGGAATCAGGAGTGGTGCGGGACCTGCGGCACAGGACCCCCGGCTACCGCTTCCACCAGTGCTGACAACAGAGGTCTCTTGTATCAGCTACTGGGGTCGTGGCTACCAGAGGGCAAGCAAAATTCGCTGAGGTTTCTCAGCCCCAAATTCCACCTCCTTAGGGTCTAGGGGACTGGGAAACAGGGAGAGTGTGCCCAGTTGTTCAAGAAAATAGGGCTTCCGGGAGCAACAGTCCTGGCATGCAACCAATATTGTGGTGGGCGTCACCGTTGAGAGGGGCCTGGATTGAGGAAAAGTGGGGAAGTGACTAGACACAAGAGAAGGCCCTAGGCACTCAGGATTGGAGACCCTCCCAGTCTCGGAAGAAGAGCTGCTGCACAGTGATTGGTTCCCGTGTATTGAGAGAAGAAGCTTGGCCCGGTGGGCACAGCTCCACCTACTGGAAGAGAAGTTAGTCAAACTCTTAGACTGCATTTATTATTTTTTTTTATTATTTGGGTTTTTTTTCATTTTCTTTTTTTATTTTAAAAAATTTTTTTAAGGGGGAGTAAAGATGGCGGCGAAGGGAGTGCATCACCCCAGTGCGCCGCATCACTGAGCCAGTGAAAGAAGATATGAAACGGCTGAAGGATATCTTGTTGGGAATTTCCAGTGAAATTGAGGCGCTACAGAGTCTAATAGACAGGTTTTCATCGTGCGAGGTTCGGCAGTGGGAGCTCCATTTCTCCGCACGGAGGGTCGCATAGCCTGATCGCTCCGCGGCTGGTTGTCTGTGGCGCGCGCTGGGGATCGGCAGGGTGCCGGAGCGGGAGAACAGCGAGGAGAGGGAGAACAGCGATACGGATTCGGAGGGCTCCTGCCAGTGATACATCAGCAGCGCTTGGTGCGGAGTTCCGGCTTGAGACAGAGGAGAGAAGCGGTGGTTCCAGTCACCGGTCTGACCATGGAGGAGGACGGCGGCCGCCATCTTGGAGAGATGATGTAATCATCCCATTGTTCTGCTGATCTCAGCTCATTCAGCTACGGAACAGGTGAATTCAGGCTGGTATTTGCCTGCGTCTAGCAGACAGATTTCTTGCTCAGGATCGGGACTGGGGATCTTGTGGAGAATACTCTTAAAGGCTCGTGCCTGGCAAGGCGTGCGCCGGGCACTGAGCAGCGGGACTTGGGTTCCCGGGACTTGGGTTCCCGGGGCTAACCGGGCCCAGGTCTGAGGAATCTGCGGAGACTGCCTGTGAAGGCGAGCTCCGAGTGGAGCGTGCGCTGAGCTTGGGGCGACTGGGTTCTGACTCCCGGGGGACAGTTTTGGCCTGGGGCTGGGGAACCCGTGGGGGTCGCTCACTGGAGCCAGCTCCCAGCGGAGAGAGTGTATCTGGATCGGAAAGGCGGGGTTCTTGCTACCTAAGCTGCTTTGGCCCAAGGCTAGGGAACCGGCGGTGACTGCTTCTCGGCCAGGGTCCTGCTGGGTGCTGTGGGGGCAGAGTGGAGCTTCCACCTGCGCCCAGAGCAGGCCAAGTGACCCGCCGGCGTGGTATCATGAAACCCCAAATGCAGCTGGGGCTGAAGAGAGAAGCCGCCCACGCCTAGAATAGGACCAGCGACCCACTGGCAAGACAGGCCAGGTAGCTTGCCAACGTGGTGGACACGTAACACTGAGGCAGTCGCGTCACACTGGTTGGAGTGGGGGTGGAGCAGGGTCGCCGCCCGGGTCCGGAGGGGGCTCAGCGACCCGTTGGAGAGGTAGTCAGGGACCCCCATTGGGAGTGGGGGCTGTGCAGAACTGCGACCCACCGGCCTAGAGGTCTGCCAGCGTGGTAGACACATCACACCAATTGGGGTGGGGGCACAGCAGAGCCGCCACCCACATCCAGATCAGGACCAACGACCCCAGGGCGTGGTAGTTACGTTACCACAATTGGAGTGGGGTCAGAGCAGAACAGCCACCAGTGCCTGCAGTGGGGACAGACCTGCGACCAATTAGCGTGGTAGACAGACCACCCTAATTAGGGGAGGAGCACAGCCACTACCCGCCCTGCAAGGGAGACTTCCCAACTATACAAGAGCAATATAAATAAATAGGAGGTAAATTTCAAAAACACAACAGTTGCACCAAGCAGAAAGAAATGCGAGCAGTATGAAAAGACAAGGAAAGAAAGGACCACAAGCAATGCAGGTCAACTCAACTTTAGAAGAGGTAATAGCTGCAACAGACGGAATGTCAGATAAAGAGTACAGGATATATATGCTTCAGATGATCTGGAGTCTCAAGGAAGACATGAGACAGCAAAATCAGACAATGAAAGATCACATTGACAAACAAATCCAGGAAGTAAAAGATCAATTTCACAGGGAGATAGAGGTAATAAAAAACAAACAAATTGAAATCCTAGAAATGCAGGAATCATTAAACCAACTTAAAAACTCAATTGAGAATACTAACAGCAGATTAGATCACTTAGAAGAGAGAACATCAGACAATGAAGACAAAGTATTTCAACTGGAAAAGAACATAGACAGCTCAGCAAGTCTGCTAAGAAACCATGAGCAGAACATCCAAGAATTATGGGACAATATCAAAAGACCAAATTTAAGAGTCATTGGGATACAGGAAGGCACAGAGCTCCATACCAAAGGAATAAACTGTCTATTCAGTGAAATAATACGAGAAAACTTCCCAGACTTGAAGAATGAGAAAGAATCACAAATCCTAGAAGCCTACAGGACACCGAATGTGCAAAATCATAAGAGATCCACACCTAGACACATTATAATGAAGATGTCCAACATACAGAATAAGGAGAGAATTTTAAAAGCTGCAAGAGAAAGAAAGCAGATTACATTTAGGGGCAAACCAATCAGGATAACAGCTGATCTCTCAACACAGACCCTGAAAGCTAGAAGATCCTGGAATAACATATTTCAAACACTGAAAGAAAATGGGTTCCAACCAAGAATCGTGTATCCGGCAAAATTAAGCTTCAGGATAGAAGATGAAATTAAAACCTTCCATGATAAACAAAAGTTAAAAGAATTCGCAGCTAGAAAACCATCTCTTCAAAAAATCCTTGGCAAAACATTACAGGAAGAGGAAATGGAAAATAACATTGAAAACCAACAATGGGAGATAGGACAGTAAAGGGGGAAAAATAGTCAAAGAGAATAACAAATCAGGTTTAGAAACATCAATAAACAAATATGGCTAGAAGAACAAATCATATCTCAATAATAACCCTAAATGTTAATGGCTTAAATTCACCAATTAAGAGACACAGGCTAGTAGAATGGATCACAAAAGAAGACCCAACAATATGCTGCCTACAAGAGACGCATCTGATAGAAAAAGATATTCATAGACTGAAGGTGAAAGGTTGGGAAAAATCATACCACTCATATGGAATGCGGAAACAAGCAGGAGTGTCCATACTCATATCTAATAAAATAGATTTCAAGCCAAAGTTAATCAAAAGGGATAAAGAAGGACACTTCATACTGCTCAAGGGAACCATACACCAACAAGACATAACAATCATAAATATATATGCCCCAAATAATGGTGCGGCTGTGTTCATCAAGCAAACTCTCCTCAAGTTCAAGAGTCTAATAGACCACCATACAATAATCATGGGAGACTTCAACACACCTCTCTCACCACTGGACAGATCTTACAAACAAAAGTTAAATAAAGAAACTATAGAACTCAATAACACAATTAACAACCTAGACTTAATTGACATATATAGACTATACCACCCAAAATCAAGTAGTTACACTTTTTTCTCAGCAGCACATGGAACCTTCTCAAAAATAGACCATATATTATGTCACAGGGCAACTCTTAGACAATATAAAGGGGTAGAGATAATACCATGCATCTTATCTGATCATAATGGAATAAAACTGAAAATCAATGATAAAAGAATGAAGGAAAAATCAAGCATCACTTGGAGAATGAACAATAGGTTGCTGAATGATCAATGGGTTTTAGAAGACATCAAGGAGGAAATTAAAAAATTCCTAGAGTTAAATGAAAACACAGACACAACATATCGGAATCTATGGGACACATTGAAAGCAGTTCTAAGAGGAAAATTCATTGCTTGGAGTTCATTCCTCAAAAAAAGAAAAAATCAACAAATAAATGATCTCATACTTCATCTCAAAATCCTAGAAAAAGAAGAGCAAAACAACAGCAAAAGAAGTAGAAGGCAAGAAATAATTAAAATCAGAGCTGAAATAAATGAAATTGAAACAAAAGAAACAATTGAAAAAATTGACAAGACTAAAAGTTGGTTCTTTGAAAAAATAAATAAAATTGACAGACCCTTAGCCATGCTAACGAAGAGAAGAAGAGAGAGAACTCAAATTACTAACATACGGAATGAAAAAGGTAATATCACAACAGACACTTCAGAAATACAGAAGATAATCAGAAATTATTTTGAATCCTTATACTCCAATAAAATAGAAGATAGTGAAGGCATAGATAAATTCCTTAAGTCTTATGACCTGCCCAGATTGAGTCAGGAGGATATAGACAACCTAAACAGACCAATAACAATAGAGGAAATAGAAGAAACCATCAAAAGATTACCAACTAAGAAAAGCCCAGGACCGGATGGGTATACAGCAGAGTTTTACAAAACCTTTAAAGAGGAACTAACACCAATACTTTTCAAGCTATTTCAGGAAATAGAAAAAGAGGGAGAACTTCCAAATTCATTCTACGAGGCCAACATCACCCTGATTCCGAAACCAGACAAAGACACTTCAAAGAAAGAAAACTACAGACCAATATCTCTAATGAACCTTGACGCAAAAATCCTCAATAAAATTCTGGCGAATCGGATTCAAATACATATCAAAAAAATTATACATCATGATCAATTAGGATTCATCCCTGGGATGCAGGGCTGGTTCAATATACGGAAATCAATAAATGTTATTCACCACATCAATAGACTTAAAAATAAGAACCATATGATCATCTCGATAGATGCAGAAAAAGCATTCGACAAAGTACAGCATCCCTTTATGTTCAAAACTCTAGAAAAATTAGGGATAACTGGAACATACCTCAACATTGTAAAAGCAATCTACGATAAGCCACAGGCCAGCATCATTCTGAATGGAGAAAAATTGAAGGCATTCCCTCTAAGATCTGGTACAAGACAGGGATGCCCTCTCTCACCACTTCTGTTCAACATAGTCCTCGAAACACTGGCCAGAGCAATTAGACAGACGAAAGAAATTAAAGGCATAAAAATAGGAAAAGAAGAACTTAAATTATCACTATTTGCAGATGATATGATCCTATACCTAGCAGACCCAAAAGGGTCTACAAAGAAGCTATTAGAGCTAATAAATGAATTCAGCAAAGTGGCAGGATATAAGATCAACACGCATAAATCAAAGGCATTCCTGTATATCAGTGACAAATCCTCTGAAACGGAAATGAGGACAACTACTCCATTCACAATATCCCCCCAAAAAATAAAATACTTGGGAATCAACCTAACAAAAGAGGTGAAAGATTTATATAATGAAAATTATAGAACCCTAAAGAAAGATATAGAAGAAGACCTTAGAAGATGGAAAAATATACCCTGCTCATGGATAGGTAGAACTAACATCATCAAAATGGCGATATTACCAAAAGTTCTCTATAAGTTCAATGCAATGCCAATCAAAATCCCAATGGAATTTCTTGTAGAAATAGATAAAAGAATCATGAAATTCATATGGAATAATAAAAGACCCAGAATAGCAAAAACAATGCTAAGCAGGAAGTGTGAATCAGGCGGTATAGCGATACCAGACTTCAAACTATACTACAGAGCAATAGTAACAAAAACAGCATGGTACTGGTACCAAAACAGGCGGGTGGACCAATGGTACAGAATAGAGGACACAGAAACCAATCCACAAAACTACAACTATCTTATATTTGATAAAGGGGCTAAAAGCATGCAATGGAGGAAGGATAGCATCTTCAACAAATGGTGCTGGGAAAACTGGAAATCCATTTGCATCAAAATGAATCTGAACCCCTATCTCTCGCCATGCACAAAAGTTAACTCAAAATGGATTAAGGAGCTTGATATAAAATCAGAGACACGGCATCTGATAGAAGAAAAAGTTGGTTATGATCTACATACTGTGGGATCGGGCCCCAAATTCCTCAATAGGACACCCATAGCGCAAGAGTTAACAACTAGAATCAACAAATGGGACTTACTCAAACTAAAAAGTTTTTTCTCAGCAAAAGAAACAATAAGAGAGATAAACAGGGAGCCTACATCCTGGGAACAAATCTTTAATCCACACACTTCAGATAGAGCCCTAATAACCAGAATATACAAAGAACTCAAAAAATTAGACAATAAGATAACAAATAACCCAATCAATAAATGGGCCAAGGACCTGAACAGACAGTTCTCAGAGGAGGACATACAATCAATCAATAAATACATGAAAAAATGCTCACCATCGCTAGCAGTTAGAGAAATGCAAATCAAAACTACCCTAAGATACCACCTCACTCCAGTAAGATTGGCAGCCATTAGGAAGTCAAACAACAATAAGTGCTGGAGAGGATGCGGGGAAAGGGGCACTCTTGTTCATTGCTGGTGGGACTGCAAATTGGTACAGCCAATTTGGAAAGCAGTATGGAGATTTCTTGGAAAGCTGGGAATGGAACCACCATTTGACCCAGCTATTCCCCTTCTCGGTCTATTCCCTAAAGACCTAATAAGAGCATGTTACAGAGACACTGCTACATCGATGTTCATAGCAGCACAATTCACAATAGCAAGATTATGGAATCAGCCTAGATGCCCTTCAATAGATGAATGGATAAAAAAAATGTGGCATTTATACACAATGGAGTATTACTCTGCATTAAGGAACGACAAAATCATAGAATTTGGAGGGAAATGGATGGCATTAGAGCAGATTATGCTAAGTGAAGCTAGTCAATCCTTAAAAAACAAATACCAAATGACCCCTTTGATATAAGGGGAGTAAACAAGGACAGGGTAAGGACGAAGAGCTTGAGAAGAAGATTTACATTAAACAGGGATGAGAAAAGGGGAGGGGAGGGGAGGGGAGGGGAGGGGGGATAGTAGAGAATAGGACAGACAGCAGAATACATCAGACACTAGAAAGGCAATATGTCAATCAATGGAAGTGTAACTGATGTGAAACAGCAATCTGTATACGGGGTAAAGTTGGGAGTTCATAACCCACTTGAATCAAACTGTGAAAGATGATGTATTAAGAACTGTGTAATGTTTTGAACGACCAACAATAAAAAAAAATAAATAAATAAAAAATAAAAAATAAATAAATAAAAAAAAAATTTTTAAATATTTTTTTTATTTTTTAATTTTAATTTTAATTTTTTTGATTATTTTTAAATTTTTTTTCTTTTCTATTTTTTCTTTTGTCTTTTAATTTCTTTTTAATTTTCTTATTCCCCCTTCCTTGAATTCTACCTGCTTATTCTCGTCCTCTTTAGTGACTTCTTCCCTTCCCTTCTAATATCTTTCCACCCAAGCATCAATAAATTGATAGGAGTAAACAGTAACTCAACAGTCAAACAGAACAAAAAGTAACATGAGCAGCATGAAAAAGCAAGGACGAAAAGGAGTACAAAAAATGCAGGACAGCCTAAATATTCAGGAGGACCTAGAGGAATCAGAAAAATGGTCAAATAAAGACCTCAAAAAATACCTTAGACAGATGGAATAGAACCTTAAAGAGGATATGAGACACCAAATTCAAACAGTGAAAGAACACATTGAGGGCTGGGAATGTGGCTCAAGCGGTAGCGCGCTCGCCTGGTAGGCGTGCGGCCCGGGTTCGATCTTCAGCACCACATACAAAGATGTTGTGTCCGCCGAAAACTAAAATAAATAAATAAACATTTAAAAAAAAAAAAGAACACATTGAAAATGAATTCCATAAACAGATAAAAGAAGCAAATAAGCATCTTTATCAGGAGATAGAGATTATTAAAAAATCAAACAATAATTCTAGAAATGAAGGAAAGTATAAATCAAATTAAAAACTCAAATGAGAGTATCACTAACAGAGTGGAGCAAGTAGAAGACAGAATGTCAGATAATAAAAACAAAATATGTCATCTTGAAAAGAGTCTAGCCAACTCAGAAAGGCTGGTAAAAAATTAGGAGAAAAACATCGAAGAGATATGGGATAACATAAAAAAACCAAACTTAAGAGTCATTGGGATAGAGGAAGGTATAGAGGTTCAATCCAAGGGAATGAGCAAACTGATGAATGAAATAATTATAGAAAACTTTCCAGAAATAAAAAAGGAAACGGATATAAAAATTGTAGATGCATACAGGGCACCGAGCCAACAAAATCACAGTAGACCAATGCCAAGACACATTGTTATGAAGATATCCAACATACAGAACAAAGAGAAAATATTAAAAGCTACAAGAGAAAGGAGGCAGATTACATTCAGGGGTAAACCAATAAGGTTAACAACGGATTTTTTATCACAGACGCTGAAAGCTAGAATATCCTGGAACAATGTATTTCAAACACTGAAAGACAATGGATGCGAACCAAGAATTTTGTATCCAGCAAAATTAAGCTTCAGGTATGACAATGAAATAAAAATCTTTCATGGTAAACAAAAGTTAAAAGAATTTGCAACCAGAAAACCAGCATTGCAAAACATCTTGAGCAAAACACTA
This sequence comes from Ictidomys tridecemlineatus, assembly GCF_052094955.1. Taxonomy (NCBI): domain Eukaryota; kingdom Metazoa; phylum Chordata; class Mammalia; order Rodentia; family Sciuridae; genus Ictidomys; species Ictidomys tridecemlineatus. The sequence goes on from NC_135478.1 coordinate 103,361,871, forward strand.
CATGAGGAAGAAATGAAAACCAATAACCAAAACCAACAGTGGGAAGTGCCTCAGTAAAGACAGAGGTCAGGGGGAAAGCTAATCATGGAGAAACAAACTAAATTAAAAAAAAAGATAAATAATTAAACATGGCTGGAAGTACAAATCATATATCAATAGTAACTCTAAACATTTATGGCTTAAACTCTCCAATAAAGCGACATAGGCTGGTAACATGGATTAAGAAAACAAATCCAATGATATGCTGCCTCCAGGAGACACATCTGATTGGAAAAAACATACACAGGCTGAAGGTGAAACGTTGGGAAAAAATATACCATGCACATGGTCCTCCCAAGCAAGCAGGCATGGCCATCCTCATATCGAATAAAATCAACTTCAAGACTAAGTTAATCAAAAGGGATAAGGAAGGACATTATATACTGTTAAAAGAAACTATTCACCAACAAGACATAACAATTATCAATATTTATGCACCAAATAATGGTGTTGCGATGTTCATAAAACAAACTCTCCTCAAGTTCAAGAATCAAATAGACCACAACACAATAATTATGGGTGACTTCAACACACTTCTCTCACCATTGGACAGATCCTCCAAACAAAAGTTGAATAAAGAAACTATAGAACTCAATATCACAATCAATAACCTAGACTTAACTGACATATATTGAATATATCAACCATCATCAAGTGGATATACTTTTTTCTCAGCAGCCCATGTATCCTTCTCAAAAATAGACCATATATTATGCCATTGGGCAACCCTCAGTAAATATAAAGGGGTTGAGATAATACCATGCATTTTATCTGATCATAATGGAATGAAACTGGAAATCAATGATAAAAGAAGGAAGGGGAAATCCTACATCACATGGAAAATGAACAATATGTTACTGAATGATCAATGGGTTACAGAAGACATAAAGGAGGAAATCAAAAAATTCTTAGAGATAAACGAAAATAAGAGACACAACATATCAGAATCTATGGGACACAATGAAAACAGTTTTAAGAGGGAAATTCATCACCTGGAGGTCATTCCTCAAAAAAAAAAAAAAAAAAAAAAAAACAAATAAATGAGCTCACACTTCATCTCAAAGCCCTAGAAAAGGAAGAGCAAAACAAAAGCAAATGTAGCAGAAGGCAAGAAATAATTACCATGCTAACAAAGAGAAGAAGAGAGAGAACTCAAATTACTAACATACAGGATGAAAAAGGCAACATCACAACAGATACTACAGAAATACAGAAGATAATTAGGAATTATTTTGAAAACCTATATTCCAATAAAATAGAAGATAGTGAAGACATATATAAATTTCTTAAGTCATATAATTTGCCCAGACTGAGTCAGGAGGATACACACAATTTGAACAGACTAATATCAATGGATGAAATAGAAGAAGCAATCAAAAGACTACCAACCAAGAAAAGCCCAGGACCGGATGGGTATACAGCAGAGTTTTACAAAACCTTTAAAGAAGAATTAATACCAATACTTTTCAAGTTATTTTAGGAAATAGAAAAAGAGGGAGCTCTTCCAAATTCATTCTATGAGGCCAACATCACCCTGATTCCTAAACCAGACAAAGACATCTCAAAAAAAGAAAACTACAGACCAATATCTCTAATGAACCTAGATGCAAAAACCCTCAATAAAATTCTGGTGAATTGGATACAAAAACACAGCAAAAAAATTGTTCACCATGATCAAGTAGGATTCATCCCTGGGATACAAGGCTGGTTCAATATACGGAAATCAATAAATGTTATTCACCACATCAACAGCCTTAAAGATAAGAACCATATGATCATCTGGATAGATGCAGAGAAAGCATTCGACAAAGTACAGCATCCCTTTATGTTCAAAACATTAGAAAAACTAGGGATAACAGGAACTTACCTCAACATTGTAAAAGCTATCTATGCTAAGCCTCAGGCTAGCATCATTCTGAATGGAGAAAAATTGAAGGCATTCCCTCTAAAATCTGGAACAGAACAGTGATGCCCTCTATCACCACTTCTATTCAATATATTTCTCAAAACACTGGCCAGAGCAATTAGACGAAAGAAATTAAAGGCATAAAAATAGGAAAAGAAGAACTTAAATTATCACTATTTGCAGTCCACATGATTCTATACATAGAAGACCCAAAAGGGTCTACAAAAAAAACTACTAGAACTAATAAATGAATTCAGCAAAGTGGCAGGATATTAAATCAACACGCATAAATCAAAGGCATTTCTGTATATCAGCGACAAAACTTCTGAAACGGAAATGAGGAAAAACACCCCATTCACAATATCCTCAAAAAAAAATAAAATACTTGGGAATCAACCTAACAAAAGAGGTGAAATATTTATACAATGAGAACTACAGAACCCTAAAGAGAGAAATAGAAGAAGATCTTAGAAGATGGAAAAATATACCCTGTTCATGAATAGGCAGAACTAACATCATCAAAATGGCGATATTACCAAAAGTTCTCTATAGGTTTAATGCAATGCCAATCAAAATCCCGATGGCATTTCTTGTAGAAATAGATAAAGCAATCATGAAATTTATATGGAAAAATAAAAGACCCAGAATAGCAAAAGCAACTCTAAGCAGGAAGTGTGAATCAGGCGGCATAGCTATACCAGATTTCAAACTATACTACAGAGCAATAGTAACAAAAACAGCATGGTACTGGTACCAAAACAGGCGGGAGGACCAATGGTGAATAGAGGATACGAAGACTAATCCACAAAGTTACAACTATCTTATAGTTGATAAAGGGGCTAAAAGCATGCAATGGAGGAAGAATAGCATCTTCAACAAATGGTGCTGGGAAAACTGGAAATCCATATGCAACAAAATGAAACTGAATCCCCTTCTCTTGCCACAAAAGTTTACTCAAAATGGATCAAGGAGCTTGATATCAAATCAGAGACTCTGCATCTGATAGAAGAAAAAGTTGGCTCCGATCTACATATTATGTGGTTGGGCTCCAAATTCCTTAATAGGACACCCATAGCACAAGAGTTAATAACAATCAACAAATGGGATTTACTCAAACTAAAAAGTTTTTTCTCAGCAAGAGAAACAATAATAGAGGTAAATAGGGATCCTACATCATGGGAACAAATTTTTACTCCTCACATTTCAGATAGAGCCCTAATATCCAGAGTATACAAAGAATTCAAAAAATTAAACAATAAGATAACTAATAACCCAATCAACAAATGGGCCAAGGACCAGAACAGGCACTTCTCAGAGGAGGACATACAATCAATCAACAAGTACATGAAAAAATGCTCACCATCTCTAGCAGTCAGAGAAATGCAAATCTAAACCACTCTAATATACCATCTCACTCCAGTAAGATTGGCAGCCATTATGAAGTCAAACAACAAGAAGTTCTGGTGAGGATGTGGGGAAAAGGGTACTCTTGTACATTGCTGATGGGACTGCAAATTGGTGTGGCCAATTTGGAAAGCAGTATGGAGATTCCTGGGAAACCTGGGAATGGAACCACCATTTGACCCATGTATTGCACTTTTCGGACTATTCCCTAAAGACCTTAAAAGAGCATACTACAGGGATACTGCCACATCAATGTTCATAGCAGCACAATTCACAATAGCTAAACTGTGGAACCAACCCAGATGCCCTTCAATAGATGAATGGATAAAAAAAAATGTGGCATTTTTACACAATGGAGTATTACCCAGCACTAAAAAATGACAAAATCATGGAATTTGCAGGGAAATGGATGTCATTAGAGCAGATTATGCTAAGTGAAGCAAGCCAATCCCTAAAAAACAAATGACAAATGTCTTCTTTGGTATAATGAGAGCAACTAAGAACAGAGCAGGGAGGAAGAGCAGGAGGAAAAGATTAACATTAAACAGAGACATGAGGTTGGAGGGAAAGGGAGAGAAAAGGGAAATTGCATGGAAATGGAAGGAGACCCTCATTATTATACAAAATTATATATAAGAGGTTGTGAGGGAAATGGGAAAAAAAAACAAGGAGAGAAATGAATTACAATAGATGGGGTAGTGAGAGAAGTTGGTAGGGGAGGGGAGGGGGGATAGTAGAGGATAGGAAAGGTATTAGAATACAATAGTTACTAATATGGCATTATGTAAAATGTGGATGTGTAACTGATGTGATTCTGCAATCTGTATTTGGGGTAAAAATGGGTGTTCATAACCCACTTGAATCTAATGTATGAAATATGATATGTCAAGAGCTTTGTAATGTTTTGTACAACCAATTAAAAAAATTAAAAAAAAACAAAGTATATTCACACAAATTCATGTCTCCATAATTACTTTGGATGATAATGATCATCATATTCCATCATCATTAATAACCCCATTCCCCCTTCCTTCCCTTCCCACCCCTCTGCCCTATCTAGAGTTTGTCTATTTCCCCCATGCTCCCTCTCCCTAGCCCACTATGAATCAGCCTCCTTACAACAGAGAAAGCATTCAGCATTTGTTTTTTTGAGATTGGCTAACTTCACTTAGCATTATCTTTTCCATCTTCATCCGTTTACCTACAAATGACATGATTTTATTCTCTTTAATTGCTGAGTAATATTCCATTATGTATATATGTCACAGTTTATTTATCCACTCATCTATTGAAGGGAAACTAGGTTGATTCCACACATTAGCTATTATGAGTTGTGCTGCTATAAACATTGATGTGGCTGTGTCCCTGTAGTGTGCTGTTTTTTAGTCCTTTGGGTATAGACTGATAAGAGGATTAGCTGGGTCAGATTGTGGGTCCATTCCCAATTTTCCAAGGAATCTCCATACTGTTTTCCATATTGGCTGCACCAGTTTGCAGTCCCTCCATTATTGTATGAGTGTTCCTTTTCCCCACATCCTCACCAACACTTATTGTTGTTTGTCTTCATAATAGCTGCCATTCTGACTGGAGGGAGATGAAATCCTAGAGTGGTTTTGATTTGCATTTCTCTAATTGCTAGAGATGAACATTTTTTCATATATTTATTTGTTGATTGTATATCCTCTTCTGAAAAGTGTCTGTTCAGGTCCTTGGCCCATGTATTGATTGGGTTATTATTATTATTATTATTTTTTGGTGCTTAGTTTGAGTTCTTTATATACCTTAGAGATTAGTGCTCTGAGTAAAAATTTGCACCCAAGATGTAGGCTCTCTATTCACCTCACAGATTGTCTCTTTTGCTGAGAAGAAACTTTTTTGTTTGAATTCTTCCCATTTATTGATTCTTGGTTTTAATTCTTGTGCTAAGGTGTCTCATTAAGGAAGTGGGAGACTAATCCCACATGATGAAGATCAGGGCCTATTTTTTCTTCTGGTTTAACTCCTAGGTCCTTGACCCATTTTGAGTTAAGTTTTGTGTATGGGGAGAAAGATGGATTTAATTTCATTTTGTTGCATTTGGTTTTTCAGCTTTCCCAGCACCATTTGTGAAGATGCTATCTTTCCTCCAATGCATGTCTTTGGCACTTTTGTCTAAAATAAGATAATTATAATTTTGTGGGTTAGTCTCTGTGTTCTGTATTCTGTATCATTGTACTACCAGTCTACTTTTGTGACAATACCATGCTGTTTTTATTACTATTGCTCTGTAGTATAGTTTAAGTTCTGGTATTGTGATGCCACCTGCCACCTTCTTCCTGTTAAGGATTGCTTTATTCTGGGTTTCTTATTTTTCCCAAATGAATTTTCTATTTCTATGAGGAATGTCATTGGGATTTTGATAAGAATTGCATTAAATCCATATAGTGCTTTTGGAAGTATGGTCATTTTGATATTAATTCTGCTTATACAAGAGCAAGGTAGATCTTTCCATCTTCTAAGATCTTCTTTGACTTCTTTCTTTAGGGTTCTGTAATTTTCATTATATAGATCTTTCACTAAGTTGATTCCCAAGTATTTTTTTTTTTGAGGCCATTGTAAACGGGGTATTTTTTCTTTTTTGTGGATTTATCTTATATACAAAAATGCCTTTGATTTATGGGTGTTTATTTTATATCCTGCTACTTCGCTGAATTTATTTACTAGTTCTAAAAGTTTTCTGGTGGAACTTTTAGGGTCTTCTATGTATAGAATGATGTGTATTCCTTTAATTTCTTTCATCTAATTACTCTGGCCGGTGTTTCAAGAACTGTTAAATAGAAGAGATGAAAGGGGGCATCTGAAAGGGAACTTTTTATCAGGGCCGAAACCCATGTCTGGCCTCGAATGTAATCATCTCAAAAGATCATCACTATATTTGGCATCTATGTCTAAAAAACATATATTGAATATAAACATTTAAAATATTGCATGTTTTAATGATGTTCTTCAGTTTTAATAGAGTTACAAATTAGTCAGCTTTTTATTACTATGACAAAATAAATGAGAAAGTCAACTTAAAAGAGAAAAGGTTTGTTTGGCTCATGGTTTCAGAGGCGTCAGTCCATGGTGGTTTGGCTCTGTCACTTTAGGGCCCGTGGGAGCTCAGCACATCATGGCGGGTGTGTACAGAGGAGAGGACCACTCATCTCATGGCACCTGGCAGCAAAAAAAGGACAGATGGTGTCCCCATGATCCCCTTGAGTACACACTTGCAGTGATCTAACCCTCCTATTGAGGCCCCACTTCCTGAAGGTTCTACCACTTCTGAGTAGTATCAAGCCTGAGCCTTTGTGGGCCTACTAAAGTCCATATCTAGCCTCCAGTAGGCTTATCAATCTCTCTGGGCTGGGCTTCCCCAGCCTTGGAAGATAAGACCTAACCTTTCTGGAACTCTAACCACCCCAGCCTATCACACCCCCTTCCACTGAGTCAAAGAACTTCATTGACTTATCTTTTCTAGAACTGAACCAGCAACCCCAATGTCAGTGGGATGGCCAGGGGTCTACTCTAGGAAGCTCCCTGTGGGCATCCATCTCTGCCTGCAGACTGGGAGCTCTGTGACCCATGCAGCTTGTCCTTATTGTGCTTGGTGTGTCCACACAGGGCTGGGTGGACACATTTTGTGATAAACACCTGAAGGAGGTGAGGCTGTAGCGTGCAGCATCAGTGATCCCAACATTGTCGTTTCCTGTTCCTTCTGGTTCTGAATCACAGCCTCATCATTGCGACTGGCTGACAGGCTTCTGTACCTGAAGGAAGCCCTTGCTGGAGTCCTCCCCTCCTCCTGGCAGGAATGAGCTCCCACCGCGCTCTTCTGCAGGAATTCTCCCCACTGCTCGCACAGTGTGGGGGCACAGGGTCCTCCTTCCTCTGCCCCACAGGCAGACCACTCAGATGGGGGAAGACCTGGGGTTTCTTGAGGGGTTCATCAAGGTCTCTAGGAATGTTAGGGTCTGTAAACAAGTCAAGATGGTGCCTGGCATTTTGCCAGAGGGAGTGGTTTGTGAAGTAAAGCCAGCGAGCCATTAAGTATGGAGATTACTTATTGGTTGACTGCTGTATCTAGTTTATGTTAATTAAGATAAGCTGTGTGGAATGTATATATACCCCTCCTGTCCTACAATAAATGGCTCCCACTCCTGCTGTATCAGTCTTCACAAATTGCTCGTCACCCCCCTGTTAGTTTGCTGCAGCCAGACTGCGGCACAGGGACACAGCAGAGGACGTGGATGTGAGTGGAAACAGCTGTCCTGGATGGCTGAGAGCTGCCCTGCGGAAGGGCAGGCCCATGCCAGGCTACTGCTGCTGGCCTCCTCTGAATGTCCAGGGAACTCAGAAATGCAGGTGCTTTTATGTAGCCATCACCTTTTAGAAACTGTTAAGCACCACGAAGGAGTGTGCAGGGGGCTTCCAGCTCAGCAGGCCTCATCCTCCAACCCCTGCAAAGTCAGGTCCAGCCCTTGGCCAGTCCTAGGCCACAGCAGGTGACCTGTGTTAACACTGTGACTTGGGGCATTTGCTTGAAATTTGGAGGGGCTGAAGGTGGAATAGGGTGCAGGCCACTGAGGTGGACCCCAGTGCAAACTCTGGCTGCCAGACTCAGGTGAGCTTCCTTGGTGGCAGTGCCTGACACTGCTGCCATCGGCTCTGCTGGGAGGCTGAGCACCATCAGTGTCACCTCACAGGGACAGGTGGGAGCTGCGGTGTGGCGCTGTGCTGGCTCCGTACTCTGTGCTTTGTACCGATGGCATCATTTTGCTTCAATCCACCATTCCCCTGAGCCGAACGGCTTCTGTGAGTCTGGGTCCTGGAGACCCCTTCACCCTGAAGGCAATCTGAGGGGTGCCCGGCCACAATTTAAAGGAAAATATCCATGTGTGGTCCACACATTTATCCCGTGATAAAACCAGCTCTGAGCCGCCTTTTCAGCATCTCTAATTCACCATCTTCAAGTACCAGGTGTCCTTACTGTGAATCTCAGAGTGAGCTCACCTGAGGCTGAGTGGCCTCAACTGGCTTTGCACAGTCTGTCCCTGCTGTCCCCTCCACCCAGCTGCATCCCAGCCAGGGCAGTCCCCGGGAGGTTCATGGTACCCATCAATTGTGTCATTAGAGATAATACAGATATTGGAAACTGGTGGTCCTTGAGCTGCTCCCAAATCATGGACCTGCTCGATTTGACCTGCTGCATGAGAGATGGCCCCTCAAGGAGCCTGCTCTCAGCTCAAGGGTCCACCTTTCCACCCAGTCACTTACTCACTCCACCAGTACCGAGGGGGCAGCTCCCAAGTGCCAGAGCTGCTCTGATCCTAGAGATACAGTTGTGAACACAAAATTCTTGCCCACAGAGAGCTTTCCTCCCAGAGGGGAGGACTTGGACAAGAAGCACTTCAACAATCAAAGATGTTCCAGGTGCTGGTAATTATTAAGCAAAAAACTAAATAGGAAATGGGAACAGCTTCTTGGGAGAGAGAGAAACAAGGTGCCCTTCACTTTGGGGCAAAAAAAAAAAAACCTGAAGGAGGTGAGGCTCTAGTGTGTCTCTTGGGGTGGAAAAGGGCCAGGATGGCATTAGGGCAAATGCTATGGTCCTTAGTGGAGGTGTTTTAGACTCATCCTGGGGTCAGGTGAGAAGGAGGGCTGAGAAGCCAGGCTGGGAAGGGACAGCAGTCCTTGGCTTTGGCTGGTTTGCTCTGATCAGGACAAGGATCTTGGAGGGTGTGGGGCAGATCATGATGAGACCTTTGTTGGGCCTCCCTGGGAATTCTTCCCTGCAGTGCCTCTCAGAGCGGCCCTGCCCCATCTTGTCTGCCCTGTTGGTTCTGAGGCCAGAATCGCCTCTCCCAGGACATCATCTCTCTGGCCCTGTAGCAATCCACTCTGCAGCCCCAGTTGGCTAGCAAAGGGCAGGACTGAAAGGTGTCTGGGGTGAAAGGGAGGGTTCACTCTTCAATGTCCCCTCTACAGAGCCCCCTCCTTATTTATGGGCTTTTCGAATTGGGAAGAAATTAGCTCACAATCAGGACTGAAATATTTTAAGAGGAGAAAAATGCAATACAAACAAAAGTTCATGCATAAAATATCATTACTATTTTATCCTCAGACCCTGAGGATTTTAACTGAAAGGCCAATAAACATACCATTGTGGTTCTTTCCAGAATTTAGGAAGTTTCTGGCAATACCGGTGACATTTAGACACATACATCCTGATTACAATTTAAAGGTCAGAAAAGGCTCAGGGTCAGATGCCCTTGCCTTTGCCCTCAAACAATATGGAGTAAACCTTGGCACCTTCTTCTTAGCTGTGCTTGTTAGAGTTTAATAGGCCTGCAGCCAGGATCTGGTGGGACTAGCCTGGGAGCTTGCTCTGGGTCTGGGCTCCTCACTGGTGATGTCTGGAGCTGTCCTGGTACTCTGCACTTGCATGGCCCTCCCCACCCAACAGCCTCTGTGGAGCAGAGTTACCTTGTGGGGCTGGTTCTGAGACCAGGACCCAGGCTGGGCTTCCTTTGAGCTAAGGAGCCAGGTTGAACAGTACTATAGGCTGAAGCCTTCCCACTGTGTTTAGATTGAGTCAATTGCCCTCTAGTAGCCCCCAGCTTTTGAGTTTCACCCACTAGCCCCTTCCTTGGGAACTTTGCACCTGCTGTGATGATCTGCAACCTGACACCTCTTTCCTCAGGTCCTGGCCTGGCTGCCTCCCCTCAGATGCTCCCCCCTCCATTAGCAGCTCCGCTGTCTGGAGTGTCCACCCAGCCACCTTCTATACCACCACTCTTTGACCTCCTGTGTAGATGCACCTCTGTCTGAAATTACTGTGTCTGGTTCTTTGCTAATGGCTATGTCCTTCCCCTCCAATAGGATCAAATAGCTCCTGTCCAGGGTAACAACTCTGGTTGTTACCAGACTACTCCTGACTCTTAACAGGTCCTCAATAAAGATCTGTTAAATAAGTAAGTAGGCGGAAGCTACTACACAGCAGATGATCACCATTTCTACTGAACTGCTGATGTGACTGATCTGCCCGACTGCATTTCCCCTGAATAATGCAGCAATAAATATTCTTGTGCATATAGTTCTGGTTGCTTGTGAAAAATGTAAACTGGATATATCCTTAAAAGTGGATTACTATGTGCTTGAAAGTTTTGATATTGTCAAATGTTCTTCATAAAGTTAAACTAATTTATAACCCTACCAGAAGGACAGGAGAATATTTGTTTTCGAATGCCGTAAGCAGATGGGATGGTATCAATGTCTGGCCTTTGGAATGGAGGTTGAAAGTAGTGTAAAAATGTGTTCTCCTTCTGGAGAATTTCTTGGGATACAAGTCTCAGAGATATTTCAGAAACTGAATATGATAAACATTTGTCAAAGGGTGTGTGTGTGTGTGTGTATGTGTGTGTGTGTGTGTGTGTATAGACTTGAATTCATAGAAGCTAAGCTCCCATACATACTCACCAGCTGCAGGGAGTGCCATGCTGATCTGGAGTGAACTTCCTCCAGGTAGGGTGCTGGAGGGCAGTCAGGACCTCAGGCCCTGCTGGACTCCTCTGAGGCTCAGGATTGGCAGCAAGGTCACTATTATTAGTCTGTACTGGAAGAGAATCCGAGGGTCTCACAGGACATGGTTGCATGACTACCACAGATGAAGAAAAGTTATTCCAGGTTTAGAGGATGCCTGAAAAGCATAATGTCTGGTTATTCAAAATTCACATCAACGTGTCTGGAAATATGAAGCAAGAACTCAGATCTGGCACAAAACCTGACATTCTTTAAAAATTTCCACTTTAATAATAAAAATAATGTTTGTACTTAACATATAAATGTATTTTTCAAATCTCACTTCAGTGCCCACTTAAAATGTAGTCATACCCCCATTTAATAATTCATCATAATTTTAAAGCTTTAAAATGGACAGATTTGGTCATCACAGTGGTTTTGCCACATTAACTAATAAACAGATACACCTCTGCCTCTTTATGAGGATTAAATTAGATTTACACAACTGTATTATTTTCCACTTTGAGAAACATATTCTCACAAAAATTGGCCTCCTCTGTATTAAAAATTTGGCAGAAACAAAAACCTTGGTACTCCTTGCCTTGAATAAGCACTAAAATGATTTTGAAATGGCTGGATTATGGCAGAAAATGAAGAGGTTAGAAGTGGATGAACTATTTTAAAATCTGCATAATGTAATAGATTTTTACTGAGTACTTAATAAGTTATTACTTCATGTGCTAGGAAATACGTTAAATGCTTTGTGGGCATTTACCTGAGTTAATACTCGAAATAATCCCAGAGATGGAGCCATTAACTGAAGAGGACATGGGGGCTTAGAATATCAAGGACTCTTTCTCCACTTACACTGTCAATTCCAAAACCAGCCTTGAGCAAAGACTCATTCATCTCCTTCTCCCCCAAAGAACAAAAGTAAACAAATAAGTAAAAAGGAAATGAAAGGATTCTGGGGAAGGGAAGCAAACTGTCACCTCTATAAAAACAGTGTAGACTAATGTGTGTTTGAGAAAATTTCTGAGAAAAGAATCATCCTTGGCAAAAGCATTAGCCATCTCTAACACTGAGTATATCAGGCAGCTCAGGATTCTATAACAAAATACCATAGACAGGTGCCTTTATAAAACAAAAACCACTTCTAACGTTTTAGAAGTTGGGAAGTCTAATGACAAAGTCCAGCATGAGCAACTTCTGGTAAGGGCACTCTTTCTAGCTTACAGATGGCCACATTCTCACTGTGTCCTCACATGGTGGATGGAGAGGGAGTTCTGGTTTCTCCTCTTATGAATACACTAGTCCCACCTTCTGACCTCATCACAAGATAAGTACCTTTCAAAGGCTTCACCTCCTAATGCTACGTCATTAGGATTATGGATAAAATATCTGAATTTTTTAAGTTTCCATAACACTGAGAGAGGAGGAAAAAAGGACAGAGGATACCCTACTTTGAGATGTGAGGACAAAGGGAATGTCTCAACCTGAGGTTGTAGCAGAACAAAAAGAACCCTCCCACCCTCAACCACCAGGAGTAACAAGGGTAGTTACCTTCCCCTGCCTCTGGAGATGGGAACCTCTCTGAGCTTCAGAGGCCCAGGGGTTGCCTAAAGCTTAGGGTGAAGACAGGATCACCAACACCCACACTTGGCATAGCTCATGTCATGATGCCCTGAAACCAGTGATGAGCAGAGCACAGAAAACCCAGACAGTAAATAGAAAATGCAAAAGAATCTCCAAAAGCTACTGAACTTGCAAGTGCCTTTAACTCCACCAAGGTACATGTGTTCACATGCAAGGATGGAGTGTATTCTCTTTGTTCTAAAAATGGACATGGGACATTGAAATTCAGCAATGTCTTCCACAATAGCAAAGGATCTTGGAGTTCTTAGGTTTAAATCTAGAATAAATGAACATGTTCTTCAACTTGAAAATTATGAAACAGTGGTGAAAAAATCTCTTAAAAAACGTGGCAGTCATATGCCATTCTCACAGTCAGATGAGCTGTCAGAGCACGCCCACATAATCTGCAGGCTCAGTGCTACCACCACCAACACACTGGCAATGTTATTATAAGATATTGACAAGGTGGATCTAAAACATATATTAAAAGGCAAAGAACATAGAGTAGCCAAAATGATTTTTAAAAGAACAAAGTGGAGCACTTAGACTGTCTGACCCTGAGACTTCCTATGTAGCTGGGACAGTTAAGACAGAGTGGTATTTGCAGAATCCTGCAACTGTCAGTCAACAGGATGGAATGGAGTTCAGAAATGGCTTGCACATGTATGGTACACTGAGTTCTGTCAAAGTTGCAAGGGCGATTCAAAATATAAAGGATGTCTTTTCAAAAAAGTTTTTGAACAAATGGACACTCATAGGGCTAAAACGTTCTTCAAGTCTTAGCTTATACCATATAAAACCCCAAAAGAATCATAGCTCCAAATGTAAAATGCAGAACTACACAACTTCTAGAAGGAAACATAAGAAAAAAAAGTCTTTTTGTTTGACTTGGGCTAGGCAGAGACTTCTTATATATCCCACTGAAACATAAAAATATATATAAATGGGACTTCATTAAATTTAAATCTTCTGCTTTTCCAAAGGCACAATTGAAAGGATGACTGGGTGATACTGATTTGGACAAAATATTCATAACACACGTATCTGATGTATCTGATAAGGGACGTGTATTGAAAGTATATAAGGATCTTTCAACTCAACAATGAAAAAATAAACCAATTTAAAAGGGGGAAAAATATTTGAATGCACGTTTCACCAAAGACGATCCACTGATTCCTGATGCATATCAGCATATGAAAAGGTACCCAACACCGGGGTCACTGAGAAGTAGAAAATAACTTCATAATGATATTCCACTTCATACTTACTAAATGGCTAATATTTTTATGATTCTGACAACAGCTAGGGCTCCTAAGGGAGCTGCAGGCATTGCTAATGGGAATGCGGAGTGGTGTGGAGTTGAGTGCGCCTGGTGGTTCCTGATAAAGTTCATCACGTCCTTACCAGACTGCCATCGCCTCTTGGCACCTCTACTCCTGGGTGTTCAGCCCCAGCAAAGAAATGCTTCAGTGCACATTAAAACTCATAATCTCCAAACACTATCTCTGTGTAAGAGCATGGACATGTGTGCATGAGTGTGCATGTATGTAAGTGCATGCATATGTTTGTGTATGACCTAGGTCTCATGGTCAGTGCCCTTCATTACTTCCTGTAGTAGGCAGAGGTCCACTTTCCTCGCTCTGCAGACTCAAGTAACTCAGTGCCTTGTGATTATGTTCCACCCCCTGAGAGTCAAACTATTTTTTTAATTATTATTTTTCTGAAATCCATTTGGTCTGTTTTTCTTGTAACTAAGAGCTTCGGGGGAAACTGACACCCAGGCCAGCTTCAGTTCCCTTCATTCTTTGTGATCTTAGGAAGAAGCTACGTTGGCTGCTCTTTTGTTGAATCATCGTGTTTCACGATGCCCTGGGACCGAGGCAGAGTGGGCAAGCAGGGACATTTGTCTCAGCAATGGAGACTAAGGGGCGGGCTTCACCCCGTCTCCACACTTCTCTCCAGGAAACCATAAGTCCTAAACAAGAATGGGCACAGTGGCCCTTTTGGGTGGCTATGTGGCTGCCTTGTTGCCTGTTTTCTGTCACCTGACCTCTGGGCAGAATTTGGAGCAGGAGGCTCTCTTCCTTGGCTAAACTAGACTTATGTGACAGGAGTCATTTTTAGTTCCCCCTCCTACCTCCCAGCTACTCACCACCCCTGTCACTGATCTTCACTCCTCCTCATTCTAGATTTTGGAATCCCTCGCACATCAATTCCTGGACCTCCTTTCCATTGACACGTACCCCTAGGTGATCTATGTCTGTCTCAGGGCTTCAAATGCCAGGTGGCTCTTCAGTGTCCCTGGGTATCCCACATCCCTTACTGAAGTACAGACTCCCGCTTCCAACTGCCTAAAATCTCTCACTGCCTGGTGAACAGCATCTCAAGTACATGTCTAAGATCAGCCCATACGTTACCCACTAAATCTGTTCTATCCAAACATTTCCTCATCGCAGGAGATGCTAACTCCATGCTTCCAATAGCACAGGCCAAAAGCTCTTGGTCTCCCAGGTCCCCTTTCTCCCTCCCACCCCAAACTCTCCAGAACCAATTCTGTCCTGTCAATCCCCCCAAATATGCCAAAAACCCAACAGCTTCCCTCTATTTCACCTGCCCTCCTTCTGGCCCATGCCACATTTCCTTTCCTTTGGGTTGTTGCAGGAGCCTCTTGCTGGGTGTCTTATTCTTCTCCAGCCCATTCTCCATGCAGCAGCCAGAAGGATCCTGTTAAAGCACAAGTCAATCACGTTCCCCAGTTGCTGGAAACCCTTCAGCGGCTTCCTCTCCTAGAGGCATTGTTTCCAGTGGATGATTTTTGAGCATAGAGTTTACACATGGGCCTAGTGGGATCAGAGTGGAGCTATGCTGGGAGTGACAACTTTTATCAGTACTTGTAGGGTGAGTCTGCCAAGGTCAGACTGGTTTACTTGAATGACAGTGGTGATGGGGATTATCTGGGTAGTTGATAGTACTGAAGAAAAACATCAGAGAGCCTCGAGATAAACAATGTATGTGGTAGTTCTGGGGAAACCAGGTGCTGGAAAAATCAACTCTACCAATTTTGGCTTTTGAGATGCTCCATGTAGGACTTAAATTCTATGAAAAAACCCAATGGGCCTGGCCTGGTCACACTTTTATCTCTGGTGATGGATTTACCATCGCCAGCTGGGTGGGGCCTGCCAGATGATGCGTCCAGAGGAAATGAGAGGTCCTGACTCTAATGCCATCAGACAAAGATACGGGTGGAAGGGGAAATATAAAGAAAGGCTTGGTTGCCATTCTATATGGAAGCCCTGAAATTTGAGAATTATTTACTTTCCATACGAATTAGAATAGGTTATCCCTTAAAAAAACAAAACAAAGCAGAAAAACCCCTTTCCTGGCATCCTTTCTAGAGTAGGAAAAAAAGAAATGGAATCAGAGAGGATGCTTTGAAATTCACAGTTGTGGTGAGAATTGCTGCCCACAAGTCCTGAACGGTTGACTGTCTTGGGTTACTGTGGGGTTTTCTTTCCCTCACTAGTTTCTTTGGAGTTTGGCTTAAGTGATGAAAACATGTGTCACCTAACACTTGTAGCATGGCTAAATAAATATGAACCCAAAAAAGCAGTAAGAGATCTTCTCATTTATTAAGACACAGGAATTGGAATATAAAGATCATAACAGCCTGGCGACTCTTTGATCTCTGTTATAGGGCAGATTTGGGAGAAGCACATGGAGGACATCCCCAGGTCTCTCAATATGGAGGTCTTAGAAAGGCTTTGGATGGATTTGGGGTGGTCTTAAGTGCTTTTGGGGAGTGTTAAAGGTGCTAAGGCTTTGATCTGGATTAGACGCTCTTAAGAAATTGGAAGCAGTTCCATTAGGGGGCATCTCAGAAAGTCTGTCCTTCTGTTTATGAGTAGTAACATAGTTCAGGTCAGTGGAAATGACAGCCATCTCAGGAGTTGCTGACAAATGCCAATGAAATCAAAGGCAGTTTTCATTCCCCCTCCATCCCTGGCTGGTGTGCGTGCTGACTGCTAAATGCTTCTCGGTGGCACAAACATGTTGTTTTATTTGTCACAATTAGGAGGCCTATTTTGATGATGCACACATAGTAACCTCAGATGCACATGCTGTTAGGGAAATTTCACAAGAGATTTTTATAACTGTCATTTTCCCTCAAGGGTACAGTGGCCAAGCGACATATCCTGAAAGATCTTATATTTTCAGCATCTAAAGGGAAAGAAGCCATTAGCCTGCGAATGTGTTTCTACCTCATTTCTTGGGTTTCCTATATTTTTAATTGTTATTATTTTTATTAGTTCATTTTAGTTATAGATAAAAATAGGGCTCATTTTGACATAAAAGAGTAGATACAATTTGCTTGTTTCCTGTTTTTTAAAGTTGATAGTAATCGAGTTCGGGAGCTGACAGATGTTTATCTAATTCATTCCTCGGAAACTGACAGAAAATAGTTCATATTTGAAATATGAGGTCACCTTCCCCTTTACATTGAGTGTCTATTACATCATCATAATCTTCTCCAAAACCTAACAGTTTAAAGCAACCAATGTTTCTTACCTCACAGTCCCCGTAGGTCAGGACCCTGAGTGCAGCCTGTCAAAGGCCTGGCCTCATGGCCTGGGGGAGGGGCCACTGGGCAGGATCCAGGGCTGCTGCATCCTGTGGCTCCAGAAGGAGCTCAGGGCCCTGACCGTCCTCCAGTAGAGAGAATGAACCAGGGAAGGCGAGAAGGGCAGAAGCTCTTGTCCTTCTCTAATGTAACCTTGGCCGTGACGTCTCCTCTCTCTTGCCATGTTCTGGGTGGTGGGAGTCTGTCACTTGATCAAACCTACCCTGCAGGACTTCAATTCCAGGGAGAAGGGTCTTCGGGCATCTTAGAGGCTACCTGCCTCCTAGAATGAGAAGGTGAGAATCCAGGGGATTGGGTAACTTTGTTTTTGCCTGGGTGCTGAGCTCCTATCTAGCTCCTTGGTTTCTGCGAGAAAGAATATCTTCTCATCTGGAGAGAAAGAGCCCCTGAGAAATGACACTCCTTTTTATTTTAGACACAGACAGAATGTAAAGACTCAGATATTATCAAACTACTTAGCCCTATGTCAGTCAGGTTTGGATGGCCATCCCATCTCTGGGACCTATCTGTGGGCTCATGTATTTCTATTAGAATCAGAATCCTTCAGATTCCCAAATATAATCCCTTTGGGGGATAGCAGATGCATTTTTCAATTTTATCTTGCAAATTATTCTGGGGCACAGTCTTCTGGAATCATCCCATATAAGAACCTTGGATGATGATGTCACCATCCTGATCCTCAAGGAACCTCCTTCTTGTCAGAAGTGGGCAAGGAAATAGCATTCTAATGATCAAACTCCATGAGAATTTGAAGCAGCATCTGCAGAACTAAAGCCATACCTCGGGGCCTTGGTGAGTAGGGGGCCAAGGCCTCATGGGCCAACAAGGGTCCTCTAAAGAGCTCGGGGTCAGTAGGGGCTTTGGCCCAGCTCACACTGCTATGGAGCCACGCCTTACTGCCATACCCTCTGACACCACCCCATAAGTGGGTAGTTGAATATCAGACCTGTTTCCTTGTGGCATATTCTAGGCACCATAGGGGGCTGCAAGACATCTATAAGGCGCAAGGCCACCCCCTAGAACCCACTGCTTCCTTAGAGGAATGTCAGGCTAGCATGAAGGTCACATCCAACCCGGAGCAGGAGGAAGTCTGGCAAACAGAACGTCCAATGGCTAAGAACATACCGAAGTCCATCAGAGGTACAAGATGCCAGGTTCTGATGACCCCACAATGCCACGAGGGGTCCAGGCTCCCTCAGCTTTCCTTACTGTCACCGTAGCTCATCCTGTTATTGCTGATCCTACCATGAGCCTACCCCATGGCTGATTTTCTCCGCAGTGGGATGGCAGCTCCACATCCTATCCTCCACCCCAATGGGAGGGGAGACAGCAAAGGATGAAAACCAAGTCCTCTGCTGTGGTCATCCTGTCGACAGCTTCTGGGTTAAGCTCTCAGGCAACATTGGCTTGTATCTATTTGGTCAAAACTGTGTTATAGATGTTAGCAGAAGAGAGGCTGGGAAATGTAATTTTAAAAAATGTGAAATAAACAGTCACCAAGAAGGAAAGACTAAATATGGTAAGGCCACGAAATGTACTTGGCAGGAACAGAAGACCAAAATCGAAAGATTATGGCTCATGAAGGGCAGTGAATGCAAAGTTACCCAGGAGAAGTGTGAGCGCAGGCCTGGGAGAATTCCCACCAGCATTCAGAGGCAGGGCACATTCTACAGGAAGTGGCCTCCAGTAGGGACTTACGCAGCTGGCACTGAAGAATACAGACCTTTTTTTGGTTGTCAGAATAGGTTGCTTCTTGCGTTGAGTAGTGGAGGACATGTGGAAAGATGGTGCTCTATTTTTAGGAAACTCAGCCTCCCAATTCTATTTCCACTTCAACCACAAGAAAATCTCCTTAGCTAACCTTCAGTTACTTATCTCACATCCCACCCATGGAATCCTTTTGGATCCTTTCTTATGGATAAGCAGAGTCAACCCTCCATGCACACTGAAATCCTCCTGGGGAATTTTTAGAAATTTTATGGCTAGACCATTCTCCAGAGAAATTAAATAATGATGTTTAGCAGGAGTTTTGACACTTTAAAAAAAAGTCAACGTTGAGAACCACTAGTCTAGAATCAGGGTCATAAGAGTTATGACCTGCGGGCAGAAAAGAGTCATCATTCTGTCTCTGGAGATGGTTTTACTGGAACCCAACCACACATCCTCCATGACAGCACTCACTCTGCAAGAGCAGAGCTGGGCAGCTGTGATGGAGAGCTTAGGTCTATCAAATTCTGAAATATTTACTATCTGTCTCTTTTTAAGATAAAATTTCTCAGACTCTTGTGAAGGCTATAGGATCATAGCCCACAAGAGTTCATCTGGAAACCCCTTAAGACAATCAGTGCAGTCCTCTCATTTTATAGCTCCAGGTACAAGGAGGAGTTAGGAGTTACCCAAGGTCAGCGGGGAAGATTTTGACCTCCAGGCACCTTCTAGCTCCAGCATGTGTGTAGACGGTTCTTGCATAGAAAGTGTAACTTTCCCCCATTGCAGTGGTCCTCCTTAACCTCAGCTTTGCTTTTATCTATCCATGGCCTTAAAATATTAATAACAAATGTATGGAAATAAATAGTTCATGAGTTTTAAACTACACTCTATTCTGAGTATCATGAAGGAATTTTGTATTGTCTTGCTTCATCCCCTCAAGACATGGATCATCCCTCTGTCCAGTGTGTTCATGCTGTATAGGCTACCCACCCATTAATCAGCTGTCTGAGTTATCGGATCAACCATGGTTATAGCACAGTGCTTGTGTATGAGTAACTCTTACTTTACTTAATAATGGCTCCAAATTTCAAGTGTAGTGATGCTGGCAAATGCCATAGTGAAGTTGCAAAGTGCTTCCTCTACATGAAAAGGTAAACACTCTCAACTTAGTAAGAAAAAATACTGTGTGAAGGTTGCTAAGATCCATGGTAAGTTCTTGCTTTCCTCTTACTGTGCCTAATTTATAAATTAAATGTTATTATAGACAACTATGCCTCAGAAAAATGGCATATATGGGATCCATGCCATCTGAGGGGACCCAGAGTGTGTCCCCTGTTGACAAGGGGGCTACTAAGATATCATCATGTGTAAGTATGCCATTTGTCACTGCCAATGAAACAGCACTGTGCACTGTTATTAAACTAAGGTTCACTCTTTCTTCAGAGTTCTGCTTTTACCTAATGTTCTGTCTGGTTCCAGGGTCCCACCATGGCACCTTGCTCATCATGTCCCTTGGGGTCCTCAGGGCTGTGAAACGTTCTCAGTCCTCCCTTATTTTTGATAACTTTGGCAGTTGTGAGGGTTATTGGTCTGGACTTGTCTGATGTTCTCCTCATGTTGCATTGGGTGCTGTGGGTTTGGGGTAGAATGACGTGGTCATTACGTCTCACCACATCAAGGCCTGTACTGTGGGGGCAGCTTAGCATGGTGGTGCCGCCCTTTCTTACCTGGCTGGTGTGATGTTTCTCAGGTTTCTCCACCACAGTGTCTGTGTTCCCTCCCTTTCCATACTGCACTCTCCCTGAAGAGGAGGGGGAATTGTGCTCTGCCTTCTGCCTTGAGGATGCTTTATTGACATAAATTATCCCTCTGAGTAGGAGACTTGTCTGATGACCCCACTTATCTACGCCATGATTTATTTACGTTGGTGTAGGCTCATGGACGTTTGCATTCTGATGTTCTTTCACTCACCAGACATTTATGGAGCATGATCTCTGAGCCTAGGACTGTGCCCATAGGTAGAGACAAAGCAGCCACTGGGCCCCAGAGAATGCAGGTCAGTGGGCCCAGCATCAGGTGAGCAATCAGATGCAGGCACGGGGAGGGGTTGTGATGATGTAGGCTCAGAGAGGGGTTATGGTGTAGTGTACCATGGACCCACTCCTTCCTCAGGGTGCGGTGCGATGGATCACTGTCACCTCCATGGGTGGATGGGGAAGCAGAGGTTGAGGGATGGAGGAGCCCCACCGTGGAGCCCAGAAGTTCTGCAGACACCTGCACCAGGAGGAGAGGACAGGAAGTCCCAGTGGCGAAGCTGGAGCACGTCTGGCCTGACCTTGTGCCCTCTGTAGTGTGGCTGTCTTGAGAATTCTGAGTGGCCAGGAGGGCCCTTCCCATAGGGCAGAGGTGAGCGGGAGGCTGGTCCTGTGAAGGTGATGGGTAGGACCTGTTCTCTGCCTGTCCTGTGCCACTGGCTTCTTTTTGAATAAGAGTGTGTGCCTCTTCCTGTGAGCCACAGGCAGGCTATCTTGGCGGCCTGTCCTCCTCCTCCTCACATGTTTGGCTAGTGAGGATAAATGCAGGTCTGCAACCATGGGAGACACTTTACAAAGGGTGACAGCACCTGTTCCCCTCAGCGCAGGAGGTCCTCGAAGGTTGGGCGTCACAAGGAGGCTCTTGATGTCACAGCAAGGAGTCAGGAGACATGAAGACAGAGCTGTCCTTCCTCTCTGGCTACCGTGGTCAGGACACTGAGCATCCTGCCACAGGTCTGAACAAAGAGGCACAGCTCAGCCCACTCCTGAGGAGGTGGTGGAGGGTTGGGAAGGCAGGGACAAGGAGGGAGCCAGGGAAAGGAGGAAGATGTTCTGCAGACAGCCAGGGGCCTGGAGGATCAAAGACCATAAAAAGGGTTGGGGGACAGCTCCTGTGTGCAGGGCTCTCTGTCTAGTCTGGGGCTGCGGGGATGTAGATGGGAAGATGACTGGCAGCCCCACCCCCAGGGGAAGGGTCCACTGCCCACGCAAGGGAGCCAGGGAAAGCCAGTGTTTAACTTGGAGAAAGAGAAGGCACCATCTGCGAGAGGGGAAGGGCACTCTGAGACAGTCACAGGAGATGGGGCACCATCTGAGAGAGGGGAAGGGCGCTCTGGGACAGGCCCAGGAGAAGGGGAACCCTGAAGGTGGTGGAGGGGAGCTGTGTGGGGAGGCAGCATGTGTCTGCTAGGACTCCCCCTGGTGGCTGTGACTGAGACCACTCCTGCTGCCACAGGGAACAGGGTACATTGTTGGGTCCAGGACCCATCTGCCCCTCAGCGTGGGTCCTAGTTTGCTCCTTTCTTCTGTGTCTGCCTCATTGCCTGATGGCTTCCTCCAAGGGGGACGAAGAGTCCCAGCTGCAGCAGTTCCCATCTGAGAAGCTGAGGCACAGAGAAAACATCTTTTCCTACTGGGCTGGTGAGAGGCGTGGGCAGGGCGTGGCTTGTATGCTTGTCCTTGAGTGGTCACTGTGGCCAAGGCACTGTGGTGCTTGGTTTTGGGTCTAGAAGTGGGGCTTTCCCTGTGGTCTGCAAACCAGGTGTGTGGAGAGGGGAGGGGCTTCTCCCCTAAGACAGCAGGTTCTGCTTAGAGAAGGGACATGGCCGGGTCAAGGAGAAGGGTTGAGAGTCCTTAAGAAGCAGGGGTTGGAAGGTAAAATCAGAAGGTAATCTGGGGTCAGCTTGTTCTCCAAACTGAAAGTTCTTCAGTTTTGGGCCTCAGAGAATGCAGGTTAGAGGCAGGATGTCAAGAGCCAGAATTCCAGTTTTTTGGTATTGTTTTACTCTGTTATGAAAACGGTTGTTAAAGCAATTCAAGAAAAAAATATATATATAATTTTTTTTTTTGGAATATAGATATTGGCTTTTCCATCTGCCCACAGTGTGGCATGCTGCAAGAACAGGAACATGCAGTGGTGTTATTAAACGGAAGTGCAAAGTTTTATTTGTCAAGGTTGTGGATGGAGGAGACTGGGTGAGTGGTGGATGAGGGCACTTGAAGCCCGCCCACCTCCCCTCCCACCCACCCTGCCCTCCTGGCCTCGGGGAGGGAAGCATGGCTTCCCTGGCTGGGCTTTTGCCTGCCTTTCCTGCGGTGGTGAAGAGACACTACTGAGCTTGTCCTAGTGGAGGTGGGAAGATGCCACGTTGGGTGAGGCAGTCCTGGTCCTGGTGTTTGGATGGAGCTCCAGGAACCTGGTGTGCAGTCAGGGAAACGTCAGGAAGCCAGCCAGTGGGCCACAGGCTTGAAATGCACCGCAGGCTGTCCAGAGGGCAGGCAGCACCCAACCATGGGCTCTGCTTCAGCTGCTGGGTGGCTTCACGCCTTCCTCATGGGAGGGGGCCAGCAGCGCCAGAGTGCAGAACCCTCTTCTCTCTTCTAAACTTGTGTTTGTAGATTTTGCAAAATTTCCCCCTTTTTTGTTTTGATTGTGAATCCTGTCTTTAAGTAATTCTGTGCCTCTCTTTCAGGCACCTGCTCACCTTCCCACTCTCTGCCATGAGTAGGAGCAGCATGAGGACTTCCCCAGATACAGCCACTCAGTTCTGGGCTCCCAGCCTCCAGAACATGAGCAATAGGTCTCTTTTCTTTGTAAGTCATCCAGTCTCAGGTATTCCCTTATAGCAACAGAAAGTAGGCCAAGACAAGGAGCTTCCGAGGACACACTGACCTCTAGCTCTGCAGCCTGGCTTCTGGCACAGAGGGCCTTCATCATGACAGCTTTCAGTGTCCTGTTAGTTGACTCCATTGGCATCAGGCCTACCAATGGCTAAATGGTAACTAGGTTCAGATCAATCAGATGGCCATAGGGAGCACCCAGCAGTGGCCACACTTGCCATTTACAAGCTTCTGAGGGATGCAGAGAATACAAAAAGGCTACGGATAGCCCAACTGCAGGCCAGTCATGGACAAGTAACTTCTGCAGCCTGTCTCCAGGGCCCATGGTGAAGCGGAGCCCTGTTAGCAGACTGGTTACTATTTCACGAGGGTAGGTTTGCTGAGGTACTTCCTCTTCTGGAAGGTTCTCTGGTTTTCTCTGCAGCTCAGCATGCGAGCTGGCTGCCCCTGCTTCAGCAGCCACCTGACAACTGACTACCCATGTGAGGAGCCCTCAGCTCCCTGCCCCTGTCAAGGCCCCTGTGGCTGTAGAGCAGGGGCAGCTGACAGCCACCCTCTCCACCACCAAGGCCATGGGAGCCCTTGGTGACAACAGTGATGTTAACGCCTGGGAGGCGACAGTTTCTCTTGGGGGTGGGTGTGAGACACAGGCAGGGCCCTCCTCCTGGGGCAGCTGCGATGGCAGTGGTTGTGACCATTTCTCTCTGCCTGCTCCTGCTTGGGAATGGATCTTTGCTAGAGCATTATCGTGTCTGTGGACCAGGGTGGCTGTGCTGGCCTCAGGATTCTCCTGCTGCTTTCCCTTGCAGCTCACATGGGCCATCCCTGTCCATCCGCGTGCAGGAGTGACACTTGATGCCTGTTTGAGATGCTCATTCTCTGTCATTAGGTCACTCTAGACCACCGAGCAAGTCAAGAAGGTGCATGCAGGCTATGGAAAAGTCCTCTGGGTAGGACAGACCTGCCCCCTGGCTCCTTGCTCTGCGTCTCTGCAGTGCTGACAGCAGGCAGTGTCCTGGCTGCACACTTGATACCATGTCTCTTTAAAACTATGTGATATGGGAGTACTTGAGCTCCTCTCAGCATTCTGTCATGGTTTACAGCAATCTCCCTTTCGTTTGGCCAAAGTTTTCAGAGGGAGAGAGGAAGTGCGGGCATGGAAAGAGTGAGGACCTGGGAGGAGAGATCCAACGCTTATTCAGAAACCTCTGTCATTACTTGGGGAAAGACCATGGATGCCAGTGGCTGATGGAGACTTGTCTTCAGGAGCCTTTCCCATTGTTTGTTTTCTGAGAGGCACCAGAATCTGCATCTTTAATTCCACTTCAGCTCCTCAGCCCGGGCATTTTTAAACATGCAGCCTGAGGTCCACAAACACCCAACAAAGTACACCTCCGCCCAAGGGCCATGCCACCGTGGTGTTCCCAGCTCTGCTTGGGCAGCACAAGTAACAAATGCACCAACATTCTTTCTGCTAAGTTCAAAGTATTGATGTGTTTTAGTCTCCATAAAACCAGGATGGCATTTTTCTTCGTGCATCTTTTAAACACAAAAGACCTTGAGCTACTTTTTAGCAGGTACTTGGGCTTTATGTTAACATTTATTTTACCCCTGAAAGCCATGAAAGTGCTTAGACTGGCCTTTGAGAGGAAAGACACAGCATGTCCTTAATTCAGCTGTTTTGGAGCCTACAAGCTCCCCCCCCCGCTCTCAGCCCACAGTGCAGCATGAGCCTGCAGCAGCCACACCACTTGGTGGCACGTGACCCATTGTTCAGGTGGCTGCATGCAGGACCCTTTCAGAGCACACAGACCCCCAGAGCTGTGAGCACCATGCACCATGATTTTGGGCACTTGGAAGACTTCCTGAGTTCTCACAGAAATGTTTATAAAGTGCGGAAGTTAGACTGAAACTCAGCACTAGGTGTCTGCAGATTTTCTTATTCTTTATTCTTTCCTTTAAGGGACTTTGTTTTATTCTCTGTACAAGGTGGAGAATATGAGAATGAGCTTTTAAGAGAGGCAGAAATGGGAGAAAATCTCAAAATGGTGTGGTGGGGAAGCTCATGAAGGAGGACGAAGGCAGGGTGCCCTCCCCTGGCTCTCGCACGATGGTTGCTGTCTGGGTTACTCTGTAGCCAGCAGCGAGTAATTGTTGTCTCCAGCAACTGGGGGAGAACCTCAGAGGCTGCATCCTGTCGCCACTTGGCTAGTGGGCAAGCACCAGCTGCTTGGAGGCATCCTGGTTGGTCATGGAGAGGACATTTTATGACACAGCCCCCAAGTAATTGTATAATATTTTACTAAGAACAGTGGCTGTTGCAGTTTAAAGTCAGGGAAACGCCTCTGTCATAAACTTCTGCTGAGCTGAGCCCACAGTGTGTTGTGGGGAAGCCACTTTGGGTGGCTTTTTGGCAGTTTCTACAGATGCTGAGCCTCTCCACCTTACAAAGCACTGGCTTTTCTCCCAAGTGCACACCTGAGAGAAATGAGCACAACTGTCCCTCACAAGCTGCAGCCTGGGTCTGTGCGGCAGGTTTGTTAGTAACAGCCCCCACTGGAGACAGGGCAATGGAATGTCACACAGTAGCACAGAGAACAGGTGAGGCTTTCAGTTCTAGACAAGACAGAGTGGCTGAGCCTCGATTTGCCCTTCTACTCAAAAAAACAGGAAATAGAAAAAACACACAATGCCATACCAATGGCTGAGAGTGGTCCTGGAGAGGTGGGAGGAGTACGATGAGCCACCTGGGAATGTGCACTTATTTGAGAAGTTTCCAGATCGGGGGTCCAGGTGGAGCTGAGCCCCCTGCCCTGAGGAGAGGGAGTTGAGAGCAGGGTCGCCTGGGTGTCTGCAGAGGGCTTCCTTGAGTGCTCACAGGCGTGTGCCCAGCTCCTGGTGGTGGAGAACAGGACTCTCTGCATGAGTCAGTGGAGGGTGCTGGGAAAAGAGTCTGTTGAGGCCCTGGGGTGGGAAATCGTTGTTTATCCTTGGGCATTTAAATGAGCATGAGTAGCACCTCCCAGGAGCGCACCCACTCTGACTTATTGTGGAAACATCTGGGAGTCCCACAGGCCCTGCATGCCCAGCCTCACCCTGGGAGGTTTGGAGACCCTCCACCCCAGGGAGTCCTTTTGCATACTGTGGTGACAGAACAGGAGAGGCCAGCTGGGTACACAAACTTTGCTTATTATTGTCTGTGCTCAAAACCACTGGGATGAACAGAGATGTAGGCTGTGCCTGAGGTTCCCTCCTCACCGACCTCATCCAGACCGTTTGTGCTTAGTACAAGTGAGTCATTTGAATCACTTCCCTCTCTGCCCACTGGCTTGTGACCAGGTTGGAAATCCAGCATGGCCAGGCGTGGATTGACTTTAGTCTGTACCGGGTCCACTTGCCTAACTAAATCTGGGTCCCAGGAAAAGTAGTGGCTTCCAGCAACTCGATGAGCAGCAGCAGAGGGGGTCTTATAGAGCAGCGAGGTGCCCAAGTCTCCAGTAACTGGGGGAGAACCTCAAATGCTGCGTCCTGTCACCACTTGTCTAGTGGGTAAGCACCAGCTGCTTGGAGGCATCCTGGTTGGTCATGGAGAGGACGTTTCTGACACAGCCCCCAAACACTGGCAGGATTTTGCAGTAGCTCATGTGTTCCTGGGGCTGAGGGACAGTGCTGAGGATGCGGCTGCAAACACAGAGAAGCTCAGGGAAGGGCAGGAAGATGGACACCCTGAGGGACAGACAAGGAAGGGCTGCCTCATGACAGGGCCCGCATCTGGAGTCACTGGTCATACCAGAGCTGGACAGGGATTTTTGTTCTGGCCCTGATCCGATGAGCAGCAGGGCCTTCAGGTTTGAGTTTCTATTGAGGAGGAGAGTTGGAGTCAGTGTCCAGGGCCTGGGCAACGTTCATGATGAAGTGTTTATTCAGAGAGAGACAGGATGTGTGTGCCCGCGGGAGGCCTGGCTTACTAATAGCCCCACCATATCAGCAAGCCACCATAACAGCACCAACAGCCTGATGTGTGTCCTTGTGTGTCAGTGCAGCAGCCTGCCCTCCAGTCACCTGGGTAGCAGCTGAGACCTCCCAAGTGCATCCCTTTGTTCTTCTTGGCTTGTTCCCAGATCACTCCTGTGGCAAGGTCCAGCCTTCTCAGATTAAGAAGTGGACCCAAACGGAAACGTTCTCAGGGCCCAGGCAGTGAAGCAGGTTTTGTTGAATTGTCAGAGTTCTTGCTCCCTGGCCCCACATGCTTCCCCTCTGTCTCTGTCTGTGCTCCCTGTCTTTGAGGTGCTGCTCTTGGCGCCCTGGTGGCTCCTGCACCCCTGGTTATCTTCTTTTCCAGGAGGCAGCTATGGTATTAGCTGCCTGTTCTGCACGAGCTGTTGATTAACGTAATCCCATCATAAAAGCAATACTCCCTCCAACAAGAGATTGTAAACAAAGTCTTTCATCTTCTTACAATTGTCAGGAGAGTGGCAGCAGGGTGTCAGCCAATAGGTGTCAAGTGCCTCCCCATGCCAGCTGCCCTTGTAAGCCTTTGGGATTAGCAGTTTCTGTCATCTCTCCGTGACCCTTTTTGCTAGTGCATCACAGTCTTGTGTGGTGTTGGGGTTCTTCTGACATGGTCACACCTGCAGGGATGACAATTTGTCAGTCGCCTTCCCTCCCTCCCCACTTCCCTTCCTCTACTCTCCTGGTCTTCCTTCTATTTATCGATAGGTCTTTACACTGGTGTTCTAGGTCATCCACGAAGCTGTCAGAATTCCCTGTGGTGCACTCACACAAGAACATGGCACAATTTGGCCAATTTTATTCCTTGCTCCTCCCCCCAGTCCCCATCCATTTCAGGGGATTCCCTGACCCTCTCCCTCCTTTTCCCTTTTCTGGTTCAGGTTCTGCATTTAAGAGCTCTGAAGGGAGTTTGGAGAGACTTTATGCGTAGGACCCTTTGGATTTACAGGAACCCAGCACAGAGCTACCCAGGGCCCACCCAACCTCCCTGTCACTAACCTCTTGCGTTAGTGCATTTGCTGCCTCTAAGGAGCCACGCTTTGCTTCACTGTGCCCAGCTCAGGCCCAGAGCTGATCAGCCTCGCAGCCTCTCTCTCGCCATCTCTTTCTGCGATACCATCTGAGCTCTGGGAGTCAATGCTCATCCACCTCCTTGGGCTCCTCCTGTCCATGGTGGCCTCTCAGTCTCCCTAGTTTTGGTGACTGATGGCTGTGGGGACACTCGCTGGGTGTCCTGCAGGGTGCCTCACTGTAGGGTGTTTATGATTTTGTTCATGTGCTTCCCCAGCCCTGGGGTTCCAGGGAAGGACCTCGGAGGCTGACTCTGCTGGGCCGAGTCATGCTGCTGAGAGCCACCAGCTCCACTGTGACCTGGTAGTTCCTTCCTGTGTTTGCTTAGTGACTATTTCTTCCTGAGGGTGCCCCTGCCTCAGTGTATTTATCCCCTCACCCATCGGAGGTATTCGAGTCACTTCTCGTTTCTGGTTATTACAACGAAAGCGTCTGTGGAATCTGCCTGTGGTTTCTGTGTGGCCCTGGGCTTCCTTCTCTCAGAGGCCATTGTGGGAGGTTGGATTGCAGATGTGATAACTGAGAGCCCCTGTGGTGCAGTCTCCTGTCCAAGCCCTTCAGTGGTCAGAAGAAGACTCAAGATTTGGGTGTGAGAACTAGAGCCTTAGTCTTTCAGACCACCATGCTCTGTGCTCTTTAATCACACAGCCATAGTAACAGCAATACCTTCCCCGACTGAGCATTTATCATACATGAACTAATGGGAAGTTCTGTGCTTCATCAGCCTTAACATCCCGGCCTCCCTGTGTGAGGGAGTGTTGTCGTGACCCTTCATTAACAGATGACTAGTTTCCCCAGAATCAGATTCATGTGCGGGGGGTTACAACCAAGGCCCAAGGTCAGGGCAACTGCCCTCCCAGAAGGGAGGGGAGGAAGGCTTTGTCCTTGGCCATGAGGTATTGACCAGGAGCACAAAGGTGGCCGTCCCCAGCTCCATGAGGAGATCTCAGTGGTGAGACCTGGGACAAGGACATCTGGATGGGGCACCCCCTGGGAAGCAGAGTCCCTGTGTTCCTGGCTATGACCTGGGGAAGCACAGTGTGTGGATAATTTGTTTTCCTGAAATTCTAGGAGGATTTTTGGGCCTTGAAGTGTCTCACAAGCCCCGAGGATGGGGAGACATTGATTTTGTATTTGTTCTACGCATTAAGTTTCTTCAGTCCACGCATCAGGAATTGTCTCTGGTTCTCTTAAGAAATAAAAGAAGTAATTGGAAGGACACGAGGTGGTTCTGAAAATCGAGAAGCCTCAGAAGAGGAAGCTCTAGGGACCCAGGTGTAAGAAGTTACCCCAGATTTTCTCGTGATGATTGTTCCCAGAGGAACCTGCAGACCTGCCCACTCGCTTGCGCTGCTCAGGCTGCTTGGGCTTCATCCCTCACTTAAGTGTGTCCACATTTATCTCCCAGGAGCTACTTTCAACTTCACCCTAGTTTCCATTTAGAGTTTGAAAATGCATGCTATTCCAAGATCGAGGACATCTTTTTTCCCACCGACTGTGAACAGGTGGATAAGGACTTTCTAGCAGGGGGCCCTCCTTCCACTTCTACAATCTTCTGACCTTGCCCCTCCCCAGTGATGGTGGGTAATTACAATATTGGGAATGTCCATGCCCCGGGATTGGGAGGGAAATGAAAAGTTCCTGTAAAAACAATCAAGATGTGAGAGGGCCTACAGAACGGGAGAAAATCTTTGCCACCAGCACCTCAGATAGAGCATTGATCTCCAGGATATATAAAGAACTCAAGAAACTTAACACCAAGAAACCCAAATAACCTAATCAAGAAATGGGCAAAGTAACTAAACAGGCACTTCACAGAAAAAGAAATATGAATGGTCAACAAATATATGAAAAAATGCTCAACATCTCTAGCAATTAGAGAAATGCAAATTAAAACTACAATGAGATTTAATTTCACTCCAGTCAGAATGGCAATTATCAAGAATACAAGCAACAATAAATGTTGGTGAGGATGTGTAAAAAGGTACACTTGTACATTGCTGGTGGGACTGCAAATTGGTGCACCCACTCTGGAAAGCAGTATGGAGATTCCTCAGAAAACTTGGAATGGAACTACCATTTGACCCAACTTCTCAGTATATATTGGAGGTATTTGAGTGACACAGCCACATCAATAGAAGCTCAATTAACAATAGCTAAACTATAGAACAACTTAGGTGCCCTTCAACAGATGAATGGATAAAGAAAAGTGGTATATACATGATGAAATATTACTCGGTTATAAAGAAGAATGAAATTATGGCATCTACCAGTAAATGGATGGAGCTGGGAGAGTATTATGCTAAGTGAAATAAGCCAATCCCCCCAAACCAAATGCCAAATGTTTTCTGAAATGTGTATGCTAATTCATAATAAGGGAGGAGGGAAGAATGGAAATTCATTTGGTTGGACAAAGGGGAATGAAGGGAAGGGAAGGGGAGTGGAACTAGAAAAGTCAGTAGAATGAGTCACACATAACTTCCCTTGCTCACATATGAGTCCACAACCAGTGAAATTCCACATCATGTACAGCCCCAAGAGTGGGATCCTAAGTAGAATAAGTCATACTCCATGTATGTGTAATGTGTCACAATATATTCTACATTGCGTCTATCTAAAAAAAAAAAATTTTCTGCAAACCTAATGCAGACTTGCTCCCTTGCCACACGTGCTAACCCAGGCTGAGGCCCTCCTCATTTCTGCAGGGAGATTGCTCTTATACACCAAGTCCAAGTCCATTTCCTCCTCAATGTGCGATCCAGGGATTACATGAGCTTCAGTCCTGGATTATGATACCAGACCTCTGATGATGAAGGGCATCCCCTTTCCCACCTCATGCCACAGTCAGAAGGAAATGTCCAGGATGTAAATGTGGCTCTCAGTCCTTTGGCTTTCAATCCCCTCTCCCCACCCATGGCTGAGCCAAGAGAGCCTGGGGCTGCCTCCGACACTTGGAAGCTCCTTCTCTGAGGCCACTGCCCTGCCAGTCCCACCCTTTCCATGCTCTGTCCTCAAGACATGGTGATCTTCCCATCAAGGAAAGGCTAGTTTTCCCTAGAAGTCCTGCATGTCACACTCCCTCTCAGCTGCGGGCAAAGACTGTCTGGAGACATCAGCACCCCTGTGAGCTCCAGGTAGTGGTCTCTCCACCAGTTTCCATGCTCGCTTGGTGAATATTGTCACCAGGTGCTTCTCAGGAGGGGAGGGAAAAGTCATACTGCCATAGGTTTTGCGTCTGCTCATTGAGATGTTAACAGTTGAACAGACCTGTAATAAGGAAAATATACACTTTGTTTTCCATCTGGATCAACATTGGTGATACTTGACATTGTATTTTGTAGTGATAGATACTTGTAATAATTAGGGGGTGGTGGCTAGCTGCCTCCTCTTTGTCACCCTGGTGTTTCCTGAAGGCTTGTTTGCTTGGGCTCTTGTGTAATCAAAGCTGCAGTCATGATTCCCTCTCCATCCTTGGGAGGAATGAGCGAAGATGAGAAGACCTGGTTTGGAAGAAGAGCTAATGTTAATTATACACTTAATGTATTTCAAGAGTTTCTTCTAAGTCCTCATGTGAGATTTAATTTTTTTCTTTTTAGTTGTAAATTAACACAATACCTTTTTTTTTTATGTGGTGCCGAGGATTGCATCCAGTGCCTCACGTGTGCTAGGTGAGCACTCTACCACTGAGCCACACCCCCAGCCCCATTATTTTTATTTTTAACAAAATCTAAGTAGTAGCCCTCTTAAAGAAATAAGTATTTGCTTTTATTTTCCAAATAAGTAAAGCCTTCTGTACGTCTTTAGCCAGTGTTTTGTAGTTTTCTGTATGCACATTTCTCACCAGCTTGGTTAAATCCATCCCTTTCTGATGCTATTATAAATGATGTAGTGTTTAATTTCCTTTGTGATATTTCATTTTACCAGGTAGAAATGGAGCTGATTTTTGTATGTTGTATTCTGCAACTTTACTGAATTTATTAGTTGTAACAAATTTTTTGAATGGCACGTTTAGGATCTTCTATACATAAGATCATGTCATCTGCCAAGAGAGACTGCTTTAGTTCTTCCTATCCAATTTGGATGTCTTTTTTTTTTTTCTTTACTAATCACCTTGGCTAGGGCTTCAAGGACTATGTTGAATAGAAATGGTAAGGGTGGGTGGCGAGAATGGATGTACTTGCTTTGTTCTGGAACTTAGGGGAAAACTTTGTCCTCCACCAGTGTTTTCTTGGGCTCATTATATTCAGGTAAATTCCTTCTAAACATATTTTTATGTGTGTGTGTGAGGTGGGGGCGGTACCAGGGATTGACCTCAGGGGCACTCAACCACTGAGCCATCTCCCCAGCACTATTTTGTAATTTTAGAGACAGGATCTCACTTTTGCTGAGGCTGGCTTTGAACTTGCAATCCTCCTTCCTCAGCCTCCTGAGCCACTGGGATTAAAGGCAAGCACCACCACACCCAGCAATATATTTTGCTAAATTTTTTTTCATGAAATGTGTTGATTTTTGTCAAATATATTTCCTGCCTTTTTTGGGATGACTGTGTGATGTTATCCTCATTGTTAACGTGGCTTATCACATTAACTGATAACTCAAATGTGTTTTAAACCTAGGGCTGGCCTCACAAAAGAAATTTGTGAGAGTTGCCTCTTTGGTTCTTTGAAGGCATTTGAGATGTACCATGTTAACACTTACTAACATGTCTGTGGTTACCAGTGGAGCCCTTTGTTCCTAAAATTGTTGGGACGTTTTTGATTTCCAACCCAATTTTCTTACTCTCCATTAGTCTTTTCAGAATTTTAGAAACACCTCTGCCCCCACGTTCTTATTTTCTGCCAATAACCAACCCACCCCAGCACAGGCAGTGCAGGGCGTTACCAAGGGGGTCCTGTGGGCCATGCAGTTAGTTGGCCAGCAACTTCCCCCACCACAGAAGCCCATCCTGTTACTCTCCACCTGCTGTTTCTTCCTACCAGCCCAACAGAGACAGCCTCATTACTAACTATGCGCGATGAGCCCTCAGGTGCCAGGTGGATATTTGTTTATTTAAAAGAGAGAGCGGGGCTGGTGTGACAGACTACAATTGTCTTCCCATGGTGCCTCGGCACAAGGCCTCAAGCAGTGACAGATGGGAGCCTCTTGCGGTGCACATCTTGGAGAGTCACCGGGATGTGGGCTGACTGAAGGGTCAGAGGGAAGGAGCCGCAGTGTATCTGGCGTCCAGTTCTTTCCTGGTCTTGGTTCATTTTGTGTCTGCTATTCTGTGGTAGGCAGATGAGGGTGTCCTGAGGTGTCCACATCCTGGCCCCCGAGCCCTGTGAATGCTGCCTCCCACCACGGAAGGGGCTTTGCCAACGTGGCTAAGTAAGATTGTTGAGACGGGGTCACCTGGGTTAGCTGTGTGGCCCGGGGTCATCACGAGGTCCCTACAAAGGGGAGCCTCAGAGCCAGAGAGATGTGATGAAGGGAAGGGAGGGTTGGTAGCTGCTGTGTGCCTGGCTTTGAAGGTGTGGGGGGGAGACTGGCCAGGAGCCAAGGAAGGCAGCCAGCCCCTAGGAGCTGCGGGGTAGGAAGCACTCTTGTCCCACAGCCTCCAGAAGGAACACAGCCTCGCCAAGTCTGTGATGGGACTCGGTTCAGGCTGCGAGCCCTAGGAGAGGGGACATGTGAACAACAGGAGCTGGCTCTCATCATGGGGCAGGCGGGAGGTCACACTGTGGGTCTGTGAGGTGGCCTCTGAATTGCAGGCTGATCCTCTTGTCCCTGCGTAGCAGAAAGGGGGCAGGTGAGCTTCCATCATAAAGTATTTGCTCATTCATGACCCAATCATATCCCAAGGTCCCTGCCTCCTGGAACCATCACACTGCGTTAGGATTTTAGCCTACACATTTCAAGTAGGAGACACACATTCAGTCTGTTATTCCTGGCAGGCTCTATTTCAGACTAAGTCCTCTTGAACTATAAAATGGTAAATTTATGTTGTTTTCAGCCAGCAAGTCATTAGCTCTTTGTGACGGTGGCAATAGGAAACTAATGTACACGGTCACCAGCCTTTCTAAATTCCATAGAGGGATGATGACACATCAGTAGTGATAGTGATAACTGAACTCACAGCTCTTCCTGCAGTGACTCTAGGCATTTACGTATATTATCACACATTTCACACATAATGACCAGGTGGTCACCTCTATTTTTCTTGTTCAGTTTTACACTGAGGTAAATAGACTCAAAGAGGGACTTGTCCCATGGTAGCTAGCCATATGTGGCTGGGCAGTCTGCCCTACGACCACTCCAAATCGGACAAAGGAAACTGCCACCAAAGTCCTTAATTGAGGTCCTAATCCCGAGTTTGTGGACCATGCTGAGCTGTCTCCCAGGCGCAGTCTACAATCTCAGGTGTGGAGGAACTTTCTTTTCCACAGCTTTTACTTCTCTCCTGAGCCCCCTCTTTCCACCAGTGGCAGAAAGTTACTCTTTGCAAACTCGGGAGAATCTTCTCAGGTTCTATCTAAATTCTGGAGAGAGTTGGAGGACCCAGTCTTTGCAAGGGGCATCTGACTATTGTGAGACACCTTCATTCTGGCGCCAGCTGAGAAGTACTTGCTTGTAGGCAGATTCTGGACCCTGTGGTAATTGCTGAAGGTTACTTTAACGTCTCACCCCAGGCTCTGCCTTCACACGGCAGGTACTTCTACTGCTCTTCTGCCCTGCAGGCCGCAGGTGTCTGAGCCAACACCATTTCCCTGTAATGGAAAATGACTGGGTGCTGTTCCTTCAACTCTGGGCTGTGCCAGAGCCCTGTGATGTTTCCTGTGCGGCACCTTCTCAGCTCCACTCTGGAACCTCGCCTCAGCCTTGAGCATGGGGTAAGGCAGATCCCCACTCCTGGGGGGGGGGTCTGTGTCTTCCATCTCTGGGGATCTATGGCATGGCATCCCTCCCAGATCCCAGTAAGCCTACCTGTGCCTCACCTACTTCCCAGACCCTCATCAGAACCACCTGCCACCAGTGGGCTAAGGGAGGTAAAGAGGTTATTTGAATTAATATACTTTTTTCCTCAAATTTCTCTCATTATCTTGTTTACATGTCCTTTGGAGAGTTTAGTTTTCTTTAAACACAAAAGTCAAGAGGATACTCTTGTTTTTCTCTTTCCATCAGTCCTATATTCCCAGAAATGATGAACAGTGCTACTCCAGGTTCATCCTAGATGTGGTGAAACATCACAGGGCCAACTTTAATATGTGGGCTCATATTCCAAAAAAATAATTCCACCACATATGTCATATTTTAAGATCATATTTAATTATCTTGATATGAAAATATATATTTTGTGTATATTGGGAGGTGGTGGTGCTGGGGATTTAACCCAGGGCCCTGTGCATGCAAGGTATATTTTAAGACAACTCTAGGAGAAGTGTAAGGGAAGCTGGTGAATCAATTGGGTTGAGCTCTTATAACTTGCTGCTCCCGGTGTGTCCTGCCATTGTGTCATCCTTGGTGACTTCATCGTCGTTCACAGAGTGTAAGATTATATCTTGGTTCATTTGCTGTAACAGATACTGCAGGCTGTGGGAGTTATAAACAAGGAAAGCTAATTTGCCCCAGGATTCTGGAGACTGGGACGTCAGTGTCTGTGGAGAGGACATTTCCGTGGCATCGTAACCTGGTAGAAGGGCAAGCTAATTCATACCAGCAAGAGGAGGGCAGGAGCCAGAGAACTCATGCAAGAGAGCTCTCACTTTTATATCAAAGTCACTCTGTGGTGACTAACCAGTGCCTGAAATGGCAGCATTAATTCCTATGAATCCCTAATGCCCTCTCGAAGTTCCAACCTCCCATAACATTGCAGCGCAGCACGGTATCAGCATGCATCTGGGAGGGAACATTCAAGCCATGACAGATTCTCTGCTTAAACCAGACCCCATTTCCAGCCTGTTGCTGTCACCCTGTGCATTCATCCAAGTCAGAACAAAGAAGAGGTGACAGAGGCCAGCCAGCAGCCACATCTAATCCATTTTTGCTCTTGCACACAGCTCCTTTTTTATTAAGTAAATTTCTCTTCATTCTCCTATTCTTTAATCTCAGAAAACCCCCCCATTAATTTCTCTG
Organism: Ictidomys tridecemlineatus; assembly: GCF_052094955.1. Lineage (NCBI taxonomy): Eukaryota > Metazoa > Chordata > Mammalia > Rodentia > Sciuridae > Ictidomys > Ictidomys tridecemlineatus. The sequence continues at coordinate 103,398,592 of NC_135478.1, forward strand.
AGTCTCTTATCTTTAAATGCCATCCCTACAAGTTGCCTCTAATGTATGTCTCCCATGCTTCTCCCTCTGACTCTTGAGTCATAGATCCAATTTCTTCTTGACGCTGTCTTCTGCCAGAAGTATGAAAGGTCCTTCAAGTAGAACACATCCAAAGTCATCTGTAACACTCTTTATTGCCACAGGCCAAAATCTTAGGAATTGTCCTTGACTTCTCTCTTTTCATTTTGGCCCACATGTCTGTCAGGAATTCACATCATATCCACTTCAGTGCACCAGAATCTGGTCACTTCTCAAGACATCACCACCACCTGGTCCTTCTGCCACCGCAACTCCTGCCTGAATTCCAAACAGCCTTGGACCAGTTTCTGCATTGCTTCCCTTTCTCTGCAAGAATGTACACACCCTGAGGACAGAATGGGATTTTCCCTTCTGAGTTCTCAGTGTCTAGAGCAACAGTGATGTGTTTCAGGAGCTGAAAGGTTTTATCAGTGAGTGAAAGAATGGATCTTTTAAGTAGCCTATTTTAGAGGTTTTATTTTTTTTTCCTTTTTCTAAGAATTAATAGGAATGAGGTTGCTTATATTTCCTTTCTAAATCCCAGGCCTAGCGAGTCAGTGTGGTTTCTGTGTTTTGGACCAACAGCGTCTGATACTGTGTCTCTGATAGCAGAAGGTTGGGAAGACTGACAGAAAATTCTGGGGACAGGGCCATGCGGGTAACGAATTTACACCACAACCTTTTCCCATTGACATACAGAGAAGAGGGAACCCAGGACGTGCTCTACAAAGAGCTATCCAGTTGCAGGACAGTCTAGTCCCCAAGGTTTTGCCTGTCTCAGGGGACAGCACAGTAGGCTCAATCAAAAATACACTGTTCCCTTGAAAGCCACTGTCACCATAAAACACTATTTAAGAACACAGGGCCACCTCTTATTTTTAGCTCTTGGTTTTGGATAAGGAAGCAACAAGAGATTTATATGCCTGTCAAACCAGGACAAGATAAAGCACACTCTCCTGGTGCCTCATATATTTTCCTCATATATTTTTAGTTATATATTTTGCTCATGTGCTGGTGATGTCTCCTTCTTTTGGTGTCTGTCTTCTCATTCTCTTTTGATTCTTATTAATGAGGGTGAAGATGTTATTGCTATGGGCAATACAATGAAATTAAAAAATTAAGAAGAACATCACTTTGTACTTTTCCTTCTCCCACAATCTCAGAATGTAGTCTATTTGGGCTGGGAGGTCACACTGTGGCGGAACAACACTTGCCTAGCTGTGCAGACCCTGGGTTCCATCCCCAGTACTGCCAAATAAATAAATAAATAAATAAATAATAGAGTCTATTTATGGCAGCTGTGGAGATAGGACATTCATCCTTTGCACACATTCAGATCTTTTAACACTTGAGTAGTTCAGAAGAAATGGCCTGTGGTATTCATTGCTGACCAGTGCCAATGATTTAAGATCAGTCAGAGTTCATGGATACCTGACTCCCAGGCTCTCAGTAGCTAAATGTTTGATTTGCATTTTGCTTGAACTTTCAATAGCTGTAAAAGATTTCAGCACCCACTGGATAAATTGGGCTTTGAATTTATGTGTTTGTTGCTATGGTAATTTATATTGGCATCATTTTAATACCCTCATCAAACTTGGGCCTTTTGCCACAATGTGGCCCTGCATGTGTTTAACGACAGACCTTCAGGACAACTTGAAAATCCACTTGATATTTTTTTCTCCCAGAAAAACTTAAAGTAGAAATAAACCATCTCAAACCTAAGATGAGTAAATATTTGAACTATGAGAACGGACATTACCTGAACATGATTTTATGGTTGGCACGGTTACTCTGAAGATGCTACAAGGCATTGATTAGCTGCAGTGGAAATACCTTTGCATGGAGTCTGGGCCTTGCCCCACTTTCAAGAAGCAACGGGAGATGTCCTTGCTAATTATTAGGACATGTTGCAAAATGATGTTTTGGCAGGCTTTAATGATGGATTTATAACAACTGACCACTAGACCATGGGGCCTTAGTTTTTTTTTTTCATGGATATTTTTATTTAAAGGTGTGGCTATTACACACAGAATCTGAGCCCAAAAGATTGCCTATGGGGTCACCCGGGAATGGTGTTATTCTTGGCCATGTGATTAAGTTATATGCATTCCCATATATTATTGTTTTTAAAACCCAGATTCACTGTGTTAATACTATGTCAGTATTCTCTGTGGTGTTCTGTTCACTAAGATGAGTGGCACAATTTACAGTTGTCATTATTTCAACTCTATTGTAAAGCAGATGCTTTTCTAGCAGCAAAAGGAGAAGCATTTACATCACTGAGGAAAATCTTGGCCAATGTGGAGTTGAGGTGAATTACAGAGCTGGAGGGCTGTTAGCCCTGTGGCAAGCCATGAGTGCGGTTCCCAGGCTTCTCGTTCCCACCCAGGGCTGAATGACAGGGTCTCTATTTATGTTGAGTGGAGCCCAGAAGCTGCTGCTGACATGGTGCATGGATGGATGAGGTCTTTGGAGATACAAATCACCATTCTGCTCTCCTTTTCTTCTGCTCCTCCACACTCAGAGCTCTGCCATGGGCTGCCCTTGGTCCCCTGACACTTCCATCCCCCCAAGTCCCAGCCCTGGGAGGCACTACTTGTTGTTGGACATGTTTCCTGACAACTGAGCTCAGCTCTTCTTAGCACAGAGTAGGTTCTAAGTCAACACTTTGTATTGGACTCTAAGTCTCTTGGGGTTTTGAGGAATAAATAGGAAATAATGGTTTAAAAAATTTTGTTTTGTTTTGATTTTTTTGAGTCCTGGAGATTGGACCTTGCAAATGCAACATTCCCCACTGGAATTGCCTCCAGCCCTAATATTTCTCTAATTTTATGATTAGATGTGGATTTAACATCTTTTGTTCAGGAGATATTGTGATTAGATATGGCAGGAGAATAATAAATGCTTGTCATCTTGTCTTAAAGTCATCAAAAATGGTTATTTCCATACACATAAAATTATTTCAATTTCTGAGTGTAAGAGAAGCATAATGACTATCAACCCAGAAAATCTTCTGTTGCCCTCTTCCATGAAGAATATGTGAAAAATAAGCCCACATTCCTAAAAACAACAACTGGCCCCTTCCCTTCTGTGTGTGACGCCATCTCTAGATGACTGGCTGGCGGTCAGGCTGGGGAGAAACCATCCTGTCAGGTGTCTGGCTGAGGACCCTAGTGACTGCACCCCTGTGGATTGGTGTAGAGCTTCATTGGCCCCGATCATGACTTGCATTCATCGGGGGTTTCATGACACCCCTCAACAGGTAGCAACATTGGGGGACAGGGGCTGTGTATTTGCCCTGCCCTACTTTTGCAGTGGGAGGATACTGGGAAGTGACCCCTGGAGTGCCTTGCCTCTGCACCATGCCTCCAGTCCTTTTAAATTTTTATTTTGAGACAGTCTTGCTAAATTGTTGTGGCAGGCCTCAAATTTGAAATCCTCCTGCCTCAGCCCCTGATTGCTGAGAATACAGGCTATAGGCGTGTGCCACTGCGCCCAGCTGTGCTGTTCTAGCTCTAGCCCTTTGCCTCTCAGTCCTGGTGACCTGCGCAGGGTCCCCCACCTCCTGCTTTTCTGATTGCTGCTGTGCAGTGATCCCCGCCTGGTATTGTGGTGATTAGATCAAAGTGAACACTTGCGCTAGAGTTGGGCTAGTCCCAAGCTCTTTCCTGGAATATGAGGACTCAGATTTTCTGTCCAGCCTCTGTTGGATGGTCACAAATAAAAGAATGACAAAGTATGGGTTGGGATGGCCAAGACTGGGTCAGAGTCACCAGCTCAGAGAGAGCACATCTGCACAGAAAGGAAAGAATAGGGACTGGAGCCAGAGGGAAGCGGAGCACAGAGACCAGGAGCCACAGAAACTGGAGGAGCTATCCTGATCACTGTGAGCCACTTTCTGAACCCAGGCTATGTGATATCCAGGCGCCCTTTAAGTTTAGACTGTGTGGTCCACTCATGTGTCTTCCAGGTGAGTCCCCTACTTGCCTCAGAAGGCCAAGTGAAGTTTGTTCCTCACCAACAAAACACATCACCAAGTCATGAACTTCCCAGGTGCCCTCTTCAGCATGAGTCTCCCCCCGAGTATGTCCCGTGGGTTCCTTCTGCAGGTGTTGGTCCATCTGCTTTGAAATCTGGTTCTATGGGATCCTGTTGCCAGGGACCCTGAATCCGCAGGGACTGAATGATTTCTGCTCAATTGGCTACAGATGACAGGGCACGTTAGTTAAAATGTTGACCTGATCATCGGGTGAGCTCTCTTACACACTGATGAGAGCTGCTTGTAAAATAGGACCAAAATAAGTTGACCAAAACAGTCTGCTTCTTAATTGGGTTAATTGGGTAAAAATTCACATAGGATAAAATGCCACATCTGTTCCTGGCATTCATTTAATGAGAGCACACTTCATTATTTTATAGACCTTGCTTCATACTTGCTGCAATATGATTACCCAGCTTGGTTTCCATCTCCACCATTAAGTGAATTACATGTCCTCAGCAAGGTAAGTCACTGAACCCGTGTCTCATGGTAAGTCACTTAACCTGTGTTTCTTGATCTGTAAAATAGGACTACATCCACCTCATAGCACTTTGTTATCATTCATTTGCAGTTAAATGAATTTCTATGTTTAAAGCAAGTTAAGACCTGTGTGGCATATGGCACTTTTTAAGCTCATAATTATTGACTATTATTGTTGTTACATTAAACACACATGATTAACAAGTGGCAGATTTAAATAACCAGTTTTAAGGACTCTTGTGTACATTAATTCCTTGCAGTGTAAAACATTTTATTATTATGATGATTTCAGCTATAGGGGTCCAAACTCATGTTATGGTTGGAGATATGGAAGTTCAGAGAAATGAAGAGATTGCTCACAGTTATAGATGGTAGATATCAGAGGACTTCAAGTTCTGTTATTCAGTCTCCTAGTGACATATTGATTCTGCCTCACCACATGTATGTGTTGGAAAGACACCAGCCTTATTTTTTAATAACTACAAAAATGGAGGAGACTATTATGTGAACATTTCAGTTAACTTTAATCAACTGAAATGCTCAGAGAACAGCATGTTCTATTGAACTGAAAATTAACTAGGCAGAAAAGTCTTCAATTATTAGTTCTTAATAAGGCAAAGTTGAAGTTAGATGAGTCCATTTCTTGTAGAAGGCAATTTATCACAATTTGCACTCTGCCATGATCATTGTGTTCAAAGCTCCACTTCTCATCCCACAGACTGGCAGAGGGACGAAGGAGAGCAGAGGTGAAATTGCCATGTGCTGACCCCTCTGTTCCCCAAGTCCCCGTCTCTCCAAGTCACCTTGTCATCCTCTGTACTTTCATATGCTGCCGCCTCTCAAAGTGGGTGCATGGTTCTGGTTGGTCAAGGCACCCTCTATTTGCTTATGAGGCTCCAGGCTATACCACACTGTGTCTGTCCATACTCGGTATGAAATGAGTTGTGTAGGGTTCTGCCCTGCCCTCTAGTCTGCTGATCATGTGGGGAGTAGAGAAACAGAAATTTAAAAAAGAATTCAATATTCTTGGGTCCCCATCTTTCCATCATCAGTATTTTCCAGTGCATGATGGAGGATGCACTGAGGGTTGTGCTGATGGAGCAGGGAACTGGAGGCCTGAGGAACAGGTGCCCAGGAATTGGTCAGGCAGGAGAGTAGGAGGAAAAGTTTAGAACTCGGCACCATTTTCATTGAAACCCTTGGGCAGTGCCACATGGTCCCACAGTGTGCTCTCTGGTTTGCAGCTCAGTTGTTGCCCTGTTTTGCACTTGGAGAGTCTCAGAGCCAATGGAGAGGAGGGCCTGGTGATCATCCTCACGTTGGGAGCCCTTTGAATAGCTGGTGGAAAGCCACTGTGTGGGGAGCCACCTGTGCTCACCTCCTCCCGCCAGGGATGCTCTCACCTGGCCTCTTCTTGGGGACTCTCAATCTCTGTAGCTGGGTTCTAGATAGAGCTGGAGCCAGGCCTCTGCAACAGCCCAGGAGGCAGCCTTGACCTTAGAGCCCTTGGGCAGAGATGCGAGGTGTTCCAGGTCAGGTGCGCCTCAGCCTGTGTCCACCTGTGGCCCCCAGGAGTGTGGAGCACAACGGCCATCAGCCTGGTCTCCACCATGACAGCCGATGCTCGTAGTTGGCTTCCAGGTTCCTGGTGGCACACCATTCATGCTCGGCCCAGTGTGGTCCACGACGCTGCCTGTGGGTCCACAGGGGTCCGAGTGGTGGCCCTTGTGTGTCCATGTCCTTCGGTCTCCACCTGCTCCACTCCTAGGGGGCTCAGGCCTGGAAGTGAAGACATCCTGCCCCTGTCTCCCTAGAGTCCTGCTGGGTCCCCTGAGGGTCTGGCACTGCCTAGGTGCAGCGGTATCTGTGGCCAGGACAAAGGAAGCACTTAGCTGATGCTTCCCCAGCTTCTGTCACAGGCTTCACTCACAATGGGAGGGCATCAAGGGTGAGTTGGGGCCAGGTGGGCCCCCTGTGCAGACACGGAACATGCCAGGGGTTGGTTGGCAGGCCACCCAGCAAGCAGTACCAGCCTGCAGGGTGGCGGGACCAGGCGCCCTTTGGAAGAGTCCCGGAAGAGTTATTAATATATTTGAACCTTCTTTGAAAATTTCCCTTTGAGAGCAAATGGTTACCATCTTTCCTGGCAGCAGGCCACTTGGCTGAGCTGCCGTCTTAGTTGGCTGCAGACTTGGAGAGGGGATTGTAGATAACAGGACCAATTTTTAAGAATTTGTTATTTTCAAGTAATTCTTGACTGATCCTCCTCCCCCATTCTTGTTCCCTTATGGTAACATTTAACTAGTCAGCCATCCAGAGTGTTTCCAGTTTTGAGGGGAGCATTAGAATAGAATTAAAAACCAAGTTTTCTTAAGCCGATAACCTCACCAAAAAGGCTGTCATGGAAGAAAGCATTTGTATTATTGAATATGTGCTCCGCCCCTGGGGTGCACCCCGCAGGCCACCCATGAAGGTGCTGTGAACACAGATCTCTGCATAGCGGGGGAGACTATGTGCTCTGCATACGTGGACAAGATACCTGGTCCCCAAGTGAGAGGGCACAAGGTTACCATCTGTCATCCATAGCTCATCCTGAGTTCACCAGGTGTTGGGGGAAGGCAGATATCTCTGTTGCAACTTGGCTTTATCTACAGAAGCAGCTCACTGATTGATGTCTTTGTCACAGAGGATGGCTTTGCAGTTTAAAGAAAGGCACTTGGGGGAGCTGAGCTTTCCATCCTACAGAAATAGGGAGGCCTGGCATTATTCTCCCAAGTCTACTTTCCAAAGAGATGGCTCCCAGCACCTTCAGGAAGACATTCCCAAGTCATAAAGATGATGAGGAGCCTGTTGAATCTTCAGAAGGTTGTGTGTGCTTTTCAGAGAGAGGAGGAAGTACTTTAAATCCCCAGTTTTCTAACATAAATGCTTTGAGAATTAAGGGAGGTAAATCTCCTCCCTTATTTTTGACATAGAGCACTAAGCCTCTTAGTTTTAGTTTGTATTTATCTTTTCCAGGGACAGCAGATGGTGAGCTGGAAGAGCCCCCTCCTCTGCATTACAAATCCATCTCAAATCCAACCACATACGGTTTGATTTTTAACTTGAATGGAGACACCCAAGGTAAAGCTTCGCCCAATTCTAGTTGTAGAAAACTATTTCACATTTTCGTGTTCTTGGGCTGATGTTCTCAGCAGGTGTCTTTCCAGCACAGAATGTGCTGCAGGAGCTGAGGGTAAGATTGTAAGGGAGAGAGGCTGTGGGGGCCTGGGGGAGCTCAGTCTCCACAGCGCTGACCTCCGAGCCACATGTGTAGTTTGTTACACATTAAAAGCAGAACAGAAATTAGTGTTAGTCATGTATTTTATTTGACCCATTTATCTAAACCATTTTCATTTCTACATGTTTTACCATAAAAATGACTAATAAGGGCTGGGGCTCAGTGATAGCGCACTCGATTTGATTCTCAGCACCACATATACATAAATAATGAATAAATAAACAAAGGTCTATCAATAACTTAAAATATTTTTTAAAAATCACTAATATAGTCAAATTATTATTTTTCTCTTTTTTACTAAATCCTGGAGGTGCAGTGTATGTATTTACACATGCTCCCCTCTCAGTTTGAACTAGATCCATTTCACATGCTTAGTAGCTCCCTGTGGCTGATGGTGACCTTACTGTGTGATGACAGCATGGACCTGCAGGGTGGATAGATGTCAAACAAGAAAACAAAGAAATCCTAGATCAATTTAGATGAGGGCCAGTGCTCACCAACACCCAATAAATCAAGACGAGTTGTCTTAAAAGCAGTACTGAGGAAATGCCTTGAAGGGTTGTATTTGGACAGAACTCTGAGGGGAGGTCACCAGCTCTAGAGGGCTCTCTTTACACAGGCCAGAGACCTTCTCCACAACCGTGTGAGTTGTTGGACAGCCTGACAAAGAGACGGGGCCCTTCTCCAATTCCTCGACACCGTGAGGTCCTACAAGTATTGTTTCAGAGTTTAAAATTCTCCCAACCTGAGGAAGTGAAAGGAGGTCTCATCTGCGGGTAGGTCCATAAGTTGGTACAGCCTCATAAGAAAACAGCTTGGGATGACCTAATGGAGGAGAATAGTCATGCACAACAACCCACTACTTGCACTCCTTGATCTTCCACCCCTGATGTATCCTAGAGAAGCACTTGTGGGTGCAGAGCAAGAACCATGTTTCAGGAAGCTGATACCAAGTTCACCCTAGAAAGGGTCAGAGTGGCTTTGACAGGAGAGTGAGTAGATGTATTAGGTGGCACAGCACAGCAACAAGAAGGAAGCAGCTGAACTTGGACCTCTCAGCTTGGGTGAGTCTTTTGTTCTTGATTTCAAGAACAAAATCTGATCCACATAAGACCAAGCTGTGTATGCGTCTGTGCGTCTGTGTATATGCATGTCATGGGGGTAAGCAACTAAAGAAAAGGCAGTGACTTCCGTGTGTTGATGAGTGCATTATGGTCATACGTAGTCGTGGGTTCATTGTGACATACACAGAAATGCACGTGACCTACCTACTCCTTTTCATTCTCCTGCACTACTACTTTCCCTCACCTCTCTGCCCTACCCCTGGTCCTGCAAAGCAAAGATTGTTTTAAAAATAATGATCGTGGCTGCTGCTGGGAGGCAGAGGAGGAGATGTGATCCATGGTCCCCACCTGGGCAGGAATGTTCTGGTTTTTGCTTGGTGTTGTGTGTCAGTGAGGGAGCTCGGGCTCACTGTTCTCTGTGTGAGGATATATTTCACCATTCAAAAACAATTCTGGTATTTTTTTATTTCATATTTTAGCGAGGAGTGGGGAAAGGTTTTGTGGCAAATGAGTATAACTCTGTGCTGGGCACACTTCTGACCCTGTGGTCTAAGACTCCTACCCACAATGTTAATCATGCCTGGAAATAGCCACAAACGGCAGCAAAACCCACCAGCTCCTTGGCTGCACCCCAGTGTCCAAACCATGCCCAGAGTTTGCTCCACCCAGGAGGGCTCTCTTTAATTCCCTTGCGTGGCTGATGCTTTCTAAACCCCGTTCCCATCCCAGCACACCTTGACGATATCCCGGTGGGTTAGTTTCAGAGACAAGTATGAGGATCGAGAATAAACGATTTAAGGGCGGGGAGACCATTGAGGATGAGTGGGAGGCAGAGATTCTTGGGGACTCTGGTGGGACAGAAATACAGGCAGCAGGAAGTGCATGGAGAATAACCTAGCAACAGGACTGAAGGCAGGGAGCGTTGAGTGGCTGTGTTGGGTAGGAAAGAGGGAGAGAGGACAAGACGCTGACTAATCGTCATCTGTTCCAGGGTCTCCATGTGCCCGTTCATTAATGCTGATTTAAAATTGACATGAAGGCAGCTGCCCCAAATCAAGTGTGTAACTGGAAAGACAAAGAGGGGATTGGCCATTTGTCCAGAGGAAGAGTTGAGGTTCAGAATGGGCCTGTGAACACCAGAAAAAGCTGGTTCTGGTAATGAACCCTCACCTGGTGCCAGGTGCTATGGACCGCCCATGTTTAGTTTCTTGCTCTTAAGCATTTGGAGTAGATACTGTGGGCACCCCATTTACAGAAAAGGACACAGGTTACGTTACTGCCTGCTTTTCATAGGTGGGAATGAAAGCACCAGGATCCATCTCCCGCTCTGCAATCTATTCTTTCTACCACGTTGCCACATGGGGCCCAGAAGGGTCAGCACAAAAGCTGCTTTGCTCTGGTAGCTCTGGAAGGGAGACATACTGAGTCATTGCTAGGAAGGAAGTGGCCATGCCATTATCAGCCCCTGGACACTGTCCTTCTGTCCCTCTGCCTCCAGCACCAGGTCCACAGATGGTTCCAGAAACCCCAGGGCTGAAGTCTGGAGGAGAGGTCCAGCCTGGTTGCCATGGTGATCCTTAATCATGGGGTGATCCAGGCTTAGTATCATGTATCCCTTCACCTTCCATGGATGGTAAAATCGAGGTCTGATGTGAGGCTGTGGTCTGAATGTGTGGCCCGGTAGTTGAAATCTTATCCCCCCAAGTGTGATCGTGTCAAGAGGTGTGGCCTTTGGAGGCGATTGTGACATAAGGGTGATGTCCTTGTGGTTGGGATTAGTGCCTTCATAAATGACACCCTGGAGATTTTCCTTGCCCCTTCCAGGATATGAGGACACAGCAAAAAAAAACACCTATGAACCAGAAAGTGGGTCCCCACTAAACTCCAGTCTTCTGGCACTTCCATGTCACACTTCCTACCCTGCAGAACTGTTATTTTGTTTTAGCAGCCTGAAAAGACACAGATAGTTGGCCACTGCCAAGAATGTCCAGGCAGGACCTTGAGTGGCTTTAGCTCTCTAGTAGGAGCAGGAGAGGATAAAGATGTTAGTTAGGTCCAGATTCTACAAGATATAGGTAGGATTTCCAGCTCTGCCATGGATCAGCTTTGTGATGCTGGGTACTGACTTAATTTCTCTGAGTCTTCATTTCTTGTTCTGCAAAATGAGGACTGAAAAGTCCTGCCACAGAGGGCAGCTGTGGAAACTCACCAGGCTAGGACTGCTGGCCAGGGCACTCCAGAGCTCAGGGCCATTGCTGAGCTGTGTGCCTGCTTGCTTTCACTGAGGAATTGGAAAGATTAACTTTCCAAATTCACCGCATCTGTCTTAAGTCATCTTGAAGTTTTAAGATTTCATTGCTCTACATGTCATATTTGATATCTGCAAAAAATATATGTAAAGTATTTTAATTAAGGAATATAATGGGCTGGGGACTTTTCCTGCCTGCCTTCACTCCGGGTCCCAGGCTGAGGATGAACCGTCAGTGGGCACACAGCTGGACAGTGCTGCTGGGGACTCTGGTGGGACAGAGCAACCACCGACTCCGGATGCTCCTTGCCCCTGGTGATGTGTTCCTTCTGCTCATCTTTCACAGGCCCCAGCAGGTCACGGGCCATGCTCGCCTTCGAGCTGGTGCCACCTTATCCAGCTCAGGCTGCTGTGAGCAGACACCATAGACCGAGTGGGTCGAACAGCAGACATTTATCTCTCTCAGTTCTGGAGGCTGAAGGTCCAGGGTCAAGGAACTGGCTGCTTGGTTCCCAGTGAGGGCGCTCTTCCTGGGTTTCAGATGGCCACCTTCCTGCTGTCCTCACAGGGTGTAGGGGGAGAGAAAGCCAGCTCCCTGCGGTCTCTCCTGACCTCATCTAAACCTAATTATCTCCATAAAGAGCCTAACCTCCAAGGCTACCTCACTGGGGTTAGGTGTCAATGCATGAATTTTGGGGAGACGCATGCATTGGAAACCCTTTGTATCTGACACCTGCCATGTCTTGGAAGGCGAACTTGATGACCAGGGAGGGACTAAGTGCCATGGGATGAGCATCACCAGGGTTGATTCTCAGAGTCTCAGGACCCTGTCCCCAGGCAGCTGCCACTCGCACACACAGTCATGTCAACAAGTAGTCAGTAGAAAATGCTGAAAATAGCTTCCTGAGGGTTGGTCCACAAAGCCAGCAGCTGGGAAGGTCAGGAGGAAGGGCCACCATGGAGCATGGGATGGGGACAGGGCCAGGCCCTCATGTTGGGGAACGGTTGCACTAGTTTGGGGACCATCACCATGGAGCTTGAAATACTAATCAGGGAGAGCATCTAGCATCTGTGCAATGCAGAGACGAACCTTAGAACTGCACTTGATGAGGGAAAAAAGGAATCGCACCATCAGCAAAACGGAGGCATTGCTCACGGGGCAAGAGCGAATGCGAAACTCCCCCCTCCGTCATCATTTGGTGTCTTACTAATCAGTAATAAATAAGATCCTGATAAATCAGGCCCGATGCTCTGCTCTAAAATTAAATGGAACAAAAATTAGTTGAGAGCATGATAATTTTGTCTGTGGCACCTTAGCAATAATGGAATGTGTCCTATTGTACCCAGATCATGTATTTCCTATCTTGCCATTCCCATGCATGACAGCTGTCCCCAAAGAGGTCCAAGTGGCAGCTGCCACGTGGATGGTTGGCTTAAAGTGCCAGTTTATTTCTGCGTTGCCAAGTATCCCCAGGTCAGATGACTTACGATTGATTTACTGTTGAAGACCTCATAGTTATTAAAGCACATATGTTTATCATAGAAAACATTGAAACTTAAGAAAAATTTTAAAAGAAAAGAAAAATCATCTTGGTTCCCAATAGAGACACTACTGTGTTTTATAGGTTATTTATGTATGACTGTTTTAGGCACAAAAGAAACACATGCACACACAAACACACATTTGTAAATAACATTAATGGGTGTTTTCTTTTTTTTGGTATCAGAGATTGAACTCAGGGGCACTCGACCACTGAGCCACATCCCTAGCCCTATTTTGAATTTTATTTAGAGAAAGGATCTCACTGAGTTGCTTAAGGCCTTGCTTTTGCTGAGGCTGGCTTTGAACTCACAATCCTCCTGCCTTAGCCTCCCGAGCACTGGGATTACAGCATGTGCCACTGTGCCCAACCCATTCATGGGCTTTTGAAGAGTTTTACTGCTTTTAAAAAAAACTCATTAACTTCTGAACTTCAGCATATTTTAAGCATTTCTCTGTCATTAAATGCTTATTTTTAGAAAATCTGATATTTTAAAATGATCTAAAGAGTGAAAACACAACTTGTTTGTCTTCTGTTTTGGGTATGTTTTATGTTTTGGTATGTTTGCTTTCTGGCAGATGTGCTACTAACCCTGGACTCCTTACCCTCAGGACTGACATGACATCTCATGGGCCCCCATGTTGGGTAAGACCTCAGATGCGGTTGTGTTTGATATCTGCTCAGCACCCCAGAAAGAGAGGGGTTAAGAGACTTCACAACAGAGAGACAAGTTGTATAGGAGCCTTTGCTGTGAGCAAGCCTGGGTTTCAGTGCTGTCCTCATCACAGCAGAGCTATGAACTAGAGATGTTGTCAATAAAAGTAATATTCAAAGTGTTCTGAAATCAAAGGAACCTTAAGCAGCTGCCCATGTTGCACAGCTGAGACAAGAAGACAGGCTGGCTGCCTGGATTCCAGAAGCCACTGTCATTGATACTCCTTATCTTATGCCTAGTCTCAGGGAGTCACCATGGAGAGTTAACCGTGCGTAGGGGCCCGTGATGTTTCTTCAGGAAGTGCCTGTGTGGCCATAGGGGCGTGGAGTCACCTTGGGCTCTGGAAGATACGGGGATATGCCTGCAAACCGTGAGGAGCACCCCCAGCACCAGGACACTCGCTTCCCATCCGACTCCAGAACCAGCATCTGGACTGGAGCTCGTGCGGTTAAAGGCCACAGAACCTTCCCTGTCTTCCTGCAGGAGCCTGGTGCACACACGTGTTCACATTTATTCCACAGTATTTATGAGTACCGTGTGGGCCGGGTCAGGGAGAGCCCTCACCATGGAGCCCTGAAGACCCCGCGTGTCCACACAGTCACGCAGGCAGAGCTTGACCCAGAACCAAGCTGTCTTGATGGAAATGCTTCTGACCCTCCTGCTCAGCCGGTCTCCCGAGTAGCTCCCGCCTGTCCTGCAGGGAGACGTGCCTGTGCTCTCCTGGCTTCTGTGAGGGATGGGCACTCCTGGCCTGCCCGTCGCAGGATGGAGAGAAGGGACTGTATGCCACTCAGTGACATCCAGACCTGGCTCCTGGGCACTGCTGCATCCTGAGACCGACATTGCATGTGCAGTGATGTTCTTTTTGAGAGTGGGATGAGACCGTGGAGAGTGGGCACTTGGTGCTTCTATTTGTGATTTGAGAAGTGCACTGTCCACATCTAACAGAGCTGCTGTGTATCTTTGCCAGCTGTGCCAATCACACCTGTCTGTGCCAGTTCCATTGCTTTGTTATGTATAGAACCAACGCACTGAGCAGAGCAGACGTGGTGGCTTTTCTGCTCAGCTGTTGTGTGTGCACGTGCGTGTATATGACTGATTACAAATCATACTATAACTAGATTCTGTGCAATAGAAAACTTGATATGAAGACTTCCGTGAGCTGTGTGGAGCAGGGACGAGGGAGGAGGTGGGGCAATCGGCCTTGCTCTTGCCGGGTGCTTCCCATCTGAGCCCCCCTCACACCAAGTGTAGGGAACTCTGGGCCCTTCATCCCAGGACTCACAGCGAGCAGCCCTCACTCTGCGGCTGGAGTGCCCAGCACAGGAGAAGCAAGGCTCCCTGGAGCCACCCAGGGTCTGGACCCAGCAGCCTGGCTCCTCCAGGAGGGATGGTTTGGGTCTTGAAAAGTTGCACTCCCTCATAGACGTCACCACTGAGTTGTGGGGGCAGAACTCACCTTCCCTCTCACTCGGATGGCAGAAGAACCCACAGTGGGAGGAGAGCCCAAATGCTCCTGCACCACAGTATCCTCTGACTGAGCACTAATTGTTGGGATGAGACAGGACAAGGTGAGCTCAGGGTGGCCCATGGCTCCATCTACTGTCCTCCAGTTGTGCTTGGAGGCCCCAGAGCTTGGTTTTAAGCAGAGCAGCCGCTAGAGGCTTATTGAGAAGAGTTCCAGGGGCTACGATGCTGACCCACCGGGGCCTCTGAGCCTCTCTCTCCCCTGGTCCTTCTTGCTTTTAATCTTGAGTAGAAAAATTAAGAAAGGCCTTCCCCAGAGTTCAGCCCTGTTCCCAGGGGCTGCTCAAATGCATTTTGATAAGACCCAAAATATCAAGGAGTACGCAGCATGGGGAATGGGTATTCTTCAAATGTCTCATGTCATTTTTCTAAGTTTCCTGGCTTTCCCTGAAGTTGTTAGAGGTCATGTGACTGGTCCTGATCAGTGGACTATCAATGCAAGTGATGTGTATCACTTCTAGATTGGGGTGGCTAAGAGCTGCATGCCTCCCCCTGATTTCCCCTGTCTTCTCAATGATCCTGGAAGCCATAGACTGCAGAAAGTGCCTCTGTAAGATCCAAGGGAACTGACTAACTCATCAGGCTTATCTTTAAAAAAAAATAAGTTGAGGCTTTGGTATTTGTCCTGTTATAAGGTATCATGAAAAATACAGACTGCCCATCCCCAAGTCTGTCTCCAAACCCCTTCTAACCAGTGCAGGCAAGACAGTGTATTGGGAGAAGCCTCCTAGGACAGAAGTTGTGTGCTCAGAAAGAGGGCGCTGTGCTACGGGAGGACTGTATGTTCCTAACTCAGAAAGGTCTCTGCACCTTTTTGAGTGGCGTTAGACTCAGCTGCAGGGGAAGTGGGTTAGGGGTGATGAGAAGACATAGGCAGAGGAAGACTTTTCCAACAGAGCATGGGCTTTGAATAGAGCTGGACCCAGAAGGATGATATTTCATGCAAAATGAAAGATACTAAGTCTGTTTATTTATATAGTAAGTTAAGTCAGGTATTAGAACCAAAGGAGATCTTAGAAACAATCTGTTGAAACCATTCAATCTAGTTCACACACTGGATGAGGTCCACTGGGATCCCAGCCTCTGTAGTCCCCTGGGAAGGCAGAGATAGGGGTGCCCCACCCATTACCTCTGGATCCTTCCTCTGAGTTCTGGGTTGGGCATCAGAAGTGGACCTCGTTGTCCTGTTTTAATGAAATCCAGCTTACCAGTTTTCTTTTCTTGGTCATTCTTGGGTGTTGAATCTGAAGTGTTGTGACCACACCCAAAGTCATCTAGCTATTTCTCCTATGTTATCTTCTAGGAGTTTCAAGTTCACATTTAGGTCTAATCGTCCTGAGTTAATGTTCTTGAGTGCAAGGTCTGTGTTTAGATTCTTTTCTATTTTTTATTTGCATGTGGAAGTCTAGATATGCCCACGCCATGGTGAAAAGATGGATCTCTTCTCCCCATTGCGTTGCCTTTCCTTCCTTGTCAAAGATCAATTGATCATATTTACATGAGCCCCCAAAGCTTTTTTTTCTTTATAAGTAGTTGGCTTCAGGCATTATGTTATAGTCATGAAAATAAGACTAATGTACACAGTTAATGGGTGGTAGTGGTAGGATACACACCTGGATCCATGTGATATAGTTCTCCACAGAAGTATTGAGCTTTCCTTGAAACTCCTTCACACAGCATCCCCACTCATTACTCCCGCTTAACATTAACTGTTTCCAATCACCTCTGCCCCACACACTGTAAAAAGCATTCCCAGCTTTGCTCATCCCACCTCACCCAGGGTGAGGGCCGACCATGATTTTTGGTGTTTCTTACTCTTAGTTCCTTTAGGGAAGGGTCTAGTTGGTTTGTCCCAGAGGTCAGCACAAGGCGCCACCCAGAGATGGCGACAAGGAGGTAGTACTGGAATACGTCACCCATTGAGGATGTCTTTGTCGTTCGGGGTGGGAGGGCTCTGGAGAGGCTGGCACTTGGCACTGAGTCCTGCCTCAGGCAGTCTGCGGTGTGACCTTCACAGGGCTTCAGGGGTGCCGTGGTCTCTTTCAAGGGAGCCTCAAGCACATGGGCTCTTCCTCTGCTCCATTGTTCTAGAGGAAATGGAGATGGAGCCTGTGAAGGTAGGCCACGGGTCCCTGAGAGGTGAGTGTGTTTGCACGGACATGGGGAGAGGGCCCAAGAGCTTCTTAGACCTAAAGCACTGAATTAAGATGGCTGAGCAGGGACAATAGTTAGAAGGGACAAAATCAGTAGAAATTCAACGCTTTTTGATTTACTAACTCTCCCTTTTTATTTTAAGTAACATCGGTTCCAAACACTAACTAAAATCCCCTTTATTTCTTCTACGAAATTAAATAAAACCCAATCTGGACTGTAAAGTAGAAAGCACGGCTCTAAAGCGAGATCAGGAACACCATTATCTGCCTCTGAAACCTCATCTTCTTCCCACCTGATGGAAGCAAGCAGGCTTTCAAAGCCATGGGGCGGTGAGTCTCTGAAGATGTTAGAATTTCCACTTTGAAGGGATGTTTCCTCCAACTTCTATCATGAAGCAGTGAAATCGTCACCATCCCTAACCACCTTCCCCCATCTAGGAAGAATGGGGGAGCAGCAAGTTAGGTTCCTGGTGTGAGATGGCGCACAGGTGAGGGGCAGATACAGGTGTGGCGAGGTGACAGGAGAGCCCCCCAGCCCACCTCTCCACACCAGTGCTCTCCCCACAGCCCCTGGTGGGTGGGCTTCCTGCAGGGGCAGCTCACAGTGGGACACCAGAACACTGTCTGCCTTTAAATATGGGAATCATTCCCAAAATGTCTTTGTGGGCAGCTGGTGAGGCACAAAATAAACACAGGTCTATTTGCAAGTAAGCAGGAATTAGCATAATCGGCAGCTGCAATGTCACCCATGGACACAGAGCTCCAGAGAACCTCCTTCCTTCTGAAGCCGAGTCGGGGACGGGACCTGCTTGGCATAATGAGTTACTTGCCCCCATGAGTGTCCTGCAGACCCCACGGGCTCCCGGCCTGTGCATCATCCAAGGCTTCCAATTCAAGCATAAAATAGCTCAAGGACCTAATGCGGGACGCCAGGTGTTAAAAATAAGTTTCCCTTGTGCAGAATGAATTTTTTTAAAAGAGTGTTTTTATTTTCCACTGTCCAAAATGTAATAGGTAATTTTTAGTCATCTATGAAAAAAGATTTGTTAAAAACCTCCTCTACTTTGTCACCAGGAGAAAAATGTAAGAACAAACAAAGGGGCACCTGGGAAAGGAGAGCTTTAGGTTTTCCTCTGCGGAAGGCCAGCCAGTGGGCCACACAGACCATGTTTCCAAGCCCGGGAAAGGTAGTCTGGGTGCCCAATATTTAGAACTGAACATCATGCTGGGTGACCACGAGAGTTTTCTGCGCAGTCCCAGCCTCCACCTCTTGGTGCTGGAGTAGCTGAAAATGAGATTATTTGCACACTCAAGACAAATATGTACTCACCTCAGCAGAGGAGGGAACAATACTTAAAGTAGCTTTTTATTGATCAAATACCTGTGATAGCAGATGGCTATGGAGGGCAGACGCGGCTGTAATCAATCAGTGAGCTGTTTCTCTCTCTCTCTCTGCCCTCAGCCCCCATCTCCTTCAAACTCCATTTCTTAACCTATGGACTGATAAATATCTTTTGGCTGCAAATTTCTGAGTTTGGAAACTTGTCATGAAGATGCTTTATTCACAACAAACTTTTGCAAAATCCAATTACTGTATCACATTCCATCAAAATAAAGGAGCTTTCCTAAAAGTTTCTCTCGGCTCATTTTCACTGGAACCGTGCTCTGATCTCCCTGGCCGCAATCCACAGGCTACTGCTGCTGGGCTTCACCTTGCTGCACTTCACTGGCTTTGAGAGTCGCCAGGCACCATCAGGGCCCTGACCTCTCTGTGTCTTCTCCCTGAGTCTGTAGAGGCGGCTTGCCCCTGTCCATTCTCGCTGGCTTTAGGAATGGAAAGTAGGTCAAACTGAAAAATAAACACAAGCAAGTGGCCCTCGGCCCAGGAAAGGCTGGCTGTGCAGAGCAGGCCTGGGTGCAGCTCCCAAGCAGAGGGCTGGCAAAGCTGATAGGAGGTAGTGTCGCCTGCCCACTGGCTTGATTTCCAGGGTCATTGTTCTTTACTGATGCAGGAGGAGGAAAAAGAAAAAAAAAGGAAAATCTTTGAAGTTGTTTATTATTCTTTTTTCTGAGGGAAAATTTATCAGCTGTGTGCACGTTCAGGGCTTCAGGCTTGACTAGTTTTTGGAGCTCAAATCATAAAAACAGGATTCTGTCACCTGCTGGGGCCTCCGCCACCTCTTATTGCCCAAGTTCATTTCCCATAGAAGATTTGGAAAATACAGACACCTACAAAGAGGAGAGAAAATGGATACATCATTTCACAGTCGGAGGAAACAGGGTTAAA
The DNA here is from genome assembly GCF_052094955.1 of Ictidomys tridecemlineatus. Taxonomy (NCBI): domain Eukaryota; kingdom Metazoa; phylum Chordata; class Mammalia; order Rodentia; family Sciuridae; genus Ictidomys; species Ictidomys tridecemlineatus. The sequence continues at coordinate 103,417,983 of NC_135478.1, forward strand.
TTTTTGGAATGTTTCTTTTCAGTCATTTGTTCTTAGCGAAAAAAAAAATGCATTTAGCACTGTGGGGACCACTGGCCTTCTAAATTGGCCTGCAAGAACCTTACTCCTTGGTAGATATGGTCATCTTGTATGTGAGTGAGACCTACAGATATGTTTACCCATGTGACAAAGGTCAAGGAATTTTACAGGCATAATTAAAGTCTCTAATCAATTGACTTTGAGGGAATCAAATGAGAGGCATCCATGGCGGGCCTGCCCTAATCAGATGAGCCCTTACAAGGAGACTAAGGACTTTCCTGTGCTCAGAGGCTAGGCACAGCAATGGACACTTCCTTGCTGGCCTTAAAGAAACAACTCAGCATGAATTCTTCAGCCACAAGAAAGGGATTCTGCCTACAGACATGAACTTGGGAGAGCTCCAGTCTTAAATGAGACTCCAGACCTGGCTGACACCTATTGTCATCTTTGAGACCCTGAGCAGAGGGCCAAGTTATTCTGTGCCTGTGTGAGAGAATAAACTTGTGTCAGAGATGATCATTTGTGATGTAGCCTAAAAGACTAATGCAGAGACATGCCATGAAGGAATCACGTATACAGTGATGTGGGAACCTCTTGTCACCTGGTTAATGTGTGACTAGCACTTCACTGCATGAGGTGCTGTTGGCTTTTAATCCCAGGGTCATAGTCCAAGTGCTGATGGGATTCAGACAAGTAAAGTAAATTTATAAAAATAATGGGCATGGTGGAATGAATAATGGGGGTGTCCCAGAGACCTGGAAAGTGGTGGCCAGTCTAAAGGGGACAATATGCCAGCTGCAACTGGGTTTCTGGTTTTACTAATTATGATGACTATTTCTTTTGATGATTTTTATTATCATTATTATTATTATTGTTTGATTCTGGAATAGAGAATTTCAGATATCCCCTGCTTTTTGAAGAGAAGCCCTCATTCTGAAATTTTATGTGCGAAATAATTTTTATAGGTATTGGCACCTAATTTAGATTTTATTTACTTCACTGAGTGAGCCCAGTAGAAACTGTTGGTCTTTTTGTTTTGTTTTTGTTGTGCTGGGAATTGAACCAAGGGCCTTGTGCATGCAAGGCAAGCACTCTATCAGCTAAGCTACATCTCCAGCTGACTGCTGGCTTTTGGTATTTACCTCACAGGTTTCTCACTTGCAACTTACGATGGAACTAGTCCTGTGTTGTTAGATGCAGTTTGCCCAGCATTTCATTATCATAAACAGTAAATGAGTGAACATATTTGAACTAAAACATTGTTTGCAATCCATGATAAATTCTATAATGTTCAGGTTGAAATGTAAAAAAGATGGGTCAGGGTTGAAATGCCGGTTTTTAACATACTTAACACACAAAACTGTGAGCGTGGCCTTGCAAATGGCTGTGACACTTCCTGGCATCAAGCATGATTTTCTGTCTTTTCATAACTATTTCAATATTAGATAATATCAGGCATTAGCTATATACCTATAGATGTACATGTTTAACATTTTCGTCCATGTAGTTGATACCTTGTCAAGTGCATTTGGCCCTCTGTATCCATGAATTCTCATCTGAGGATTCAGTTGACCTTGGATTGCAAGTATTTCTAAAAACCCCATCTGTGCTGAGCACATACAGACCTTCATTCCTCTCCCTGTTCCCTAAACAACAGCCATTTACACAGCATTTGTGTTGTATCAGGCATAATGTGTGATCTAGAGATGATTTAAGGAACAGAACATGCACAGGTTCTAGGCAAATGCCACGCTACTTTATATATGGGACTTGAGTGCCCTTGATTTTGGTATCTACAGGTCCCCGAGGAGACAGAGGAAGGACTACACTGTACAAGGACTTGTTACTGGTGAAGTTGAGTCTTTTTTGCTCAATGTTGCTTATTGGTATTTGTTCTTTGATGAATCATCATTTCACAATTTTTGTTAATTTTAATTTTAATTTTTTAGGGCTTTTTATATGTTAGAAAACTCACATGGAGTCCCAGCTCTATATCATATTGAAGATGTGGACATTTCAATCTTGGCATGGAGTAATACCTCACCACAGGGTATTATATGTCTTAGGTGATGTTTTAAATTGACATATTCCCAGATTTGAAGCTCAGTATTCTTAGCTCAAGTGCCTATATGACAATTGTCATCCTTCTGGGGTCAGTCTTGTGCTCAGGTACATGCTCAGGTCTTGCAAATCAGAACTGAGTGACATATCTGGTTTCAGTGAAAAGAGGAACCCAGAATAGAAACATAGACATGTGAAGAATTGGGGAAAGAAATGCTAAGAATGAGCCTTCCCCTCTGCTTAGGATTTAGACAGGGGCCAAGAACACCTCACCTTGTACAAGGAAAGGCCAGGTCACCTACACAATCTAAAATGTTCCCGTGTTCATCAGAGAGCCGAGGTTTGGAGACCACCAAGTAAGCTGAATCCTAGGAAAGGATGGGAACCTTCACAGAGAGACAGGATGATCAGATGCTTTCACCTGTGTCAGAATGTGGCATGAAGAGGTGGCTGTCCTGCGAGTGGCCAGGGGCAGCCAGAGAAGATGGTCAGGAGTGGGTAAAGACCATGAGTGAGTGGGCAGGACAGTCTGGAGAAGCTGTGGGCCCCAGACACACGGGAGTCCAGATAACATGGAAGTCCTTCCCTGGATCTTGGACAGGTGCTGGGGGAAGACTGAAGCCAGGGCAGCTCTCACTAGGGAGGCCTGGCATACACATGGGGAGGCAGAGACTGGACACCACCACAGGAAAAAGGAGCTCTGAAGCTCCCTGCCCGAATAGACCCTGCCTAGGGCTGAGGCTGAATTAGGACAGCAGAGACACCCACATCCCAGTAAGGAGTCCATGAGATGTGACAACTTGTATACACAGATATTAAAAATGAAATAAACATACAATGGAATATAATTACTCCACCATAGCAAGAGGCTAATTATAAATGTGGCGATAATGGTTGCACAGACAGAAAGAACTAAGACCCCAAATAATCCAAAATTATTCTCCAGTTCCATTTATTTTAGTTTTCTTGAGATAGAAGACTAATTTATTGTGTCAGAAAGAAAACAGTAGCAGCTCGGGGCCAGGAGCAGCTGGAGGGACAGGCAGAGAGGGACGGGAGGCTTTGGGGAGATGAAAGTGTTGTGTATCTTAATTGCGGTGGTTTCCTCTATGTCTAGGGTCTTAGGCTTTGTGTAGATGTAGCTGGTGTACTTTTTAAAGACATAAATTATACCTTATTAGAATCCGTCAAAACAATGAGGTTGGTTTGCTGTAGAAGATGCCTCTCCCAAAACTGGAGGGAGAGGAGCACCAAAGTCTCGGGCAGATGGTTCTATTGATGTGGAAAACCGCATTTGGTTCCAACTCCATCTCTGTCACTTTCTCCAAGGGTGCCATGTGCACACCACTCTGTGCTCTGCCTCTGTTTTCATGGTTGCACGGTGGGAATCCCGGGAAGACCAAGGGCATGCCATTTACCGAGGGGCCAGTTCTGCCCTGCCGAGGTCCCAGAGAGCAGAGTCGCGGGGGACAGACAGCCCCGCTTAGCCGGAGTGTAAGGTCCAGCAGTGAGACCAAGACGACAGCCCAGCTAATCACCAGGAAAGGCCCTGCTGGTGTGTGCTGCCAAGAAGGCAAATCTGAGTGGTTCCAGGGACTATTGCTGGGTGCCACTGCAGAAGGGTGTTTAGGAACGAAGGCTCTGAACATGAGTTTGAACGGAGACCTGAATGGCGTGAGAACCAGACATGTAGCGAGAAGTGGAGGTTCCCAGGCCAGGGAGAGAGTTTCTGCAAAGACCTAAGGCAGAGAAGGAGGTGGTGCACTGGGGAGGGGCAGGTTGGTAGCTGGGGTGCCGCAAGCCAAGGGAAGAGGGCGGTTAGGCGTGGAAGGCTGGCCGGGGCCCAGGGACTTGTGAGCACAGGTACACTCAGCGATGCAGACAGGTTTGTTCCGACCCTCATGCCAAGAATCTGGATGGTGAGCTGCTGGCCCTGACCAGAAGTCAAAGCCGTCAGAGGCAATCACTGGTGCCATTGCCCTCCCACATCCTTGGTGTTATGGTTTGGATGTGAGGTGTCCCCCAAGAGCTCACGTGTGAGACAATGCAAGATGTTTCAAGGGGAAAGACTTGGTTGTCAGAGTCTTAACCCAATCAGTGAATTAACCCCCTGATAGGGATTAACTGAGTGGTAACTGAAGTGTTGAGGTGTGGCTGGGGTGTGGAATTTAGGGTGTGGCTTTGGGTATATATTTGTAACTGGAAAGTGGGGTCTCTCTGTCTACTTCCTGGTCACCGAGACGTGACTGCTTCCCTTGGCCACCCTCTCCCGCCACTATGTTCAGGCTTACCTTGAGCCCTGAGGATGGAGCTGGCCTTCTCTGAACTAAGACCTCTGAAACTGAGCCCTCAAATCAACCCTTCCTCCTCTATAATTGTGCTGGTTGGGTCCTTTGTCACAGCAGCAAAAAAGCTGACTGAAACACTTGGCTAAGCTCTCATGCCCCTGGGCCGAGGTCCTTTTTTTATTGAGTTGCTCTCTCCTGTGGGAGTGTGGTACAGCTGGGGGCCCTTTCAAGGACATTTACTTATGGTCAAGGGCCACTGCTGCCCACCCGGTGTGCAGAATTGGTGGCAGAGGAAAGAGATGTGGGCCTATATCCTGAGAAAACTCTGGTGTCTGGGTCTTCTGAGCTCCCACCAGAACCACCCATCAAGCTCTGCAGACAACAGGCTGAGGCTCCCCACTCTGCAGCTCCTGGATCTCCAATTCCTCCCCTAAAACAGCTCCAAAGGCTTCTGAACCACAAGGTCAGGTTAGTCACCGCAGCAGCAGCCCCACTTCTTGTACCAATTTCTGTGTTAAGTTTTTGTTGCTTTGCCCAAAATCCCTGACCAGAACAACTCAGAGGAGAAAACTTTTATCTTGGATTTACTGTTATAGAGGTTCAGTCCATGGTCGGCTGGCTACATTGCTCCAGGCCCCAGGTTGGTGGAGCCTAGTGGAAGAGGGTGGGGAAGAGGAACACTGATGACTCATGGCATCCAGGAAAGAGAGAAAGGGAGAGGGAGGAGATACAATCTCCAGGGGTATGCCCCCAGTGACCCTCTTCCTCAGGTCCCATGGTACCTATCTACAGTTACAACCCAGTTAGCCCATTCAAATTATTAATCCCTCAAATGACTTTAACCCACTGATTAGCTTACAGCTCTCAGAATTTAATTATTCACCTCTTACATGAACGCAGGAACTTTTAGGGGACACCTTATATCCAAAACATGACAGTGCTTATTTAAGCTGTTACAGTGGTTTAAATCTGAGACAGAACACTGGGTGCTGTTTTTCAAGGAGCTTTACACTCATCCCTTAGAGTTTTTGCTTGCTTAGCATTTATTCTACCTTTTCCTCACTTTTTCTTTGAGGAAACCTCAACTCTATCAGCTATAGTTTTGGGGTTCACATTGATGTCAATCCACACCATCATACTGGCATGGATGATGAAGTATCCTTTTCCTTATGGTATATGACCAAACACAAGTCACTGAGAGCCACCCTAGGGTTTTGCCTGGAGCCACTGGAAAACAGTGTCTCTTCTGAGTGTGCGCACTGTGAGGTCTGAGAGATATTACCCACATGCCACATGGTATGACTGGAGAAGCTGGGGTGACAAATTTGCCATGACATGTGGAGAGTATACCTATAAATTTATAAATCCAACACAGAAACAAAGGGTTCTGTAGACTTAGATTGGACGCCTAGGGCAAGCTACACCTGAAAGCAATATTTTGAATTTTTACCTTCAGGATCCAATAAATTCCACTTCCTTCAGTGACTGAGTGGAGTTTCCCACACTTGCAACCCTTCTTCCTTTCTTCAGTTAGCAAGCACCAAGTTCTGCCATGGCAGCTGGGCTCTGCCTTCTCGCTGAGGAGGTGGGTGCTTCTGGTCACTCTCTGGATGTTAGGAGGAGGCAGCCACCAGCTTTTGGGTTGAGCCATAATCAAGACAGTGTCCCTCAAACTGCTGTCATCTCGTGGCTTGCTGCCTGCCAGTGTCTTTGCATTGCTCAGCTGCCTGCCTCCTCCTCCCTCTCTTCTTCCCTCCCTTTCTCTTCCCCCCTCCCTTTCTCTTCCCTTTTCTCTTCCCCTTTCTCTCTCCTCTCCCACCCCATCCCTCTCTTTTCTCACTCTCTCCTTTCTTGTCTCTCAATCCCTCTCTTACTTGTTCTTGTTCTTTCAAAATTGGCAAAGGAGAAGAAGGGAGGTTCGATTCTTATCAAGTTCAGTGCACCTGGGGTTCTTATTATGATGTTTTGCTTTTCCTTTCCCATCAAAAATTTTTAAAAAATCCTGAATTAGATATCCCCAAGACTTTTCAAGAAAGGAGGTGCTTTCTAGTGAATCTGCGGCCCTGGTCCTCCAGGGGATCCCCTTTCCTGGCACCTGCGAGGAGCTCAGATGCCAAGCCTCACTTAGTCGATGAGTGACAGTCCAGCTCCTCTCCTCCCCTTAAGTGCCTCCCTTTCTTGCAGGGGACAGTGCCCTCTGCCACTTTTCTCCTTCTTCTCCATAGGGGGTCGCTGGCAGTGTGGAAATAAGTGGATCATTTTAATTTATCTTCAAGGACTCTGGCCAGCCTTTGGTCACCTAGAAGTACTTAGGGGGCCTGGCTGATGTTTTATGTACTTTAGGAAATGTCTTTTGATTCTCTAAGTGGTAAAGTCTCCCTCTAGAATTTCTTTGGAGTTTTGTTCCATCTTCCCGTTGGATTTCAGATGGTATTTTGGATTCTGCTCGAGTTTTTGAATTTCATTTTCTGATTGTACATTTTCTGATGGCAGAGACATGGGCTCAATTTGGAAATTTTAATTTGAACTCACATTGCTTTGATGAAGTGTTTCTCTTCAGATGTCTTCTTGTACGTCTCCTGTCCTCCTCCTGCTGGGGTATTTACAGAAGTGGGCACCTTATCAGCAGCATTCAGTGGTTGCAAAATGTTTTATGCCGTTGGTTGGGTGTTCCTACCTTGCAACTCACTCTGTACTCATTTCCCAGTCACCACCACCCCCCTCACCCTCTGGAGGGACAGTGTGACACCCTTTATTTTCTGCACATTTCCATCAGAGGATTGAATGAACTCACCTTTATCATCAAGGACTTAGACTGTGTCTTTGTTGGATACACCAAGGATGGTTCATTCATGTCCCTCTCTCTTTCCTTCCACCCTTCAGCTTCTAGGGAGAGCAGATTTGGTCAGACCTTTCCTGGATATCAGCATTCTCATCCATATTATGCATTAGCTTCGCTGAGTTGCTCTTTCTTCTTCTGGAGAGGATTTTAAGCATTTTCATTTAAGCTCTTGGTGTCTGAGGGCTTTGAACTTTTCTTCTGGTTTTCACATTCATCTTTAAAGGTGAGCCAACAACTGTGTTCCAAAAGAAAGCTCGGACTCTCTTTCTGGTTGTGCTTTGAGATGGCCTCTTGTAGCCTTACATAAAGAGGTGGGCCTGGTCAGATGTTAACTCCTGCTGCTAAACTTACAGTGTAGGATATGTTCCAAAGAGCCGGCTTCCGTGGTGGGCTTTGGGCATCAGGCTGAGCTGGCCATGAGTTTGATCATTTTTTTTCACTCAAGTAGAAAACCTCTGGCCAGTGCTCTTCCTGGCCTCTGCTGGGTGGACCATATACTGACCAAGTCATTGCTTGCCTTCCTCTCCCAGGACACCAGAGTGACCTGGGCCCTGGCTGCTGTCTCCAAGCAAGGTCACCAAAGACCTGCTCAGTTTCTCATGAAAGGTTGGAAGGAATGGGATTGGTGGTCAGCACTGAGGGACCCTGCAGCTTGGCCTCTCACTGCGGATTGCTTGCTGGGACCTCCACAGGTCACCACTAACCTAGTGGAGGGTTCTGCTTGGAACCAAAGAAGCACCTGGCAGCCAGTGGTGGGTGTCACTGCAGGTGGAATAAGCTTCAAAGGCAGATGCTTTAAGAAAACACGAAAGGGAGCTGGAGACAGGAGCTCAGGAAGACCTGCAAGGAGCGCACAGCTGGTGTTCCCCTGCGCCCCGTGCATCTCCAGGAAAGGGCTCCCCATTTTCAGCCTCAAGGAGGACATTGTATTCAAAGGAAAAATCAAAAAGAATAAACGGGAACATTTGGGCACCACTTTGAACTTTAAAAGAAGGGTGAGAGTCAGCAGAGGCTCTGTTTCCTCCACGGAGCCAACTGGGCTCTGGCTCAGATAGGAAGCCCTCTGAAAGGAGCAGGTATGAGAACACCTTGGATATGCAGTTGGAATGCTCTCAGGTGGCGCCCTCCCCTCCCTTGCTCTGCAACTTTACTAGCTCAGCACTTGCCACCGTGAGATTGCCCAGACAAAGCCCCTGGATCTTGCCAAAGTTAAAATGCCCCTTCGGTCCAGGCCATATCAGACTCCTACGGGCAGGAGCATTGACTCCAACCTTTGGCTTCTCTCTCTGCACCTCCCCAGCCCTGGTCTGGCCGCCAGGGTGTCCCAGGTGGGCTGCCAGGGAGGTGGGCAGGAAGGACAGCCAGGGCAGGCACTGCACGCCACTCAGGCTGGCTCCCTTTCCTGGCTGAGCTCCCTTCCTTTGCCTGGGTGCCCTGCCAGGTTTCCAGCTCCCGTTTCTCTGCAGGCTGCTCAACTGACTAATGAGACCTGCTCAGACCAATGCGTTCACCCAGGGATCTGACTTGGGACAAGGAGGAAACAAAGGTCTGTGTGTAGGGAGGTCTCAAGCCGCTGTGAGTGCAGAGGGCTGGATGTTTGCACCCCTGGGTGCCCGTGTTGGAGGCCCCACCCCAGGGGCGGGGCCTTGGTGGGGATGCAGAACCACAGAAATGGGATGGGTGCCCTTCTGAAAGGGACCTCAGAGAACTCTCTCACCACCTTCCTATAGTGTGGGGACTCAGAAGAGGGCCCTCATCAGACCCCAACCATGCTGGCACCTGACCTTAGACCTCTGGCCTCCAGGACTGTGAGGGATAAACTGATGTCTGTTGTTTATAAGCCACACAGTCTACCAAACATTGTCCTGGCCACCCAAGACTACTATAATAGTGAGTTTCCTAAATATTGGGGGCTTTTGTCCACATCTGACTTAATAATAATGCCACCGTGCCCTAGCTTGGGACTACTCTGTGCATTTTCTTTATAGAATCATATGAATTCTGAACCTTCATTTACTGGCTAATGTAAAGAGAATAATGATAGAAAATGAGTCTTTGGATTTCAGTTTCAAGGAGGCTCCCTGTCTAGCCAAGCGATGGTGGATGGGACCTGGGTATTTCACAACTCTATTAAAGTCTTTTCACACATGTTTCCATGCAAGTCACAGGTGTGGGGATGAGCTGGCAGGTTCCCTTCTTCGTTCCTGAGAAAGTAGGCTCACTGGCTGTGAGCGAGAACCTGGAGCAAAAAGGGTGTCTGGAATCCTTTCTGTGGAGACCAGATCTCACACCCCACCATGTCGGTTGGCACACTTGGATTCACTGAGGCTCCACCTGTTACAGGGCCGCTGTGCTGGCTTCTGAAGGGCAGTGGAGGTGATCTCTGGACCCAGGGGACTTGGATAAAGCCCACCCAGCTCATGTCCTAGCTTCTTGTGTTCCCTGCTCACTTCTGTACATCTCCCCCACCTGTCCCTTCTCTGCAGAGCAGGTGGGTGGCATCTTAAAGCATAAGTCTCATCCTAATATGTCCCCTCCAAGCCACTCATCACCAGCCCCTGCATGATGGCGTGAACCCACTCAGAAAATGCACAGGTCTCAGAGGGGCCTGGCTGCCTGCCCTGGTGGCAGAGCTGCTGGGTTCTCTATAGGCAGGGTTCAATGTACGCAGAGTGTGTAGAAGCTAAGGAGGCTGCATGTCCCTGTGACCAGGTGTGAGCAGGCTTAGGGCAGCCAGGTAGCTTACTGTTCATCAGGGACACTTTCAGGAGCAGAACTGTTGCTGCTAATCGATAGGCCAAGACTGCCCTGGGCAGATGGGCATATGACCAACCTGCCCATGCAGAATGGAGTGCCAGCCTGGAGCCTTTGTGAGGGCAGTCCAGGGGAGCCCCTGGGGCACAACGGGACCCCAACAGTGGAAGTCTATCGATGGGAAATGGACAGGGCTTCAGAAGGGGGCAGAAGTGAAATGAACTTCTCTGGATCTGTGCAGGTCTCGTTAATTAACGTGGCAGCTTTTGATGATTTTTGGCGATAAAAACATGAGCCCTTGGCCTTTATGTGTGTAGGGGGAGGGAAAGAGAGGGGGACAGAGAGAGAGAGAGAGAGAGAGAGAGAGAGTGAGAGAGACTGACTCACTCTACAGCCCTACATCTATCCTGGTGTTAAACCCTCCTGGCATTTCATGTTATTACAATCTCCTGCTACTATTTCCTTAGAGGTGTTCTTCTAGATTTACCTTGTCACCTACTTAAATAGTTCAAATGCAGCCAGCAGAAAATGCATAATTTTAACAGAGGCACAGAGTGGAGCCCTGTGGCGGGCTGTGTTCCCTGTGGAATGATTTGAGCTTGTGACTCACCCACACAAGGTACTGGGACTTGCTGGAGTATCAGCACTGCTGAGTAGATATTTAAACCACCTTGAATCTAATGTATGAAACATGATATGTCAAAAGCTTTGTAATGTTTTGAACAACCAATAAAAAAAATATTAAATTTAAAAAAATAAAAATAAAAAAAAATAACACCCCCCCCATACCTAGTAGCTAAGCAGTCTTTTAAATTGACCTCATGGACATATCCCCTGGGGCCTCAGATGATTCTAAACGGAGGAAATGAGGTGATTGGATGGGAGGGGCGCCCTGGGTTAGGTGTCGGCTCAGGGGACCTGGAGGCCCATCTCTGCACAGAAGCAGGTGGGTATCTGAAGATGGAGAGGGCTGGGGTCTGACTTGGAGACGGTCTACAGCAGATGGGTTAATGAGGATCTTAGTCGAGGGCTGTGTGGCTGATTCGATGCCTCTTACTAGAAGGGCCCTAAAGATTGCTGACCTGATTATTTTGACCCGTGTGGTGACAATTTCACATGGCTAAGCATGGTGTATGGATACGATTTTTGTGCGATGGACTTCCTGCAATGGCTTTATGACTTCACATGGCAACTGTTATAAATTTTAGGCTGTTTTCACTTATTACTATTCGCTTATTGCTCTTTCAGTTTAGAGTAAAACTTAAGAGTAAATCAAAGCTCTCATCTAGCAGCCTTTATCCCTTCACAGACCCACACCCCAAGCATTCCATTTGGGAAGGTAAGTCTCACGTAGCACCTTTGCTCATTAGCTGATTCTTTCATTGTGGTGAGACGACTTCAGCCCTGATCTACCCTCCTGACACAACCTCAAGGCCACCACACATACTGCTAACTGCTGTTATAGTGTGGAGCTGGTCCCAGCTTGCTCATCTTGTGTAACTGAAACTCTACACCTGCTGAACAGCAACTGTCTGTCCACCTTGCCCCAGCCCTGGAGCCACAGTCCCACCCTCCTTATCTAGGAACCCTTGAGATGTCCCATGTGAGTGGACAGTATTTGCCCCCTGTGACAGGCTTATCAACATAATGACCTCTAAGTTCATTCATGGTGTTGCTTATGGTGGGATTTCCTTCTTTCTTAGGATGAGTAAAATTCCATTGCATATATATATATTTTTTCAGGGTGGAAAGTGTCATTATTGTAAGAGATAATCTTTCCTTCAACATGTTTTCATTTTTAATTGATCCATAATAATTGTATATACTGTGGGTTCATATATATATATATACCATATGTCCAGTATGTAATGGTCAGATCAGGGCATTCAGCATGTCCATCTCCTCAAAATTTGTCATTTATTTCTGTTGGGAAGCTTTGACCTCTCCCCTCCTTTACCCTGACCTCCAGTACTGGCCTCCTCAATGTCCCTTGCAGAGCATGGTACCACCTCCCAGCCTCTGCAGGAAGGCCATACATCTTTCTGCATGAATGTATTCTATTTGCATTTACTCAGAAAGTTCTGTTGGCAGTCTTTACTTAATAATTTCAAATATTTATCTGCTGAAATCCTGCTCTGTCTGATATTTTATCTACTTACCTTCCTCATGCTCAAGGTCTAAAAACCTAGGACACAAGAAATATGGAGTAGCAGAGTTCACAGAGGGGCTCCTGACACTCCTGGGAGCAGCTCGGGAGCTTCCCTCTCAAACCTGCACAGTGTCTGAAGGTGCCAGTCATTGTGGATCCAGAGAACCAAGACAGCAAACTCCTGACTGAAATATCAAATGCTTTACTCAAAGAACAAGATAGAACATTCCAGAAGATGTGTCATCTGGGGTCATTTTAATCTCCCCTCCCCAGACTGGAGAAAAAGGTTAGTTTTACTGGAGTGAGGGAGTGAGAGGGGTCATCACTGAGAGCACAGGCTTTTATTATTGTGAGTGCTCCAAGCTCTGTCCAGGTGGGGACCACCCACCATTAGCTGAAGGAAGAGCCGGAGCCAACTGGGCACCTGGCAGCCATTTTCCATTCCAGGAGCACCACAGATCACCTGCACCAGTGTCTGCCCTCAGCTGCATGTCTTCCTGCCACCCAGGAGGACTTTCCATCACAGAATGCCACACAGACCACAGCAATTCTCAACTGCTGAGGGCTTGGCATCCCAGAGAGCACTTATAAATGTGTGGGGACATTTCTAGCTGTCACAACAAATGGAAGGTGTCCTGATAGTCAGTGTCTGGGAACCAAGGGATGCTGGACATCCTGGACAGGGTGGGCATTTCCATAAAGTGGAGATCCTTCTCTCCACCACATTAAAGGTGCCCAGGGGAAGCCCACTGACTGAACTTCTCTGTCCCAGGATGGAGCCCTGACAGTCACTTCCCGTGGCCCCGCGTGGGAAGCCCTTTTCTCTGCCGTGGAGAGCAGAGGCTTGCTCAGGGCATTTGAGTGACAGACCAAGCTGCACAATGGCATGATTCTCTGTGTTTCAGGCTCAGTCTTTGCCATCACTCATTTTCCTTCCATAATTCAGAGCTTACTTTCTTCAGCGGCTGATTCTGTGCTTTTCAGCAAATGAATTTAATTAGGTGCTGCCTCGGGTATGGAACTTGCATTTGATTAACACAATGGTCAGTTAAATTTTGCTCATTTCACTTTGGCTAGTTGTGATGTGGGTGACTGAGTGTGTCTCTTCTTGTCCCCTGCGAGGGATCTGCAGGGCTTCTCCTGTCTCATGCTGTACCATGTGGGACCCAATAGCAGTCAGGTAAGCTTGACATGTGGGCTGTTGTGGGGACATTTATAATCAATATCGGCCAGCTTGGTTATTGCTGTTATTTCATCCAGTAATGACTCCTCATTATTTCTGTGGCTGGTGGGTAAAGCCTCGGCTGGCAGTGAAGAGACCTGCAGCATGTCACCCCCCGAGCTGTGCTGACTTGGGAACGGCACAAAGCCTCTCCACCCTCACTTTTCCCAGCCACACAGTGGGGGCACTGCAGCCTGTCCCAGCCAGGTGGTGACTGACGTCTATTTCTCCCAGGCCGGAGGGGATGTACTCCTTCTCAAACTAAAGTGGAGGCTACTAGCACCCTCATGATCACTGCCTGAAATAGCAACGGGTTTTCCTGGGAGCCTTGACCTCGCATCTTCAGGACCTTGCCTGGATGGCTGGGACTCCTGATTTCCAGCTTATGAAGTGGACGGGGTGGTGCAGGTGCCAGAACTCTGGGGCCTGAGCTTCTAGGTGCCCACCCTTCAGGGCATAGGGTTTATGCAGGCTTTTGATGCCAGCAGAACTGGCTCCCATGCCAGGTGTCCAACAGGTAGGGTCAAGGTCGGGCTGGTGCTCCTGTTTCATCGTTTGGTTATAGCAAAGCTCTTTATTGATTGATTGATTGATTGGATATAGAAGATTGAACTCAGAGACACTCAGCCACTGAGCCACATCCCCAGTCCTATTTCGTAGTTTTTTAGAGACAAGATCTCACTGAGTTAGCACCTCTCTGTTGCTGAGGCTGGCTTTGAACTGGAGATCCTCCTGTCTCAGCCTCATGAGCCACTGGGATTACAGGTGTGCGCCACTGTCCCAGTCTTCATGTTTGATGATAGCAAGGCTTCTTGTTCCCAAAGCTGTATCCACCCTTGCTGCAGCACAGTGTTCTGCTAGGGCTAGATTTCACTGTGACATAGTTGGCTTTTAATACCACAGTGATTAGACTTGAAATCAGGATAGCCATCACCAAGCATAATAGGCTAGTGTCCTGAAACAGTGACGCTAAAGGCTTTGGTCACATAGGTCAGCCGCGAGTGAGGAGACGGTTCTTATTTCATCACTGGCCTGAAGGTGTTGTCATTAAGGTGAGCGCTCTGCTCTGATCCACTGCCTGACCCATTTATTTCCTGATCTCATGAATGTTCCTGGAAACCATCTACTGGAGGTGGTGAGCCCTTCACATGGGATCAATGCAGCTCCTGAAAAATAACATAGAAACGTTTTGTCTCTGCTGGGTTTCCACTGTGCTAAAAGATATATATCTTTTTAATGTATTAAAGCAGGAAATTCAGAGATGCTTTTTTCCCACTTGGAAATTTTGTGATTATTGGAGAGAATCATAGTCAACATAGTTTATTTTATTTTGGGGGGGGACAAGTTCAAATCATCTCTAATTTTTCATCAATGCTTTTCAGTCTGGTAAGTTCCGAGGAGGTGTCAATGTTTATATTTTTATTTTTTTGCCGTGCACAAACCATGTTGAAACAATATGGGTTCTAGACAAGTTTGGGTGGATAGAAGTTTTCAGTGACTTTCTAGACTCCTGGGGTTGCGTGCAGCGCGAGCCAGCTGGACCGGAGGAGGAGGCTGAACCTGGAGCAGGAGCCCCAGGACTTTGCCTGAAGAACACACTGTCATTTGTTGACAGGGCCAAGAAGCTTCAGGGCTCAAACTCTCTCACAAAACGTTGTACAGAGTGAGAATCAAGCCGGGGTGCCCTTCCAGCCTCCCTTGGTTCCTGCCGGGTCTTTCTGGGTCTGTACCAACCTGGCCTCATGCTTGTTCTGGTCCAGAAACTGCCTGAGAGCTCCTTCCTCTGAGGGTCCAGCTCCATCCCCTTGGGGTTCTAAGGGGGAGTCTTGGTTATCATGCCACATACAGGGGGGAGAGCTGAGGCAGAGGCGGAGCCACTGGCCCCTAAGCCCATGCATTTGGGGGGTGCAGGGCGGGTAGAGCTGGGTGCAAGCCTGGTGTCATGGACGTCACCACTTCTGGTGCTGCCTCTAGACGCAGCTGCCAGATCCCAGAACAGCTTCTGTGTGGCCCTTTGGAGTCACAGGCTCTGGCTTAGTGCTCCACCAGGAAAGCTCTGACTGTACCCAGATGGAGGTCTGTGTCCTGAGGGAGGGACAAGCAATAGTGGGCGGGGCCCAGGCAGAGCCAGAGCTCCCACTGGGAGGACCATGGGCTCTTCATTCCAGGAGGGGGTTTGCGAAGTATTCCACCTGGCCAAAGGCGCCTGAACTCACTGAATTTTGCTTCTTCAGAAAGGTGGAAAATGATAACAATCAGAGATACATCTTAGAAAATAAATACAATGTTCCACACATACTTGTACCTCCCACACACACACTAAAAAAGTAGATGTATTTCACATGTAACATTTATGAAGTGTCCTCCCACACAAGTGAAACTGTAAGTCACATCTTGCAGACATGTAGAGAATCCACACCTGCAGTCCTCCAAGCACCCACCCTGTGAGTGTTGCTCTCATCCCCCTCTCAGAGGTCACTCAGATACAGAGGGTGGAGCAACTTGCAGGTTCCTAGTAATCCCTTGCAGGTGGAGTCACATTCAAATCCAGGACCTCCAGCTACAGAGCTGGCCCCTAGTGACCACCTGCAGCACTGCCTCCCTTCCCAGGCTCTGAGCCCCTTTGTCATTCGGAGGTGCGCAGAGAGTAAAATCTCCCCTCCAATTAGCCTCTTGGACACCCCTTCCCATGCACTTGCACCCCCTCTACTTTTTAAATTTTCTGGTTAGTACTTTCAGAAATCTCCTTTTAATTACTCTGCCCATGGGTATTAATATCCTCCATTGTGTTTGGTAAATGACATTCATCCAGCCTACAAAAGACCCACTGCATCTAGCTTGCTGTTCATTAAAACTTCCATAAAGATGTCTTTAACAGCCCTCTTTCACTTTTCATAACGTGGATGAAGAGCACTGAAACTCTGGGAAGAGAGGGAGTGAGGACTCCATGATCGTACCACATTTACACAAAAGCATTTAGATGTAGCCTGAGAGTGAATACCCCCATTTCCCCAGTGAGGCCACCTCCCAGTGTGAGGAGGCACCTGGTGACATGGGCACCAAGCCCCCTTCTGGCTGCTCTGAGTCCTGTCCCTGCTGTGACCAGGGATCCTGCACTGTCCTTGCTGGACTGCAGACCTGTGGGGCGCAGCCACATCTCTGCCCCTTTCTGTGCTCTCCCAGGACAGCGTTTGGAACCTCAGAGGCATCAGGAAGGCTCGCTGAAGTAATAAGACCTGTGGATACATAGATGGAGATGTGGTCAGAGCGGTTGTTTTGCACACCACTCATAAAGGCACCCACAGATGTGCTTTAGCTCCAGGCCTGTGTTAGGACCGTGAGTATTGGGAATCAGTCTGAACACTGAGATTTTTCCCTTCTAGCCCCTGTCCCTGAGACAGGCAACACTGAGGCAGGACCAGCCTCAAAACCCCTGTGAACTGCACAGCTCACATAGACACCCTAGTCTGTCACAGTCAAGAGAGTCACTGCTCCAGCCCGATGCAGAGGCTCCATGCAGAGATGGAGCTTTAGGAACATGATTATTAGGCAAATAGGAAGAAGAGAGCAGGGCTCTGGGCCTCATTGTTGTGCTTCAAAAGTTGGAAGGTCTTGCAAGTTGATTTTGTCATTGCTCCAACCAAATGGCAGTTCCCTACTGAGACCCACGCTTCTGGGGCTTCGGCATGAAGGTGTCTCAGCGTTTGTGAATGTCAGACTGTTTCTGTAATTAGAATGGAGGAGAATACAGCTCGTCTCTAGCATTACCTCTTTATTGACTCAAATAAAAAAACACCCAGAAAATAATTGCCTTCCATTAAACATAAGTATTTGGAACACATAACCTGAGCAAGGTGACCCAATGTGGCTTGTTGGTGGCAGCAATCAGAAGTGAGAGGCCATAAGAACCCCAGCACAGGTGTCCTGGTGGGAGAGGGAAACACTGGATAGAGCAGCATCCCTGATAGGTTCCGGTGCCAGCGTGGCCACTGTGCCTTGGGAAGGAAATTGCCCCTCTCGTGTGTACCAAGGGCCTCAACTACAGATTGGAGACTGCCAGGCGTGCGCTCTGCTGGGGACACAGACTTACCTGTATTTTCTTACATAAAATGAGAAGAAACCAGCAGCAGGGGTCTGACTGCAGCAGGGTCTAGGGACTCCGTGCTCAGATCTCCAGCAATATCCAAAGGTGGAATTTCTCCTGCTCGGATGTGGACATATTCAAAACCTCTGGCACACTGCGTGGCTGGGTGGGTGCCGGTGCACTGCGGCAAGACAGTGGCTAATGAATAGATGTCATCTCTGACATTATGGGAGTGTCCCTTCCCAGTGTGTGATGGCCGCTGCTCTGCAGCCCCCTCTTGGGAGTCTCTTCTGCTTCTTCTGCACTGAGTATGTGGCTCCGTGTCTGCTTCCTTTCTAGAACCCCAGGTTCACTCACAGAACTCGGCACACTGTCCCTAGTTGGCGATCCTTTCCCCTATGTGCATGTGAGCCATGTCAGCTGCAAATGTTCTGAGTGGATCTCCAGGGTCCTGCAAATTGTGATCTACCTAACGTCAGAATAGTCATGCATTCATATGTGTGTGCACTCCACATGTCTGTGTGTGCACATGTACATACATTTCTTTTGGTTGAAACGTTTTAATTAGAAAAAGTGTGCTTTTTCGGGAAGGGCCAAAGGTAATCCAGCTTGCTGTGTTCCCGGGAATGAGTGTGCACAGTCTCTGATTCCTAACCGTGCTCTTCTGTTCACTGCACATGGGGAAGATGGGTACCTGGTTTCCACTCCCCAGGTCGATCTGGGCTCTCAGGGCTGCCAGGGCTCTGCTGCCACCTCTTGTGGGTTTCTGTGGTTCAGGGTTCTCCACAGCAGAGGCTCAGGCCCTTGAAGGGAGGGTCAGATTGGGAGCCACAGAGAATGGATTTGGGACTGCTGGAGCTACAGCCACTGTCCTACCTGCCCAAGTGACTTCCAGAGGATGCCTCTCTCCCAACTTGCCTCGGGATCCTTTGTGGGAATCTCCAGGGATGAGTCTCCAGGAATGTTATCTGCCTTTGTCTGTTTTAATCCTTTTTTTAGACTTTGACTAGTGCTCTTGTTATACTGATAGCTTACCTTTATGCAGCACCCACTCTGTTCCAGGGACTAAATCTTGTCTCAGGAGAACAGCGCATGAGGTAGACATGGTTATTCCCCTTGTTCTCTCAGTAGCTGTGAGTAAATAAGCTCAGAGAAGTTAAGTAACTTGCTCAGGTTTTTACAGCATGTAAGGGGCAATTAAACAGGGACGCCAAGGCCTGCATCCCTAACTCTCCCAATCTTGCTGCCTCCTCTGGGATGGTAGCCACGTGCATACCTGTGCCTTGGATGTGGCTGTCCCCCTGACATTGTGCTATTCCTTCATGATACATCAGCTTCTGGTGGAAGCCCATGCAAGTACATCAATGTGGAGCTGAGTAGAATGGAAGGAGTCAGCCTTGGGGCCCCAAACGTGCAGCTTTAGAGGCTGGCTTCTACCCACTGTGCCATGGAGAGGCTCCCCACTTCCTCACAACCTTCTCTTGCCTTGAGGGAAAATGGCCTTACCCTTGGCCTCTTCCACATACAAACCAAAAGAGCAGTTTTCTCTTCCAGCTCTCTATTTGCTGTTTGCAGGAGTTTCCCTTTGACTTACTGTGTCAGGATGTTATTAACATCATCAATCGCAGGTGGGGGGCATCCTGTCCCTAGCCAGAAAGAACCATATTGCAGCCATTAGCTCTTCATTAAAAATTTCCTAATGAAGTTTATAACCACTTTTACATATTTATATCCAGGGTAAAAATGCATCATAAATTCAACAGAAGTGGCGAGGGATAGATCACATTCATATGAAAAGTCAAATTAAACCGAAGGCTAGAAATAAATGAGCTTAGAGCTTCAGCTCAAACCAAAACCTATGTTGTAAGGGGTGGATTGGCATAAGCTTCTGTGTGGATTCAGGGCCCCCCGATCTCCTCCTTCCCTGCACTTCCCATGGCCATAGATCAGCAGACGCTGTGCTCTTTCCTGTGGCAGGTGGAATTGTGAACTTCCACTGTGTAGCTGCCCCGGAGATGTCCACCTTCTGTCCCCCAGAACCTGTGACAACGTGGGAGCTTGCAGGTGAGAGCAAGTGAAGAACTGTGAGATGGGAGAGATGGCCCCGGAGAGTCCAGGTAGGAAGAGCATAACCACAGAGAGATTCCTGCCAAGAGAGGTCAGGTGAGAGGACGCTGCGGTAACAGAAAAGAAGGTTGTCTGATTTGACCAAGGAACAAAGCTACCTCCAAAACCTGCACAAAGCAAGGGAGGTAATTCTCACTCCAGAGGGAACCAGCCTGTCCACATCCTGACCCATTTCAATGCTGACTCTCAGACCTATGAGATAATAAATCCATCTTGTAAGCATTGCACTTCTGTTAATTTGTTATAGCACCTACTAGACACTCATACATTCCTCTTTATTCTATGTTCCCTGAGGGCTGGTTTCAGCCTTTCTCATTAACTTCTGCAAACTGATTGCCAAGGACAGTGTTTGGACCCACATATGCATCATACATATGAGTTGAATGAACAAAGGACAAAATGAATCCATTTTGGCTGAAAATGTGTCAAGCAGCTGTAACTGCAGGTCTTACTAACCAACTAACACAAAAGACCTGTTCTTTCTGTGTGCAGCTGATGCTGAGAGCAGAGACTGCATCCACCCAGCTCTGGGGGTTCTGCCCTCTCCATGTAGTTCTGGAAGATTCCATGTGGTTTTCCACTGATGCAGAGAGCACGCATGACTGACCTCTTATGACATGCACATGGAGACTGTGTAAGGTTTCAGGATTCACTCTGTGCAGATAAATCAATTGGTGAGAATGGATAAGGCAGCTAGAGATGACTTGCCTATGGTCTGAGAGAGGCATAACTGTATCCCTGGGAAGGTGAGCATTAGGTATCGAAGGGGAATAGAAAAGGGCCCTCAAGCTTGGATTATGCAGCAGATGTCAGCAGGTGAGGAATTTCTGCAAAGGCAGTTCTCATGCACCCCAAACAACTTGGCACGTATGGATGGAACCACATCCCTCAATCTAATGAGTGAGTGGCAGAAGGTGCCTCTAGTCAGCCGTCACAGACTTCCCTCACCCCACAGAGCAAAGCACCTTTTCTGCCCCCCCAGATTACTACTGTATTAATTCAGACAGAAACCAGCCCAGAAAATAAACATCCCCTTTAAATCATACATTAGAATGCTGTACATTTAGAGTAAGCCAGGCATTGAAATGTAGCATGTTGATCAAAGCAATCAAAAATGCAAAATATGAAATAAATTTGCAGGAGCAGCTATCAGGAGAACAAATCCTAGGCAGCAGAGGTCATAAGGCAGCTGAAGCCAGGAGACCCCGAATGGAGCACAGCAAGCTCCAGGCAGACAATGGCCAGACAGGCGAAATGCATCTGCTCAGCCTGGGATAATTCTGCAGAATCATCTTTTGGGAAAAGTACCTTTATAAATCATCCTCAAAGCAGAGGCTTCTTAGGCATGCACCCTGATAGACTAAGTGTCTTGGTTGTCATTTTCATTTTATTTTGTTCTGTTTCTAAAACTAAATGAAGACAGCAAAAGTCTGATCTGATCAAGGGTAAGTGCCTTTGCTCTCTTAGAAGGAGAGGGAACTTGAGTGTGACCTGCAATCCTGAGCCCACTCTGAGCCACAGGAGGGGAAGGCAGGGTGTGGACGAGTCAATCAAGCCTCACGTAGAAAGGCAGAGATTAGTGCCATGAGCTTGGCTGTAGATTAAACCCCTGCTCCCCCATCATGCTAAATTTTATTGATTTTCCTTTTGTTTGTGCAGTTAATCATTTGTTTGCAACCAGGGTTTCAGGTGAGGACACACAGATGAATCAGAAACCCAATCTGCAGGAGCTCATGACCCCTTCTTTCATGTCCATGACCGCTGCTGGAGCACACGATCAAATCCAGGTTCTGTCGTGTTTATCTCTGCCTGGTCCTGAGCCCACGGTAGCCTTCAAGTTTGTTTACTAGTTATTTTTCTGTTTTCTTTCTTGAGAATTCAGTGATGTTGAAAATAGTAGGTTTAATTTATTTTCTCATCTTCCTTAGAAAATGGATTTTGCTGTGGGGATAGACGATCATTTTGTAACTACTCGCCAATGTTGTATTACAGTGAACTTCAGGAAGGAAGACCCTGCTGGGTAGGAGATGGAGAATTTGCTGCTGTGTTCTGGCTCAGGGTGTCCCAGGGCTCTCATCACCCAGCAGGAGCACCAGGTCTCCAGGATGCAGCTGGGGTGGGGCCCACTTCTGACCAGTGCCCACGGGTCATCCAGATTCAGGGATTACAATGTGTGGATTTTCAGTTGCTGTTCAGCTGCAAGCAGGAGGCCCCTGGGGAGGGAAACTTCTGTTGGTGCAGTGCTGGGCCAAGAGGAGGAGCTGACCACTAAATGCTCCTGGAAAGGAAGCCCTGCAGCCTTCGGAGAGGGAAATGGTAAATATCCACCAGAAATCATATGCATCAGGTAAAAGTTTTGAGCCAGAAATTCTGCTTCTAGGAAATTATTCTGAACAATAATCAATCAAAAGAAAAGTCATCAATCCTCGTATCCTAAAGGAGGCTTAACACAGTTGTATAGACAGGAACGCGGATGAGATAGCTGAATGCCCAGTGACAGGGTAGGAGAGAAGTCAGCCTACCAGCATGGGGAAAACGAACTTTAAGGAATATTACAAAAATGCATGTAGCGACATGGGAAAATTACAGTTGCAGAGTGAATATTAAGCCAAGTTGCAAAGCAAGAACTCTACACGGTGTGCCTTAAGAATCTACAGCCACGTTCATGTTTTGGAGTGAAATAGAGATGGCCCTTCAAACACAACGTTCTTACCTTAACCTTAAGGTTCTTGAGCAGCATGATGGTTTTAGAAAAAGGGATTCCTAAAGGCATGTACTGTGTCTTAGCAGAGCAAGGGTACTTCCTTTTTAAAACATATTTTAAAGTCATTATAGATGCATTAAAAATTGCAAAGAAGGAAGGAAGGGGTCCATAACTCTTCAGTCCACTTGACCTTGCATAACTCAAGAGAGCATCAAAATCAGGAAAATGACATCATGCATCTTATATTCATGTTCTGCCAGGTCCCGTGTGCTCGTGTGTGACTCTGTGTATTTGTAGGTGTCTGCACGTTTATCATGTGTGTGCTTTGGAGTAGCCAGCAGCACAGTCAAAGAAGGCAACTGTACCTAGCCACAAAACTCCTCACCCTTCCTCTTCCTCCCTCCATTCATGACCTTTTCCAGCCATGGTTGCCATCTTTATCACCTGTCCACATCTTTGCAATGCTATCTCACAAATGCTGTATCACATGCAGTCTGGAACCTCTGGAGATTGGCTTTTCCACTCAGGATAATTTCTTTGATAGTTAAACAACTGTTGAATGTGTCAAGACTTCATTTCTTTTTACGACTGGCTAGTATTCTACCCTGTGGCTACAACCCAGTTTAACTCTTCACCCAATAAAGTTAGTCTGGGTAGTTTTTAGTTTAGAGCCATTAGGACTAAAGCTGCTAAGAACATTATCAGACAAGTTTTTGCAGGTAAATCAGCTTCCATTTGTTTGGAATTAATGCCCAAGAATGCAGTGACTATGTTGTATGCTAAGTTTATTTTTAGTTTTAAAATAATTTTTTTTCCAGAGTGCTGTACCCTTTGACATTGCCATGTTTGAGTGACCCTGTTCTTATCTTCATCAACATTTGTGTTCAATGAGAGGGGGAGGGAGTGAGAGAGAGAGAGAAGCTAGAACAACATACATTGAAATGTGCAGTCTTGGGCAATAATTTTCATGTTGGTAGCATCATAATACCTGATCTCAAGTTATACTACAAAGCTACAGGAACAAGACCTGTATACCGGGCATCAAAACAGACATGAAGACACATAGAGGAGGCAAACCCATATGGAGTCTTCTTATCCTTGACAAAGATGCCAAAAACATTTACTGGAGAAAAGACAGCCTTTTAAAAAACAGTGCTGGGAAAACTGGGTATCCATATGTAGAAGAATGAGACTAGGTCCCTATCTCTCGCCCTGCCCAGAAGTCAACGCAGGGTGCATCGAAGACCAGGAAATTAGACCAGAAACTTCACAACTTCTAGAAACTCAACACTCAACATCTTGAGGCAGGCACCGGCTTCCTTAATAAGACTCCTAAAACTCAAGAGACAAAACCAAGAACAAATAAGCAGGACAGCATCACATGAAAAAGCTTCTGCACACTGACGCAAACAAGAGTGTGAAGAGAGAGCCTACAGAATGGAAGATCTCTGCCACCTGCTCCTCTGACAGGGGATTAATATCCAGACTATATAAAGAACTCAAACTTAACACCAGAGCAAACAAATAAGGAACCCAATGAATAAGTAGGCAAATGAGCCAAACAGACATTTCTCAAAAGAAGAAATGCAAATGGCCTATAGATACATGAAAAAAATATTTAACATTCTTTGCAATCAGGGACATGCAAATCAAAATTGCACTGAGATTTCATCTCACTCCCCTTAGATTGCCAGGCATCGAGAATACAAATAGCAGTAAGTACTGGAGAGGTTATGGAAATAAAGGTGCACTCATCCAATGTGGCTGGGACTGCAAATTAGCAACCTCTCTAGAAAGCAGTATGGAGATTCCTCAATAGACTAGGAATGGAACCACCATAGAACCTACCTACCCACTCCGCAGTATTAATCTAAAAGAACTAAAACCAATATACTATAGTGATATAGCTACATCAGTGTTTATAGCAGCGCAATAGCCAAGTGATGGAACTAGCCCAGATGTCTGTCAACAGATGAATGGATAAAGAAAATGTTGTAGATACACACAACAGAGTTTTACTCAGCCATAAAGAAGAATGAAATTGTGTCATTTGCTGGTAAATGGATGGAACTGGAGAACATTATCTTAAGTGAAATAAGCCAGACCCAGAAAATCAAGGGTTGAATGGTTTATCTCATATGTGGAAGCTAAAGAGAGAAAAGGAATTAATATAAAAAGGATCTCATGAAAATAGAAGGGAGAACAATGGAGTGTAAGGAGGGAATTGGAAAAAAGGAGGAGTGGGAAAGGAGAGAAACTGTGGAATGAAATTGTCCAGGTTAGCTACGTGCATGTGCGGATATATCACAATAAATTCTACTTCTATGTATAGCTATAGTTCATTATTAGAAACAATGAATAAATAGAAGGAAGACCAATAGGTAGAGGAAGGAGGTCTGGGGAAGGAGGAGGGGAGGGAAGGAAAAGTCCTGGGGATTGAAATAGAGTAAATTATGTTGAATGCCTTTATAAATACATCAAAATGAACTCATTATCTGTAGACCTAAATGCACTAGTAAAACCACTTTAATCCATCGATAAGTCTTCCTTAAAAATGGTTGCCCAAGTTTTTACCACATGCATATCAGAGCACTAATCTCAGGATATATAAAGAGCTCAAAATCTTAACACCAAAAAAAAAAAAACCCAAAAAACAAATAACCCAATCAATAAATGGGCCAAGAAGCTGAACAGACACTTCTCAGAAGAAGAAATACAATCGATCAACAAATATACAAAAAAATTTTCAACATCTCTAGCAATTAGAGAAATGCAAATCAAAACTACTCTAAGATTTCATCTCACTGCAGTCAGAATGGCAGCAGATAAGAATACAAGCAACAGTAAGTGTTGGTGAGGATGTGGGGGAAAAGGCACACTCTCACATTGCTTGTGGTTGCAAATTGGTGCAACCACTCTGGAAAGCAGTATGGGGATTCCTCGGAAAACTTGGAATGGAACCACCTTTTGACTCAGTTATTCTATTCCTCGGTTTTATACCCAAAGGACTTAAAAACAGCATACTACAGAGACACAGCCACATCAATGTTTATAGCAGTATAATTCACAATAGCTAAATTGTGGAACCAATCTAGATATCCTCCATTAGATAAATGGATAAAGAAACTGTGGTATATATACATAATGGAATGTTACTCAGCATTAAAAGAGAATGAAATCATGGCATTTGCAGGCAAATGGATGGAGCTAGAGAATATCATGCTAAGTGAAGTTAGCCAATTCCCCAAAACTAAAAGCCCAATGTTTTCTCTGATAATTGATGGGGGGAGGCATGGGAGGAATGGAGGAACTGTGGGTAGAGCAAAGGGGAGGAAGGCATGGGGGTAGGAAAGATGGTGGAGTGAGATGGATGTCCGCCCTTACCCTAGGTTCCTGAATGAAGACACAAATGGTGTGACTCTACTTTGTGTACAATCAGAGAAATAAAAAAATGTGCTCCATTTGTGTACTATGAATCAAAATGCATTCTGTCATATATAATGAATTAGAACAAATATATAAAAGTAAATAAATAAGAAAAAAATGGTTGCCCAGAGTGGGTGGTAGGGTGCCAGAAAATGATTTTTCTATTTCTGCCTCCTCTACTGTAAATATATATTGCTTTTATCTTGAGCAAAAACATAAAAAAGTTATGTTATTATTTAGGAAAGAATTGGCTGTGGCAAAGAAAGAGCTTTATGGATTGAAACAAGGGTGATTCTATGGGTTTATGCAGCAGGAATCCTTCCCCACCTCATCTACTTGAAAAAAATAATCTTGATTTGCTTCCTACTATTTTATATCCATGTTTTACTGTTGTGGTGGACAGAAGTGATGCTAACTTGTATTTAAGTTAAACACAGTTGAAGTCAGACTGGCATTCCTTGGTAGGTAAAATTAAGTAAAAATAAGAGATGCTTTGAAAACCACTTTTAGTTAGTAGATGAAGGAAAAGTCATCAGCTGGCCACATTCCTTCCTTAGGAATCTCTTCATTTTCATCCCGGAATTCAGTCCATCTGGAGTAATTGTTCCTTCTGACAGGGACAGGTACAGAGTAGGTTTGTTGTGGTTTGGCCGGCAAAGCCTGGGGCTAGAATCTGCTTCTTCCAGAAACAAGGGCTACAAATGGCAGATTATTCTGTTTTATTTTACCTCATAGAAGTCATTTGAAATGAAGTCATTTATTTTTTGTTTGTTAGGCTAAAACTCATTGGAGTGGTGGATAGATTGTACTGTTAATGTTTGTTTCTGGAACTCTTGAGAAGCTGCTTGTTACCGGATGTGGCTTTAAACAGCCAGCTCCACTGTGAGCACGTTTCCTGGGCCCTTGACTGCTGTCTGCAGTGGAAAGGGTCCTTCCGGCATCACTTGTGAGTTTTCGGTTTCCCTCCTGGTTTTTTTTCTGAGTCACTTTCCTTATTCTTGAACGTCAGCGAAACCCCTTGTACCAGCCAGGTGCTTCAGGCTGGAGCTTCTGGCTGGCGCAGCAGGGCCAGTGCACAATGAATGAACAGGAAACCCCCATTTCCAACCTCTGGCATTAGAAGGTGGTGGTGGTGTGGGGGGCAAGGAGTGCCAAGCATCTAATTGCACTTTGAAATTTTCTTCCCAAAGTTCAACTGGTCTGTATTCTCTTCTGAAAAGCAACTTGGATGAAAGATGCATAAGCATTTCAGCCGCTTTGGGAATTCTCTGCAAAAGACCATGCCATCTGTGGGAGCCAGGGAGCAGGGAAGGCATTTCCTCTGGCCCCACACCTCCTGCTGCTGATTAAGACTAAATCACCTTTTTTTCCCATGTAAAATTCAAGCCCCAGCAATACCCAGAGAGAAAATGTATCCCTACAGCTGTGCCTGATTCTCCCTCCTCTGGCCTCCTGACCTGTTTTGCTGAGTGCATAGGAGCAGAATGGTGAATGGCTATTTGTTCCCAGAAATGGTCAGAGAGTCAGCAATAGAAGTATCTGGAATGTTTTTTTGTTGAGTCAGAGAAAAATCCCTTGAGAAGAGTGGGTCCAGGGCTTCTTGGGTCACAACCTGCCATGAATCTGGCTGGCTTTTCTCAAGTGTAATAGGAATAAATCTAAAGAGGGTGAAGGTGCACACAAAGGGACCTTCTCTCCCTCTTGGCTTCCAGTAAAAATAGTCCATTATGTGTATTTTCCATTGTTAATCAAGAATATGAGGAACCCAAGGCCTTGTCCCCAGTGTTCTGGGATGTTTGGGGATGCCTGTGCCTGGGCCAGGGGCGGGGCCTCGCCTCAGGGCCCTTCACCTCTGAACCTGCTCCTGTCCTTGCCTGTGGAAAGGGGATGGTTTCAGTAGCCACCGTGCCAGCTCAGGGAGGATGAAAGGAAATAATACATGCAATGTTCAGCACAGGACTGGGGACTTATGAGAGAGCACTAGTGGTACTCTCAGATACTCCAGAAGTACTCTGGGAGTACTCCTAGATACTTACCAGGGAGTACCATTGCTAAGTAAACCCTAGACTTCCATGTCATTTTTGCGGCAACACCTGTCTCTAATACAGTAGAAATGTAAATAATCCACTTTTATTTTCACCTGTTTGCACTTACCTTCTGTGTTAGGGAAATGTCAGAATATGCTCCCATGGGAGCAGGCTTCACTGTGGAATTCTTCTAGTGCATTCTAATCTCCTAGGAAACCTGTGTCCCCCAGGACCGTGGAGCCCCAGGCACACGGTGGCCCCTCAACCAGTGTTTGTGGATGATCAATTACGTCTTCAGTTTGCATCTGCTCTCCCCCACTGTAAACCTACCAGAACCTTCCAGGCAGCAGAGACGGTACAAAACAACTGCCTGCAGTTTTACATTTTGAGGATGGAGGACAAGCCCGTTGAATATTAAGAAGAGTAAGAAATGTTAGAGAATGGGGATCAATCCAGGAAGGGAGGTTCACACTGACTTATGAGGACCTTTCTCATAAAGAAAGCTACCAAAAACCTCAGTGGATCCTGGATGATCTTTAAACCCTTTGAAGCATGTGTGAGCTGTGTGTGGTGGCTAGAGTGTGTTAGTGTACATGTGTGTTTGTGTGTTGTTGGGCTGGAGAAAGGGGAACAGAGCAGAGAAGGCCAGAGGATTTTGTATGAGCTCACTACAGTCATTTCACCTGTGCACTCTTCCCTGTGACCTGTCCTGGACCCTGAGAAGCTCCCTGTCTTCCAGGAGTAGCTGCTGGTTGTGAGACCCTGAGAGCAAGCATCTGCAGCTTCCAGTCACCACTGAGTCCACAGTTCCCACAATAGCACCGGGATTCAGTATGTGCCCAGTAAATATTTGTGGATCTAATATTTGTTGATTTGTTGAAGAAACAGACCCATTACTTCAACCGTTTTCTCAATTCCTCCATATGCATGAATTTCACATTGAAATTTTTTATGCATGCCCATCAATTTCTCTTGACTTTGGCCCAATCTTTCACAGCCACACCTACTCTACAGCAGCCACCATGGTCTTAGAAAGGTGCTGAAGGGTGTGTCTGAGTCAGGGTGGCATTCCAGCATTGGGGAGGGCAGGCCAGCCCAAGCGCATTTAGTAGGTCCTGTGCAGGGATGGTGGAGGGGCATCTCCTTAGAAGTCTGTAAAGAGATGGGTGGCTTCCCAGGCCTGGAGTGAGTCCAGATACTATATTGAGAATACCAAGAGTGATTAACAAGTTCTTTCTTAAAAGATACATTTAAGATGTGGGTTTTTTTTCTTTAGAGTGTGAAATTTGAATACAAGAGATA
The DNA here is from genome assembly GCF_052094955.1 of Ictidomys tridecemlineatus. Lineage (NCBI taxonomy): Eukaryota > Metazoa > Chordata > Mammalia > Rodentia > Sciuridae > Ictidomys > Ictidomys tridecemlineatus. The sequence continues at coordinate 103,446,987 of NC_135478.1, forward strand.
GGGATTATCTATTCCCACTTTACTAGTGTATGGCGAATTAAAGTTCCTAAGGATCTAAAGTCCATATTCTTTTCCTTCCTCTTTCATCTCCTGCTTATTCCCCTTAGCATTTCTAATATGATGGAAAAGGGCCACACACTTTGGTGAGTTGATAGGCGTGAGCTGAGAGAATGTAGAGACTCTGATAGAGATAGCTAATTGTGTGTGCTCGGGTTCAGCGATACTCTAATGGCTGGTGGAACACTCCTCCTTGTGGGTTTCTGAAGAGGCCAGCATTTGACTGTAGATCACGTAAAAGTGTTTTTACTTTATTAAATTCCCCAACACAGCAAAAAAGAGAAAGAAGGGTAAATTATCTCCCTCTCTCTGTCTCTCTATGACCACCCGCTTTCTTGAGCTGGGATGTGCATATTATTCTACCCTTGGACATTGGAGTTCCTAGTTCGTGGATCTTTGACCTCCAGGACTAACACAGGTGACCCTTCCATGTGCCCCCAGAACCTGCCCAGCTCCACCCACTGTTCTCAGGTTTTTGGATTCAGATTAAATTACACCACAGGCCTTCCTGGTTATGCAGCTTATAGATGGCATTCTGTGGGACTCCTCAGCCACCATGTGAGCCAGTTCCCATCATAAATATCCTATCTATCTATCTCTCTATCCATCTTCTCTTGGTTCTGTTTCTCTGGAGAACCTCGATTAATACGCTACTGAGATAGGATATGGGACGCTACTCTGAGTGTTGTCCTAGTAAACATTTATGGAGTCTACTTTGCCATAATAATTTCCCCATAGTATGAGAATTATAGTAGCTCACATTTTATCCTAATATGCTACATGGTGTTTATGCTGCATAATCTATAGCAAATATTGATTTTGGCATAGTGCCGTGGCTTGTTTGTGCCTCCTTAGCATAGATTTCCATTGGCAATTTGAAGTGCAACTAAGAAACATGTAGGAGCTCTTTCAACCATTTGCAAAGAATTACACTTGTGCTAAGAGAATCTGAATGAAGTACATTTTTATGAACTAACAGGCTCACTTTATGCAGGGGGTGGGATGCAGGAGAGATTACTCCTGTGGATTCTGCAGTCAGAAATATCTGCATTCAAATCCCACCACTGCTACTAGACATTTGAGTGACCACAGACAACTTGGGTAACCTCTTCAGACCCCAGTTTTGCCATATATGAGTGGGAAAATGGCTGTATAAGGTTTTTAAGGTTTTCCAAGGGCTTTGGAAGCTCATAGCAATGGTGACTGGCCCATTTTAATACACACTATTGATAATATTATTTGTTGCTATTAAGAGCTCTGGTGTAGGGATACTTTGCTTGTGATTTGAGGCAGATGTCACTTTCATATGAAGATGTTCTCATCCAGAATACTGTCTGAGGGGCTGGGTTTGGGGCTCAGTAGCAGAGCACTTGCCTTGCATGTGGGAGGCACTGGGTTCCATCCTCAGCACCATGTTAAAAAATAAGTAAAATAAAGGTAGTGTGTCCATCTATAACTGAAAGTATTTTTTTTTTAAAGAATTCAGTCTGATAGTTGCATTAAAAACAGAGTGCTGCAGGCTGGTACTTGTTAACAATTTTGCTAGTTTGCTGAAGTCCATAATGTGTTTCTGATCACACTTCCATCTAGGTGGTTGAATCTACAATGTGCTATTGAGTGATTGAGTTTCAGATTGGTGCATGTTTTCAATGGGGCCTCCGTGGGAGTGTTGCATTTGAAGTTCTTTGGAGGCGAAATCTCTGCAATGCACATGAAGGGATTCTCATAAAACATCCATAGTGAAGGGCTTGCTTTTAGCAAAAAGTGGAGTTATAGGGGTCAGTTTTAGCCTCTTGCTTGAAACAATAATAATGACAAAAACAACCTAAAGCAGATAAAAATATATAAAATGACCATTTGTGAGACTCCAAAAATAAATCAACCAAGGATGGAAAGGTAGGATAAATGAGGGGAGCCCTACACCCACTCTGGCTCACTGCCTGAAGATTCCCAACTGTTGAGTCTAACAGGGGCCTAGTGGATGCTTGCACTGGGGAGTTGGAGCTGAGAGTGGAAAAGATCAGAGAAACGGGAGTGTGGGGGTCCAAGGACCAGCCAGAGAGAGCTGTGCAGACAGAGCTTCAGGGCAGGCTGAGGGTCCCCTCAGTGTTCAGCTGAGTATCCATTAATTCACACTGTGAGAAAACTACCCAGACCTGGAGAAGAACCCCACAAAGCATGAAGCAGGACAGCCGGGTGCACACACAGACTGGGAATAGCACCTGCTTCTGTCACCACATGGGCTACCATGAGAGGTGTGGGGCACAGGGTAAGGTCCTCAGAAAGGCCGCCCCTTGTCAGCAGGAAATAATGAATTCTAATCTGAGTGCTGTTCCTGCTCAGCCTGATAATCTTAAAAGCATCATCTCAAAGGGTCCAACTGCAGCCAGATGTGGTGGTGTACACCTGTAATCCCAGCAGCTCTGGAGGCTGAGGGAGGAGTGTCAAGGGTTCAAAGCTGACCTCAGCAAGTTAGTGAGGCTCTAAGCAACTCAGTGAGACTCTGTATGTAAATAATATATATAAAAATGTGCTGGGGATGTGGCTCAGTGGCTAAGTGCCCCTGGGTTCAATCCCTGGTACCAAAAATAAAACCACAATGTGAAACCAAAAAAATGGGATCCAACTGCTTCTAAGTAACTTAATTGAATCCCAGAACAAAGCTTGAGTAACGTTAAGAATACACAAATGTCTACCAGTTAACAAGGTGAGATTCACAGTCACATCCAATAAAGAACGATTAAGTCAAGAGCTTTGTAATGTTTTGAACAACTAATAATAATAAAAAATAAATAAATAAATAAATAATAAAAAATTTGGGTGAAAGGTAAAATTAAAAAAAAAAAAAAGAATGATTAGGCATGTCTCTGTGACCTGCATGAAACAATCAACCATCAATTAAACCAACCGAGAATCGACATAGCTAGACATAGCTACTGTCATTAGCAAATGAAGACAGTAAAAGAGTAAATATCATTGTAGTTTTTATGCTTAAAAGATAAAGTTAAATTTCTTATTTTTGTGAACAACATTAATTAGGACTGTGAATCCATCCATTTTAAAAATAGTACTTTTCAGAAATCCTGGGAGGTTTGTGTTGCCGGATGTGGCTTTAGGGTTTGAGCTGAGCTATTAAGCCACAGCTCTCAGGTGCTCTGTACCATTGCTCCCGCCCCACAGCCCAGGAGGCCGATGTTCACTTCTTCCTGGGTATTTTGGCATTTCTGAAATTGCAGCTCTCCAAAATGCTGTCCTGCTAATGTGAAGTCAGCATCCTGCTCCAGATAAATTACTCTTCACTGGAAATCACACCTGAAGCGATTGCTTCCAGCCGCTGCATCGCATAAAACTCAAAGGAGATTCAGGGGAGAAGCAACCAACAGAGAAAAGGCATTTATTTTAAAACCACAGGGCAGTTAATTTTACCCAGGTATTCCTGAGGGTCAAAACCAGGAGCAAATAGTGTCAGGCAGCAGAGGCTGCAAGAGAAAACATTTCCGTGACTTCTGTCACATTCCAAAGGACACCCTGTTGAGTGTCCACCTAGGTCCAGTCTCTGACCAGCGTGAATGTTCTCTGTTACCTAATAAGTTGCTGGTTTGTCTGGTAATCATTATTTTTTATTGCTAATATTATTGCTGATATTTCAGGACTACAATGAATTAAATTCAGAGAAATCATAAAATACAAAACTTGACTAATGCTTTATTATAATATTAAGACTTATTCTACACTGACACAGGATAGATGTGTAGTACTTATTGATTTTGGCAAACATGTTTGCACTCAGCAAAATAGGGTGCTAAATCAAATATAATTATTTGGAGGTAGTCTCTATTTCAAGCTAGAATAAAAATTCTCTGAAAGCAAGAAATAGGGTATGGTTCGATTTACATTCTCTTTCCTCCTTGAACTTGAAGCCCTGGCCTAAGCCCAGATAATTCCTGAATGTAATTGATTCAATATATTTGTCTTGGAAATGGACATAGAGAGGTGAAGGTGGCAACATGGCTCCTATCAATTTATTTCAACAATAGAGAGTGCGGCTCTCCTATTTGGGGATATTAATAGCACAAACATAGGATTTCTGCTTTTATCCGCAATAAATTGACCCTTGGCTGATAAATATGAGAACACAATGAAGACAAGAACAAAAAATAATAAGGTTTTAGAGATCAATAGATCAGTGTTACATGTAGTTGGTTCTTACACCTATTTTCCTACTCATAGCCCTTTAGATATTCACCATGAGCTGACGGATTCTCAAAGAAAATTCATGGTGTGTTAAAAATGGTCCTGTTTTACTGGGGAGGAAAGAAGCAAATATATCAAGGAAATGAGCAGGACTTGAGAAATGAATTTCATTTTAGTCTGTGTTTCCAGAAAATTTCAGACGGCTTCCCCACTCCATCTAAATGCAGTTACCTGCACCCTCCAAGGACGCTCATTTACCAAGGGCCTGACATGTTTGGGATTTGTTCTTGTGGTAATTTAAAATTATACCCTGCGACTTTTTCCTCCTCTTGAGTGAAGCCAGCCGGGCTGTCCCCACCTTTGATCTTCCCTTTGTTTGTGTCTCCCCACTTTCCAGGTCCTGAGCCACTAGCTAGGGAAGGAAAATAGCACTTCCTTCCCTAGCAAATGTCACGCAGTGCCAGAGGGTGGCTGTTGAGGGCCTTGGGAGCTAAATACAGCACACAGCCTTTGTTCGGGAAGGCTTCAGGCCACAGCTCCTCATTGCTAACCAGGGCTCACACAGGAACCCCCAGCACCTTCCACAGGCCATCTTGGAAGAGCTGACCCCAATGGTGCTGGACCCAGATTCACAGTGCTTCTAGGTGACGTCACTGGAAGTCATCCTGGGCCATGCTCTTATCCTAAAGGAACAAACTGTCATCTCCATGGAGGAAACTGAAAATCAGCGACGGCTACAGATGGTGTTCAGGGAGCTGTGTGAGGACAACATTGGCTTCTGCCCTTGGTCATGACCCCTGGATGGAGAAATGTTTTATTTAACAGTGAACTAACAAATGATTAATCTTGAATATGTGTTTATTTATTTTATAGTAGTTTTGAATTCACAGAAAAGTTGCCAAGATGATTCAGAATCCTCCTGGACCCTGTGGGTAAGGGGAGACTCTGTCAGCTTCTGTTCCTATGGACCTTGACCTCACTGAGAACCAACGTGGGAGTGTTACCATGAGCTGGGGGCCATGCTCTACTCAGACTTCCTTGGTTTTACCCAAGGTCCCTTTTCTGTCCCGGGGCTCAGGAAACCACATGCACGCGTTAGACATCTCTGGACACGCTTCTTAGCTGGGACTGACTCTCCAGCTTTCTATCAAACTGGATCCACTATTGAACTCCTGATCCTGACAGTTCTGAGAAATACTAGTCAGGTGTTCTACAGGATCCCCTCTGATTGGGTTTGTTTATTGTTTTTCTTAGGGCTAGCCAGGAATAATTTTTCTCTCTCTGTGTGCGTGTGCATGTGTGTGTGTGTGTGTGTGTGTGTGTGTGTGTGTGTGTGTGTGTGTGTGTATGACAATGTCCTCATCCGGGAAGGCGCCAGGTGCCATGTCAAGCTCCGTGTCTGTCTCTTGCCTGTTCAGCACCTCTCTCCCACCATCCCCATTGCTCTTGCCTTCCCCAGTTCCTCTCAGCCATTCATTGTCTAATATTTTTAAGTTAGAAAACATTATATATATGGAATCACAAAATATATGGCTACTTGGGGTTAGAGTTTTCACTCCATAGAATTCCCTGGAGATTCCAAGCTGTTTGTAGCAACATTCCAAGTCTTTCTAATCCCCAGGCATATTCCGTGGTGTGGAAATACTACCATCTGTGTAGCCATCCATCTGTTGGGAGATACCCAGACAAGTTTAATTTTTGGCAAAAAACTTGCTATGAATTTATAATTGGTGTCTTTTCTTGGCTGTTTTTTTCTTTAAAAAGTTCCAAGTTGAACAAAACTGTTTTCTATGATGGATGCTTTTCCTTTCTATTTTCAGGAAATGAACAATTTTCTGATGAACATCATCTTGGTTAAAAGCACTTATGTCTCCTCCAAATCTTTCCATAGACACAGTGCCTTAGATATATTAAGTAATTGGTTTTGGGGATTTGAATTTAACAGCTACTTCCATTTTTTTTTCCTGAGAACCACTTACTTGCTCCACCACAAGCACAGAACTGTCAGAGAAGATGAGGACCCTGCTCCTCATGCAGCTGCAGAGAGCTCAGAGAGGAAGGGAGGGGATCGATATCTATGGCTCCCTTCCCTTGTCCTCTGCCACAGGGCTGCTGGGCCTGTCACTCTCTTCTGCTTCTGGGAAAGAGATCCTCAGTGTGGGGGCAGGGAGAAAGCTCGGGGAGGATGCCCGGCTGCCTTCACGGCTGGGGAATGGAGACTGCATGCGCCCAGTTTCAGGGTCCAGGACAGTTGGAAGCTGGACTCTCACATCTGTTTGTTCTGAGTATTGAATTGTTTTTAAATGGTCTTAATTTCCATTAAAACAACATTTTGTTCCCTTTCCCACTTTTGGGCCTCCTGGAGCTGAACGTCCCCCCACCCTGCCACGCAGCTTGGAGTTGGCACATGGGGAGGGGTGTTCAGGGAGCCTCTCACCCCTTTACAAAGCTCAAGGAGCCCAGGTGGGTACTCGTGACTCTGTCTTGCCCCTCATTCTCAACCTGAGGCCAAGAGGTGAGTGACTCCCCCGGTGCCATGGTTAAGTTACCAGCCTTGAGAACAACCTAAAGAACTGAAACTAAGAGAAGTGTGAGGGACAACAGATCTGTACGGGGACTAGTGACAAATAATGCATCCAGGTGGGCAGGGCACCCAGGAGTGGCAGTCATGCTGAGCATGTCCGACCCACACTCTGTGTCTTCACTGTGTACCCAGCTCTGGGGCAGGTGTGTCAGATACCAGGGGAGCAATTGTAGAAAATCCACTAGTGGCCCTCTGGAGAGCCTTCAGGTTGGTTGAGAAGATAAGACTTTGCTCGAGAAAGGTGCAGGCAGGACACAAGGTATGTCATCCACTGTGCCATCCACTGTGCCAGCATAGCTTCGAGCCAGCAGGTGCACAGGCATGGTGGTGGGATCCACTGGCCCTATGGGAAGGGGCACTGCAGGTGGAAGGAGAGCAGGGGGAGGCGTTGCCTGCACAGGGTCATGGTGGATGGGCAGTGGAGAAGACTTCTCTGACTTGGCATTGAGCTGGCGCAGAGAGAGGGGCAGAGAGCCAGAGTGGCAGGTCTTGGCAGAGACAGGGAGATGTGAGCCAATGGCTGGCCTCTGGTGCCCAGGATATGGCAACGCACAGCCTTGCCCTTACAGTCTGATCTCCATGATGCCCACAAGCTATCCCATCTAATGTAGGGGCACCACGATGTCCAGAATAAAGGTGACTCCTCCAGTCACCTGGGAACTAGAAAACCAAGCAGGACCCAGAGCAGAGCCCAGGACGAGCTCAGCTCCAGTCAGAGGCCAGGTCTGAGCCCAAGTGCTGGCCCTCACCAGTGGGGGGTGTCAGCAGCACCTTGCTCTCTGTGCCTCAGTTTTCTGCTCTGTGAAAGGGGGTGGTATTGGCTCCTAGAGCAGTGAGTTTTCTATAGAAAACCTAGAATTTTGCCCTAAAAATCATTGCAAACTTCTGAATGGAGTGTGTTAAAGATGCTGTAGATGCTAGTGGGCATCTGCAGAGACGTTTAATAGTTACTGCAGATGATGCCTACTAAGGCCAATGTCCACACACACACACACACACACACACACACACACACACACACACCCTTCCATTTCTGGCTTTTTGGATAATGTGATTCCCACTGTCTGTCCTTGGTTAATGTCTCCTATTGACTTCGGGAGGACATTCTCAGGAGGAGGTTTGATCGTGCTGTGGCTGCAGGTGTGCCTGATTAAACCCAGCTTCTGTGAGACCCCCGACGAGGCCCACAAACCTCGGAGACGCTGCAGCCATGAAGAAAACACACAAGTGAAATCCTAAGTGGTTCCATCATTGGGCACAGACAGTGCCAGCGGGTGCTTGGGTTTAAGAGGCTCTTGTGTTCTCTGAAGTGGGCACATAGCCCCTGATTTCCATGTAATGAGCATATGCGGATTAATCAGTGTGATCAGTGCAGAGTTTATTAATTCGTGCATTAGCGTCTGTGCTGGGTGGAGGCTCAGCCAGAGTGAGGCAGCGCTGGTCTCAACCCAGCCCATCACAGTGAGTCAAGGCCATGACGGCTGAGCCTTTGGGGCCTGGAGCGTCGTGTGCAGGTTAAGCTGCACCAAAGTGTCTCGTCCTGGTTTAGTAGACCAGGCCTGTTCCCTGGTAGCAGAGGCCCAGGTGCCCTGGAGGCTCAGCATCTTGGGTCCTGTGGTCAGTCATTTCCACCCCAGGTGGCTGAAGGTGGCTGCTCCTGATGCAGCAGCAGCCTGGGTCCTGTAGTTGCAGAGGAGCCCAGGAGGAGAGGACAGGGCACCAGGTGCTGTCATACCAGTGTCATAGGACCTCTGGGTGAATGGAGAACAATGGGCATGTCTCTGCGGCCAGTGACATCCAGCCACCTCCTGCTGGTTGTGTCCCGGCTCTGGGTCAGCTCTGCCAGGACAGGGAGCAAGACCCCAGGCTGAGTGCCGGGCACACCACCTCCTTAGAGCAGGGGCGGATTAGGGTTCTGTCTCCACACATGGTACAGAGGACACATCTGTGTGCACCTGGGGAGTGACACCTATGCTCCGTGCAGTGATGTGAGTGGCCCTTGGTGACAATTGGTGAAGTGTGACAGTCGGATGAAGTATGAAGGTAACATCAGGGGTGATGAGATGGAGAGACGGGGTGGGGGAAGGGGCTGCCTGAGACAGGGGGGGCAGGGCAGGCTCCCCTGGGAGGGAGTGGGGACATGTCCTCTGAGGAGGAAGAGGCCAAGGGGGAGGGGCCCTGAGGCAGGAGTGGGCATGGCTGGCTTCAGGAACAGAGGCGCCTGGGTCACCGGCTTGTCTTGTGCCAGCAGGACCCCAGGAGGCGGTTTGCAGCATTAATCTAAACCAGTTGAGCAGTAGGGCAGTCCCAGGAGATGCAGGGTTTGCTCTTCTCTCACAGAAGATGGAGGCCCATGGGTCCTGCAGCTGCCCCCACTGACATCAAGGAAGCAGGGAAGGCGCTGTGTCCAGCCAGGACTCAGCTGAGCCCCCCTGGTTGCAGAGCAGAGCTGGGCTCTCAGGAGGGGCTGCTCCCGTTTCATATCAGAAGTGCTGTGAGCCTGCATCGGGGCTGTCCGCGTGGCCCAGGGAACTGTGCACCGAGGCAATCCCACAGTCATTGTCGAGCCCCTGTTCGCCACTCCTACCCATTCTCAGTGCAGCTAGAAGCTTTGTGCCCATTTATATTATAATGAAAGGTGATTTTGCTTGTTTTGGTCTGTACTTCAATTTTCCACTGGATTGTAACTGAATCCAGCTTTTAGAACAAAGTGAGGCTCCTTTAGTCTGTTGAACGGTTTTGGCTTAAACCCTGCAGGAAACCAGGCTCTAGGAGAAGTGGCAGCTTTGGAGGCTTGGAGAAGGCGAATCTAACTACAGCTTATGCTGAGTTTCACATGGAATGCCAGGCTGACGTGACACTCTGTGGACATACAACACCCTCACACCTTATAAAAGGCATGTGAGACCAGGCTCACGCATGTGGGAAAACCTGAGTGCTTACATATCATATGGCTGATTTATTATCCTTTTAGACACAATATGGTGTAATGGTCATGTATAAACATGGCTCTTTTCAGATGAATGCACCAAAATATTTACAAACATAATGTAAAAGACCCTAACTCCAACCATATGTTGACATCTGGCCAACACTTCAGTGATTGTTTCTTTCCAAGGTTTCTTTTCCAAGGAGTCTTGTGCTGACCGACCACTTTGGCCCTGGGAGCCACAGGCAGTCCCTGCTGCCTCTGAACTTTTTAGCATCTCTTCTCAGGTACTGACCCATCTCAGGCTCCTAGGCCACATCTTTCCTTCTGAATCTGCAGTGACAGGTCCCTGCCTGAGCTGCCATGGATCTTGGCCATGGGCAGAAGACTTCCTGAAAAGCCCTCTGAATGCAATAATTGAATAGACATAATTACAAGGTAAATAGCACTGATAATGTAATTTGTATTCATTTATGATACAGTAGCTCACTGTGGCTCCGGCTTTCACCCTCTTCATTAGCAAGCTCATCTGCTTCTCTGATAGAGGCCTCCTCTGTGAACGTGTGGCTCTTTGCCCATGGAGACGACCAGGAGTGTGACTAGTGATGGGAAGTAGTTGTGATGGGGTGCCGACAGCAGGGCATGAGGCCGAGGGAGGGTCTGTTATGGTCACCCACAGACTCAAGAGCACACAGAGGCTAACCAGACTCAGTCCTGCTGGAGTGCATTTCAGGGCCGCTGTGACCTGGGATGGGGTCCAGGACGTGCTCTGCGTCTGGATTAGCCCCTGGAGAGAGGAAGTAGAGTCAGCCCCCTTCTGCTCCGGTGCCACCATCAAGACCCTCTGTGGGCGGTGCACACTGGTGACTGCAGCTCAGTGCTGACCTGTTGGCCCCTGGGGACGAGGGCCCAAGCCCCCCTGACCCCCCTGCTGCCACCTGTAGTCCTGCAGTGCCCATTATCACCTTCCCTGAGTGCTTCCTCTTCGTCTTCACCTCTGGCTGCCCAGGTGCCACTGGTTGCTCTGCATCTATTCTGAGCCCTTTGAGGGTCTGTTGAAGGGAGCTCTTTGGCTGGTGGTGTGTTTAGTTCAACTCTCTGGATTTCTTGATCCAGGCACAACAATCCTGAGAGCAGCTCTGTCTTATTAATCCTTTGCCACCTGCTGCTGGCTCTTCCATGCTCTTCACCCTTCATCCTTGGCCCCACACCATCAAGGCCTCCATGCTCCCCTGCTCCTCTTGGGGAACTGAGGCTTGGAAATGTGAAGTAAGAAGCCATTGGTTACACAGCCAGCGAGGGGCAGGGCTGGGTTCCAGCCCAGGTCCACCTGAACCCACAGCCAGGATGCTGGACCCTCCGTTATGTTGTTTGTTTATCTACATCCATGTTCACTTGGCTTTTTCTGGGGCAGTTTGAAGTTCTGGATTCTTACTATTTAAGCTATTGCCTGTTCCTGTGGGGTTGATAGCTCCATTTTAAATTTATCTTTCAGTTGAAACCTTTGCACTGTGAGCTTTCATAAGAAACATAGAAGAGCAATAAAGTAAAGGACGTGCAGAGAGCGCGCACTGGGAGAGCAGGGACTGCGGCCAGAAGCACGGGCTCGGGTGTTGGATGGCTGCCGACGTCACTCTCAGTGCTGCCTCTCGCTGGATTTGTGACCACTGGTAATATATTAAGAACTGTCAGCTCTTGCTCTTTGTCCAATAGGGACAATCTATTCACAAGACAGACATGGAAGGTAGAGAAAACCATGGGTGGAGACCCTGAGCCCCATGTCTGTGTGGATGAGTGGCTGGGCACACAGATGGACAGTGATAGATGCAGACCAGCCTTTTACTACCCGAAGGTGTATCCACTATGTGGGATCCAGGGGGTTCCCAGAAGTGAATGGTCAGGAGATGCAAAGGAATGAAAGGTACGCTCTGGGGACACAAGAAGTCAGGAGGGGAAACAAGGGAGGATGCACAAACATGTCATCTGCACAAAGCCATTCGCTGTGTGAGCAAAGATGCCAGGGCCTGTGGGTGGGTGGCCCAGGATGTCTCACTCTGAAATGTGCATCCATGCAGGGAAGCTTGTATTGCAGGTTTCGGGGACTTACCGACGCGGGGAGACGGTGGCATCTCCTGCTGACCTGATATAAGGACCTAGATCCAAGCTACAGAATTCCTACAGAATTCCAGCCAGTGACTCTTTTATAGCTTTAAAAAGTCTTCATCCCACTCCTCACACTGACACAAGACCCACAGGGAAAGACGGTCCTATGGGCCAACATCCGCCCAGCATTTGAAAAAAGCCTACTACATGGTTGACACCCAAGAATATGTATCAAGTGGACTGTTGGGAAGTAAGGGACTGAACTTGGTCTGAGTTCTCTGAGAATATGGGGGAGCTGGGCCAAGATAAACACCATGTCCTGACTTGGACGAAGCTGGGAACATTCATGAACCTGATAATTGAATTTTTCTTTAAAGAGCCCAAAATTGCAATGTCTCTGACTCCCTTCCTCCAGTGTCCCCTCTCTCTTGTCTTCCTTCATGTGGTTCTCAGCAATCATCACCTCCTGGCCACGCCGAATCTAGAACTCTGGTGTCCTCAGAATGTGACTGTCTTAGTGGGGCTCCCCAGAAGCAGAGCAAGGACTGCGGTGCAGGTATTGATCTGGGAGGACAGACCTCAGACAGCAGACTCGTGGAACAAGGTGAGAAGGGGAGGCAGACAAACTGCCAGCCACCGCAGACCTGGTGCTTAGGCCCACTGGGAAGCAGACATCAGGACACTGAGCCCTCAAGGCTCAGAGGCTGGGAACAGTGACTCCCTCTCATGGCTCCCCTGGGCATTTGGTCCCCAGCATGCCCAGCAAGCCACATGGACAGAGAAACTGTGAGTGGGCAGCTCTCAGGTGAAGCTATAGAGGTGGCAGGTGCTAGGGGTTGTCAGGGCCCTGAGAGGGTGGACAGGGGACAGCTGAGCAGGGGCGGCAGCACTGTCCATGGGTCTCGGACTTTGAAATTAGATTTTAGTTCCTGGTCCAGGGCAGGCAGCTCATAAGTGCTCTCTTCCCTTCACAGAGCAAAGTCCTCGAACATAACCCAGAGAGCTGGAGAGGACAGGTCACCCTGGGATTCCCTGAAGGACACTTGCTTCTGTAATCTGACCCAAGGTAACCACAACCCAGTGAAGGCGGCTTTACTCACAATTCATTTGAGGCCATGTTATACATCTCATTCTTCATAGAATGAAAAACCAAGACCCAGACTACCCGAGGATGGCACTAATTTTAAAAGCAACAGAGAAAAATTGTGTTCTGTACATCAGGACACATGAGAAAGTAGTTATGGCCACAGAGCTGTCTGGATTGCATAATAATTACTCATCCCACCAGTAAAAGTAAAAGGACACATAAAATATTGTAGTGATTTGTTCAGTTCTCATTCTCCCTCTCTCCCTCTCTCTCTTGGGTCTTCTCCCTTTCTCTGTGTTCCTCTCTCCACTAAATTGCACACCATCTCCTGCTGTTGACCTGGCTTGTAGCAGGTGGTTGGAGATGCACATCTGGTCGTGGACTCTTGAGCTGGTTGATTCCTGTCCCTTAGGAATGGGATCCCTTTTGTTAATTGTTGTGTTTGTGAGCATTTAGGTTCTCCTGCTGGGGTGTACACATTGTTCTTTGTTGGGCTACAATGGTAAACAATGGGTGCCCTGACATTTCTGGACCCCCATGTTTATATATCTCAGTAGTGCCAAGTGTTCCTGGTCCTGAGAAGGGCACTGTGCTTAGCAACTCTGTGGGGAGGAAGAGCAGCTGGGGAACCCCAAATCCTCAGGCCCTTTCAATTGCCAAACACATCTCCTTTCTTTTGCTGCTGTGACCCTTTCTGGCAAATCCTCAGAGCCTCAGAAATTGTAGAGACCTGCTATATGAATCCTTGGGATTGATAAATGTTACAGCTAGGATGAGTCACCAGGGGTCTCTGTAATCCCATGATTTCTGCCAACTACCCAGACCTCCAACTAATTCAGTGCTCTGAGCGTGGACTAAACATAATAGGCAGGAGGATTTGAGCTCTAATCTGTTGCAGAAACCTGTCCCATGTTCTGGCTACGTGGGCTGGAACATGGGAAGAAGCATTTTCTCATTGGTATGGCTGGGGGCACAGAGTGAAAAAGGAGGGAGAGTCTCAGAGAGTTGGGGCTGGCCCCTAAATCACCTTGTTCCTTCCAAGTATTCCTATTCCATCTGCTCAGGATGTCCACTTTCCTTGATAGCCATGGATTTAGAAGTTGATGTAATGGGGTGAATTGAGCCACTGCAGTGGCTTGGGGCATGGTGACAGGAGACTCCAGGTGGTCCACACTCCAGGTGCTGCTCTATGTGACTTCCAGAGTTACTGATGGACATTCATGCACCTCCTGTGCCCAGACAAGAACCTTGGGCCATGCCTACATCTGTAGTATGTGGCCCATTGTTAAAGCTGCAAGAAGGACTAGGAATGCTCATATCCTGATGGTTAAATATCATGCCCTTCAAGCTTAACCATCAAGGGCTTGTGGACCACATTCTCAAAGGCAGCAGCTAGCATTTTAACCAGTAGCTCTGTTGTTCCATGGAATGAAGACTCCCAAATCCCCATCCCCAGATGGGAAACTTCCTTTGTGATTCCATATGCAATCACTTCCATCACTTCCTTTCTTCTTTTCCTTCCTTCCCTCCTTTGTTTTTGCTGAGGTCTATTATTTACAACTTTTCCCTTTCCCTAATTTATGAATTAGAGGTTTGGGTTGTAATTAAAAGTTATTTATGACTGTAAAGAGCAAGTACATTAAGAGGGAATAGACAACTTCCACTTGAGAGTGCTAGAGTATATATACTTCCTTATTCCTCTTAGTTAGAAAAATGAATATAGAGAAACACAAAGAGAAGAAAACAGAAGATAAAGGAGACCAGCTAGGGACTGGGAGACCCAAGGAATAGCATGAGCTGAGTTCACGGGGATTTCTCTCTGCCTTCTGTTTGCTGAACTGGGTGCTGGAGAGACTGGCTACATGGAAACACCAACAGACATAAAGAAAGACAACTCCCCCATAGCCTGCTCCATCCCTCCAAAGGACAGGAAGGGGAGGCTTAACAAGTCAAAACTTTTCAACTCTGGTCACTATACAGAAAACTGTGGCCCTACCAGCAAAATCTGAGGGGGAAGCCTCGACTTCTACTCTCACCAGTCCATGATGAAGTAGCCCAATTGTGTTGTCCATGGGTAAGTCACAGGGAAGCTGAGGCTCTCATCCTACTTAGTGGTAACAAGACCCTGCAATCCCACAGTCTCCATGCAGACCATCTGGGTGTCTGACTTTTCCCCTGTCTGGAGGCACCTTTCCCTTCCCAGTGAGTTGGTGCCAGACCCAGCTGGTGGGGTGGGAGCAATATACCCCTGCTCAGAAATGACAACACCATCCCATAGCACAGCACCACTGGGGATTTGAGAAGCTATTAGAGGCACTTCTGCCCCTCAGTTGAGGGGGTTCCTAGTGGAAGTGCAGTGGGCAGCTTGAACCCTGCCCAGTGATGAGCTTGCAGTGAAAAACCTAGACTTCCTCCTCTATCAGGTAGAAATGGGCTGTGCCTCTCATCTCCCACAAGAGTGGTACCAATGCAACCAAGGGAAATAGAGGAATTAAGCAAAGTCTTTAGCACAATAACAAATATGTCAAGGTTGAAAATCACGTGTCACATCAGAATCAGGAAAGTCTTCACTTGAATGAGAAGAGGCAAATACCAATGGCAAGAAGGCGCAGATGTGAGAATTCTCTGACCAGGATCTTAAAGTTGGCGTCATGAAAACACTTCAGAGACCAATTATGAATGTGCTTAAAACAAGAAAAAGTGGAAGATATAAAGAAGAACCAAATAAAGGAACAACAATTTAAAAAAAATAAAAATTGGCAGAAATAAAGTAAGAGATGCATTCAGTAGCAGAATAGAGGGGACAGGGAAAGAATCATTGAAACTGAGGCTAGAACAGTAGAAATGACCCAAACTGAACAGAGCTCAGAGAGGATAAAACAGACTAAAAAAAAAAAAAAAGATCCAGGTTCAGGAAACAGTAATAGAATATCTAATATCCCATATCAGATAGAAATCAGAAAGAGGATGAAGTTTTGAAAGCATTCAAATAAATAATGGCTGTAATTCCCCCAAATTTGAAAAAACAAAACATAAAACTATAGACTCAAGAGGAAGAGAAAGACCCAAGGAGGATAAAAATCAAATAAATATACTGAAAGATAACCATACTCAAATTTCTGAGAACTCAACAGAATGAAGAGAAAGAAAATCTGAAAAAGGGTGAGAGAGAAAAAGCACTTTACCTCTGGGAAGGACCATTTGAATGGTGGCAGATTTCTCTTCAGAAGCCACTGAAGCCAGAAGAAAGTGGCACAGCATTTTTATTTCCTGAAAAAAAATAACTACCCAGTCAGAACTCTTTACCCAGAGAAAATAACCTTCATGGTCAAAGGGAAAGTCCAGACATTCTCAGATAAGGACAACAAGTTGCATTCTTCACCAGTGGAACTATCCTGAGATAAGAGCTAAAGGAAGTTATCTAAGCAGAAAAGAAATGGCAAAAGAAGGAATCTTGCAGAACCAGAGGGGGAAAAAGACCAACAGAATGGGTAAAATCATAGGCAGACACAGTACATGTCCCTTCTCTTGAGCTTTCTAAATTACATTTGAATATTGAAGCCAAAATTACTGCACAGTCTAATGTGGTTCTCAAGGTATACAGAGGAAGTATGCTAGATAATGAGTAGAGGGATGTAAGAATTCTACATTCCATTCAAAATAGTAAAATATGGCAAAATATACTGTAGTGTGTGTGTGTGTGTGTGTGTGTGTGTGTGTATACCTACTTGTATAGATATAGGCACACAAAATAACTAAAATTATATACTTTCAAAAAACACTATAGATAAAAGGGAATTGTAAAAAAAAGTCTATAGGAAAGAAAACCATGTAAACAGAATTTAAAACTAGAAAGAATAGAGAGAAATCAATAAAGTAAAGTAAAATGGCAGATATAAGCATCAATGTTAACAATTACATTAAATGTAAATGGTCTAAATACATCAATTCAAAGGAGAAGTTGGTGTAGTAGACTTTTTTTTTTAAAGTCCTGATTCTGTGCTATTTAAAACAAACTCACTTTAACTATAGTTGAAGTAACTTTCACATTAAAGGAAGGTAGAAGGTAAAAGTTTTTATTTAAAGAATAATGACCACCAGTGGGTGAACAGATGAATGCTTCGTGGAGTACCTTCATAATTAAACACTGCTCAGACTGTCTACACACCCAACAATGTGGATACATCTCAAAGTTACTATGCTGAGTGAAAGAAGCTAGAAAAAAAAGGAAAACCTCCAATACACTTCCATTTATATTAGTTTATACAAAGCTCAGTGTGCACCTCTAGAGAACATATCTATGCTTCCTTAGGGACAGATATGGAGGAATAGATGGATCATGAGCAGTCGTGAGGAATGGTGAAGGATGTGATAATTTTGATGTGGTTATGGATGTATATGCACATCACATTTTATCAAACGGTACACTTTAGTGAGGGAAATATATGCAGCTTATTGCCTATCAACTGTCTCTTAATAGCTCCTTTTAAACTTAGTGGGTACAAAATACGAATATACACAGATTCCAGAGGGGAAAATGGACTTGAGATTAGATACTTCTAATCTGTGCAGGCTAGATACATCTACTTCAATTTCACTATATTAAAAAGTAAAACCTGAAATTCAGTCTGTATATAGTTACAAGTTATGGGTATTTTTAACTATCACATTCTTGAACTGTCTTTTTGAGTACTAAGTTAAAGGCAGAATTCTCCTAATTGCTAGTTTGTTGAAATGTAACTCTCTCTCCTTTTATTCATTTGTTTTTTTCTGTAGATGAGAATACTTATTTTTCTACTTCTTATCTGGTTTAATACCATCTCTGTAAAATCTGGTGAAGAGCTTAGAAGCACCTGGTGCACCTTGGGACCTAGAACTCCCTGGGGCCCTCTCCTTGGTGCCATCTGGCACCCACATGGCAGATGCGAACCAGGTTCTGATTTACACGTCCCACCCATCCTCCTTTATGGGCAAGCATTACTTAAAATAAGAGGAACAAAATGACAGATAACAGAAGGATGAGTCTTTCAGGATGCTTTGGGAATCACTAAATGAATAAAAGTGTATTTTCAGGAATAAGTCGCAGCCTTGATCTCATGACACATTGATTTGAAGTATGTTTAAAAGCAAATGGAAATTAAGGAGTTCCCCACAATCTGTGAGGAAAGCCACCTGAACATCTAGATAGAAACACACATGTGTGCACCTGTACACCTGTGCACACAGGCATGCAAATGATCCACGTTTTCTGTTGGGCACATCCATCTGACATGCATGTCCATGTTGGAGGGTGGGGACAGAGGCAGGGACAGACACTGGGGGCAAGAACTCAGAGAAACTCCACAAGACTACTTTGGGCCACTCTATTATCATTTCTTCATTTTTCATTTTGTGTCCTTGGCCCACATATTGATGACAAATGAATGCACATCACGGTGAATTTTATTTTTAATAATTTTGCAAGAATGATGTTTGTGTGATGGGTTCTTGGAATATCCCACTTACCAATGGTATTTTCTAAAGAATAGTAAACAGTGTATTCTCTGGCAGAAATAGTTTTAAAAGAAAATAATTTGGAAAATAAAGGAGACCAGAATTTTTTTATATGTGTACATATAACATGTTACATGCAACATGTAGCACAACACCTCAGCCCTATTGCCTGATTGAGAGGTTTCTGTAATTTTCAAAAAGTTTACACAAATAACTTAGGAGATAAACTGTGAAAACAACGTGTACAATAAAAATATGGCAATCGTGAAATGCCAAAGGCTAAAGTTTATTACACGGTTTTTGATGATTTGGTCTGTGAGTTATAGAATACTCCAAGATTTCATTTCAAGGCTCAAGTATTTGCCCAGCCTCCTGGGACAGTGTTTATAGGAAAGTTTGTAGCAGATGAGAAAAAAAAAGTAAGGAGTTCAAGGATTTTATAGCTCACCCTCTCATTGACCAGTGGGCTGCTGCTTACCATGTCACTGCAGTAGAGGAGTCAAATGGGGACCTCACAGGAAGGGGATGGTCAGTGTAACTGTCCTCTAGAACACTACAGGCGAGGGATGAACTGGTGGCTGTGACCTCCCCACTGCCAGCTCCTGGGAGCCCTTGCTTACCACATCCCAAAGGGGCTCCCTTTCTTTCTGTTTTTCCTTTTTCCGGTGAGAGGTCATGGTAGGGATGAGTGGCATTAGGATCAGGGAAACATCAGCTCATTAGTTAACAAACTGTTATTGGTCCCACTGAATCTGTTCAGGTCTTTTGCTCATCTGTGGTTCATCATAAATCTTAGAGAAGATCTGTATGAGAGCTCTCGCCTCCTTTGTGCTGTGTAATTCTGGAGCTCTTCTTGCTGTTGCATTATTAATGAGACAGGACCCTCTTCCAAGGCTCCAGAAGGCGAGCTCCCTGGGCGCCGTTTTCTAGAGATGATTTCGTCACACAGTTCACTGGAGGGAAGGGATCAGAGGAAGGTGATGGTGTGCCAGATGCCAGGCCAGGCTCTTTCTGGACTCCTCAGGTAGCAGCACCTGCATAGGCACTGTGCTGGCCGTGAAGAACCAGGGCGGGCATCGCCTCCTGGAGTGTTTAACAAGTGGCAAGTGCTTTTGTGGCAAGAATGAGATCCAAACCAATGTTTAAAAATATTAAATGCCAGGAAAGGCACTGAGATGGGGCAGGTAGAATAGAACACAATAGAAAGAATAGATAAGAACCAATGGAGTTGAATAGAATGCTTCCGAGCCCGCTGCAGGTGATGAGAGGAATGTAGCTTTGTGGATTTCACTTGAATCATGTGTGCACGCACCCATAAAATCTATTTCTCTGAATTCTGGTCAAAATATTTGAAATTCACCCCTCTAAAACTTATTCCACATATAGTTAGTATTTATATTGAAAAAGAGGAAAACCCATTCATTAGCATAGAGCCTTAAGACTCAGCATTAAATGAAAATATTAATAGTACATATTCACACAACACCAGTACACTAGGTCTCAGTGTGTCACGCACCTTACACACCTCACTACTAGGATGACACAGTGATTCTGTGGAGTAGGGACTGTTGCCATCCTCAGCTCATAACTGAGGGACCTGAAGCCCGAGGAAGCTGTGGGAGGAGGAAGGAGTCAGATGCAGCCTCTGTCTCTGTCTGCCTCTCAAACATACAGGACATAAAGCTATCCACCCTGTGGTGTCACACTTGACCTCATGAAGATTGACAGTGATGCTGCTTTTGAAAGAAAGAAAAGGGAGTAGGAATTGCTTTCATCGTCCTCATCAACATAATTTTATTTGTTCCCTGGTTCCGTGGTTCCCCAGGTAAAGACAGCAGATCTCAGAGCAAGTGACTCAGCGCCTTCACGCTGCCGGCCAGCATGGTGGCTCTAGTGCATTGTGGCGGCTGCTGTCCTTGTCTTATTGCACCCCAATGTTCCTCGTGGGGAGAAGACCTGCTGAGAGCAGCCTGTAGCCCCTGCCACCGTGGGTGACTGCAGCAGACCAGGAGCCAGCAGGCCAGCTGTGGGGCACCCAGCCTGCAGAGGGACCCATGCTCCCAGGGCCAGCAGTCTTCAGGGCTGGGGGTCCACAGCAGCCAGAAGAGACCAAGTCCCCCTAATGGTGCTCAGACTTCAGTGTGAAAAGTCTGATCAGGAATTGTAAATGGACTCGGGCTGCAATGGCAGGCAGTAGTTTTGTTCTGAAGGAAAGAGGTGGGAGGAAGAGAGGAGACCCGAGAGGGGACTTGCTGGCTGATGGAGCCACCTGAGGCACAGTCCAAATGGGAGTTCTAGTTACTTCTAGCACATTCTTAAAGGAACAGAAGCCACTGCTGTTTGCAGTGCATCCTGTGGACACCCACTGTGAGGCCGTACTGCAAACCCAGAGACAGGCAGCATTGTCCAGGTCAGCCATGAGGAGTTCAAGGCAGCCGAGACCCTGGGGATCACACTTGAGAGCTGCCCTGGAGCCTGCCGCCCACTAAGCCCCGTGAGGTGACGGGTGGTGACAGGCCAGAGCCTCTCCCCAGCCATCAGCCAGTGGGGGCTGAGAACGGCCAGGCCAGAGGAGCACAGGAGGGGCTGGCTCCAGACACCCTCGCAGACACAGTCCTGGGCCTGGCCGACAGGGAGAGGACCCGGCCGAACCGGAGGCTTTGCTAACCTGATGACACCTGCTTCGTGTTCTTTCTCCTCTATGCAAATTTGCCCAGTTGGATGTTTTGCTTTCAGCACCCCTTTATTCGGCATTTTTCTTACTTTTGATAAATCAAGTCTTCTTTTGGGTATTTTAGTATTTTTTTGTTATTTTTTGATATTTAACTTCCTATCCACGGAAACCGAAGGTCTGGATATTTTCAGAAGTATTGTTGATTCTTTCCAGTGTGAGCACACGGAGGAGCTGAGGAGCACTATCTGGCCAGGTTGACTGGAGAGCTAAATCCTCTGCAAAGTGGCCCACGATTCTCCTTTTTATTAAAGAATAAACAAATAAGAAAAAAAAAACCCTCTGACCAAATTTCCTTTTAGACATAATTGAACTTGAAGGTCAGTGTCAAACTAATGCAAATAGTTTTTATTCACATTAATCACTGATAATATTATAAATAATCATATTTTAAATGATTATAATACAAATTATTAGTATATGATATTTGATTATTATTAATAATATTTAACAGTTAAATTCTATCCAGTTATAATAATTAAATATCATCCATCCTCCTGGCCACCATAACCAGCTTGGGGAGGGGAATGTGCCCAGCCTCATCCTCTGGCAGGCATGCTCAGAATCTGTGTGGGGACAAAACAGACCCTTTTTTCAGAGAGACATAGCCTGGCATTTCTTGAAACCATCTTGTGGAGAAGACTTTACTTAAGACAGCTAGGCACAGTGGTGCATGCCTATAATCCCAGTGGCTCAGGAGGCTGAGGCAGGAGGTTCACAAGTTAGAGGCCAGCCTCAGCAACGTAGCCAGGCCCTAAGCATCTTAGTGAGACTGGCCTCAAACTAAAAAAATATGCGGCTTGTAGCTCATTGGTTAAGTGCTCCTGGGTTCAATCCCTGGTTTTTTGTTTTTTTTTTTTTAAGTTAAGCCAACAGGGAGAACAGCACAGTAGAAAATCTCAGCCCCGCTCTGGTCCAGTGGGAACATCAGCTCCCTGATGAGGGGCTGCTCATTGCCGTGAGCCCACTCCCCAGAACAGTGCTCATCCAGCAAGAAATGAGAAAAAGGAATGGAGGAGTGTCGGGTGATATTGCCTGAGTGCCTGGCCGCAATCGTACTTAATTCCAAAAGTTTCTTAGATTTTTTAATTTCCATGAGTTAATAATAATTTTCCTGCCTAAGACAATTGAAACTGTTTTATACCCATCTAGAGTTCTTAATGCAAGCACAGGTTTTGTGGGTGGGGTTCACTGCAGAATCTTTTCTGAAATTCATGTACTTTGGACTTCATTAGGACAGATGTGCTCAGAAATACAGAGATAGCCTGGAGGTGAAGGTGTAATCAGTAAGGCCTCGCCTTCCTAGGGTGGCCACCTCCCTTCTCTCTCAGAACCCCAGCCAGCGGGCCTGGTGGGTGCGCCTGACACTTCCTGAGCTATGGTGAGTGTTTAACTCTCAGGGTCACCTTGTCCCAGGGCTATTGGCTTCTCTCAGCCATTTTGCATTCATTCATCAGCATGAATCCAGCCAAAATATATTTCTAATAGGTGGAAACGAGAGTTAACATAAAAATAATATCAAACGTGAAATAACTTGGAAAAGAAGAACCCACATCCAACAGAGTTTTATGTAGTCACTCAGAATATTTTTTTCCCACTAACTGACTCATTCAACCAATACTTCTTGAGCACAGACACATGTCCTCCTTGATGAGGGAGGCAGTAGTGACGGAGGCTTATGTTCTGGAACCCAGGGCCTCTGCAGCAGTGGGGCAGGTGGGGATCGGCAGGAGAGAGGACCTTACAGGGTGTCACAGAGACCACTGGGAACCTGCCAGTGAGCAGGAAGAGGAGACTGTGTTCCACAGGGTTTTGGGGTACGGCCCATCAGGAAGACATTTAGCCTGAGTCCTATAGGATCAGAAAGTCCAGCCAAGGACAGAGCAGGGAGAAAGAGTGTCAGGCCAAGGGGAAACACCATAACCTGGAGACAAGGGACAGGTCGAGTGTTCAAGGGGTCACTGGGTGGCCCTTGCAGCCTGTGATGATAGGAACTCACTGGGAGAACATGAAGGGGCAGCAAAGACAGGCTGTGGTGCAAGGACCCAGTTCAAGGTTGATTGTTGCGGAAAAAATGTCCTAAACTATTCCTATAGATTTAACTCACTTGATCTTCCCACAACCTTATGAAGTAGGCTACCCTAGAGGCAGGGAAAAGTGAGAAACACACCCTACCCTGCAGGGCTATCTTGGGAAAATGCCTGGGCAGGATGTAAAATAGAAGTCTGCACAAAACTGGTGCACACATGTTCACAGGAGCATGATTCCTAACAGCCCGAAGTGGAAACCACTCAAATGCCTGCGTGCTAACTCTTGCGAAAACAGCACACCACCTAGGCATACATACGATGGAATATTACTTACCCATCTAAAGGAATGAAGTCCTGATACCTGCTTCATCATGATACCCTGGGTTCCAGAACATAAGCCTCCATCATTACTGACTACCTCATCAAGGAGGATGTGTATCTGTGCTCAAGAAATATTTGTTGAATGAGTCAGTCAGTTAATGGGACCTTGAAAATGTGTTGAGAAGAAGCCAGACAGAGTTATAAAGGTTATATTATTATATTTACGTACAATCTTCAAATAACCACATCTGCAGAGACAGAGCACAGGTGGCAAGGCTTGGGGAGCAGGGCATGGGCGTGGCTGCTGATGGGCACAGGGTTTTGGGGGAGCTATGAAAACTATCTGTCATGAGTACCGCTCATTGTACAACTCTGTGCCTGCTAAACACCACTGACATGTGCACCTTAAGAGGGAAGACTTAGAGAATGATATCTCAATGTAGTTGATGCTACAGGAAAAATGGAACATGCCTAAAGTCTCAGAGGCAGAGCAATAGCTCTGGAGCAGGCCATCCAGCTGGTCTGTGCTCTTTGTCACTTCACGGTGCACCATTCATTTCTTATTCTGTGATCAAAGAGGCGTGGCCTTTGTTTGAAGATCAAAGCAGCTGTGATGCACGGGGGTTTTCCAAGTTAGTTTAAACCGTGGAGCTGGTTGGAGACCGATGGAGGGCAGTCACTGAGCTGATTTAATAGTTTCTTGAACGAACAAGCATGATAAAAATGAATTATAAGGATGGGTTAACAGGACCACATTTCAAAATGCATGTGTATGTGTATGTTTCATGTATCTACCTGTATTACATGCTTCACCACTGACAGTCTTGAAGGTACATGGCTTGCGTTTGAGACAGGATATGCAAATGTGTTTGGTGATGATAAGTAGCCTGGATGCACCTGGATGAAGAAGAAGGGCAGTAGGATGGGAGGAGCCTGGAATTGTTCCCTGCCTCTTCCTTTAGTGACTCTCTGATGCTGGACAAATCAACTCTCCACAGCCTCCTCTCAAAACTGGGATGCTAGCAGTTTCTAGTTACACCTAGTTGCTCAAAGCTTAGTGGCCAAGAATGCACCTCTGCTCTCCATCTTGATTCTTGGCTGCCTGGGCTCAGCTGCCCAGATTCTCAGATATTTCTCATGCAGCTGAAGTTGAATGGTGGCTGAGACTGTCACTGTCACAAGGCCTGACAGGGGGACATTCACTGTGTCTCCCAGACACAGCTGGTGATGGGGACCAGGTACTACACATGCTTAGTTCCCTAGATCTAAAATCATACACTATTTGATTTGGAGAAAATTAACTTCTTGTATCCTCATTTGGTGAAATGAGTAGTCAAAGTAATGGGTTAATCAGTAGCAAGGGTAATAAGAGCAGTGTCTCCTGGGGTTTTGGGGAGTGTAATTGGATGAGCTGTGTTCTGTTGGTGGGGTCAGGCCAGACCACGCTGAGCACGCCATAAGGTTAGCTGTTTCTGAATATACTATGATGACAGATCACAGATGCATTCCTTGTTGTGCTCCACTTGGGAGCTGAGACAGAGGCTTTGATGTGTGATATACAGGAGGCTCTGGGGAGGCCCAGTGCCGAACCCATTACCTTTATTCCTCTGTTGTCATAAGGACAGATTAAAAAAGAAGACCTAGCTGAGAAGCAACCATGGGCTGGAATTTTATTAAATATAAACCAATTCTGTGCATGTCCCCTAGTCCACCTACTCAAGGCAGAGTAAAAGGAGCAGCAGATTTCTCCTTCTTTGGACATCTCTGACCTTGTGCAGTCCCTTTTGAAGGCTGCAGGTCTCTTCTCTTCTTGAAGCATTTAAATGTGTCTCCTTTATATCAATAATAAGTGCATTAATGGAGGTAGTCAGGGCAGGCAGGGGCCAGGTGGAATGACACCCATCCTGGCCTTCTCAAAGGGCTACCACTCTATAAAAACACAGTGTAATTTGTTGAATGTCAAGTAGATTAATATGTCAGACCTGGGAACATTTGCCTTATAACATTGTCGCATTTAGATAATTGAATATTGCAATAGCTCAGCATCTTGCTTAAAGTTAAAATATCAGGATTTACATCATTCTTAGCCACAGAATCATTTTTTCCCCAGCAGCTTTAAAATCCTCACAATAAAAAGAAGGTCTCATCTGGCTCTTGTACACAGAATTCTTGAAGCATACCAATTCCTAGTAACAGATGTATTTAGCCAGAATAATCTGCACATTACCAAGCAAAGATGAATAGTTATTTAATGGAGCTTGAAATCATTTCAATCCGTAAAGCTCAGTGTGGATCACCAGTTCCACCCCCCGTGGCCCTGTCAGTTCTGACACCTAAAACCTGGCTTCGGAGACGTCTCAGGATTGAAGGGGCCCAGTCTGGGTGAGTCTTCTGTTTTTAAAAGGAAGAGGAAATGTATTTTTGTGCATAATATCCTGATATTTTAAAGTTAATGATGCACCCTGTTGCAGATTTGGCCCTGGGCTGCCATTTTGCTGAGAACAAATAATGGCTTCATGTGTATCTCCAAAGTTGACATTGGGTTAAAAGGGATGAGACCCTTCCCTGGTCACCCATAGCACCTCCAGGCCCTGGTGCAAGCTAAATTTATTAAACTAATAAATTTGACAAATTAAAAAGACAAATTGGTTGCATTGTTAGCCAAGAAATATTTATTGGAGGCAAGAAATGAAAGGCACCATTTGTTTACAGCACGGGTCATTTACAGTTATTTGGAGGCTTTTGACTTCTTAGGAAATAAAACGAGACAAACATGTGTGGTTTGCAGGTGGGATATCATCAAAAGAAGGACAGCACAGCTTTCAAAAATCATGCCAGTGGAGAGAGCACCATTTCGGAGGGTGCTGTCAGTCTTTGCAATTTCAAGGTTAGAGAGAAGGGACCCAATGGGGCTTATTTTGGTTTCCATTAACTAAGATATTTACTAAGTTGATTTCAAAAAACTCCTTTAGCTTATGCCCCAGGATGAGCACAGCATGGACTGAAATCTGCACAGAAATCATGTTGAAGGAACAACCAGAAAGTCAGACATCCTACATCCTCTGGAAAAGGAGGCCTTGGGGAGTTCAAGGAAGCAGGGATGCTCAGGCATGGGATGCGAGTGACTGTCTGTCTGGGATGAGTTCCAGAAGGGTTCCGGGTTGGCTGCCTCTCTCCCTTGCCAGCCCCCTCCTCTCCATCTTTCAGGAAAATCCATGTTCTGACACCTGACCACTTATTGTCAGCTGCCTGGTCTGGGGCTAGAAGCCTCCTCAAGTGTCCATCATCTCACGAACAGTGTGGGTCACTATAACACACTGCCCTGTGCTTGTGAGCTTGGGGACAGCAGGTGGGTCCTGCCCAGGTGGGAACCAGAAGCCCTGGGTGATTGTTAGGTGCAAGGCAGGAAAACTGGAGGTACAGGTTGGTTCCTCATCTTCCCACCTGAGGAACATCATGATTTTTGATAAATGCACATGCCTCATAATATTGACCTATTTTTCTTTCTTTTTTTAAAAATGATATCTTGATAAAGATATTTTAAAAGGCAGATTGTTATCTTTACTGGAAAGGGGAAAATTATCAATTTCTAAAAGAGAAAAAATACAGATGTGATGGAAATTTCCAATGCTGTCAAACTTAAAACAGCAAAGTAGCCCTGCCATATGCGTTTAGAGAAATGCCAACCTGAAACCAAGCCCCTCCAGAGGAGCAGAGCGGTGGGCATCACTTGCTGGTGGGTAGCAGGAGGAGGGATCCTGCTGGGTGAGGCTGGACGTGGAGCGTCCTGTCTCCAGGATGGAGGCAGATCATCCCTACTTGAGTTAGGGACAGTGGTGACAGTGAGTAGAGGTGATAAAACTGTCCTGCCTTTGACCTCGTGTCATGCTTGGCTGTCTTGTGAGGTGACAGAGACAGAAGCTGGGCAAAGATGAGGGTCCGAGTGGCTCCTAGGAGGAGGAAAACAGAGGTATTGTCTTCCTTGGCTGCGGCCACCCTGGAGCACAGGCCAAGTGGAGAGGGAGCCTGTGGGGTCTCCCCACCCTCTCCTACCTGCCCCGCCTGCAAGGAGGCATCTGGGAGGAGTCTTCCTCATCTTCTCCCATGCCCAGCCCCTTCCTCTACCCTGGGAAACTGGACACCTCTTTGTGCAACCCCAGAGTGGAGTTGGTAGCAGCAGGACTCCCCAGAGCAGTCACAGGCCCCAGGGAGAGGAGCAACTCTTTGGGAACTTGGCTGAGTGCTCTGTGGAGCCAGAAGGTGGCTTGTCACTCATAGACATGAAGACAGAGCAGAGCGTGGAGGGGGGTCTGCACTGCTGGGCTCCTCCTACCAGCAAGACCCATTACTGAACAGGACAGGCTACCTCGGGGCCCCAGGGGTGATGCCAGTTGGGAGAGGAGGCCCGTCCTCTTCTCTGAACTTGACCTAGCTTAGGATGGACCGGCCTACAGTCTCTGTTCCCACAAGGTCCTCAGGGAGAGGGAGAAAAAAGCAAAATTTGAATGGTGGTATATGGGGGTATGTTTATTTTAAGTGTCTTAAAATTATTTTCAATATATTAAAACTTTTATTTCATGGATTTCAGCTTATGATGGAGAGAAAAATTTAAGATTCAATTAATTGAATTTAAAAAAAAATAGTAAGCTACTTCAGGTTTAAGTGCAGATGCAATTGGAAAATG
This sequence comes from Ictidomys tridecemlineatus, assembly GCF_052094955.1. NCBI lineage: Eukaryota > Metazoa > Chordata > Mammalia > Rodentia > Sciuridae > Ictidomys > Ictidomys tridecemlineatus. Next base: position 103,475,200 of record NC_135478.1, read on the forward strand.
AGAGGTTCAATTTTCCCTGTTGAAAGAAGAGGAAGAGAATGGTCCCTGGTTTTTTAAAAGCATTTACTTTACAGGATTCCTAATTTTAGTTTTTTTTCCATCTGTCTCTTTGATTATATGCAAATGGTAAAAATCCAAATAAGGATCTGGGTAGCTTTATGACTGAGGAATGTTCATTCAAGGATGCTGGGACCGTGTCTTAGACATGTTGTCATCTAAGATCAGTGGGCAGGGGACCTTCTGCAGGCTCCTCACTCTGAGTCCTGACATAAGGTAGGAGAGGGTAGTTAGCTAACAGGTGACCACCCTCCTCCCATCGCCAGGTGCCTCTGGAATGGACAATGCAGGCCCTCTGGGCCACCGAAGCCTCCGCTGGCCGACTGCTATTACTCATCTCAAGAATATTACATAATGGGTTTTATCTACTTGGGTGAGATTTCTCGAGGTTTCACAATCTCTTAGCAGATTCCCTACCTTGTACGTTACATTTTGGTTTAATCTTACTCAAGATTAAAATCAGTAATAAGACAGTTTTCTTTCTATACTTCCTTGGTGAGAGTTTGCGGGTTGGCAAGAGATCTTGTTTTTAATTCTATTTCCCCAAAGCTGGTAACACACGGCTCCCAGGAGGACCCTGGAGGTGAGTGGCAGGTGATCAGTGTTTGGGAAATACGGAGCTAGAGCGATTCATTGTATCCCAGTGGGACTCTGAACGCTGGGGCAGCTGTTGACTTACTACACAGCCTGCGGCACCTTGGTCAGGAGCTGACAGTGGGAGGTGTCTTACATTCCCTCACCCCGCAGGTCCCGCCATCCTCTCCTCCATAGGAGCTAAGGATGCTGCTGCATGTCCACTGTCTTTTCATACCTCCTGGAACCCAAGGAGAAATCCAGGTGTCCATCAGAAGCCTACCCCTCACCAACCTCCTTTGGAGAATCGGTGGGACCAGTGATCAATGATGCTGTGGCCTTATCTTCCCAGACATGTTAAGGAATGACTTTGTCTCAGAACATTGAGGTCCCCTCACCCAAGGGCCACTCAGCTCTGACAAATGCACAGGCAGGGCTTCCTGTGCTCCAGGCAGCAGTGACCTTCACCTCATCACTGTGTCCCCCGTAGACCCCCAGGGAACCTGTGGAGGGTGCTCTCTTCACAGTGAGGCCCAATGGGCATAGACTCCTGGGTCAGACGCATACAGGCAGCTCTCTGTAATGGTCTCACCAGGGAACAAGACCCTCCTCTCCACAGAGCAATCACACCATTAGAGAAACAGCCATGGAGAGCGACCACGCGGAGGCCCCATCAGGAAGTGACAGGAAGCGCCTCATCCTCACACGACATGTCCTAAATGTAGACCCAATTTTTCTATGAAAATTTCTAAAAAGGGATGGGATGGCTAAACGTCGAGATCGATGACAGGGCAGGGTGGGAAAGCACTTAGGCACGCTGCTCCCAGGGACATCGATCTGTACCCAGCTTGAGCGAGTTTTTCTTAGCAGACATTTACATTTAGATTCTCTCAACCTTTGGTGCAAAATCCATTCTGCTCCCAGACCCTCTGCTCCTTTTAACCCTACAGGTACCACCAACAGGTAAGATCTCAACCTCTAAGGCTGAGGCAAAACAGACACGAGGGCTTCTTAGCCATTTCAGTGTTTCATTACAGAAGAATATAAAGTAAGTGACTTGGTCATCTGGAGGCTTCTATTGAATTTGCCAAATGAGAGCTCTCCCATTAGGCCCACCTGAACATTTCCTGTTCTCTGCATTCACTTGGAAAGCAGGCAATATTGTCCCCGCCCAAGAGATCAGTGTTTAAGGTCCGGGAAGGACCCATATTCTGGAAGCTCATATCCTTTTGTAAATGCACTTGCTCATATTTCATAAAATGTATTTCCTGACTTGGCCCTAATAATGTGGTTGTATTTACATCAGCTTAAGGGATGAAAAAGAAAAGGTTAAAATACTTCTGGATTTGTTAATTCTAAGTCAATATCATATAGAAAAAGGCAATTCTCAGAAGAAGAGTTAAAAATCATTAATAAGCACATGAAAAATCATTTATCATTGACCCAAATATCAGTTAAACTAAATAGGAGAATAATGAAAAGTTTTTGCTGTCCATCATGGCTGGTTAGTTAGCCTGGGATGAGTCTAGGTAATTTTGTCCTCCCACTGAGGAAACAAAGAATGAAGCAGGAAACAGACAGATGTGTTAATGAAGAATTCCAGAGGAATTTAGCTGGAATGCTGGAGCTGGGGAGGCGCAAGAAGAAAGGAGTGGAGTTCAGGGAAGGTCTCAGGGTAGCTGGCCGACCCCTCCCGCTGCATTCTGGGTCTCCCAAAGTGGCACCTTAGGAGTGGAGGTGACCCAGAGTGGATGGCTGTCCCAGAGACTGTGTCCTCCTTGGAAATCACCCAGCCAATACCTCCACAGGTGCCTTGCTGAGGTGCAAAAGGGATTCCTTCATGGAAGAAGGTAATGTTCTTCTAGCACTTTACTAACACTCAAGCAGAGACTCAGCCCGCACAATAAAAAGATACATAGCTCACGAGGAAACAAACCACTGTAGCTGAAAACCAGCCCACATGGACTCAAGAGAAATAGCTGCAGTCAGCGTGCCTCCCCCACTGGCATTTCCAGACACCAACTTTAACCCAACTAAGAGCTTATGTTCAGTGAGACAAGAGGAGGAATCGGGAGTTGGAGACATGGAAACTATGCAAAAGGAACAAATGGCAATTTCAGAATTAAAAACAAAAAGCACTTTCAAAACTTGGTGGATTGGATTAAGGGCAGATAAATCATTGAAGATAAAATTAGTGGACTAGAAGATGCAGGAGGGAAAAAATCCAGACTAAAGCCCCAAGAGACAGCAGCATTGCAAACACAGGAGGTGAAGTGGAAACCAGAAAGGAGACAGCCCAACGTTCAAGGGCTTATATTTCAAGTAGTGGGATAAAATTAATTGTGTCAGAAACAAGATTTAAAGAGAGAATAGCTGAGCATTTCCCCAAATTATTAAAACACATCAAGAAAATTAAAGAAGTCCTATGAATCTAAGAAAAAATATGCTTAGGAACCCAAATGTCTCGCATGTGATAATGTCATTTTTGATCATCACCATGGCCATGGAGCAAAAATAAGGTGAAGGAGTTACTTTTGAAAAAAACAGGAAAATATTAGTGCTTATAGCTACCTTCCTATAGAAACTTTAATTTCTACCTGTTTCCTCCTCAAAGTGAAGCTGAGACCTGGCTATTGACAATCGTAATAATATTTATAATAAATTCTTCTGGGTATTTAGAGCAATTTGAGGAAAACAGTGGAAGACAGGAAGAACAGGAAGTACAAGCAGTACAGGAAGTACAGGAATACAGGAAATACAGGAAGACAGGAAGTTCAAAAAGACAGGAAGTACTGCCACAACTCACCACTCACCGCTCACTCTTGGCGTTATTGTAGGTAAGTTTCTTTACATTGGCACATACAGGTCTTCTCCTTCAGAACCCTGGGTACCTCCTCCTATCCTACGGCCCCTGGGCAGGACTTGACTGTGTCATGCACCATCTCACCTCCTGGGGACACTCTGAGCTTAGTGCCAGTGGCTTTTTTCTGTGACTGACAGGCCTGTAAGCATCTTGGGGCCAGTTAGGAGTCTCCATCCTGAAACACTTGTCTTTGGGTTTCATTTTCTTTTTTACCTTGTCCTAAAATTAGCAAGGGGAGTAATGTTTCAAAGGCTGCCTGATTTTATTATCCTCCCTGGGACAACTCAAAGCTCTGCTCAGGGGTCCTATGATGTGGAATCAAGAACAACTTCTGCCACAGGCCAGGGTAACCAAAGAGGATTTTGTTCTTGGTCATTTCACACCAAATTGAGGTTGAGCTGCTGGTCACTGGGGACGGTGTCTCTACGTGGGCATCAGCAAGTTCCCAGCAAAACTGACCACTGGAGTGGGTGAGTCCAGGGCCTGCCACTCAAGCCACATGGGAAAATAAAAGTGTCACTGAGGGGAAGCCAGGGTCTGAGCACAGACTTTGGAGGTGATCACAGGAGCCCACATTGATTCAAGTTGAAATGTCTTTATGCCTCGGTTTTCTTATCTGTAAAACTGGCTCTGTTCATAGTGCCAACCTCATGGGGCTCTGGGGTAAATGAGCTACAATGTGCAAATGACCAGGACTTTCACTGCCCCAGGAAGCCCCATGGTCAGAGTGGCAGAAGGCTATTATTTCCTACTGGTGTTTTGTGTCTTTTACCCTCTGTCAGACTCCCAGGAATGTATGTAGATTGCAGGTAGCTTTCGTAAAGTGATTAACTGTGAGAAAGGACTTCCTGTCCTTATTCTAAGAGGGGGAGTCCTCGGTGGTGTAGGGAAGTATTTAATTATTCCTGCTAATTTGAAAATGAGCTCGCATTGCCCATTCTGATTCTTAAAACATCCCTGCCCTCTTTTCTGGAGAAGAGAAAATCTGTCATCCTACACCCCTAACATAATAACAAGTGCAGACTAGATGTAGCTGGCCTGGTGCACTAGATTAACTGAAGGATCACCAGGTGATTGGAGGATGTCGGGTAATGATTTGGAGTAGGACTTCTCATAATTAATAGTGACTAATGACAACCAAATAGTCCAATAAATCTCACTGAGGACATTGGAATAGAAAGAGTCATGGGCCTGGACAGCCCTCTTGGAAGAACTTGGAAGCAGCATGTTGAATATGTTATAGACTAGGACAGTAAAGTATAGGGTTAAAGCTTTTATTGTGAGGACAAATTGCCTAGGGTCATATATCAAAGTCATTTGCTGGCTGGGTGACCTTGGGCAAGTTAAACTCACTGGGACGAGTCCCTCATGTATAAAATATGGTTCATAATTATGGTACTTAATTCATTTGGCCATTCAAATGTTGGCTGTTAATGTTACTTGGGAGCCTGTATCCATCAGGGTCTTGGAGAAAACAAATATCACATTCAAAGGGAGTCTTTGAAATAGTTAGTTCAAGAAGTATTTGCCTAGGTGTGGATGAGCAATGGGCCTCCAATAGCTAAGCCTCACCAGAAGTCAGAGGGGACAGGAGCCCAGGGTGGCAGTGCAGAGAGGTCACCTCCTGAGTATGGAGTAAGGGGAGGCTGGGGAGGGTGGAGGTGGGGAGAGCAATGATCGTATCTAGGGGACAGTCAGCTTCAAGTTCAGCTAATAGACCCACAATCAATACAGAGGAATAGAAAGAGCTTTGCCAAACAGTGGCGTATGGCTTTTCTAAGAACTGCTCAGTGGACAAACGCAACCTGTACCTTGATCCCCGTTTTCCAGGTGGCCAGATTCCTGGAGTAGCTAAAATAGAACACAGCCACGATGCCATCAATACCAACCTGAACAACAGCAGGACGGTTCTTATTAGCCTTTCTTCAGTGTTTTATGATTTACAAATTGTTGTTGTATAGCAAATCACAACTGAACCTCTTTCTAATAATTATTCATTTATAAAAAATGGAAGCATGAGGATTTACTTGGCCAGGGTCAAGATGATTGTGTAATTAAAAAAAAAATGAGGTGCGATTTCCATAACCTAAAATTAACCATTTTGAAGTGGAAAACCCAGTGGTATTAAGGAAACCCCCAAAGTTGTGCAAACACCACTTCTAGCTAGTCCTGAAATATTTTTATCCTCCAAAAGCAAGTGCTGTACCCATTTTGCAGTTGGTCCCGCTTCATCCCCAGCTCCCTCAAACCCCTCTGCTCTGTCTCTGTGGGTCCACCCAATCTGGATGTCTCCTCTTCATGTGGTCACGTGGATGTGACCTTTTGTGACTGGCTCCTTTCACTGAGCATTATGTTTTATCAGGGTTTCATTCCCTTCTGTAGCTAAATGATATTCCAGGGTCTACCATACCACATGTCCCTGATGTATCCGTGGGTGGAACGTTAGGGTCATTTCTCTCTCTGGGCCGTTGAGAATCATGCAACCATGAATCCATTGTGCTGTTTTAACCTGTGGCCTATTTGTCTGGAGACAATCAGACAACCTGGCCTTTGAGTACAAGAGGAAGATCTTACTCATTGTCACCTCTCCTCCTCCCATGAGCAATGTGCTTGGAGAGCCCCATGCACTGTCCCTAGTCGGGTAGTGAATGGAGAAAACTCACAAGGGCATGTCAGGTGGGGTAGTGTTGAGGGGGAGTGGACAGCCCCCATGGTGGAAAGGGTGGCCAAAAGGTACTGAGAAGGCACAGGAAAGGGGTGTCTCTGCAGAGCTATGGAAGTGAGAGGGAGCCTTTCAAAGGAAGAGTGTTTCAGGCTGAACCATACCCAGGCTAAAGACCAGCTTTGAGCCTCTCTGAGCTTCAGATTTTGTATGTTGAGATCAAGTATCCTGTGTCTCACAGGGTCGTGTAAGGACTAAACATTAACTGTAACTGTCTAAGCAATAATCTTGGCATATCTTTACCTACTTAGCTAATGAGGCTTTATTAATATTATCTTTCCTTAGTTTCTAGAACAATTTGTCCCCTGAACATTCTTAAAGTACAGCGAGTGTCCCCAGGCTTAATGTCTGAAGGCTTGGTACTCTCGGATAACATGAGATATTGCCTTAGGTCTCACCCTTCCAGACAGACCATTTGTTCCCAGAACATATAGTGAGATGGAAATTTGTTAAGTAATTAACCAATTTGAATACCCGGTTGAAATAAAATCTCTGGCTGGAAAATTCTAGAAGTGTTTATGGGACGAGGGGAAGCAAGTATACTTTAATCATTAATTTTCACAATCCCCAGGTGCATGTCTTCCTCACAATTGTCTTTAGTGTGTAATCAATCAAATCAAAGGGTGGTGAGAAGAAATCTCTGCTGCCCATCAACCTCAATCAATCTCCTATGTTTTCATGTGCTTCCTCTCCCCAAAAATAAGAACAAATAATCTTTCTCTGTTCCCATCTATCTTGTTGTATATTGGTTTTTGATGCTATAAATCACTTCTAATTTTGAGAAAATGGTTCCACAGTTTGTATATCACTTGCCATTCTAAAAATTGAGGATCCAATATGTTCTATTAAAGAGTTTCAGAATTTATTAATGGCAGGGGACCATCATCTTTAATAGAATACCGTCATCACTTAAATACAGCCTTTGGTTTTCAGAATTGGAATGAAAATGATCCCATTCTTCATAGTTTCTTCCCTTTATGAAATGCTGTAGATTGGTGGCAAAATTACATATTACCCTATAATTGTTATTCAGATAAGATAGATTGGAGAAATCATCAGCCAAAACAGAAACTGTGTGGCTCATTTTCTGTTTCCAAATCCACAACCACTTTGAGATGAATTAACCAAAGTCCATAAGTTATGTAGTCAGTGATTTAGTTATTGACTAAGCCTCTGAATGAAAAGAACACCAATCCTCCAACTCATTTAGCTTAAGTAACAGGATACACTTGAGATCTGTAAATGCTTGCTTGGACAAAATGCAAGAACTCAGGGGATTTAGCTCTAAGGGTAAATCCTTTTCTTTCTTCTGTACTAACATTGAGAATCATTTAAGATATTCTTAACAATGAATCGAGGACAAATGAAAATAAGAGCACAAATTGCAGAGATGCATGGCAGAATAAGACAGGGTGGCCAAAGCCTTTGCACTCCAGATAGTTTTTATAGTCAGATGCACCAACTTTCGATCCACTACCAATTAAGGCTGAGCATTCTCGCCAAACACCCCATGCCTGAACACATCCGGCCACCAAGCAGCACCGACATTTCTCTCACAAATTACTTTCATGAGGCGTGGATGGTGTTCCTTTCAGCGAATAGCTGTTGAACACCCATGGTGGGCCAGGAACTATTGAAAAAGTTAAATTTGAGATGCGAAGATGAACTCCTCACAGAGAGCGCCCTCGGAAGCACAAAGTAAAAGTTAAGCCAAAAGTTAAAGATGATGCCAGTTAAGCCAGGGACGGTGAGGACCTTCTGAATCGGACAGATCTGGCCTTGAGTCTCACTCATATCAGCTGCTTAGGGGCAGGGAGGCTCAGTTCCTTCCTCCACAGCGTGCTTGGGGCTCTCCCTCTGTGCAATTGTCCACCTCTCATTCTGGTTCTCAGCTTGGCTTCATGTGTTTGGAAAGCGACATCCTCAGAGGCCCTCACACTTACACTTGACGACCCCCATTCCGTGTTCCTGGCTCCCTGGCTCCTTGAGAAGGCTCCGAACTTCTCTCTGCTTCTCAGCAGCATTCCGTTCCCAGGCCTTGGGCTTCACCCCTGTGTAGTTAAAGCACCTGGCGAGGCTTTGAGAACGAAATTGGAGTGTAGCATTCACTCTCTGCACCTTCTTTCTCTTCTGGATCGTGGCCCCCCCCCCCCCCCCGAGTCCTGGATTTTCTTGGCAGCTTCGAATCCAATTTTTGCCTTTCCTTCCATGTGAGATTGTTGAGAGCTCTGCTGGATGCTTAGGGTATTTAATTCAAAATACTCTTGAAACACATGCCTCACAAAACCAAAGCCAATTTGGCAGGTGCTTCTCCAGGCAGGGACACCAGGAGAATAAATACGATCACCAGTTCAGGTAATCTGAAGTGGCATCAGCATTGCATAGAGATCCTTGCACTTATTGAACTATTTTCGTCCACAAGGCCGGCCACTGTTTTCTTTCACTCTTGAACCTTCTTGCCACATTCTGCCTTAAAAAGAGAAGCTGGGATGTGGGTGTCTGGATCATGGAAGCTGGCTTCCCACGTCAGGTAGACATTTATCTAGGGGGTGGCTGGGAATTCACCATTTGGTACCCTGAATGCTGAGATGGATATGAACAAAGAAGCTCGGGAATGTTCACCCTGCAAAAAATTAGGGGGTGTGAATAAAAGATGAATGTAGGAAAGAATCTAGTCCAATTATCGCCTACTGTGTGATGTTGACTCATTCCAAATTACCCACGAGTTGCTCTCTGCTTCTGAATTATGATTTCCCAGGACACACATGCTTCTCTCTGCAACCCAGGCATCTTGCATCCAGTTTTCAGGGCAGCACTTGGCTTTGATTGATCTGACCACTTCCCAAGTGCCCATTGGGAATAGGAACCCTCTAAGAGGGGCATTTACAGGACCAGGACTGCCTGCCATTGGGTTTCCTCCACATCACTTTTTGTTCTGGGCTATTTCGGGAATTCAATAGTTTCCTTATACAATTTTTCTGGGTGTGAGGATGTGATAATCAGGCAGGAAACCTCACAGTTAGGAGAAAGGACCCAAGCAAGCTTTCTCCAGCAGGAATGTCTTGTGTTACAAGCCACCATAACTCTGGGTCCCTCATCCCTCCTCTTCCTTGGTTTGCAGAAGTCTGATGCTTACACTTAACTGCCATTTCAGTCTCCAGTAGCTGGTCTTTTGCTGTCCAAACTAGTTATGGAAGTCACTGGAATAGTTGGACATCATGGAAGTGGCCAGCCATGGGCAAAGATGAGTGGAGGCGAAGGTCTGGAGGAGAAGTGGCCATTGCAGGTGAGCAGGTGGCTGAGTACCTGAGGGCGACATTGTCTACATTCAGCTCTTGCCTGTCAGTGAGGAGGCAATGGGAGCCCATGCACCCCTCGCTCTGGGGTCTGTCCTTGAGACTCCAGATAGTGTGACCTCTACAGAATTGCTGAGTTATTTAATGAGAGTGTTTGCACACGCAAAGCTCAGGGTCGGGCACACCCCATACTGGCCTTTCTCTTAGTGAAGTGCAAGCTAGGGGCACCCCTGGATTTGCATTTCTTTCTTCCTCTGCTTGGAAAGCTCCTCCTTCAGGCCCCACACAGCTCTCTCCAGGGGTCATTTCTCAACAGCACTGTGGGCCTGCTGGCTTTGTTGAAGGGCTCTTTTGCTTGTCTTCTGTCCCTGGAATGAACCTGCCTGAGGTTAGGGTATCTGCAGGGCTCCTGCTTTAGGGGCTTCTCAAGGTACTTTGGGAATGAGTGAGCAAATGAAGGTGAGCTCAATTTTATGGGCAGGGGGAGCAGGCGGCAGGTGGTGAGGGTTGGGTTCCAGGAAGCAGGAAGTGGAGGAAACTGTATCCTAGACCGTATTACAGAGCTAGCATTTCTCCCCCATGCATCTCTGGGACAGACATCTTCCAGTCTGCACCTTTTATCTTTTCGATATTTGGGTTAGATTCCACCCATAACTCTAGTCCATGGGCCATTGTGACATCTGAGGGCTTTCGAAAAATTAATAAACCTTCCTGTCTAGAGTAGTTTCAGGTTCACAGAGAAACTGAGGGGAAGGTACAGAGAGCCCATGTGTGCCCCTGTGTGCACCTACACCACCTGAGCTGTGACCAACATTCCTGCCAAAGGGGGTATCTGCTGCTCTGGAAGAACCTGCCTGAGATGTCCTTGTCACCACATCCCATGGTCTCCTGGGGGAAGTTAATCACTTGAATCCCTCTGCCTGAAGTCAGAGCCTGGGAGGAGCATCAGGAGAAGAGGCTTGGGAAGAGACTCCTTGTTCATGTGTCTAGTTTAAGACTTAGGGAAGGACTGACAGACACCAAGTAGTCACGTCTGCATTCCCAATTCCAGACCTTGGAATTCAGATGTGTTCTGCGTAGTGAGTTAGTCACGTGGAAGAGCCACGCTGATTCCCAGGGAAAGAAAAGAAAGTGCCAGAAACAGGAGGTGAGTCTCAAGGCTGAATGTGTACTCGTCTTGCTTTTCAATTCCATATGCTCAAGCACCCTCAACTTCAAAAACCCTGAGCACTTACAGCTTTCTCCTTAAATGGATCTTAAGCTACTTGATCTCAACTGATAATGAACTCATTCATTAAAGTCAAAGCAGTTTTAGAATCATTTGTATTTACCCACATTGAGATGCATTCCTCAGGCTGTCAGAGCTTCAGGGAACCTGCCCAGCTCACAGCTGGAGCACAGGAAGAAGCTCAGGCTGGGATGGCAGCGATTTCCAAATTGTCCATGTGGAAGAAATGACAGCAAATGGAATCATTTTCTTTGAGTTTTCACAGCCAACCTGACTGGCACACCACAAACACTCAGCACAGCAGTTAATTGAATTGGTTAATTGCATTTTGTGGAATCATCTCCATAGTCTTTCAGGAGCAGAGACTACATTGAAATAATCCCTGTTTCTGTTTGCAAGTGCTTTTATTAATTAAAACATCTGATAGGTCATCAGTTTTCCTTCCTTTCTTTCTTCCTTCTTCCTTCCTTCTTCCTTCCTTCCCTCCTTCCTTCCTTCCTTCCTTCCTTCCTTCCTTCCTTCCTTCCTTCCTTCCTTCCTTCCTTCCTTCTTTCTTCTCTTTCTTTACTTGAAGTACCAGGCATTGATCTTAGGGCTTTGCACAGGCTAGACAATTGAGACACAATCCCAGCCCTTAAATTTTTGGGGGCGGAAATATATATATATATATAAAGAAGGAGCTTGCTGACGTGACTTTGTCAGCTCCCTTTCATCCAGGAGAAGGCCTGCTCCAGAAATCCTATTCTCAGAGGCTCTGGTGACCACATTCCCAGCAGCATGCACAAGGAGCAACTGCAGTCCTGTCTTCCCTGCTGTTGGGACACAAGGCCATTTCAAGAACTGCCATTCCTCCAGAAACTAATGCTGGTGTCTCATAGGGCAGAAGGGATCCATGGCCACCAGCTGCAGGGGAGAACGAGACCATAGGCAACAAGACTCCCCACCACCTGAGCTGGGTCAATTGATGCTGCACAGAAAATATGGGTGTGTGAAGCTAATGGAGAATTAGGGGCGGCAGTGGAAGGCAATTAGAGTGTGATTGATGTCCACAGTGCTCTAAAGCTTTGTGAAAGAAGAGGAAATTCACTTCCTCTGGGCACCATAAGTGACCTGCAGAGTGGATTTCAGGACTTTCTGAGAGTTATGGGTGCAGACCTCATATTAGTTTCCGAATGCTGCTGTAACAAATCACCACTAGTGTGGTGACTGAAACCCATGTAACTTTATCACTGAGGTCAGAAGTCTAGCTTGGGTCTCTGGGCTAAAATCGAGGTATCTGCAGGGCTGTGTCCCTTTCTGGCCTTGTAGGAGAGCCCACTCCTGCCTGCCTTCCTGGCCCAAGCCCCTTCCATCTGCAGAGCCTGCTCCACTTGAAGACTTCTCTTGCTCTCCCTCTTCTATCTGCTTCTTGTCAGGACCCTTCCAGGTATGCTGGAATAATCCAGAACAACCCCGATAACCTCCCAGGTCCAGGTCAGCTGGTCAGCACCTTCACCCATTCTCCAACCTGGGTGCCCTTTGCTGGATAAGGAGAAGGGAGCATGATCACAGTTTCTGGGACTAGGCATGGGCATCTTTGGGGACCTGGGGCACTGGGGTGCATGGAGAGAGATGGGGGGAAGAATGATTTTTCCAGAATGTTGTCGTGTAGAATGAGATTGCTCTCTGCAGGACAAACACAGAACTAAATCCTGTGGCTGAAAGCTGTCGGGGCACATGATGTGTGGAACTATTTTTGATGTGAGAAATCCAAACTCAACTAGATTAGTTCATTTATTTCCCCTTACTACTAGTGCTGGGGATGTATTCCCTTCTAGTAACCTACTATAAGAAAATTAAATTAACATTACAAATAAATCAGGGGCAGTGTTTTGCATTACAAAGAGCTTCACCAGGGGACTTCAATGAATTCAGCTGACTTAATTGCATATAAATCAGCTTGGGGCCAATTGTTCCTTGGTCCTGGCTCTGTGCTGGGGACTAAGGACTTAAGGATGTGGAGAACCTGACTTGGCTGCTTATTATTGTTTTATTACATTGCCACTGCCCCAAAATCATGAAGAAGAAAATAAACCATCTCATCTGTGATAAGTACCACTGGGGAGCCATACAATTCCCCGACAGTGTAGAATGCAAGAATGTCTACCTGTCCCCAGATCAGGGAGGCCTCTGTGGGCATGTGTCCACTGAGAAGTCCAGAGAAGAAGTAGTGAAAGTTAAGGAAGTGCAGAGGGGACAACAGTGTCCAGACAGAGGGCCCACATGTACAAAGGCCCTGTGGCTGAAAGGCCACAGTGGATATCAAGAATGGAAAGAAGGTGTATGTCACTGGGGCCACAGAGCAAGCTGGAACAGAGGAACTGAGGACCAGAAGTCCAGGCTCTTCATGATGGACACTGTTGTCATTAAAAGAGCAAATGCGAGATGTTGAATCAGGTGTGTAGAGAATTTGATCTGATTTGCAGCTAAAAATCGCTTTAGTTTGATTATGGAAGCCAATTAGAAGGGGATTCAGTGACCATTGGAGTGCAGGCAGAGTCAGCCACAGGGTAGGAGAAGTATGAGCAGCAGTTGGCAGCAGAAGGAGGCTGTGCTGAGCTATGGCCCCTGCCAGGCCATGCCCCGTGTGTTCTAGATATTGTTGGTGATGTGCCTGTAACGTTCGTTTGATAGAATGCAGAGTCAATAATGGGCTTGGAAAATCAGCGGGCTCCAGTCAGGCATGCAAGTCTGAAAACCAGGCACATGTTAAACTCTGGAGTCAAGATGGGAAACGACCATGCCTGCCATGTCCAGACATGGGAGGGGACCGTGGCCCAGTGTCACAGACCAAAGGAGAAGAAGGGTCTGCTTCCACCCTGAAGTCCTGTGGTCCTTGAATTTACAGATACTCTGATTTTTTTTCAAGAGATTCCAGAAATCTAGGATTTGGAGGTCTCCCTAGTTTTTCAAGTTGGCAACTCCTTAGTCAGGGTTTAATAGCATGTACAGGTCAGCTCAAGGCTGGAAGAAGAAAAGGGCTCAGAACCAGACCTCAGGGACCAACAGATTCTATAGACAGCAGGTGAAAGCCCCCAGACTTGCTTCACCTGGGACTTCAGTGAATTCCTGCAGAGGGGTCTGGGGGCCGCTCCTAGGCCTGGTGTGGGCAGTGGCTGTTGAGGTCTTTAGCAATCCTCCTCACTCCAGCCACAGGGATCAGATCTTGCATCTTCAGATGCGGCCTTCACATATGAGCTGGAGGCATGGAAGAATTAACTTGGCTAATTGATCCTAAGGCGCAGCCGCCAAGCCTCCTGGCATATTAGTGGCTTTATCAGTGTAAGATGGATGACTGTCTTCCTGCCCTTCACTAATGTCTCTGCTCTGGGAGGAATTCGAACTTCAGCTTTGAATTACAAATTTAGAAGGGAAACCAATGATGGGGAGAGTAAGTAGAAACCTTTCTCCTGAGAAAGGCTGCAGGCAGGAGCCATAAGTGATGGATAGGCCCAGCTCCCATTAAGCTAATGGGTGTCAGAATGTAAACAGAGCTCGGTGTCTGTGCTTGGAGGTGAGGCTAAGAGATTGGATCACTCTAAGGCTCCACGTATGTGCAGACTTGTGATCCTAAATAGGCTCAGAAAGTCTGTTTAGCAATTTCAATGGAAAGAAAAATTAAGCTCCATGTGCAACACGGTTTTGGGTAGGCAGGAAGGAAGGGTGTTTTCTTGACCTCCAGGTGGGATTCAGGTCTGCCAGCTGAACACTCACCTGTTGGGAGAAACAGCAGCCCAGCTCCAACGCAGGGGGGTGGAGCCAGAGCACAGGGGCGGTTCAGTGGCTGAAACCCTGGACCAACATCTGCAAGAGGCGTGTCCATCGCTGCAATGGATCTCACTGTTCCAAGTGGGCAACCTGCTTTATCCTCACAGGCAATGGAATTCTTGATTTGGAGGGGTCACATTGGTGGCCATGCAGAGGACAAGCAGACAGGTGTTCTCCCTGTGAGTGTCTCAGAGGCAGGTGTTGGCTCTGTGCATCAGGCACAGAAATGAGCACTTGGAGAAGCTCAAGCATACTTTGTTGTTCTTTATCACAAGTGGACGAACTTTTCCTACCGGGCCAGCTAGTGCATATTGCGTCTTTGGGGGCTATTCCATCTCAGTTGTAATTCCTGAACTCTGCCATTAAGGATTAAAACTAGTGGACACAGGGTCATGTCCATGTTTCAATAAAACTTTATTTTCACAATCAGGCAGCCAGTTGGATTTGGGTTGTAGGTATCGGATTTCTGTCTCCTATTTTGCATCATGAAATTTAGAGCAGTTTGTTCTATAGCATTAGAGAACATTATAGAATGAATTTTCAAAGAAATAAAGTATCTGCTATTTGGATGCAAACCCCACAAGGCAGGTGCTAGGTCTGACTTAAAAACCAATGTCTTTCCCTGTCGGGGCATCTGAATGGAGTGGAACGCTCAGTACGTAGATTGTTCTTGTACGCGTCTGTGTAATTTGTATTAAGTCTCAAGACCCAAGCACTGCTAAGTGTCTTGGTATTTAGAAATCAACGAGAGGCAGCTTGGAGGTGGTGAATGTGGTCAGGAATGACTCGTGAGCTGGTCTTGTGTTTCCCTCTGGGTGGGGCGGGCTCTCACAGTGGGACAGAGCTGGGAGACCTGCTCTGTCTTTCCCAGGGCAGAGGACAGGGCACCCTGCAGCAGTGCAGGCTGATTACACACACACACACACACACACACACACACACACACACACCTTCAACCACACATCACATCTCCACTGTCCTTCAGGCCTTTTGATCACATCAGGAGAGAGTCTGTCTGGTGCTAGGAAGTTTGTAGCACTTTTTGGAGATGGAGCCAAACTCGGGCATCAGGAGAAAAGGGTGGCTAGGATTAGGAACTGTTCCTTTCTTGTAGTTACTTATTTTCTACAGTTGCCTCCCCTCATGCAAGTGAGACTGGGTTTCTATTTGTAGTGCATTGTAATGTTTCTGTTTCAAAAAATAAATTTGAATAAAAACATAATGTACTTTTGTTCTTTGTGTGTGTTTTTTGGTACTGAGGATTGAACCCAAGGTTGCTTTACCACTAAATGACATTCCTAGCCCTTTTTTTTTTATTTAGAGACAGGGTCTTGCTAAGTTGCTGAGGCTTAACTTAAACTTGTGGTCTTCCTGCCTCAGCCTCCTGAGTCTTTGGGACTACAGGTGTGTCCACTGCACCCAGCCAAAAGCTTGCATTTCTAGATGTAAGACATTTAAATTCCTCCCTAGTCTTCCGCCCTCCTGCTCTCACCCTGGTAGCCTTCTCCTGTGAGAAATGACTCGGGGTGAATTCTGTGTCCATCACCCTGAGGTTAGGGTGGCTGTGTGTTTCTGAAGCCCAATGCTGGGCGGATCCCTGGTGACTCTGAATCTCCACCTCCAGGCACCTGCTGGCTCCCAGTCTCTGCTCTTCCCAGGCCTCTGAGCAGACCCTCCCTCCCTGCTCCCATGTGAGACCTCGTAGCCTGGAAAGGGAGATATGTGTGAGCTGAAGTCTTTACTCCTCTCAGTTAGCGAGAAAAAACCTCAAAGATGGCAGGGGAGCTGTGGGACTTGTTGGGGACAGACTGGCCAGGCTACAGAGTAGTCCCTCTTTGTGGCTCAGGGCAAAGACTGGGGATCTGCTGCCTGAGAATTGTGAAGAGGCTGGTGTTCACAGAAGAGACCAGACCACCCCTCACCACCAACAGGGTGCCAGAACCCACCTGTGCAGCTCCTTTAACCCCCTCCATGTGACAGGCCTTAGGAGTTAGCTGGAGTGGCTGTGTTCAAACCCCAAGGTTTGAACCTTTCCCTTCAGGTGAGGAATAGGCCCTCATCATAAACAGCTTCCAGTTACAGCTCCTGAAATGACGCATCAATGTTCTTCCACACTGCTTCCATAAATACGTGGTATTTTTTAAAAACAGCTAAAAATACTTGCAGCAGGGATATTGAAAAGTTTGAGAAGGTTAAATGGTAAGAACGATGAAAAAAATCATCAGGTAATCATTTTTATCTTGCTCAAATATTAATATTTCTTCACCATATCCACTCATTAAGGACCCCCTCCCACATGCAGAGAATCTTTCCTTCTGAGTTTTCTATTTCTGGGAGAAAATGAGGGGATTGTCTAGCCTAATTCTCTATTTCAGGTTGAATTTGCCATTTAAAGTATGGGACTTTTCACAAGGAAGCCATTATGCTGGATAGTAGGTGAGCGGAAGTTTCTAAAATGAGGGAGAGACAAAGAGGATTCTGATGTACAATGACACAAGTGCTGGACTCAGATAGCAATAGGGTCCTGGGGACGTGGTCCTGGGTGCAGGGCTCTGGCCAGGAGACTCCGAGGGGCAGTGGATGAACAGGGGAGTCGTGTGCTGTCTACACGGGCCATCGGGGCTGAACCCTGAGTAGGTTTCCAAGAAGAAATCAGATTTTTAAACTCAGTCCCTAAGAACCAGCGAGTAATGAGAGATATCAGGGAAGAATAGGATAGGATGTGAATGGAAGTTAAATAAAAAACAGAAAAAGTGTTAGAATCCCATTTTCCTATTTATCTTTTTTCATAGAATTCAATCTAACAGCTGGAATGAGGGCCAGATTGAAGCCTAAGAGAAAAGATAAGATAAAGGATTAGATGTTATCCATGGCTCTGAAAAAGAACTCTGCAGCACATGATGCGATTTTGTCTGGCTCTTCCCCACCCTTTTACTTAAAGGTCTTCCTCCCCTCCTGATCTTCCTCCAGGAGACACGAGGTCAGGGAATCAGGTTTGACCCCTGGCTGTGTGGCCGGCAAGCTGGGGAGACCAGGGAGCCTCTCGGATGCTTTGCTGTAAATGAAAAGCTCACCAATTCGCCCATGATTGAATAATTTAGAATAAAGCAATACAATCCCAGCTCAAACCTTTCTCAGCAATAAGGAACTTTCCCTGGCCCAATAACAGGAAGTCAGCCTGCAGCAGGAGGCAGCCTGATGGATTCTGAAGCTCAGTGGTGTCCTCGAGGGCCACACCGTCCCCTTCTCAGTTCCATTATCTTGGGCATTTCCTTTATCCTCAGGCACAGAGCGGGGCTGAAGCAGAGTCCAGCATTACATCCAGATGCGAGCCCCCCAGGAACAAGAGACACCATTCATTTCTGGGACCTTCCATGGAATTAATTTTTTTTTTCCACTGAGTTCTTCCCAGAAGAACTTCCTTCTCTTTGGCAAACAAAGTTACCTATCCATGAACCCTCAATGCCAATGAGAACTAATTACCATCACACCAATTAGCCCTGTTCTGATGAGGACAGGCTCATCCCGCCTCTCACGGTCTGTGTAAGAGAAGTAGGTATCTCAGCAGGATTTGGATTCTACCAGGAGCAGAGGACAGAAGAGGTTGCAGGGCAGGTGATCAATAATGGCCATTAAGAAGTTCTCACTCATGGTTGTCACTGTCAATTTCTCTGCACCTGGGTGCAAGGGTGACTGTTGCAGGTTTGGGAACCTTTACTCAGACACATGGTTAATCCTAAGAGACCCTGAGTCTCCTGGGCCAGTTCAGTCTATGTTTGGTTTTATTGCACCTGTCTTGATTCAGCAATCCTAACGAGAGCTCAAATGTAGGGTGACTTAGCGTTGGAACCAAAGAAGACCTAGGAGAAGGCTTTCTTTGCATTCTGCTCTACAGAGGTGAAAGCAGCGGAGGAGAGAGCAGGCTAGGTGCGAGGTCAGTGCTTTTGTAAAGAAACTTTAATCCAAATTCTTCATCAGCTGCTGAGAATTTCCCCAGGAGTGTGGCTGAGAAGCAGTTCAGAATGGTCCCTCTTCTAATGTTTGTGACCTGGCTTCACAGTCAGGGCTGAAGGCTGCTGTGAAGGGCATCCTATCTGGGTGCTCAGTATCTGGACTGGTAATTGCTTTGGAAGGAAATGATGAGTCAGAACAAGGGCAAAATTCTGGACCTTGACTCTATTTGCAAGCCAGGTGGAATAAGAGGGGTGATGTTTTCTTTCCCTCCTGGACCAACCAAAAAACCACATAAATCATATGAAATGATGGTCTTTCCGCTATTGGAGGTTAGACAGCAAAGAACAGTGGTCTACGAAGAGATGAGGAGCAGAGGAGACAGACCTGTGCTCACTCCAGCTTCTGGCTTTCAGAAAAATCCCAGACTTCAGCACAGAGAGGGGAGCCAGGTGGAGTCCTGGGCTTGCAGAGATTTGCAGAGAAGGGACCCAGCAGGGAGAGAAGCCGTCAGAGGACCCTGGGCATCTGCAGAGAATACACAAAGAGGGCCCTGCTGAGGGCTGGTGGGCTCCTGTGGGGGGAAGGGGCACCTCCCCTCTCATTTTATGAGGCCAGTGTCCATCTGATGCCAGAAAATTCCAAGGACAGAGCACTGCAGGACAAATGTGCCTTGTAGTCACAAAATTACAGACAGATGCAAATATATATCAAAATTCAACATCTATTCTTAACTTTTAAAACTGTCAGAAAACTAAGAACTTCCTCAGCAGGATGCATGGTAAGTGTGTCTGTCCCCAGCTGATACCAGGCACAACGGGGCAAAGCCAAGTGCTTTTCCACCAGGACCAAGGATAAAGCAAGGCTGTTCAGTTTCATAACTCCTCTTCCATTTGGAGGTTTTAGCCAGTATAATAAAGAGAATAAATAAAAGAATTCCAGATTGGAAATCATCTTTATTTTCAGGTATGATTCTTCACGTAGAAAGTTATAGGAAATCTTTTAAAAACAGTCATGGAACCAATAAGTGAGGTGAACAAGATTGCTGGGTATATGGTGGGCACACGCAGGCCACTGTCTGTCTATATCCTTCCTGAGGCTCCTTGATGCTTATGTGAATCTTCCCAAGTTGAGAAAAATTCTGAATGTAAATACTAGGACAAAAACAGGTGTCTCCTTCTCCTTCAGCTGAACAGGAACTTGAGATAATGGTTCTTCCTGAACAAGGTCCTATGCGCAAACTTAATGAAGTTTTCTTTTCATGGAAACAAAGAAGTCATGTTCCTTGTCACCAGGTGTAGGGGTTCTGTGTTTGGGATTGGGGTCCCCGATGGCTTCATGGCTGTGGCATGCTTGGTGCCTGGGAAAGTTTCTGTGCAAAGGCACAGGATGCCTGGTTGCTATGGTGATGCCCTCCATGCTAGAGTCTTATCAGCTTCGACCTTAATGGTAGGCACATAACCCCTGGGCATAAAGGAACTTGCTTGCTTGATAACTACCACGTTTCCCCATGCTCTGGAGCTCCTGGAGCTGCCCACCTAACAGGAACTTCAGAAAATGGACCTTCTTGACAACTGGACAAAGCTCCTGACCTTGCATATTGTAACTGCAGAATAAGCAACCTTCCTGATGCACTAACACTAATGTGGTTATGGTACTAATGACCTAATGGAACATATTTTATAAATAAACATGACCCCTTGGACAAAGAGCCATTCTGTACCTTGTCTGACTCTCTGTCTACTTATTATTATTATTTTTTACACCAGAGGTGTGACTGCAGTCACCCCAGGAAGCACCCCCCAGCAGGCGCTACTCCCAACAAGCTGAGCTGGCTTCCGTGGGTCTCCTCCACTGAGCCCCAGGAGGAACAGAGAGGTGACGACCCCTGTGTCCTTCTAGGCTTTTGCGGAGGCTGAGATGGAGCAGAACTCAGTCAAGTTTCTCCTGTGCACATGGAGGAAATAAGAGGCATCTAGAAAGGAAGAGCTAGTAACTACCTAACCTACCGGCACAGTTATTCGTGGTGACATTAATTAATTGCTATTGAGAGTTTCCCTGCAATTTGAGTCAATTTAAGAATGGAAAATAACACCAGTAGCAATCAAATCGTCTGGAATGTGTTTGGAGACAGATGAGGCGAGATGGATCAAAAGTGCATGTGAGACGCCAGGCAGTGCAATGGGTCACCGCATGGTGGAGACATCCCGCCCAGAGTCAGCAAGTTCATAAGCAGCAGGTTAATTACCACGTTTATTAACCTCTTATGTGGATCTGAGGCTAAGAGGAAAGATTTGTCAAAGTCACTCATTTGAGAATCACAAGGCTGAATGGGAACAGAGATTAGCCTGACAGCCAGGTTCAAGGTCTTCCCCCCCTTAGGATGATGGACACCCTGCCGCAGTCTCTTCTCTCTTTCTGTCTGTCACTTTGAATAAGGAGTGTCACTTGCTTCTTCAGGCCTTCCAGGGTGGTCATTGGGGTGGCAGCTCTTCAACAATCTTCTAGATGAGACCTGTCCACGCTCTGCAATGTGACAATGTGGCCTGTCTGCCCACCCCTCCCCGCCCACCAAAATTCATTACTATTATCAACTTGGATCATATCCCTAAATATCCTCACTTTTTAAAGAAACATATTACACCAGGCACTTTCTAATGAAATCTCTGAGAATAATTAAGAATTGTCAAATGAAAGTGGAAATTTTATTTGTGTGTCTTCATCTTCTCAACACTTTTTTGCTGTCATGTCATGCTGTCCTTGTGACCTCACTTCCTCTGGTCCAGGGAGACTGAGCCCTATGGATGTGGGTCCTCCATTTCACTCTGGGAATCCAGCCTGGAGCTGGGCTGTGTGCTGTGAAGAGGACCAGTAATGACACCGAGGACAGCGGCAGTGGCATTGACTGAGCATGACTTTAAGTCCTGGTTGTCACCTCCAGATAACTGTGACACTCTGTGGTGTAGAAACTGGTATTAATTTAACATTGAGGTTATGGAGTGGTGATGAGGTTCAATAACTCACCCAAGGTGGATCCAAGGTTGGCTGGCAGGGAACCTTGTGGCCATGTGCACAGATTTGTGAGAGAAAAGATGATGGCCATAGAAAAGTGTGTTTGATAAAGCCCAGGAGGGTGACCAGAGCCTACCATGGATCTCACTGACCTGATCCAGAAGCGTCACTTGCTGTGTGAGTGACCTGACTTCCATCGGATCGGCAGGCAGGGCCTCCTTGGCCCTGGACTTTTCTCTCTGTGGGTCTGTGAGCACCTTTCTGGGGCCTGCAGAGAGAGGCATCTCCAAAAGACAGTGCAAATCGGTGCTTTCCTGCTCCCCACCCCAGAGATCTGCACCCAAAGGGGAAAACAAAAAAGTTCTGTCCATCATCTGAAAGTGTCCAAGTCGCCCTCTGCTCAGGAAGTTCCACCAGAGGGCAAAGGATTAGGGAGGAACCTTCCAGCCAGGTGCCCGGGGAGATGTGCTCACTTGAGAAACCTCCCTGATGAGCCCTTTGTACAACAGGACGTGCTGAGAAAAACACAACCATGACAGGTGACTCTGTCAACCTGAGGGACATTGGCACCATGTGGTATTTCCCTCACTGTCTTTGATGACCTTCGCTGCCCTCTGTGCGATGCTTCTGCTGCTGAGTTCTGTGGGCGGAGCTGGTGCAGGTGGGTGTTGAAGAACATGACACTGGCCAAGGGACACAGGGCTCCCAGGGAATCTCACCAAGGTCCTTTGGGAGCTGTTGTGCATCACCCCAAGCTATTTCTCAAGGCTGATCTTTCCAGTACAAACCACAAAGGGAAAAAACCCGAACAAAGACCTCTGTGGTTTCTATTCTGAGTGCTTCTGGGTTCACTGTCATCCTGTCCTCTGCCCCCATCGCTTCGAGAAGAAGAAATGTTTCCAGCAGCATAGACAGAGGATATGCATCAGCAGGCCTCATGGAAGTACCTATGGGTGCGCCATCTTGGTCTGTGGTCACAGATACGATTCATGGGGTGAACCTTGGTGTAAAGCCCATTTTAATGAAATGCTTTGCAAGTCATAACTGACGAGATGTGATTGGCATTGCTGCTTAACAAATGATTATGAATTTACCAAGCCATGATTACATTTATATAAAAAACTGTGCATGAATAAAAAGGAATAAATATAATTAGGATTGGGAAGGGCAAGAATGGCTGAATGAAATGTCCATCTTTTATTAATTGCATGCATTTTGCATAAGGAGATTATTTTTCTTGGTTTGAACTAGCATCACAGATTTATCGTACATAATTGTGACAACAGTTGGTCTATGACAATTTAATAGTATGTTGCAAAACCCTCACTTTGCAAGCTGTTCCAATCAGTTGCCTTCTCTCAGTTGTTGTCCTAATCACAAATCAGCTCTGAGGGCCATTGAAACAGGCCGGCCGTCTGTTTCATGCAGCTGCTACGTGTGCCCAGCTCCAGGTAATAAGCTCAGGGGAGGAGACTGATGGCTTCCTATGATGGCCAGTCCCTCTGGGCTTGGCTTGGCCTTTGGCCCCAGGACCTCCTCGTCCCACAGCCAGGTTTCCACCTCCTCAACCCCTGACACAAAGCACCTCAAACGGGTGCTTTCAAGTGCCCATAATTGATTGCCTCAACATTCTAGGAGGTTGGCATGGAGTCCAAGCCTGGGTTGGTTTCTCCTCAAGGCTCCAAGGGAGATGCTCCTCCAGGGCTCTTCCCTGGTTTGGACCATCTTTGTTTTCCTTGTCTTATGGAAATGTCACCCCAATCTCTGCCTTCTTTTTTCATGTGGCATGGTGTGTGTGTGTGTGTGTGTGTGTGTGTGTGTGTGTGTGTGTGTTTGTGCAAACTTCCCCTTCTTATAGAGCCCCAGTCACACTCGGAGCCCACCCTGGTGACCCCATCTTAATGATCCACATGGGCAGTGGGTCGATGTCCACACATGGCTGCACCTTGAGCTCTGGGGTCAGGACCCCACCCTGTGAATTTGGGGCACACAACTGCAGCCATGATGGCTGGTCCCCTGTGGCAGCTTCTCAGAGGCCCAGGGGGCTTGAAGGTGGGTGACAGCTGAGCGCTCGAGTCGAGCTTGCTGACTGCACTGAATAGGACCCCCCAGGGACACCCGAGGCCCCCACAGGGTGACGGGCAGAGGCTGCAAGGACACCCACCCAGGGAAAGGAGCTCTGCTTCGGCTCATGGCCTGCCAAAGTCGACCAGGGGGTTTGGGAACACACACACACAACGTCACTGTCACCTGAAGATGATGTCAGAGCTAGGATGTATCCTACAAGGCAAGGAATGACAGAGAGGGCCAGGAGGAGGAGGAGAAGGGGGAGGAGGAAGGGGAGGAGGGGGAGGAGGGGAGGAGGAGGAGGAGGCAGGACTGCTCACTGTGAACTGTACAGGGAGGACATGCAATCCCAAGGAGACCCCATGCAATCCCAAGGGGACCCTGGCGTTGCCTGAATGAAATCCTGTCATAAAACCTCAGAGGGAAAAGATGGTATTTTAAAATTGCTATAGTCTCTTAATCATGCTTTAAATATGTATGTGCAATTAAATTAATAAATTAGTTGGATGTTTTGTTTACAGTCAAAAACTACTTTAAGAATGCTCATTAGAAAAACATTTCCTCATGCTAATAACTTTCCAAACTGTTTTCCATAGGATATTTATGGAGATTCTGAAAAAGAGAAAAGCCCTCGTTCAAATACACCTAGCACATGTTGGATTAAATGATATCAAATCCTTTTTAAAATACACTTTTTAAAGCCAACTGTCTTAAATTCATAGAAAAATCAGGAGGTAGTGCAGAGTGGTCGCATGTGAGCCTCAGCTGGACTCCCTGGCTGGCGTCCCCAACAGCAAACTCCTGCAACAGTACTGCTCACTTGTCACCACTAAGAAGCCACCTCTGATGTGCTGCTGCTAACCAATGCCACCGATGATTACTTCCCTTCATGTTTATCCAAAGTGCGTCTGATCCACATGACATTTGGCTGTCAGGCCTCCCCAGGCTCCTTGGGGCTGTGGCTGTCCCTCAGGTCTCCCTGTTTGGATGCCCATCGCTCTGAGGGGCCCTGGCAGGGGTCTCATAGGCTCTGCCCTTGCTGCGATTCCCTTAGTGCTCTTCTCACCATGGTGAGGGGTCTGTGGTGCTGGGGAGGAAGCCCATGGAGGGGACATGGGTCGTTTCTTCTCATCTGACCACAGGCGCACAACATCAGCACGATGTCCGCTGGCCACATTGACCTGGGTCCCTGGCTGAGCATGTGACCTGGGCTTCTCTAAGGTAAAGAACGCCCCCGCCCTCCCCACACCGCTGCTCTGGAAGGCGCTCCTGGCCCAGGTCTCCCTGAGGAGCATGGGCTGCAGGGCCCTGACTCGGGGTGAGAGTCTGGGTTAATGATCTGCGAAGCTGGTGCGTGAGTGAGACTCCCTTTGTTGTTGTTATTGTAGGGAGAGCCTAGCCAGCCGCACACTAATGTGACTGTAAATCTGCACCAAGAAGAGACAGGGCCAGATTTAATTTGACCACAGAGCATTTTTAGGCAGGTGTCTTGTGAATTAGTGTCTCATAGAAGCCAAAGGCAGGCACACTGCAGGACATGCTCCAATAACAAAGTGTCAAAAATTTAAAAATTATTAAAATAATGTAATATTACTGTAGGCTACATATATACCATGTATGTGTATATTATGTATAAATGTGTGTAAGAAATGTTGGATTAAAAAAGGAAATAAGGGCCGGCCGGGTGTGCTTGCCCACGCCTGTAATCCCAGGAGCTTGGGAGGCTGAGGCAGGAGGATCATGAGTTCAAAGCCAGCCTCAGAAACTCAGTGAGGCACTAAACAACTCAGTGAGACCCTGTCCCTAAATAAAATACAAAATAGGCTTGAGGATGTGGTTCAGTGGCTGTATGCCCCTGAGATCAATCCCGAGGATCCACCCAACCTCCAAAAAAAGTGACTGAGATCTAAGATGAGGGTTTTTAATGTACCTAGCACATGCTGGGAACAGTCTCTGTAGAAATGTATTAGGTAATACTGTTTAAAATAAAGATGGGGCTTCGACAGTCTCAAAAATCACTCAGGGTCCCACATCCTGTGATTCCAGAGTCAGAGTTTGACCTGAATTTCTGGGGTTAGACCTTGAGTTCTTCCTGCTTCTAGCCAGCTCTCTGCCGACAGGGGAGGCCCAAGTTGGGAGGGTGTTTTCCTGGCCCGGCTGGTGGGAGAAAACGGCCACGAGGACTTCTGTACAGACAGACCACAGAGGGTTCACCCCAGGAAATGGTTTTTCTCATTCTGGATTATTTATAACACCAGGTAATGTTTCTGCTACAAGTAATAAAGATCCCTGTGTCGGTGGCATGAACACACAATGATGGTTTTATTTCCTCATGCAGGACTAAATCCAGAGGTCAGGAGCTCCTTCAGAACCTAGACCCCTTCACGCTTGTTTTCCTAACACCTGTAGCTTGTGGTTTTACAGTTTTTTTTTTTATGGTTACAAGATGGCTGCTCCATCTCCAGCCATCACATCTACATTATTGGCAGGAAACAGGAAGGCTAAAATAAATTTCTCCACAACCTGTGAGCACTTACATGAAGGGATGCCTTCTGTAGGTTCCTCCACATAAATATTAAGTGGCCTGAATTAGGTCACAGTGCTATAATTGATCACAAAGGAAGTAAAAAAAGATGGGTATCTTGCTATCCATCCTCTAAAACTGAAAAGCAAGAGTGAGGGGTTGAGAGTGGCTTTGGAGTCTGTCATCCGAAGGGTCTGTGCTGGGTATTGCATCCCAAGTGAAAGAATCAGAGTCAAACTGACTCGAAGGCACTCAGTCTCGTGTTGCATTTTGAGCCTCTCTCCTGTGGTCTAGTGTTCACAAATTTCTTTGAGTACTGGTGTCAACAGGTTGCCTCCAGTCAGCTGTGGTCACCAGTGTAGAAGTGTCCCTGCGATCACTCTTAGGATGCATCTTCTGAATTGAAGGGGGCGACTGTCAACATGAAGGTAGAGGAGAAAAATGGTGCCAATTGTGGGCTCCCTACCTGGTGATCAAGAGCAGGGAAAACAATCTGTGGGCATCCCCAAGGATTAGCAGTGTCCCTAGGAACTTGCACCTGGGCCCCACTCAGAAGCAGACACAGAACTCCTGGAGACCCCGGCAGCTAAGACTGACACAGTTCTGCCATCCGCTCTACAGAGAAAACTGCAGAATTTAAAAGCCAATCTCATTGCTGAAGAAGCTGCTGCCCACCCAGCTGTGAGTAGATGCTTCATCAGCTCCAAGGCGCCTGGTGAGATTTATCCAAGACTAGGAAGGAGGGTAAGTCAAGATGGGCAGTGCAGAGGCTGGAGGAACAGGGAGGCTGCACGTGTCGCAGCTCGTACACAAGCCTGTTCACTAGCTTGTAAGTCAGAAGCCCCAGGAGGGAGGGCAGGTGGTGCGTGGGGGGTGATGTTCCAAGCTTCCCTCCAGAGCTTCCTGGGACTCCATGGCCAACCCCGGCTCCTGAACTCCTTTACCATCAAGAACAGACAGAGCAGGAGGTTGAGAGGAGAATGCAACTCCAAAACAGCTTCGATTCAGAGATGCTCCTCGGGGGGCAGTTGAAACCCAGGGATTTGAAGCATCTTCCACCTAAATCTTGACCCTTAGGTCAAAGAGAGGCGCCATCCTTCCAGGAATATGCTACGGCTCCATTTCTATGATTTTAAGACATGCAAAGTTGATCAGAGGAGGTAAAATCAAAAAAGGCTTTTGAGTGTTGGCTGTTTGTTGAACAGGGCATGAGCAACTCCCTGGGGGACAGAAGCGCTCTATGTTCTGGTCTGTGTGACCTTGTGCTGGGCCACTGGCAAGCTGAGGGGCTGGGGTGACCCAGACCAGCTCTTGGGTGCTCACAGGCGAAGGCAGAGGGAGTGGAACTGTGGTTCCTCCTAGAATCTCACCCAGGCCTGAGATAGGCTGCTCTGCCCACACCCACCAAAGGTCACATGGTGTTATGGTTTGGATAGGAAGGGTCCTCCAAAGACTCTTGTGGGGAAAGGTCGATCCCTAGTGCAGCAATGAACACAGGCAGTGCCTTTGGGAAGTGAGTGGATCATGGGGTTTCCAACCTCATCAGAGGATTAATCCACACAGGGATTCCCAGTTGTGTGGACTGTGGGAGGTGGTGGAGTGCCGAAGTCTGGCTTGGCACAAATCAGGAGCCACTTGTCAAAAAGAAACTAACTTTATTTTTAGAACTACAAACGCCAAACAAAACAGCTCCAGGGAAAAACCCTCAGAGCCCAACTGCCACCACCGGCTTCCACAAGCCTCTCTCCCACACCCCAGCCTCTCAACCTCCCACAATCCTCCTGCTCCTGAGGCCGATTGGCTGGGTTGCGTGGGCAGAGCCAAAGAAGTCACCCAATGAACATCACCGCGGAGGAGCCAATCAGCTAGATGTTGCTGGGGCCACTGTGAGCCAATCATCAGCCGGCAACTGGAAGTTTGCTGGCAGCTGGATCATCAGCCGGCAGCTGGAAGTTTGCTGGGGCCAATCATCAGCTGGCAGTCTGAAGGGCAGGGAAACAGCCCAATGAACATCACCGCAGAGGAGCCAATCAGCTAGATGTTGCTGGGGCCACTGTGAGCCAATCATCAGCCGGCAACTGGAAGTTTGCTGGCAGCTGGATCATCAGCCGGCAGCTGGAAGTTTGCTGGGGCCCCTTTGGCTGTGGCTCTCAACAGTGGAGGTCACAGGAGGCAGGGCCTAGTTTACAGGAGTGGAGGATGTGGTCAGGGGTCAGGTTGCACTGGTCCTTTACCATGGGCCAGTCCCTGTGCAAGGCACACCACGGGAGTGACTCTGGTTGTCTCATAGCACTTCCGAAAGCGAGGCGCTGCCGCGACCCCTCGCCAGCAAGGAGGACACGACACAGGATTCTTCTTTCAGCAGTTTATTCAGGCCTTTAATTATGTGTCTCTGGAAGCTTCTTCTACTACTACTACTACTGCTACTTCTACTACTTCTTTCTACTTCTACTTCTACTTCTACTTCTACCCGAGCGCCCCAGCCTTGATAAAGCACATCAAGCCCCAATGTACAACTGCCACGTGGATCTTTTTCATAGGGTGTTTTACAGCTACGTGCCAACTCTCCCAAAATAAGGAGTTGTTTATCACAGGCCACGGCGCTTATCAGCGCCATCTTGTAATGGCGACCACAGTCCGCTGACACGGCTCACCACAAGGTGCCATGAACACCGCCACTTAGTTATGGGAAGTGAGAGCCCAGAGAGATCAAGCAGATTCCCAGGGCCACGCAGAGCTGGTGAGTGAGGGTGCTGAAGGCTGGACCTGTCATTGACTGCAGACCCCTGCAGTCTGCCTTCCCCCGACCTGTCCTGCCCCAGGGCCTCGTGTGAGCACCTGCATCTTGCTCATTTTGACAGGCATTATACCGAGTATCTTTTATGTGCCAAAGCTTTGGGAGGTGACAGAGGCACAAGATCCTGGCCCTCGTTTCCTAACATGGAGGGTGCGCTGGACCACAGGCAAATGCAGAAATCAGCCACTTCAGCCAGCCTGTGGGATTCCTACAGGGAGGCACAGAAGGGAGCAGCTCCGGGGACCGGGAGAGGCGAAGGGACCTGATGTAGGCAGTGGGGCAGGAGGGTCTCTAGGAGGAGGTGACCATGGGTTTGAAATGGAAGTGCTGAGAAAGACTCAGCACTGCTGCATCTTGGGAACACTGGACAGGCAGGAGCGAATGCAAAGCAGGGGCGTGTGCCAAGAGCAAAGGTGGGTTGGGGGGCTGAGGCCTGCTGAACATGGAAGGAGGGGCATGAGGAGGTGAGGAGGAGGCTGGGGTCTGGCTGGGCGGCCAGAGGTGTTTCCCATTTCACCTGATGTGGTTGGAGGTGGTCTTGGACCCCAGGCAAGCTCCCAAGAGCTGGAACTTTGTAGTCTGTGTTTGAACTTCTCAGACACCTTTTTCTGCTCACAGGCAGGTGCAGTAACTGCTTCAGAGGGTCTTCTTCCCCGGGATCGTCACTGTGTTGAGTTGTCATCAGGAAAACAGCTCACATCTGAGCCCTTACTTTCCATATGTTTGGACCTGTGCAGGGAAACCAGTTGACCTCTCAAGGCCTTGACCTCTTCCCCTGTAAAACAAGAGTCCACACCTCAGCTTCTGCCTTGGCACCCGCCTGTGTGACTCTATGTCTAGAAGCTGTGGGATTTTGAGCAATACACAAATACAAATGACTGCCATTACGTCTGAGTGCAGGGTGTGCATTACCAACTCGAGATGACCTTGGGTGGTGGACTTTCCTGTGGCATCACTGTTAGGATGGGTTGCGTCTCGGGGGCCTGTGGGTGAGGGGCACCAAGGTTGTGGAATTCCTATTGCTGCCATAAAAATCAGCACCGATTTCATGGCTTGACACATGTCCCAGTCTTGGGTGTTCCATGCCCTCGCTCGTTGAGAAGCACGGCAAGTTAGACAACGTGTCCCACGCCCTGCCTCTAACAAGGAGGGGACCCACATCCATGCTGAAGGCTTTCAGATGCCTGGGGGTGAAATGGCCCTCCCACAGGGAGGAAGAGAGGATCACACACGGGACATTCAGGTGATCAGCATGAACGTGGATCAGGCTAAGGCAACGATTCAACCAGCTAAATGTCCTGTGCCCTTGAGTTCACCTTTGTGAGAGAAGGTGGTCCCTCCTGCTTGACTTAGGAATGACAGATGGAAATGAATCTCGAATCCTTCTTCTCCCATGGGCTGACACCTTATCCACGCTGACTTTGAGGCTGAGTGACCACTTCACTGTGGGGACGCAGGATAGCTTGTAGGGCCCCGTGGAGAGCGGCTGGCCTTCTCTTTCCTACAACCCAGAGCTCATCTCTGTGTCTCTCCCCCACCTCCTTCTTCCTTTCCTGTCTATCACTGT
The DNA here is from genome assembly GCF_052094955.1 of Ictidomys tridecemlineatus. Taxonomy (NCBI): domain Eukaryota; kingdom Metazoa; phylum Chordata; class Mammalia; order Rodentia; family Sciuridae; genus Ictidomys; species Ictidomys tridecemlineatus. The sequence continues at coordinate 103,505,664 of NC_135478.1, forward strand.
TACATCCCTGAGTTTGCTAGTTCACAACAAATAACCGTACATGGAGACCCCTGAAGGCATGGACTCTGCCCTTGCACCATGGGTCTGTCCAGCTGTTGGCCTGGGCGTCCACTCCTGCCCTATCTTAGACCAGTGCCCTGCCGCCTGTCTGAGCTTCCGTCTCTCTGGTCTGACAGGCATGAGCCTCTCTGAGGATCAGTGCACTGCCCTTCTCGACAAGGTAACACTAACCACCGTTTTTATCAGGAAAAAATAGATCTGCTGTATGAAATCTGCAAAGCAGCAGAGCTGTCATGTTTGCATACTTACCAATTCTTGACTTTTGAGTAACCTAGAAGGGTCTCATAGAGCATCTTGGGATAAGAAAATGCTCGTGCAAGGACACAGCACAGATGTGTAAAGGAGATCCCTGCCCTTTCCACACCTTGTCGAGTTGACAGAGGGATAGTGTGGCCTCTCTTGCTCCATCTGTGAAATGGGTGGCAGCCCCCACACTATGAAGGTCACATGATTTCAGAGATGCAGAGCGGTTAAAAAAGGACCCACTGTGGGTCCCTTTCAGCCACCGTTGTCCCTATGTGCTGGCAATATGGGCCTGAGCACAGCACTGCTTCAGGGTCAAGGCCCTGGTTGAAGTGGAGATGCCAGCTCATAAGGGGGTGGGTCAGCAGGTCTCTTTCCCAGTGCTGCGGGCACGGTCACTCCACGTACAAGCACACAGCCATCAGGGGGACTCTCTGACCCTGCTGGGATCAGTTTCAAGTTGCCAACAAAGCTGTCAGCAATTCCACGTCCACGTGACAAAATGCTGGGCAGGAAAAGGGTGCTTTGCACCAGGAACACTAATAACTCCGAGAGCTCTGATGGTTCCATAGCTCAAGCTGTCCCTATCAATAGGCCAAGAAGAGTGTGTCCTCCTTACAGCTTCGAAGCCCCTCTGCAATCTCATGGAGTGTGGATTAGCAGCTAGGTACAATTAGGTACCATTGTGAGGGAACTGGCTCTGTGGGGACTTAAGGAAATCTCTTCGAGTGGCCTGGAGATAAGTAGCAGGTGAGGAGGGTCGGCCTCTAGTTGTGGTCAGAGACAGGGAAATGGGTGCCCTCCTTCTCCTCCTGCTATTGTCCCAGCCCTGTGGTGACGCAGCCTCTGGGGATTTGAGGAGAGTCATGGCAGGAGAGTTTGAGCTCTGGAAGGCGCAGGTCCAGATGGGGCCAGGCAGGCCATTGGCCAGGCTGCGGGATTTAAGGAGGCACTGATTGTCAGGTTGGTGCCAGTACAGGAACAGACCCTGAGTGTGAGTGTCTCCTTAAATTCCGACCCCTGGCTGCATTATGTCACCCTGTGCCAACCCTGGGAGGTAGTTCACTGTAAAACGGTGTTTAATAATGTTGTAAGTTGTAACTTGTCCCCCGCACAGCCGGGGCCCCAGTGGAGTGTCCTTACATTAGCCCTCAGTCCCCTGCCTGGGAGGCCCATCTCTTTACTTCTGAGGCCCGAGGAGGCTGTGAGGTTTGCCTGGGATTCCGCAGTTAAAATGCGGCCCAGGCCGTCAGGTTGGGTCTGGAGTCTATTTTCTGAGCTCTGAGTCTCCAGGAGCTACTAACTAGTCTGCACTGGCAGACGCTTTTGAATCCCTGTTTCTTTTAGTACTGGGCCAGTGGCAGGCCCAGGGGATGGATCAGTAGCAAGGGGCCTGTGGCTCCGTGGAACCTAATCGTGGCGGGTCCTGACCGACTCCATCATCAGACAGTGAGGGGTCTCTGAGGATTGAGGACAAAAGGCCAAATCTGAAATGAATGGAGCCCACGTCACAAAACCACATCCAACGCCTCACCATGGTCTTTGTAAGCCCTCCCAGGGTCCAGCTCCTGCCAACCCTGGCCTTACCCCTTCCACTCGCCCCTCACTGGCTGGGCTGTGCCACTCCCCAGGACCCTGCTGACCACACCTGTTTCCATTTGTCTGTGTTTGTAATGGTCACTCCACTCTCATGGTCCCTCAGGGTCTCCATGTGGTTGATTCCTCCTTGTCATTCAGGTCCCACGTAGAATGCTACTTCTCAAGGAAAATGTTTTCTCTGAACATCATCCAAAGTTGCTCTTGTGACCTCCTCGAAGGGACCCTGGGATTTTGCATGCCCCTCACTCAACCCTAGCTGTGCCCTGTTTCCCAGCATGCTCCTCTGTCACGGAAGCGATCCTGCTTGTCTGCCTGATCTTGGTCTCCACTTTACTGTGGGTGCTCCATTGATGTATCCACTGAGGTCCCCTCTTCACCTGGAACAGGAATGCCACCTAGTAGGTGCTCAGTAAACATCAGTTGGATTATTCAATGAACAAAGAAGAGCATTCATTGTATGAATGTTACCATTGATGTTGCCATTCCTTTGTAACTTGCAACCACTGCTTCCCCCAGGAGATACTTAGCACTAGTTAGGAATGCTTTCAACTGCAAGTAAAAATACATTGAAGTAACGGTAGCCCAGACCAATTGGGTCTGTGTCTATCACACAATATATAAATTGGAAGTGCACAATGTCAGGGCCTCAATATCTATAACTATTGGCCTTTTCCTGTTGGTCTTAAAATGCTGGCTGCAGCTCCAGCAGTCACACCCACATTCCAGACAGGAAGAATGTCCAAGAAAAAGATGAAGCAAGAGCCGCAACTCCTCTGACTTATATAAAATTCATAAGTTTTTACAAAAGCTATGCACTGTATTTTTCCTTGGCATTTTTGGATGATGTGTTGTGGAGCATCCCCAGAGGCACGTGGATCTGGGAATGAGCTATTTAATTTTTGCAGCTCCCAGCCTCCACATTAGGATTCAGGAGTAAGCAAGAGATTCGGCGTGGGCGTCCATCACAGAGGTTTATTTATTTTTTCTGTGTAGTGCAATTGTTGAGCTTCTGTGGCACATTGGAAGGAGACTTAGAATTGGCCGTAAGAGGCTGAGATTTCCTCCTGGTTCCTACGTGAGTCCCTGGAGGCTCTGAACAGAGCTAGAGGAGCGGCCCCTTTGCCCCTCTGCAATGAAGACACATGCTCAAAGCCCGAAATAATCTCTTTTGGGGTGATGGTGACCCGGCGTGGGGCAGGGAGCCCTCCTATAATTGGGCTGCTCCAGATGCCAGCTCAGAGCTGGCAAAGGCTTCTAGAGGATGCCACACTTGAAGGAAGTGACGTTCCAAATGGTCGTTTAGAGATTAGCAAAGGCCACCTCGAGCCTGGTGTGAGTGAAGAGGTCGGAGTGACCACCCTCAGCTCCTGAGGCCCAGGAGACCAAGCCAGCTTCCCTGGGAGGCTGGCCACAGCTGCCAAGGATGATTGACAGGAAGAGAAGCCACTCCTGGAAGTCAGTGGAAGCCCCCGCCAGGGAGAGAGCTAGAGGACAGGGAGGAGGTGGGCCCCAGGAGAGTGCCTGGGGTGTGTCCTGCACACTCACCCCGTGATCCCATCCCTCTCTCTCTTCATCAAGGTCTGGGCTCTGTTTTCCCTGGGACACTGAGGCTGCGTAGCACAGTTTTTCTCATCACAGGGCCTGGTAACTGTCACCAGGGATCTCTTCTGTAACCCAGAAGCCCTAAGTGCTGGAAAACAGTCCAGAAAAAATGGGTGAAATTGGAGCAGACATTTGTCAAAAATGGATGAAGAGTTAATAAATTCCTGATCACGAGTCCCCAAAGAAACCTAAGATAAATCCCAGGGAGAAAACTCTACAGAACCCACTAGAATGTCTGGTATTAGAAACTGGCCTTTCGGGGGCTGGAAAGGAGGTGGAGCCCTTGTGGGCTGCTGCTGGAAGGTAAAAATGGGGTGATCCTTAGGGAAACAGCTTGGCTCCTCCTTAAGCTGAGCCCCTCCAGGCTGGTGCATTAGGCCATGAACCCCGTAAACAGCGTTGGGCATTACTCCAGGGCACAGGTGGAAAGCTGAGGCCCAGAGGGAACCCGCTGTGTCCCCAAGGCCAGGCAAGCACAGAGCCAGCCTGGAGCTCAGGCAAGCATGGGGAGTGGGGACCCTCCCATCCCCAGGAGTGGGGACCCCTTATTTGCAAGAGCCTTTTCTTATTGGGTACCCTGAGTCCTCTCCTAACCACTCTGTGCTTCAGTTGTTTTATCTACAAAATGGGGAAAAAAACTGTCCTTATCTCGTTGGATTGTGGTAAAAAGAATCTGAGTTCACCTTGGGGGTCGAGCCTTTGGGGGTAATGCTTCCTGAGTTCCAGCCAGGACCATGAGCCTGGCCCTGGACACAGTGCGGGATCCATACTTGTTGCTCAGCCCCAGGCCTCCCCTCCTCCCCCCATCAAAGGTGTGTCTGAGAGGGTTTCCTGACTCAGCCAGGCCTGGGTCCCCCACCCCCAGCTCTCCGTGGGAACCATGTGTATTTGTCTATGATTTTCCTTCTCCCTCCTGTCTTCTGTGTCTGATCACAAATTCTGTTGAATCACGTCTCGTGGTGGTGTCTTGATTCTCTGTACCTGGATTCATCCATCCAGGCTGGATGGAGCCTTCCTACCTAGGCCTGCTGTGTGTGTGCCCATAGCCACATGGCAGGTCCCCTCCAGGGGGCCTCCAGGCCACAGCCAGCAGGAGCTACTTCCCATGGTCTGTCCACAGCCCTGCTCAACCCAAGATCTTCAGAGTCACCTTTTCTCAGGTGACATATAACCCAGGCTTCTGATGTGACTCTCCATGGTGTCTCCCCACTCGTCTCCAGAGCACACGTGTCTAAAGCCCTTTGCTATCCTGAATCCCAAAGCCCACTTCCTGCCTCACCTGGCCTCTGAGCCTTGGCCACACCTTCCTTTTGAGCAAACCCTCTCCCTCCTCTGGGCTCACCTAAGAGGGCAGCATAAGGGCTGGGTGTGTGGCTCAGTGGTTAAGCCCACTCGTGCTCAGCAGGTGTGAGACCCTGAGTTCCTTCCCCAGAAGTCCCCCCAAAATAATAAAATGATCATGTAAGACTAGAGGAGAAGCCAATTCGTTTGTTGTAGAATATCTACAAAAATAATCTACAGCAAATATCACACCTAAGGGGAAAGCAGAGGAAGTACAGTTTGGAAATGAGACACTGATGTCCAGTTATCAATACTTCTGTTGCGAGTTGAACTGAAGCCTCAGCCTTGCTAATAAAGGAACAGAAGAAACCATATATTTAGAGACTGAAAGGGAAGAAACGAAACTCTCTTGCAGGTGGCGTGATTACCTATGCAAAGAACGTAAAACTAGAGAACTTTGAATCAATAATTTTTAAAAAACAACTTTTTTTGATCAATAAACAAATTTCGTAAAGAAACTTGGATACAAAATCAATATAAAAATTAATAGCATTTTTATATCCAAGCAACAGACGCTGAGAAAATCAAATTAAATAATGTTGCCACTTACAAGAGAATAGAAAGATAAAATGCTGAATTCTAAATTGAATGAAAGATATTTGTGACTCCTGCAAGACAAAGCATCATTGAGATAAATGAGGGAAGACGTGTCTAGCTAGATACACCCCTGCTCATGCATCTAAAACTCCAGGAGCAAATGTGTTCATGAAGTTTCACCGTGACGCCAACGGAAACCTCAGGAGATATTTAAATTGCTTGTAAAGTTTATACAAAGATGTAAAGGGTTAAGGACAGGTAAGAAGAGTGAATTTGGAGGAGTTGGCCCCTCAGGTCTCATGAAGCAATGCGGAGATTGCATCCAGACAGTAAGGGGGCAGGACCGTCACATGGCTAATGGAACAGTGTGGGTGGCACACTTAGAAACAGGCTGCCCTCACAGACCCTGTAGCTCAGATGGTCCTGCAGTGAGGGAGTAGTGCTGGCCACATCAGACACCACACAGGGAATGAACTGTCACTTCACATCATGCATAAGCCAACGCCCCACAAAATTCATGTGCAGAAGATAAGATGTAGGACTTCTAGGGGGGAACAATGGAATAAGCCAAGATTTCTTATGCAAGACACAAACACAACAGATCCAGAGTCAAACATGGATAAGTTAGACTTTGTTAAAACTTGGAACTTCTCTTCATCCAAATACCATCTTGAGAACATGGAAAGGAAATCTCAGAATGGAGAAAAGATGGGCCAAGAAATCGGTGAAAAAAATGTGCAACACCCTTAGCAATTAGGGAAACGCCAATCAAAACTACACTGAGATTTCATCTCATTCCAGTCAGAGTGGCAGCCATCAAGAATAAACAAATGATAAATGCTGGCTAGACAGAGAGAAAAGGAACCCTTGTCCACTGTTGGTAGGATTATAAACAGTATAGCCACTGTGGCAACCAGTAGGGAGGTTCCTCAAAAGACTAGGCACAGAACAACCTCCTGATCCAGCTCTGCCACTCCTTGGTCCTTATCCTGAAGATTTAAAGTCAGTGGACTATATCGATACATGCACATCCATTTTTGTAACAGCACAATTCACAATAGCCAAACTATGGAACCAGGCTAGGCGTCCATCAGTGGATGAATAGATCAAGAAAATGTGGTAAATATACACAACGGAGTTTTATTCAACTGTAAAAAATGAAATGTCACTTGCAGGAAAATGGATGAAACTTGAGTCCATTAGATGAAGTGAAATTAGCTAAAAACAGAAGGTCAGAGGTCATATGTTTTCTTTGTGGAAGCTAGAGAGGAAAAAGGGAAATCTAGGTGGTGCAGGAATGTAGTGATAACTAAAGGGGGATCAGCAGAGCGAAGGAACCGGGATGAGGGGTGTGAAGGGGGAGGGCTGGGGATTGATACTGGTCAAATTATATCATTGTACTATGTGCATGTGCTAACATGTAACAGCCAATCCCATCATCATGCACCCATACAAATGGGGAAAGAAAAAGCAAACAAACAAACAAACAAAAAAACGACAAAATCATATGCAAAGGACATTCAAACCTGTTAGAAAAAAATGGCAAAATTCTTGAAAAGGCACTTCAAAAAAATTGGGGAGTGGGTGGGTGGTTAAAGCCCAAAGAATCAATAAATCCATCAAAATGATTTCGGCCTCCTGAGTCACTGAAGTACCAATGAACATCATGAGGAGATTACTCATTGTCCCACCCAAATGTCCGAACAGGTTCCTCATGTTGGTGGGGAAATGTAGTAAATTAAATTCTCTACGCAGCCTGTGGGAATGGAAACCAGCCCAGCAACTGTGGAAATTACTCGGCATTATCTTCTAAAATGAAATTCGTTGAAACTCTTGGACTGACCACAAGTTTTACATGAGCAGAGTCACCTCCACAGGGAGGTTCCTGGGGACTGGAGGTGTGGCCAGAGACAGAGCATGTGCTTAGCAGGCACAAGGCCCTGGGTCGTTTCCCAGCATCAAAAAGAAAAGAAGGAAGGAAGAAAAGAAGAAAGAGAAAAAGAAATGAAAGTTACTGATGACTTTTATTAAAATAGCTTTAACTTTTATTAAAATGCTCCTCATGGGCGGCCGGGTAAGTACCTGTTGGCATAGTCACACGGGACACCCCGGGCAAGGTGGAAATGGATGCACTGTGGGACACAGGCAGGTGAAGGTGAGCAACAAAGGACTATGGCCCTGCGCTGGTTCCCTGGATGTGATTCAGAATAGACCCGGCTGACTGAAGGCCTGGGGGGAAGGGCGTGTGGGGCTCATCAGCAGGTGTAGCAGAGGACTCGGCCAGTCTGGTGTTTACTCCTTGACCCGTGTTGAGGTCAAGGTCGTGTTTGTATTTACTTTGCAAGTATTCATCAGGCTCTCCGTTTTTGATGTGTGCCTTTCCCGGTGCATGGCTATGAGGGTTTAGGTTTTAGAGACCCCTTCAAAAATTGTACGCAGGGGTCAACCTCATATTTTTAAAGAAGAAAACTCTGTGCTATTTCATTCAGTGCTCTGAATCTTGTGATCATTCCATAAATACTGACAAATTTCCATTAGTTACTGGAGTGTCATTACTATGAGGACAGTCTTGCTCAGAAGGTACACAAGGGGAGAGGAGTCTCAAATCAAATCTTGACTGTCTCGAGCTGTGTTCTTTCCAGAGCCCTGGGGCAAACTCTCTCTTGTCTATGAAATTTGCATGGTGCTGTTCCAGGTCCCCTAACAATGGTGGGGGAGAAAATGAAACACTGTGGCTGTTTTGCTGCAAGCAGAGAGTATTTGTAATTATGCTGATTTATCCTTTGGTTCATTTCCCATGGGGAAATTCAGATGCTCAAAGATGAGTCTGCTAAAAATGAAACAGATTGGGGACTACCACGCTTTGCTGTTGACCCTGAAAAAAATGTAGAAGTGCTGAATTGAAATCGTGAATTGAATGTGCTTTTAAAGACTAAACGTATCTCTTTGATTTAGGGTTCCAGTGCACTTCATCTTTATGAAATTGTAAGAGAGACGGAGCCTCCCAAGCTGATCCACTGTCTCATATCATTTATTCTACATCGATAAACATATTCTGTTATCTGGAAGCAAAAATAGACACTTTTTAATTCCTTCATAGGAAAATATTTGCTTGCTCTTCTTATCAGAGGGATAACTATTATGGAGAAGATTGATCAGCATTAGAATAAAATATTTATCTAATTGCCCAAGACTTCTCTTCGGGATAAGAAATTCTCCATTAGCAAAGGAAGTGCATAAGTATCAGAGATCTTAAAGACATTCAGGCACAGCTGCTGGAATCAACTTCTGCTAAGGGTGCACAGCACAGTAAATTGCAAACGGAATACATGCAAATAATGCCCCATTATAAATATAGATTATTTTCTCTTTCCATAAACTGTGGCAATCACAATAAAAATGATAAACTGAGGTGGGAAGAAAGAGGTGGCGTTTGGGGAGCTGAGGGAGGGCATTTATGTTTGGCTTCACTTAATTATGCACCTTTTTATCTTCTAAGTTAATGGTATTGTACTTATACGCTTTGCATATTCTAATTTATTTCCCCAGATTGAAAACAGTTCTTCTTGTGCCAACCCAGCTTTCTAAGACCTAGCACGATAATCCTGCTCCTCTGTTTTATCCTCAACTGTGTTAGCACAGATGGGTTTATTGGCATGAAATAATGAGAATCCTGCCCAGCCTGACACTGCCGACCTGCACCCTCACGTTCCGTCCTGCCTTTGGGGCCACTCTAATTCAGTGTCACTGTAGCTCCAGCTCCACATGCTCAAAGTCTCCTGTTGAAACAAAGCTGCATGGAATAAAGGTGGTGTCCCTTACGTATCACACTGTGCCAGTATAGCCATGGGCACTGCCAACATGAGCACTGAGATGGGGGTTTCACATAGATGGGGTCCAAATGATGTCTTCAAAATATCTTGCACCTTTTTCAGGAATATCCTGGTCAAGGTTGTCTACCAACATGAGGGAGAAAAGAGAAAAGCAAGGCATAGGTGCAGAGAATGCAGGGGTCCAGCAGAGGAGGGGTGCAGGGGTCCCTGGGTGGTGGTGGAGGGGTACCCAGGGACAGCTATGTCCAGGCACAGAGGACATCCAGGCCAGGTGGAGCTGTCAGCAGAGTCAGGGGACTTCCAGGTCAATGAAAGTTAGACCTGATACGGTCAGTTGCCTCCTATGGAAAGTGGGTACAACTTCATCATCTCACAGGGGCACTGTGGGGAGTGACTCTTGTGTGTAGTTGTTGATTTTGTCCCTCTGTCCCCTTTCCTAAAGGAAGAATTGCATTCCACACACAAAGTTTCCAATAACAGGCTCTTGTCCAGATGCATGTGGGGCAAGCTCATCAATGATGTGCCTTTTCAATTGTTTTCTTGCAGTAGAGACAATATTCCTAAGGGACACCCAGAACTCACATTCATAGTCTTAAATAAATGATTTCCATTGCGGCAACCGGCCCAAGTGTGACCTCTGTAAAGCGCGGTGTCAGGGAGGAGTGTGGACAGCCGGTGGCCCTCCCTCTGCCTCTTGTTATTAAAAGCCATGACAGCAACATAGCTTATCCCATTTCAAAAGAAACTAGGAGAGTGTCTTCCCTGTAGCTTCGGATGATTTAGAATTGATCTCCTATAGCTTGTTCCACTTTTGTATTCTTCGCTACAGATAAAACAGTAGCCGTGGATGGATGCAAACGGTGCTGAGCGCTTGGGATGGTGCCTTGCTATTCTCGCTGCCGGTGTCATCTTATCTTGCCTTTGAAATCCCATCACAGAGAAGAGCAAGGCCAGCCATTGTCATTCAGGCTCCCGTTCCAGGCGACAGGCGTCCCCGCCCCCACCATCAAACAAACTTCTGAAAGCTGAGGTGCTCGCCCCCACAGATGCGCATGTGTCTCTTCCAGTGCGTTTATTGATGACACACAGAAGGTGCCGAGATTTTTAAAGACTTTATTTTTAGGGCAGTGTGAGGTTCACAGCAACCTTGAGAGGAAGGTACAAAGCGTCCCCATGTGCCCTGTCCCCGCACATGCGCGTCCTCCCCTGCTACCAGCCTCTCCCACCACAGGGCACGTTTGTTGGACTCCTGAGCCCACGCTGGCTCATCATTATCACCCGGGGTCCACAGACTAGTTCAGGGTTCATCTTCTATTCGGCGGCTTGGACAAACGTGTAACGACAGGCATCCATCATTACTGCATCCTGCAGAGTGGTTCCAGTGCCCTAAAAACCCCTGTCCTCCCTGTGCAGCCCTCCCTTCCCCGTAACCCCTGGCAACCACTGATCTTCCCCTGTCTTTACTTTTGCCTTTTCCAGAATGCCCTAGAGCTGGGATCGTACAGAACGGGGTCTTTCAGATTAGTACTATTGGCATCTGTCACTTAAACAATGTGTATCTGGGCTCCGCCACATCTTTTCATGCCTTGATAGCTCATTTCTTTAGCAGCCCTGCAGAGTCTGTGTCCTGTAGAACTCAGTCCCTTCCATATAGAAGAGAGTATGACAGGGGCTGGAGTCCTAGATACCGATGTACACAGGAGCGAGGCCCAGCCCAGCCACAGAAGTGAAGCTGACCCCCCAAAGGCAATAGGGAGTGGTGGGGCCTGGGGACCACAGAGCACAGGCCATTCTAGTACATCCGGGACTGCTGCTGTCTTACCTCACGGTGGCAGTGTGGGCCTGTGTGGCTGCGTGGGCCTGGGGACAGCTTACTTTAACCAAGGGTGGCGCTAAGTCACCCTGCACTTAGTGTAAAGTCTTCAAACACCTGTAAACAGTAGGCAGAACAAAGCGACCATTTCCAAGAGTGACATCCAAGCCCCGGTCACACCTGTAAGCTTTGGCATGGACCAGGCCTCACAGCTTCCCCTGTGGCCCTCATCTGACACCCCCAGACCATGAGCGCCTTTGACCCCCTCCAGGGGGGCTCACCTACATGAGAACAGAACCCCAACAAGGCCACCTCAAAACCAGTGTGACCAGCCATGATTTTACAATGAAATGGTTTTTAAAGGTTTTATTGCCAATTGTAATTTAAACTTTTTGACAGATAGATACAATATGCAAATATATTTTTTAAGACTTATTTAGGTCTTTGGGTAAATTTAAAGCCACATATGTAAAGTAATATATTCATTTATATTTTAACCATCAACTGTGAAAATCAGTGACATTCTTCATAAGCAGCTTTGGCACCAACATCTCAGTCTTATTCTCGGACGGGGCCCAGTGAGTTTTCCTAAGACCATTTAAGCTAGTTGAGAAACAGCCTCCCGTAACACCCTGTGGCTGAGTACGCGCTCACAGCCTCGGTCCACTGATGCCCCTTGGGGCAACTGTCTGTGTCCTCTGTGCCTGAGGCGTCTGCTCATAGTGCAAGCGGTCACTGCACAGCATGCCCAAGGGATTTCACCATCCTGAAATCTGCAGGGTCACAGCACACACCCCAGGCTCGTCCTGATGGGTCAGACCTCTAGGGGTGACACAGAGGTGCTGCACTGGCTTTGTCCCCGTCTTCCTGTGGGGATGACCTCATGCTTCTGCAAACCTAGCTCCAGCAGAGCGTGGTGAGGCTGTGTCCTCTGACCCTGTTGTGCTGAAGACAATGCCATCGTGACGGTACCCACACGTGAGGGCTATCCCCAGCGATGGTTGGTGGAAGCACACACGCTGACACCGATGCCTACGTGTGCGGCCCTACAGCGCGAGTGATCTGCTGGCCCAACCCGGGCTGCCTTTTCCCTTTGGTCTGAGGATGCTGGAAGTGGCCGCACCATCCCCTGCTTCTTTGCATGTCAATCAAACAGCTCTTGGGGCTTGAAAGTGAAGCGTGGAGAATTCAGACTGTTGCAAGATTTGTCTCCAGTGTCAGGGGACCGCCCCTTGCTGGCGGGTGCCATATGGCCTTCAGTGGGTTTTCACAGGCATGTGCCTGATGTGCTCCGACAAGCTCCGTGTCACCAGAAGGTACTCCGAGGCTTCCAGCGAGTGCAAGTTCTGGGGGATCTGGATTTCCTGAGGTCCTCCGAAGCTCATCTGCCCATTTAATTTTCCCCTGCAGCACGTGGTTGCTCGAAGCATCTGCCTAGCTCCGTGGTGCCCACGTCTCATCAGACTGCCGACTGCTGTGTTCTTCCTTTCTCCCTCTCCCCACCGTGACGAGGAGCTTGTCAGACTTACGATATTAAGCGCCTGAGTGCTATTTTGTGTGTAGGTGAGGGCATAACATAGCAGCAACAGAAATTCCTTTGACAGACGTTGATGTAAAGTTTAGGCTTAAATTCTTAAGTGGAATTATTAGGTGTACTTATGCTCTCCCGCGTCCTAAATCACCTATCCCATTAAATTGAATTCTGAAGGTTGCAAAACTAGAGTCCTGGCCACGGCACGACTGTCGCGCCACTGGGCCTACTCCTAAGTACAATCCCGCATGAGAAGGCAGCTGAAGCCCTCGCTCTGCCAAAGCCCCTCTCGGAATCTCTCCAGCCAGATGGTTCTCCCATGTCTGTGCAGTGGCAGAGCTTTAAATAAAGAAATCCAACCCAGACACAGCAGGAGAGGGTCTCAGGGTTGAGGGATAAAGAGGAAGCAGATTTTCCTCATGCAAAGACAAAAGTGCCATCTTCTTAAAATGCGTAATTCAATTTGAAGGGAGAAATAATTACCTCCTCTGGCCATCATGTCGAAATGTCCATAGAGAGGAAAATGGACTTCACCCTCATTAACTCCATGGGTCAGAGCCAAAAGCTGCATTAGCCAAAAAGGCCTCTTCAAGGGCACAGCTCCCCAGATCAAAGCCTGCGCTGGAGGGAGCCAGGTGGGAGCTCCGGGGGGGCTCTGTCAGCATCAGATCGTGACTTTTCCATTTTTAACAGATCTCTCTTGCACTGTGGCATAAGCAGGTCAGTAGCTGGGAGCAGGGCAGAGCGGGGATGTGGATTCCACAGTGGTTCCCTCAGCTCTCCTGGCTCCACGCGCCTAGCCTGGCGGGGATTGGCCTGTCTTCTTGTGTTGACCCCAGAGGCCGTTCACACCAGCAGGCCCTAAAACAGAGCTGCTTCGTCGGCACCCCTCATCCAGGGCCTCCTGACATGGGCACCTACCTCATGTTAGTTTGTGGTCTCAGATCACCGCTAACTCAAGTTCAAGTGCAAAGTTAACTACCTCCCCACGCAGTGGGAAAGCGCCCAGCTAGGAACATTGTCTCACAGGCTTCATGAGCCACGTTGCTGGGGATACCACCTCGTGCCACAGCGAAACTCGCCTTTAAACAAATCCTGTCATCTGCCAAGTCAGGAAGGGGGTGTCATTTTATTTTTCTAAATGCTAGAAAGCAAGCATGCGTTTCTGATAATGAAAGTTTGGGCATGATTGAGAGTCATTTGGCTCACAGAGGAAGCAGGCAAGACAAGAATTCTAAATAAACTTCACATGGGTTTCAAGAAAGCTTTCTTATGGCATCTGGTGTGCTGTTTTGTATGTATCAAATCTGAAAATAAGGGAGCAGTTGAAGTAAATAAATGCTTGAGGCGACCAGAGTGACAGCTGGGTGCTTGCAGACGGGGAACCGGGCCCTATTTACCTGTGTTCCCCAAGCCCAGTGTAGGCCTCAGATTCCACAGTGTTGGGGGGATAAAGGACACACAAGCATCAGCAAGTCTAATAGGATCAGCAGACAGGACAGCAGCTGGGCCCAGGGAGAGCAGCCCAGGGTGGGGACCTGGCTCCGGGTTCTAACCCCAGCTTCCAGAATAACCCACACCTATCTCAGCAACCAGGACCACTGGAGGTTTCAAGCAGGGGCTTCTCTCTGTGGCCTGTCACTGTCATGGAGTTCCAGGGCAGAGAAGCATGTCAGAGACTTGGAGCTGGTCTCATTCAGAACATCTTATTCTAGTCACCACCCCCCACCAGTTTTTTGGTGTGAGGGCCAAAAATCAGAAGTCACTGCATGGAAATGCTTTCTTCTTATTATTGATTGATTTACAAAGCATCAATTAAGGTCCAGTTCTTTACAATCTGCCCATGGGAAGTTGGCCCAGGGTTTCAGGGTGATGACAGCAGATTTGGAGACAAAGTTGGTAAAGTGAGACACACCCATGCATCTGTCCCTGATGGGACAACCTGGCAAAGAGGACCTGTCCCTTGGCTCCTGGGCAATGGGGGTAGAGTTCCAGGAGAGGATGTTCTGGTGAGATGTGTCTGTTCTGGACACCAGGGTTGAACAAAGAAAAGCAGATGACCACAAGGTGGCAGCGGGACCCAGTGAGTCATCCAGTGTCTGAAGCTGACTAAGAGTTTTTAATGGATTTTTTTTTTTTTCCTTTGCTTCTATGTAGGAAGAGCCTTAGGTCTGGAAGAGCCCATATCCAGGTATGAGCTTGGGACTCTGCCAGTTCCCAGGGAAGGACAGCAATATTTCTACACACCTGATCCGCTTCCCTTGTAATTAAGAGGACCCTCTTGCCTATGATGGTGGTGGGGACAAAAACCAGCCAGCAGTCATTCTCTACTGGGCTGGTGGGGAGCTCTTCCATGGACTTCAAATGGAAAGTGAGTTGCCGAGGTGGCCGGGGCTGCCAGGGCCCAGATGTGGGCGCCGATGCTCAGATGGTCTCTGGACAGCCTCTCTGTTGGCCTGACCAGAGCTCAGTGGAAAACGTCCTAAAACAAGTCAGTGCAGAGTCCCCAGACACAGGGAGCACAGGGAAACATGCACGTGAGGCCAAGGCGACGTGGCTTCAACACACAAAGGACATCACCATCCTGGCATGCAAAGAGGCATCTTTGCCACTGTTTCGGTCATTGATCACCCTTGCCAGCACTATTAACAGGTCACCATGGTTATTTGCTAGCTACTTGGAATTGGCCGGGCTTGTCAGGCATGAGATACACCAGATTTCTTCAGAGCCTGATCCTGCAGCATCTTGCAGTAGCCTCCAAACCCCTGGGGACCCCGATGGATGGTTCCCTGAGATAGAGGACTGTCCCCTCCTCATTCTCAGGCACAGAGAGATAGAAGAGTCTGTGCAAGCTCTGGATTCAATCAAGTGGCCTGGACTGAACAAATCAGAACACATCATTCCCCTGCCCCCCAACCCCAGGGAAGGGGAAGGGCTCAGGTCAGAGATGGCACAGATCTGGAGGGCCAGCCAAACCAGAAACTTCAGCTAGGAATCCCTGTGCAAAGGCAGGTGCTCAATCCTGTTGGGTTCGAACAGTCTGACAGGTATAAGATCTGGAACTTGAGGTTGCTAGAAGAGGAAACTGATCTGAATATGAACCTTGTGCAGATAAAATGGAACCAAGAGAGAAACAAGGGGCTGAAGTTCTAGAACCCTCATGTGAACCCCTGGATCAGGCCATACCTGAAGTAGCCATTTGTACAAGGAGTCACTGTAGCGTCTTGATTTTCTTTTTCCTGGAAGATTTCCCATGATGTAAATCCCAAAGAGATCTAATGAAAGTACGAGGGTAGAGAGGAGAAGAGGCCCCTTTAGAAGCCTAATAAAGCAGTGTTTTTTTTTTCTGTAAAAATGCGTAGAAGTGCTTTCCACATATGTTTCATCTTAAGTTTTATTGGAAAATCTGTGCCTGTCTCCAAGCTCCCTGCTTCACCCAGAGTTCCCAGGTGGGCTGGCTCTTGGAATTGCAAACCTGGTTATACTCCTGGCTTCCTGCTGAGTTGGCAGCTGAATGAATTGCTGCCCCTGAACAGCAACCCCCTACCCGCAACCTGCTCCACCCAACAAAATACTGCCTACACAGCTGGGGCAGAGGTGCATTTTGAGTATGTTCTCATGTGCTTTAATTTCCCGAAAATACATTAATGTGTAATATTGGGGCTCTTTTAGAACTCTTCGCCAATATGCTTCCTCACTGAAGCATTAAAATTTGTAAAGTTGACAGAGAATTCAAGACACAAAGTGTTGTCACAAAAGGCATTTGCAGCCCCGCCACATTGGATGGATGCCCTGGTGACAGTCAGGAGATGGTATGCAAATGAGAAGCCCCTGAAGAGCTGAAGAGTGTTTACCCAGTGAATGTTGGGAGACATGAGCAAGCCGGGGCTAAACATGCCCTGGAACACCTTGCATCCCAGAGACGGGAGCAGAGGTTTGTAAATCCGAGTCCTCCGATGGATCCACATCTGAATATCTCATCTGTTCCTTGAGGAAACCTCCACTGGTACTTTCTATTTATATCATGGGATGCCACCTGCGTCTTCGCCATAGAGCTATCAGTGGTACTTGGTAAAGGTACCATTTCTGTCTGTGACTGTATGAAAATGCGAAGGCCACGTAGCCTTCTGTACAACAATGCAGATCAGGCACCAACCCCAGCTCCAAACCAGGAGGATCTATAGGAAGACATTTGTTGTGGGGCATCATGCACTGTGGGGAAGGGCCTCAGGAAGGGGCAGCTGGGACTCTGAGCTGGGGAGAACCTGCTGCACATTGGCAGTTCTTTCTTCTGGAAGCTTCTACGGGGATTTTAAGGTCTTTTGACTGACTGGCTTAGTCCCATTTAGGGTGTCTACAGTAATCTCCTTTGTTTAGAGCTCCTTTGGATTGGAATGGCCTCTACAGGAGCTCTCCTTCACAGCAATTCCTAGATTAGTGTCTGATAGGATTACTGGGACAGTAGCCTAACCACTTGCAAGTATCCAAGAGACCACTGCACCATGTGAGGAGAAATACACCAGCTTCCTCATCAGTGTTTGTGAGGGCAGATTTGCAAACGGTGATTCAGCCCGAGGATTTAAGTGCAGAGAGAAGATTTATCCAAGGTCACCCAGAAATTTAGTGCATTTGACATTAGAACTACAAAACATCTTCATGATCCCTGGCCAGTTCTGTGGCTTATTAATTCTGACATGGGAGAGATGGGTTGGACAAAAGGTCGATGTCACCAAGCAGGAGGAGCAAACCTTTCCAATCTGTCATCGGAGTTGTTGGCAACATTGGCCTAAAAGAGCCTTTCCAAACCAAAAGGCATCTCAGTGAATTGAGTTGCTTAAAAATACCTGCCGAGGACAAACACTTGTCTTGATTCCCAGGGTCCCTAAAGACACCCAGAGATGCCAGGGGGCCAGTTTAAAGTAACATTTCCTGGAAAACAGAGCAGGCATTGGAACTCAAGCAGCTTCTAGAAGAAAGGCAGCCCAGGGCCTTCATCTGCCTGTGGAAAAGAATCCACAGGGAAGACTTTTACAGCTCCTGAGAGCAACAGGTTGTGCCAAGCTGCAGAATGTTCTAGAATAAGGAAATCATGATATCTCCATCTCCCACTGACATCATAAACACAGCTTTTCCCAAGTCTTACATAACAATTATCTTCTACCTTGAAGGGTGCAGAGCGACCATTCCAGGGTCCAAGTGGAAACCAACTTGCAGCCGCATCCTGTTGGTTCACCCTGTGTTTTAAAGTCACAGTGGCCTCCAGAGCTAAGATGGAAACACTGCAGATTTTCACATAGAAGTCTAGATTTTTAGAAGCTCTTGTAATTGGAAGTCCTACGTGACAGCAACCTGCAGGGCTAAGTGGCCAGGTGCCTTTAGATGTTGGAAAGTCTTTGCAGAAACTCTTATTTATGTTTTAGTTTAGTCTCTTGTGGGTGAATTTGAGGCTTGAGTAAAAGATGAATCTACAAGATGCTTCATTACTCATCTTTTGATCCCTCTGATTCATGAAGCTCTTGGGATGCTCAGACCTGGCTAATGATCCCTGGCGTGCTCAAAGCCAGAGCCCGCGGGGCTGTCATGGGACAGTGAGGCCACTTCCCTCCCAGGTGCCAATCAAAACCCTGCTCCATGCCCCTCTGTGTCAGCTGCCCCCTAGCAGCTGGTTGCTTCTCTTGGAAAACTTGTGCCTTAAATTTGTCCCTTTCCTTGGTAACTGCCTCCCTGTTGCTCTGCTTGGGTGAACCTAATACAATTTCCCAAAACATCTGTAACGTTAATTCAGTCCTGTCATCCTATATTTTTAACCAAACCAAAAAAAGAAAAAAAAAGAAATGAAAAAACCTATACTAATCTTTAATTTATAACAAAGCAGTGGGGCATGAATTTCATTAAATCAAATGGGACTAAAAGAAAGACTTTGTTTTTATCCCAAGATGTATTTGGCAAAACTCATTTACTATCACATTTGCTCAGTGAGTTGAATTAAACTAGCTGCTCTGCTCGCTGCTGGGGGTATTGAATACGGGCTCAGCTTTCTCAACCTG
The DNA here is from genome assembly GCF_052094955.1 of Ictidomys tridecemlineatus. NCBI lineage: Eukaryota > Metazoa > Chordata > Mammalia > Rodentia > Sciuridae > Ictidomys > Ictidomys tridecemlineatus. The sequence continues at coordinate 103,524,270 of NC_135478.1, forward strand.
CTACATTTTCCTGATCCTTACTGAGAAAAATCCTGTGTCAAAAAGAAATACTTAGTTCAGGTAGTTCCTACCCCGAAGAACAGATGGATTAAACTTTCTTTTATTTTACTGAGCAATTGTCTGCAATTTACATACCATAATAGTCCTGTCCACACACCTGAGTGAAGGCAGAGTAATGGGAATTGTAATTATTACTATGAAACGTTAGGTATCTTATTAAGAGAAATTCACCCTCTCAGCTGATTGCTTGTGAACGAGTCACCATGTGTGCGAAGAAGTCATTTTGAACGGGGAACAGCAGCAGGCGAGGCCCAGGTATTTGAACAGATAAATTACACATTGTCACTCAGGACGGTGGATTTCTAGCCAGCCATCTTTCCTCACCTGTGTCCACTATCCCTGGGACATAAGCATCTGTAGTTGTCCTCTGAAACTTGCTGGATGGGAATGTGACATGAAGTCCAGGAGCCCAGGGTGCCCTGCGTTGCTGGAGGGTGGGAAGCACTCTCGGGAGATCCCATGGCTGATAAGCACCGTTTCTGACCCAAACTGTAGGAAGTCAGCGGCGGCGGCTTGACCAGCCTGCGGCAAGATTTCTGTCCCCAGGTTCCCACGTCCAGGCTTGCAGGATGAAACAGGGGACAAATGGCAGGTGCAATGTGGGACATAATTATGCCAAGATTATGCCAAGTCTCTGGATAAGAAGCAAGGTCGGCTGAATTGGGGGCAAAATCACACAGAGGGAATCACCTGCTGCTTAGGGGACATGCAGTGCACCTGGGCACACTGACAGAGTTGGCAGCCCCACCTCCTGGCTGCATGGCATTCAGGAAGGACCTGTCAGGCTTCTCTTTGTGTGGGTATCATGAAGGTGCTTCCAGAGCATTCGTGAGCCCTGGATCTGCAGGTGTGAGCAGAGGAGAGCAAGCCCAGCTTTTCTGTTTGAAGAAATTTATGGCCTGATTTTTATAACATGGAATTTTTGTAACGACTTAGTTAATATTCAGCTAGAGATTACATTCTGAGTGAGTGCTGGGGTGTATGTGTCTGTATATGTGTTCAATATGCACAAGCACGTGTTCCTGTGTGTGCACTGAACATGTGGACCTCTGTGCATGCTTGTGAACATGTGTACACATGTGGATCTCTGTGCGTGCTTGTGAACATGTGTACACATGTAAATGTGACGTATGTGTGTGCCCATGTGTACCCATGGACACTTGGGTGTGCGGAGGTGCATGGTTCATGTGCGTTTGACTTTGAACAGTGAGTGTACTAGTGTGGTATGTTTCTTCTGTGAGTGTGTGTGCATACATGCACGTGGCCCAGTGGTTATGGATGACGATCTACCAACCTGACTTGTGTACAATCCCAGCTCTGCCCCTTAACTGTAGGACCGATGGCAGCCATTTCGAATGTCCATGCTTGGTTCACTCAATGTGCAGATGGGAGGTCATAACTGAATCATTTCATGGGGACACTGAAACATCTACTGAGTGAATGGAGCTGATTTATATAAAACGCTTAGCACAGCATCTGGTGCAGGATGAACCCTCGGTAAATCTGGGTGTCCCTATGCTGCTGTGGTCCCCATAGTGTACTCCAAGTCCTCCTGAAAATCAGCTTCTTCATCTGCACACAGGTGATGAGACAGTGCTTGCTTTAAGAGTGGCTCTGGAACATCAGTGAATTAATTCCTGCAAAGTGCCGGGGAGACGGTGGAAGACAGACAGTTTAGAATGGGGGGAGCTGGAGCCCGAGGCCCAGGTGACTTCCACTTTATCCCCTTAGCACTCTTAGCATGGGCAACTCTGCACCCCTCTGACCCTTGGACTCCTCATCTTTCTGTGGGTAGAAGGAGCACCCATTTCAAGGAGTTACAATGAGGTGGAGGCAAGGCACAGGGTGTGCTAAGGACCACACAGAGTGTCACTGAAGTGTGTGATTCTAGGTTCTAGGACGCTCTGGGCTGCTGCTGACAGGGATCGATTTCACTCTTTCCTCCTCTCCCTTCCCTGGGGTCTTGGCCCTCCTGTGTCTTCTGCCAACTGTGCAAGTTCTTACCCAAGGTCTCCTTCTCCTAGACTGTCCCTGTTGCGGGGCCTTAGGTGAGCGTTAGCCAGCTCATCAGCAGCCAGGGAGGATGGGAGCTGCTTTGGTTTGTATAAGTAGCTCGGTCCATTCAGCTCCTACCTGTGACATGGTGGATGTAGGACATTCAAGTAAGAGGTTTATTGTTTGTGAAAGATCACAGTTGGGTGTTGCCTAGAAAATGAGTTTCCATGACAGTGGGCACCCTGCACCCTGGGTCAGGCAGCCCAGAGCCTTCTGCAATGAAGTGTGAGCTCCCGAGACAGATTCAGCGCCAACCCTGCCCTGTGCCACTGCTTACCAGCTGGGCCCCTCTGCATGGGTACCTCATAATCCCCTGTTCCCCGGCACAGGGAACGCACATGTGGGAGAAATTACATACACCTCACACAATCACTGAGACTCAGAGCACTAATAAAAATTAAGCACCAAGCTCAGAGCCTGGTCTGGTAAGAGCTCACGGAAACAAAGCAATGGTGACAGAGAGGCTGAGCATTCAGTGGGCATGCTGGGCACAGGCTGCTGGGTGTAACAAGTGGCCACAATTGGACTGAGGTAGAACTAAATCACACAGAGGAGGTTCTGTTTCAGCCGAGATACAGCAACAGGGAAAGAGTTCGCTCACCCCTCCCCAGAAATAACCCGAGGCAGGCAAACTATCTGAAAAGGCAGTTTGTAAGACCTGGGTCACAGGCAGGGAAGGACATGGGACCTGACAGATGAGAGCAAGGTGAGCCTTGCAGGTGCCCCACTGACCAGGCCAGAGAGTGTCTGGGACATTGCTCAGGGAGGGGACCCAGACTCCCCGAGCTGAGGAGACCGAACTGGGGGTCTGTGCAGGCCAAGGTGCTGGAGTTTGTCAGGCAGAGGATGAGAGACACAGCAGCTCACAGGGGACTCTGAAGACATCAGTGCATGTGGGGAGGGGCCCACTTAAGGGTGGAGACAGAAGCACCTAGTGCCAGCACTCGATGGGCATGTTAGGGTCTGTCCCTGCAATGTCCCCCAGAGCTCCCGTGTTGGAGCCTGGTCTCCAGTGCACCAGTGGTCAGGGTGGGGCTTTGGAGGAATTGGATCATGAGGGCTCTGGCCTCGCCATGGCCACTGGGGGATCCATAGCTCGGGGACACTGGGAGGTGAAGGAGATTTTTTGGTGGACACTGGCTACATTTTGTCCTGGCTCCTGTTCTCTCTCTCTGGCTCCTGGTTGCCTTGAGGTGAGCTGCTCTGCTCCCCCGCAGGCTCCCTGTCCTGAGGGTCTGCCTCACCTCAGGCCCAGAAACAACAGAGCCCAGTGACCATGGAGTGAAAACTTGGAAGCCATAATCAAAATGACCTTTTTTCCTTTAAGCAGGTTTATGGCAGGGATTCTGTCATAGTGATGAAAAGTTGACTGACACAGTCATCGCTCCCAACACTGGAAACCGCGTCAGCACTGGGGTATTGGGTAGGGTTCTTGGAAGATGTAATCCCATCAGTAGAAATTAATTTGTCATAGACTGAGTGAAGCTTTGGTCCTGCTTTGCAAATCTTAAGAGCAAGACCCAAGAGGATCAAAATGTGTCTGAGTAACTCAAGTGCATCTCAGAACAGAACTCTGGAAGACTTGTAGGAGTACAGAAATAACCAACCAAGAGCACACAATTTGGGGGGTCTATCATCCAATCATAAATTACCGGATGTAGAAAGAAGCAGAAAAATGCAACCCGTAGTGAGAAGAAAAAAAATTAACCAACTGAGATCCACTAAGAATAGTTACAAATATTAGAATATATTGGTATCCTCAAAATAATTGTATTTCAATGTTCAATAAAACAAAGCGGAGACATAGAAATCATAAAAAGACCCCAATTCCCACATCCAAATTCTAGAACTAAATACTACAATGTGTGAGATGAAAACTACCCTGGATAGGAATAATGGCCTATTAGACATCGGAGGGGGAAAATCATAAACTTAAAGAAACAGCAGTTGAATCTATCCAAATTTAAAAAAAAATGGAAGAAAGAACTTTAAAAAGAAAACCAGAGCCTCTCTGAGCTGCAGGAGAACTTCTTGGAGGGAGGAAGAGGGGGCAGGACGATGCTTTTAAAGGAAAGGCCTTGGCCAGGGCGCTGAGAGGCCTGGATCTCCCCTGCGCCCTTCTCACCTGGTCTCCTTGCAACGCGCCCTCCTGTCCCTGGAAACTGCTGGGAGCAGAACCTGGGATTGGGGCCTCTGCCAGGCTGTGCAGGAGACGTTGGTGAGAACCACACCTGGAGCACCAACGCCGGGGGGCTCCTCAGCTCCACCTGCACCTGGTTCCTTGGAAATTGCTCCTCCCCTTCCTCTCTGGCCTGCTTAGAGCCCTTACCCTGGGCCAGGCACTGAGATGACCAGTGCTTTACAGCTACGTTTTTTACCTATGAGCTTGGTTTTCTTTCTAGCTGCGTTTTTCAGATGCAGAACTGACAGGAAGCCTCTTGCCCTAGGGCTGCCTTTGCTGGGGAGGCAGCCTGATGGGACTTCCTGTGGTCCACCAGGATCACAGGCTCTTGTTCCCTCCAGCCACTGGGGTAGGGTGCTGGCTCCAGGAGTCCCACCAGGTTTCAGTGTTTTGGCCCAGAGCAGGAGGGAAGAGGGCAGGTGGGGACTGCAGTTAGGTGGTGTCTGTCTCCGGATGTCTGTCCTGTCTTCCTGTCCCCTGTTCCCCTGAGAGCCCCTGCCAAAGCTGGAGGGAGGAGGCTGCCCGAATGAAGGGCAAAGCCCTGTGTTTTCCTTCTGGCCAAGGTGTTCCAAAGCACCTCTTCCCATCCCAGCTCCCCTGTGGGACCCCTTCCTGGTCAGTGGGTTTACTTCAATGATGGGACGAACCCCAACATCTCAGTTGTAAATTTGTAGGACATTGTGAGCATACCAGTGGGACGTGCCAGGTGGGCACTGTGCCAGCAAACCTTCTCCGGGCCTGTCACCAGCCCCGGGTCTCAATCCCACAACCCACCCACCCCCTCTGCAGTCCCAAGCCTCACTTTTGTCTCTGGGTGGCCGGAGCCTATGAAGGGACGGAGGGCTGGGTGGGGTGGGGGCTGCTTCCTCCCTGAAGGAGCCCTGGGGCCTTGTGGGGGCTCCTCTGAGGACTAACACTCGGGTTCCTACAAGGGTGTGCCCCTTTCCCCTCCCCCCTCCCCAGTGGGGTTGGAGAACTCCTGGTCCCTGCGATGGACCGGGGGTGATGGCCACAGTGCCCTCCTCTGAGCCAGGATGGAGTAGCTATGCTGTGGCTGGGCAGGAGCGCTGGCCCTGGGTGCTCACCTGCTTAGTCTGGGGAAAACAAATCCCAGAGGTGGTAGCAGCCCTGACCCTGTCTGCCTTCCACCCACAGGTCAACTGGGGGCTCCGGTTCAGCCGCAGCCTGGCTTCTCGTGCCCACACACGTTGCCCTCGGAGGGCTACTGGTGCCCCTCCCTCTGCCCCCCTCTGCCCTGCTCTCCTTCCATGTCCCAAAGAGCTCTCTGACCCTCTTCCTGCCCCTGTGGGCCATCACTGGTGACACACCTGCACCCGAGTGTTAGTCCTGCTTGGAGACTGAGTCCTCCATCCACATCCAGTGCTGCCTGCTGCAAGGTCATGTCCACATCCTGATACGACACCTGCCCCCGGATACTTCAAAGACAAAGACCTTATTACAATGATGGGGCAGCCACCAAGTAGACTTGGAGACTAGGGAGACAGACTTGGGAAGGAAGACCAGAGTGAACCAGGTCCCAAGGTCAAGATGCAGTGGCTACAGCCTCTGGCCAGCCTCCCATGCAGAGCAGGACAGAGTGGGCCAGCCGTGGTATGGCTGGAGCTCACGGAAGCCAGCAGTACCAGGGCTTCCAGAGTTTATCCTGCAATGGGCTCCTCTTGAGACCCTTCGGGGGACAGCAGAGCAACCTTCAACTCAGATAATCACCATGAGACAGGGCATAGGATCCAGGGCCTACAGCCTATGTGCAGAGGACTGTCCTGCCAACCAGGAGATCACTGGTCACTTGGAGAGCCTCCAAGAGAACCTGGGGACCAAAAGCAGGACAGAGACTCCTATTCCTCCTGTCCCCACGACCCCAGTATCCTCAAAGTAACCTGGTACTGTGTGTGAGGGACAAAAGGGGCAGCTGGCCCACCATGTCAACTTCTAGACCTTTCAGGTAGAAGCTACCCTTTGTCAATGCCTGGTAAACCCCAGGTGCCACTTTACATATTTAACTCATCTCAAGTTAGTTCTCACAGGAGTTAAAACCTTTCCCATTCTGCCTCATTGGATAAGGACACCACATGACAAGGTTGGGATCTTGCTCGGGTGGCACAACCGTGAGCCTTAGGAGGGTGCACCCGGGTGCTGGCCACGGCTGTGCTGTACAGGGCACACTGACCGACCCTGCATCTCCCACCTCTGCCCACTCCCTCGACCCTCTGTTTACATCTTCTTCTTGTCCTGATGTCCATGGTGAGTCCCCCAAGCCCAGGTTGCCCTTTCTCTCACTGAACTTGAAGGCTCCCAGAGGACTTCAGTGTTCCCTTCAGGCTACGGTTTGGATTCCTTGTCTCAAAGACGCCAGGTGGCGGTCATTTGTGGGAGACAGGATGGAGGCACCAGTCCATTTCCCTCTGACAAGGAGCACCTCTCACGAGCTCTGTCTTGTCAGCTCACCTCTGAGCCCCACTGGGGACCCTCTCAGAAACCTCCCCTCTCTCTGAGCTGAGGGTCCCTCTGCATGGAATTGCTAGGATAGTGGAGGGGACACTCAGGGACATAGTTCTCTCCCTGGTATTTCTTGCCTCTTTATTAGTCAGGGTCTGCTGGCCACTTGAACAAACAAACCTGAATCACAGTGGCTTTAGATTTATTTCTTCTTGATATTACAGCCCAAAGTGGGGAGGGGTGGGGTGGAGGTTGTGCTCCATGCAGTCATATCCCACCCAGGTCTCTATTGTGGCCCTCCGCAGACAAGCCTGAGGTCACTCTGGAGTCCTGCAGGATCTACTGGGGGCTCCCATCATTTTCACTGGCTAGAACCCAGCCCCATGGTCCCTCCCTAACCACAAGGGATGCTGGGAAATGTAGTCCTGCCCTGTGGCCTGCGGGAGAATGAAAGGCCCTTGCTGAATGCGTTTTCCTGCTGTCTCCCACACCAGAGACCCGCTCTCACTCCTTGCAGTCTCTAGGGTCCCCTGGTCTCAAGCATCTTCTTCCAGGGCTGGTTCATGTTATGTGTAACGATGACTCCTTAGAGCAAAGATTAGCAAATGCTGAGGGCCAGCTCTTGTTTCCCTGTGGCCACTGTCACAGCCAGAGCAGGCAAGCAAGGTGCACCACAGACACCAGGTTCCAGGGTTCCCTCCACCCCCAGGTCTTGCTTCCCAGGTGACAGGCTTCCCTCACTGTTGCCAGGGCCTACAATTAGGTGGTGCAGAAATAGCCCGAGGAGGGGGCAGCAGGCCTCTGCTCTTTGTCCTCTTTACCTCCAGGGGACCCTGCACAGCCTGAGATATTTGGTCTCTGGCTCTTCACAGAAAAATGTCTGGGGACCTCCACCCTGGAGGGAAGAGCCTCGCCTTTGGAAACTGGAGAGTCTGACCTTTGCTGAATGATTTGCCACCTTGCAGCTTGTGCTGGAGGAAATGGGGACTATCAGGACCTGGAAATCAAAGTGACTCCTGCAGGCCGCAGCCTCAGGTTGTCACCCTCCCTAATGCTTTGAACTAAAAGGGGCAAAAACATCAGGGGCTTCAGTTGATGTGGGAGAAGTTGGTGATTTTATTCCAGGATGATTTGTTCAAGTTGGGGTGGGACAGAGAGGCAGTGATCTTTACAAAATGAAAGCAGAAGTTTATTTTCACCCACACATTTGGTAGCACAGACTCCAGTTACCATTCTCATAATGACTACAGTTGCTTCACCTCGATCAGGTCCTGACAATGGCATGGGCATAAGGAACAACTCAGCTTTGGCTTCCACGAAGCTTGGTGTTTGACTGAAGCTCCACGTCGTCCATCCTCATCAGGAGAGCTGAGTCCAAGGAGCTCTGCAGCGGCATCAGATAGGACCTCACCCCGAGGGCTGTCAGACTTTCTCCCTCGCTCCCTGTCTCCCATCTCTCTCCCTCTCCTCTTCTTTCCTTTTCCCATCTAAAGCAATTTCAAACCCAGGTGTCCACAGGTTCAGTTCACCCTACTCCATCCTCTTTGGCCCCAGCACAGTGTCTCTTGGTGGCTCCTCTTGTGTTTTCTCCCCACCATCCCCTACTGCAGAGCTGCCCTGTGTGTGATGTGGGGCCTTGGGGGACACCTTCAAATGGGATGTAGTTAAGGTTCATACATGTGTGTGCTTTAAATATAGAGGTGCCATGTTGCGTCTGGATCTTGCTCTCCTTGTCTTTTCCCACAAGCATTTGGGGAAAGCTCCACTCTGTCATGCTAGCCCTAGTCTATTGCCTCTGCTGGTTCCCAGGAATGGGCCCTGGTCCTTCCTGCACATCCTGTCCACACCTCCCAGGTGGCCACCGTCCACTTCCCCAGTCATTTCTCGGTCTGCTCTGTTAGTGTGAGCCATTGCCTGAAGGTGGGCTTCCATGCAGACCATAGACGGTGGCTCTTCACCTTTGTAATCGAAATATTAAAGATTCCAAGGTCCAAGAATTTTCCATAAACCATCAACTTTGACTCATAAATCTTTGTAATCTATTTTCAAATCTAACACATTTTAACATTCATTTTAAAAGAGAAATTTAAAAATCTTAATGACGTGGGAGTGAAGATAGTGGAGGGAATTTGGGTAGCACATCTGGACCCCTCCAAAGCCCACAGAGGAAGCAGTGAGAGGACAGCTCCTGGGGAAATGTGGCTGTTATGGGTTAGATCTGAGGTGTCCCCTGGAAGCTCATGTGTGAGACAGTGCAAGGTCAGTGGTGAACAAGTGGCCTTGAGAGCCTTAACCTAACGGTGCAATAATCCCCTCGTAGGGATTAACTGGGGGGTAGTGGAAGGCAGGTGGGGTGTGGCTGGAGGAGGGGGTCCCTGGGTCCCTATATCTTTAGGGTTCACATTTTGTCTATGGTAAGGGGAGTCCTCTGCTCCCTGGTGCCCTGCCCCCACATGCTTCCCTCTGTCACTCTCTTCCTCCATGATGTTCTGCCTCATCTCAGGCCCCAAGGAATGAAGCTGGGCAACCATGGGCCATCTATAGATGGAGACCTCTGAATCCCAAATAAACATTTCCTCCTCTAATTGTTCTTGTCAGGTCTTTCGGTCTCAATAACAACAACAAAAAAACAGCTGACTAAAACAGGGGCAGTGTCTATATCTAAATACTGGACAGCTTGAGACATAGGGGGGACTTGGAGTGTGCTGACCAGGGCAGAAAATGATGACAAACTTCCCTGACCTCAAACCCTAGCCAGGGTAAAGTCAGTGGGAGGGGCAGCAGAGAGAGAAAGGGAGCGGAAAATACCGTAAGCTCTTCCTCAATTACAGTAAAAGCAAAGCAAGAGAAAACTGGACAGTTAAGACAGTGAAGGGGGTTAAGCAGCTTCAGCCAAACTGTGGGCAGAGGCTGTGCTGGACAGGGTGGCCACTTTGTGCAGTTCATGCCCTGCCTCCCCAGAAGAAATGGAATCAACACAGCTTCTCCCCCTTCAGAGAGCAACAAGAGGAGGCAGAGAAAACGCCCCGGAAATGAGGGGGGGTCTCGGTTTCCACAAAGAAGGAACTCAGAGAGGAAGCAGTGCTAGTTGAAAGGAAGCTTCAGTAAGAAAGCCCCTCTCCTCACAGGGACCTCTGTAGATAGCTGCAATGTCCACTTTCATCTTCCACATGTTACTTTTCATTTGGGATCAACTGATGTCTCCTATTCCTCTATCCTGGGCCCTCAGCCTGTTTGACTGTATGTCTTCTCATGCTTTGAAGTGTCAACTAAAATTCTTCTGACTTCATTTCCCCTTTCAAAGTCTCTCACTGCTCCTACGAGTCCTGCTCTTCCCTCTTGCATTACCTTCTTGTGCCTCAAATCCCCCCACCCATCTATTTCCTCTTTTCAACTTTGTTCACATTATTTGTCTTTATCTTTTATTTTCTCTTTCTTGTTTTCCTTTGCCCAATTATTTTTTCCTCTTCCCTTTTATATAATGTAATAGTAATTTTATATCTTTGATAAATACTTTCTCATTCTACTCCAGAATATTACTACCGTTTTACATCTGGGGTGGGTGGCCAGCTGGAAGTGGTGGCTTACACCACGGCCCGGCAGAGCAAAAGCACTAGCCCAGGAAGAGATCAAAATTCAAAATTCAAAGCACATTTTCCCCCCCAACGCCAGTTGCTCTCCCACGGTCATAAGTTGAACACTCATCCGGTCGATGCCACCTGGGCTTATTTCTAGGCATGTTCAGCCTGATGTCACGAGAGGAGCCTTTCTGATTCTGACTAACCTCTAGGCACCCACGGGCACTCTCTCTATATGTCATTCTGTCTGTGCCTTTCTGTTGGAGGTGACTCTGGGTCCATGGGACCATGCAGGACAGTGTCTTGGGCAGAAGCAGTCCTCAGCTCTCCTTTGCTGGGTGCTGTGTGCACTGAGGTCTCCTTTACATCTCACCTCCTTGGTCTTCCCTCAAGCTGACTTTTCCAGCCGATCCTGGGAAGCTAGCGCCCTGCCTGGAATTCTCACGGGGCCATCTTTTCTCTGCCCTCTAGAGCCAGGTGGCCTGAGGAGCTCATGGCAGCCAGAAAGGGAAAGGGACCCAGGTCTCTTTTCAAACACCAGGAGCCGCACCACCTCACTGACACCACTCAAGACCAAGGGAGGGCAGGACGGGCAGACTGACCGGCACCTGCACGCCCCCCAGGGCACCCTGCACCATCCAGACCATGGCTCGTTAACCCAGAGGAGTTGGAAGGGCTCCTTCTGTTAGGACAACTACTTTGTTTGCTTATTATTCAGGTCAGAACGAAAATCCTGAGATTTAAAGAGCCCAGGATCTTGTGATTACAAACCTTTAAGAGCCGTAGCTTCCATAGTGGACTGATAATGGTCTGGACCCACCTGGGGATTTGAAGACTGAAATGCCCAAGCTTCTAGGGTTGCAGGAGAGTTCAGGAATGAGGACCAGTGGGAAAACACAGAACTAGTGTGACTGCCCACCCCCATCCCAGTGTGCAGTGCCTCTAGAGACTGCAAGTTTGTGGGTGGTGAAATGTGGCTTTTAGAGACCTTCCCCGACCTTCTTCTCGGTCCAAGCACCCAGTTGTTTGGCTCCACTGACTTCCTGTGGTCCCCACCAGAGCAGGAGGGATGTAGAAAATGATCCATCAACCCCAAGGGAGGAACCCCAAGCCATTCCCAGGAAATCAATTGGGCGTAATTAAATAAGCCCCCTTTTCACTTAACAAATGTAATCTTAAAATGTTTACTTGGAGGAAATACTTTAGCATTTTCTGCTAAAGTTAAATCAATTCATTAAAACTTACTTAAGAAACTAGCAGTGCAAAATCTGTGCCTCCTGCACACCAGAGGCGCCTCTGCACCCTAATGGGACAGTGTGCAGACACGCCAGTGAGCCAGCGCAAGGTGTGGACGTGAAAGGGGGGTACAGCTCACTCAGTGGGAGGAAGAAGGACCAGAATTCCCCCCATCTCCTTAGGAGACGAGTGGGCCGCACTCAGGGGCCACGTCTGTGGTGGTACCTGAAGCCCAGCCCACCGGGACTATCTCCTGTGTGTCTGTCATGTGAGAGGCTCTGGTGCAAATCCTGGAGCCCAGCAGACAGGGCCCCAGGAGGGAGGCTGTGACCTTGTCTTGTACCGTCCACACGTCTTTCATTCACTGGGTCTCGTGCTGTCCCAGAGACGTCCTTGGAGTCCTGTGCCATAGTCTTGCTAATCCCCTGCCCTTAAAGTCAGGGGGAGATGGCCCCTGGGACAGGGACCCCTTCACTCTGGTGGGCTAAGCCTTTTCACATAAGTTGACTCAGACAATCCCGAGGCAGCCCCTTTGGAGAGCAAAGTGGGAATGATCCCCAAGGCTTTGGGGGTGCAGGGACAGATGAAATCTACACCTATGTGCTCAGCCTCAAGGCCAAGTGATCAGAATGCCCTGGGGACCGCTGGAGGAAGCCTCTGTTTCCAGAAGATTCCTCAGGGAGTCCTTTGGCAGCTGAGAGGCGGGAGTCAGCACAGCAGCCCTCTGCTCAGCTTTGTAGCAGGGTGGGGTAGGGCAGGACCAGGCTGTGACCCCTGCACGAGTGTCCCCTGGTGCCCATGGGCTGGGCTCTGCAGGGACACAGTCCTTCCCTCGTGCCCTGTGGTGTGGACACTGGCCTTGGTCTCCCCGGGGAGCAAGATCTGATCTCATGCTGCACTGTTTCTGATCCATAGCTGGAGGAGTCCACCGTGTCCTTTCCAGATTCAAGTATTTCTTTTAAAATTTAAATTTAAAAGTGGAATTTGGAGCCCGATCCCACAATATGTAGATCGGAGCCAACTTTTTCTTCTATCAGACGCAGAGTCTCTGATTTGATATCAAGCTCCTTGGTCCATTTAGAGTTAACTTTTGTGCATGGCGAGAGGAAGGGATTCAGTTTCATTTTTTTGCATATGGATTTCCAGTTTTCCCAACACCATTTGTTGAAGATGCTATCCTTCCTCCATTGCATGCTTTTTTTTTTATCAAATATAAGATAGTTGTAACTTTGTGGATTAGTCTCTGTGTCCTCTATTCTATACCATTGGTCCACTTGCCTGTTTTGGTACCAGTACCATGCTGTTTTTGTCACTATTGCTCTGTAATATAGTTTGAAATCTGGTATCGCTATACCGCCTGATTCACACTTCCTGCTTAAAATTGCTTTTGCTATTCTGGGTCTTTTATTTTTCCATATGAATTTCATGATTGCTTTATCTATTTCTACAAGAAATGCCATTGGGATTTTGATTGGCATTGCATTAAACCTATAGAGAACTTTTGGTAATATCGCCATTTTGATAATGTTAGTTCTGCCTATCCATGAACAGGGTATATTTTTCCATCTTCTAAGATCTTCTTCTACTTCTCTTTTTAGGGTTCTGTAGTTTTCATTGTATAAATCTTTCACCTCTTTTGTTAGGTTGATTCCTTAATAGGACACCCATAGCACAAGAGTTAATAACAAGAATCAACAAATGGGACTTACTTAAACTAAAAAGTTTTTTCTCAGCAAGAGAAACAATAAGAGAGGTAAATAGGGAGCCTACATCCTGGGAACAAATTTTTACTCCTCACACTTCAGATAGAGCCCTAATATCCAGAGTATACAAAGAACTCAAAAAATTAGACAATAAGATAACAAATAACCCAATCAACAAGTGGGCCAAGGATCTGAACAGACACTTCTCAGAGGAGGACATACAATCAATCAACAAGTACATGAAAAAATGCTCAACATCTCTAGCAGTCAGAGAAATGCAAATCAAAACCACCCTAAGATACCATCTCACTCCAGTAAGATTGGCAGCCACTATGAAGTGCTGGCGAGGATGTGGAGAAAAGGGTACTCTTGTACATTGCTGGTGGGACTGCAAATTGGTGCGGCCAATTTGGAAAGCAGTTTGGAGATTCCTGGGAAAGCTGGGAGTGGAACCACCATTTGACCCTGCTATTGCCCTTCTCGGGCTATTCCCTGAAGACCTTAAAAGAGCATGCTACAGGGATGCTGCCACATCGATGTTCATAGCAGCACAATTCACAATAGCTAGACTGTGGAACCAACCCAGATGCCCTTCAATAGATGAATGGATAAAAAAAATGTGGCATCTATACACAATGGAGTACTATGCAGCAATAAAAATGACAAAATCATAGAATTTGCAGGGAAATGGATGGCACTAGAGCAGATTATGCTTAGTGAAGCTAGTCAATCCCTAAAAAACAAATACCAAATGTCTTCTTTGATATAATGAGAGCAACTATGAACAGAGCAAGGAGGAAGAGCAGGAAGAAAAGACTAACATTAAACAGAGTCATGAGATGAGAGGGAAAGGAAGAGTAAAGGGAAATTGCATGGAAATGAAGGGAGACCCTCATTGCTATACAAAATTACATATAAGAGGTTGTGAGGGGAATGGGAAAATAAACAAGGAGAGTAATGAATTACAGTAGATGGGGTAGAGAGAGAAGATGGGAGGGGAGGGGAGGGGGGATAATAGGGGATAGGAAAGGTAGCAGAATACAACAATTACTAATGGGGCATTATGTAAAATTGTGGATGTGTAACCAACATGATTCTGCAATCTGCATTTGGGGTAAAATTGGGAGTTCATAACCCACTTCAATCTAATGTATGAAATATGATATGTCAAGAGCTTTGTAATGTTGTGAACAACCAATAAAAAAATAAAAAATTAAAAAAAAAATAAATAAATTTAAAAGTGGTTACACTTTCTGCTGTTTGCCCATTAAAATAGCATCGTGATAAACAACTGTAAGTCAGAAAGAGAATGATCTCATTGCCCAGCCATCCATCCCAATGTGCTTATTGTCGGTGCACATGGTTTTAGTAGTGAGTGTGTCTGTGGGAGTGCAGATGTTCATGTGTGCATGTGTGTAGGTGTGTGTGTGTGTGCATGTATGTGTATATGTGTGTGTGCACACAGGTGTGTGCATATATGTGCATGCAGGTGTGTAGGTGTGTGTGTGCATGCAGGTGTATCAGTGAGTGTGCAGTTGTGTATGCATGCATGTATGTCTGTATGTGTGTGCAGGTGTGTGTGAATGCAGGTATATGTGTGTGTGTGCACATATGTGCATGCTGAGCAGGCATGTCTCTCTCTGCATGCTCCTTCACGTGGGTGTGTCCTCAGCTTCCCGAGCTGCTGAACCAGACCTGCTGCATTTACCCCAGAGATGCTGCGCTCCCCTCGTGTGGTTGTTCCAGAGGCTGAGCACACCCCTGGCCACCAGCATCTGTGGTGTGGCAGTCTCCCCTTCTCTCCACAGTGCCCCAGTAGGCACACTTCAACATTTGTCCTTTTTATTGTTTGCACAGATGTTTTTTTGTGGGATTATCTAGAAGTCTAATTGTGAGGTCAGAGAATATGACAGTTTAGAATATGTGCATATATTTTGAAATATGTTCATATAGCTGTGTAAATGTAACTGCATGATACATATACATACCTACCAGAAGAATGGGTTCTTAAATAATCCAACGTGTGTGTGTGTGTGTGTTTGTGTGTGTGTGAGATGACCACTGCCATTCTTACCTCCAGGTAATTAGCATATTCCTAGTCCCATCACCAGTACCTTCCTGCACACTTTGGTCAGAAATCACTAGTTCAGGTCCTTGAAGCTGTTTTGACTGCATGGTGACCAATGCCCTTGGTCTCTGTGAGGTTCATGTGTCCCCCGCCCCTGTCATCTGCAGTGCCTGGCACCTTCTCATACCTCTGTCCAAGGGTGCCCTCCCCTCCCTGTGTGATGGGCCCCTGTGCATTTCCCTGTCTCTGTCCACCTGCCCATGTAGCCCTCACCTCCTGCTCATCTTCTTCATCTCTCAAAGTGATCCTTGTCCCCGGGCATGCGCCCATCTCTGCAGCAGATCCTCTTTGACTGACTTTTTAGGAAGCATCAGGCTCAGGGCCCTGCAGGCAACATGTGTACAGGGCAGGCACGTACCTCTGTACCACGAACTGCCATTGACTCTTCCAGTGGCCTTCAGGGAGCAAGCTGCTTGCTTAGGGAAGCTTGTGCTGGACTTTTATCACCAAAAGAAGCTGCCACCACATTTGTCCTGCCTCCTATACTCCAGCCAACACTTGTGTGGTGTGTAGCTTTGTGTTTCATAACGGATGACTGAAACAGGGCAGAGGTGCTGACAACCGCTGCCCACGCAGCAGGCCTACCCTGCACAGCCCGCATCCTCCCCAGCAACGGGCAGCTTTGGGGCCTTGGCCGTTCTGGTGTTAATCAGCGTCCACCACGCCCTTCCCACACAGCATGCCATGCAGGCGTGCCATGGTCTGCCCAGGCCGGGGTGCTTCTGCAGCACAGACACGGCTTTCCTGAGGGTCCTGTGGGAGGAAGGTTCTCCCAGGCTAGACGGAGACGTGGCAGCAGAGCCATGGTGTGGAGCCAAACCAACCCCACAAGGAGGTGATCAGATGGCATTGAGGTGCTCCTGGGAAATGGGCTGAGAATGGCCAGGCACAGGCTGGAAGGAAGCTTGGTCTGCCTTAAAAATACCTTCCAACTTTCCCTGGTGGAAGGACACATGGCAGGTGGGTGAGAGCTAGTCAGACACCACCCGGGTGGACCTCCACTTACTAGTGATGAGTCCTTGGAAGGCCACCTGACCTGAGGCCACTTCCCTGGCACAGACCCGACTTTCTCATCTCAAGTGTCTCTGGCCGAGGAGTTACGAACACTTGACTCACAGCCTTTGAAGCCTGGCCACCGTGGCACTGGAGCAGATGAGGTGGACACAGCCTCATCACACGCTTTGGTTTTAATAAATACATGGCCTTGAACACTACCCAGGTAGTTTTATTTTGTATCACACATTTTAACCAAACTTCTTTAAATGATTTAGTTAGAATGAAAAAGACAGCAATCAGGCCGTTTACCTCTTCTGATTTTCCCACTCAGCCGTACCTTAAATTACTCCAATATTTTTCATCTACCACAGAAATAAATAAAAGGTTGCATCTAGCATTTAGGTCACATTGAGATTTTCTGTCTCAATAAAAGTGATAGTTGTCTAAGAAATCCTTCCAGGCAATTATAAATATGTCAAAATAAAGTAAAAGAGTGGCGTTGGAGACTGTGCCCATGGTAGTCATTGGAAAGCAGCCGTAAGTGTCCTGTACCTGTGATTAAACACCCCTTCCCCACGGACACTCCCACGGATGAGCTGAAGCTGACCTGGCCCTGGTCCCATTTTGAGAAACTCATTATGAAGAAAGGCATTTTTTTTTTCCTAAGCAAAGTTTTCAAGGAGATCGGAAATGAAAAATAGCAGTAATGTTTTTATAATATAAGTTTGGCTTCCAGGGAAATATGAGAGAGGGAAATCCCCCCTAGCCTCAGGATGTGCAAGTCCAGTCTGTGGAATGCTGGGGTTTTAGGTGGAAGATTTATGGAGGTCAGAAGAACTGGGAAAATTTAAACTGGCATTAATAAGAAAATTATCAATGTAGTAAATTTACTATACAGAGAATAGAGAGGAGCCTCCATATAAAAGAGGCTCGACTTTCAAAGGTCTGCATTCCTAGTGGCTGGTGCTGGATTTTCCTAGCAAGGGTGAGTTCTTGGTGTGCCCTGTGGGAAGTGGCCTGTCCATGGGGTTTCAAGGGAACTGGACCACTCTGGAGGAAGATAAACATGTTGTGGTTAGGGTGACCACCTCTCTGCAGCTAACCAGAACTGAGGATCCTATGACAAAGTCAAGAAAGTTCTGGACCTGCTGGGGTGGTCGGGCAGCCTGTCTCAACCCTTGGGCAGATTCCTCGGGCCAGAGCACCAAGCACAGGCAGGTGACCCTCAGGCCTCCCCACCTAGGAGCACCTGGGAGGAGCTGCCAGGATCGACTGGGGGCCAGGGGATATCCTCACTCTGGACTGACCCGAGCTCTAGGGATCTGGAGAGTTCATGGCCCTGGGAGGAAGAGAACCCTAAACAGAGCCAGATTTGATTTACTGCCAAACCAGATGGATGGAGCAAAGTTATATCAGATGACATTAAGATAAAAAAAGAAATGTGACATGAACTGCCCTTTAGCACACGGTACACTTATTGTTAAAATAAGTGCTGAATTAGTTTAAATAGGGAGAGGAGAAATACACATCTCTGCAAAGACTACTTAGAGGATGAAATGGAGGGCATGTGCCTGGTCCTTCCCAGTTCCTCCTCCCTGTGTCAAATGGCCCTGGGACCAACACAAGTAATTTAGAAGCTTGTTCCAGAAAATGCCCACTCCTGAAAGATTAAACTGCGAACCAGCCAAACGGCTTTCTTATCAGGACCTACAGCTTGCTCAGTGGGACTTGCTATAAGATCTCCCATCACTGTGCCTCCCATCTAAAGCCTGAGGGGAGGAACAGGCTTCTCTCTGGACCCCAGGATCGCCGATCTGCACACCCTTGGTTCTCAGTGAGACCGGGGCTGGAACAGCAAGGAGCTGTCCTCTGATGACCTTTCTCATGCCTCAGCAGGGCCAGGCCCCAGCAGAAAGGATTCCCGCATTCTGAAGCCTAAATTCTCATCCATCCAGCCCCGGTATCAGACCTAAGCTCCTTGGAGACACACAGAGAACTGCAGTCCCTTGGTGACGTGCTGTGATGTAGACATGCACATTCAACCTGAAGGACTCTTCCTTTAGCAGCCCCAGAGAGGCCTCAGGGGCTCTGAGAGTCTCAGAGAGTCCCTGAGCCTCATAAGTGAGACATCTTTCCTCAAAAGGCCCAGGAAAGGCCAGTGGAAACCTGGAGGCAAGGCCATGCAATAAGGATCTGCATAGATCTTGCTTCTGTGGACCAGGGTCAGGTCCCGCTGGGCTTCCCAAGTTCCCGGCCTGCACAGCAGGTGTGTGGACAGCCCAAGAGCCTGCCTTGGGCCCAATCCCCAGGAGCACCCTGCCCTGCAAGGCCCACCTCTCAGGCAGCCCAGGTGCAAATCCTGTAAGCACTGGCCTGATGGCCCTTCCTGAAGCTCCTTGTAGAGATGTCCTTCCTCACTGCGGAAGTCCAGGGTGCTCAGCTCTGCTTGGTCAGTTCATCTTTCTGCCAGTCCTTCCGGTGATCGGACAGCAGGGAGGCGTATTCCTGGGGTTCACAGTCACTCACATGCTCTCAGACAGCAGTGTTACGGAAGGAGGAGGAGCAGGTGTCTCCTGGCTTCTCTGATACCTGGACACCAGCAGCTGTGAGCGTGGACATCTTGAAATCAGTAAAGCCACGCAGTGGGAAATTGGCATCAGGTATTTTCTTTTCATTTGGTGGAACTTGGGGGCAGAAAGAATCTCACTGGGTTCAGCTGTTTCATAGAGATATTTCTCGTGAATAACTGGCTTTATTTTTATTTTGAAGCTACAAAAAATAACCCCTGTTTTTAGAATAACAGGACAAGGACATTTATAAAGGCGAATTTACTAGGAATTACATAAGAACGTGGAAGTCATTTTTCTCTGGGGAGACCAGAGGCTTTGAATTCTTTTCTATTTATATGCAAATGTCAGATTCCAGAGGAGATTGCTTTTATTTATTTATTTATTTTTACAATACTGAAATCATATTTACTTCACAAAGTTCAGATGAGCGGAATCCCGATTTGAGAACAAGGCTGCTGTTCCGAGATCTGGTTTAGAAAATCCATTTCTGCATCCAAATGTGCTCTTTCAGTCTGCACAGAGCCCACATTACTCATCTTAATTTTCCTATGTATATATAAATTACTCTCTTTTTTTCCCACGAGGATATGATGATTTATTGATTTTTTAAAATCAGAGTTGAATTTTCAAAGAAGCACCAGCTGGCCCTCTGGCTATGCAGCCCGGCCCCCCTCGGCCTCCTCCCCTCCCACTGGCTTCCCCTAGCTGGTCTCTTCCTTGACAGCCCCTTTATCTGATCGCCTCCATTCTTACTATATTTTTAATCCTTTCTGGGAGAGCAGCTTGCCATTTCAAGGATTGCTAATTGTATTCTTAATTATCGGCTGCCTAATGAGATATTACAAAACAATTTGGTCCCCTCAGCGAGAGGAGTGACCAGAGGATAATTGCCATTTGGGGACAGCGTTCTTAACTTCTAACTTCCTTGCTGCACAGAAGAGCTTCTGCGAAGAGAGCTATTCAGAAGGAAGTAGGTAACTGCAGGGGAGCGATGAGGCCCTGAGCTTTTGACTGCTGGTTCAATTCTGCTTTCAAATTTAGAAAGGCCAGGAAAATCTGAGCAGGTGCTGAGGCTTCAGCTCTGGATCTCAGTTCACCCTGGTCAGTCGACTGCATCTGGGCCTCGTTCAGAGCTCCTGGCAGCTGTGCTAACATGCCATGCCTCAGAGGAGAGGTGGCCTAAGAAGGCAATTGCTTGACCCTCTGTTTTTCAGGACTGTTATTAACACTGCACAAAATTTGCTTTGTTCTCCTTCGTTTTTTTCCTGGGCCATTGCTCATTAGCTAGGCTCCTTCCCTCCAGGTGATAAGTGAGGGGCGAATCCATTTGGAATGGATGAACATTAGCCAGACACCAGCTCAGTGACTTGCCTGCAAATGCTGTGGCTGGTGCGCTGCCCGTTTTAATTTAATCGATACCTGAACTCACCTCTCACACACTGAGGCAGGAGGAGAGCCCTGCTGGGAGTGACAGAGACCCTGGGATTGCAGAGATCATCTGATGGCCTGCTCCAACCCCCAGGCAGTGGACACCTTCTGGCAGTGGACACCTTCTCTGGGCTTACCTACAGCCGCTGGTGTAAAGAACAACCCACAGGTGATATTCCCTGCTGTTGATGTTTAAGCTTTTTGATTGTTGACATCATAGTCAGTGGTTTTTAACATCAGAATCACCTGGAAACCTTGAGGAACAAAAACTGCTGGAGTCGCCAGGTTTCCAATGTGTTGAGACTGGGACCTGAGATGATGCACTGGACAGGTCCCCACGAAGACTGTGGGTCCAGAGGCTACAGGAAACCACAGCTGTGTGCTATGAGGAATGCTCCTGTCCGTCATGAAGAAATCCTTCTGGCAGATGCAGGGAGCTCAAGTTGTCACCCCACACACAACCCATTTATCCGGGCTGCACTGATCTGCACAGGTTCTTTGCAGCCCTGATAAGCACAATCCATCAGCAGGAGACACAGTGGGGCCAGGTGGTGGGGAGAAGGCACCAGGAGGGTTTATCTTGTAGGGATGCTGCAGGGAGACAGTGCTTTGGCCACAGAATGCTATTTTATTCTGCATTTTTCCTTCTCTCATCTGCTTTATGTACCATGTTTACATGTGCACATCTGGTTTATTCCTGGGTGGCTGTTGATGAATATAGACCCACCATCCGTTTTCCAAACCCTGTGGGTCCAGCTAAAGTTCAGGATTTAAAAGTTGCTCGGAGTTTACAAGTAACACATTTATCAACCACGCCGTCAGGCGCCCAGGGAGGTCTGGGGCAGCACTGAATAATCAAGAGCCATAATGAGGGGTCAGCAAGTCATTCGGGAATTTACACTCAGTGGCACAAATAAAACAAGAGCCTCGTGCCAGTGCAGCTCAGGTTTTGCTGCCTAATGAGCTTTGGGATAAAAACACAAACACCCCTGTCCCCAAGTACAGCCCTTTGGTCATCAGAGATTTTTTAATTTCAGGGAAATAGGAAGAGATTATGGACCTGAATCTCACATTTTATTTTCCAGTTTCCTGTGGGTGGACACGTTTGTTGGTCATTGACAAATAATGCCTCAATGGACATTCTTATATCTGGGCCTATACAGTCCCCCTGGGCAGAGGCTTTGTGCTCTTGGGGACATCTCACATAGAATATGTTCTGGTGGCCATTTCAACCCAACACCAATGCTTTGATGTGGACAGTAACTTAGGGTTTGAGGTTTGCTTCACAGTTGCCTAGTAGAATATTCCAGAATGAGGAATTCTTCTATTACCTATCCTCTCTAGTGTGTAACTGCTGGGCACATAACGGCTATTCAGAAATTGAAATAAGGCTTGCTCGAAGAAGGAATTAAATTTTTAATTGTGTTTAATTTCAATTAATTAAAATTTAAGTAGCCAAGTGTTGGTCTAAAACTTTTTCTGTATGAGGAATGTGAAAAAAGCAAATGTCAACAGCAAAAATAAAATTATTCTGAAAACAAGGAAAAGTGTTCATCTCTAAACCTGAAAGAGGGCAAAAATTGGTTCCTTGATGTATAATTTGGTGGGTGGCAGAGCTTATTTTTACCCCATTTAGGAAAAATTCAAGTGCATTTGAAGTAACCCTTTGACATCTTAAATGAATCCAGAGATTTACAAGAAGTTTAAGTCAGCAAGTCAATTACACCTCAGTGTCAATGAGTTCACAGTTTCTCTCCGGCAGCACACGCTCTTTTAAAGCACCCTTGAGGGAAACATGTTCATGGTGTAATTTCAGGCACAATAACATAGTGGTTCCTGTGAATGGTCACGGGATCTGTTCAGGAGACCCAGAGGTCACCAACCACCCAGGATGCTCGATTCCCTCATTAAAACATAGCATCTGCACAAAACCCAAGCAGACCCTCCCGTAAACCTCAAGTCATCTCTAAATGGCATACATATGTGTGTGTGTGTGTGTGTGTATACAAATAATGTTTGTGTGCATATAACATGTATGCATGCACACACACAAACCACACACACACACACACACACACACACACACACACTCACACATACACCTAATTCAATGTAAATGCCCTGTCAGTGGTCGCTGGATTCTGAGGAAAAATGACAAGAAAAATAAAGTCTGGAGTATTTAGAATGGATTCTTTTCCCCAAACATTTTCACTTCCTGGTTGGTAGACTCCATGAGTGTGGAGCCCTGGATCAGAGGGACCAACGTATTTTCATCTGAACAGGAGCCACCAAAACAGCTGAGTTTTCAGAAGCGATGGAGCGATGTGGAGTTAGGTGTTGCTGAAGGCACTCTCTGGACCCTGACACTGCACTGCACACATGGTCACAACCACTGATGGGGAGGAGGGAGACCTCCAAAGGAGACCCCCGCTCTAACATTGGCAGAACAGGCCATGCAGGAATGGTGGGAATGGGGTCCGATAGAGGCAACAGCAGCTTGCAGGGTGCAGGGGGGTCCCCACTTTCTGAAGAAGAAAAGACCTGATCCCTACAGTGACAGTCCCTAAGAGCAGCCGGACTCAGGTACTGCATCCCCCAGAATGGCCAGGACTCCTGAGCTTCCAAGAGGAGATGGCTCGGCCAGGGAGACCCTGGAGGGCTGACTTGAGGGAGCAGAGCCCCTCTGTTCAGAGGCCCCTCGGTGTGTAATGGGGTGGTTAAGACTAAGGTAAGAGGTGACGCCCACGAGGGGCACTTTTACAACAGCTCCAGGCTCATTCTTTGCCATCATTTGGATCTTAAATGTCCCACAGAGGCCCCTGTGTCACAGCCATAGTCCCCATCTTGGTGCTATTGGGAGATGGTAGAAACTTTGGGATGTGGGGTCTAGCGGGAGGTTCTAGGTTGTTAGGGACATGCACCAGAAGTGGGTAGTTAGACTTTGCTTGCTTTCCTTCCTCTCTTGCTCTGTGGCCATGAGGGGAGTGGTTTTACTGCCTTCATGGTGTCCCTCCTCACCACATTTTCAAAGACAGTGGGGTCTGTTGATTATGAGCTGAAGCCTCCAAAACTGTGAGCCAAAATAAACCTTTTTTCTTCACAAGTTGGTTATCTCAGGTAGTTGTTGCAGTAACAGAAAGCTGTCTGATACATTTTGGTCATGCAGGGAGATAACCAATCTGCTGGCATCTTCTTGTCCAAGGAAAACTTCTTTTAGATTTTCACTTTTAATTATATAAATGTTCATTGCCTCAAACAGCAAGTTCTGATGGTGATAACCATCACCATCATTTAAAACTCTGGGCTCCTGCTATCATCCAGTTGCCATGGAGAAGGCTACAAAAAAAATAGAAGGATCCTTTGATGACAGTGCTTGTATTCCACTGGATTAGCAAGAGGTCTTACCTATTCCTCCACCATGCACAAGATGGCTGCTGGAAAGAGGGCATTATTTTGCAAAATGGATCTAATGCCCCCTGGAAGTGAAAGTGGATCCCCTGGGTCCTGACCTCTCAGATTTGGAGTTCAAAACAGACAGATAAAGAAGGACCAGAAGGTCAAGATCAAGGAAGAGGCAAGGACAATTAATTTCATAAAATAAAGGAACCTGTGAACAGAGTAGGCCGAGGATGACAAATGAGCTCAACCCCAGGCCACAGCGAGGTTGCTTTCCCATGGCTGGTGCAGGGTACCAGGTGGTGCCTCACTCAAGCAATATCTAGACATGAACCACAAAGCAGTCTAACCTCATGCCCAGCAAGGGTCCTGCAGCCACAGAGCATTGCAGCTGCAGATTGTCATTGGCCACAGTTGGACAGTGACACTGGGGTCAGCATGGAGCAGTGGCAGCAGGAGACTGATGGGAGGCCATTTCTTTCCTTCTTAGCATTGAAAGGCAAACGGATTTCTGTTGGACTCTATTAAACCAAGTTGTTGAGAAATTTGATGTAGGAGGAAGAGGCAAGAGGAAGGCTCTGGAACTCCCCCTAATGAGGTTGGGGCCATATGGCAACACTGTAATGAAATAACAAGGATCACTTATGTAGCACTTATTTCATTTTCCCACACAAACAGCACCCTAACATTATTCAGGTGTCCAAAGAAGCTGCAAATATGAATCGCATTTGGTCTCTCCCTTTGGGCTAATTGCAATGGCGTCTGCCTGTGCTTGGTCTAGGGGAGTCTATGCACCTGATTCTGTCAATGATCCATGAAAAAATTTTGGGCAGCTTCAGGGGAGTTCCATGAGAAGGGAGAGAGGCCAGAGGTGGGTGGAAATCCCTCTGTTTTCCCTCCTCTTCCTGCTCTCCTGGAAGGATGTGAGGCTTGAAGCCATTGAGCCATTTTTAGTCAGTAGGAAACCAGCCAAGGAAATCAGGAATATGTGATGGAGGTCTCCCGCTGCAGTGTGGAGCCGCGGGCAGCCCAGGACTGCTGGGGCTTCCCATTTTGCTTTGGGGTGATTATGTGTCTTCACCCATGGGCACACTTTAGTTTTCTTACTATAATACAGAGGCATACAGTTTCCACAGACTAGGTTTCCCAGGGACACATCCTCAAAGCAGCACAGGTGACAGGTTGCATCACAATTTCCCTTAAGAAACTTACTTTCAAATAAGCACTTTCAGATCCCTATCCTTAGCTCTCCAGTGAGTTCCATTATGGGGAAGAAACAGCCTAGAACTCCTCCCCTTCCCAGTTTCTGACACACAGGGCCTGCCCCCAAACATGCGTTTTAAAAATGATCTAAACTGCGGTTTCATTCTTCTAAGAACATTAAAGAAAATTGTTAGCAAGTACAAATGCAGGCTGAATCCTCAACACAGGCACAGAGATTTTCAGAGGCCCATAGGAAACGACTCTGGGAGTGGTAGTCCTTCCCAACCCATTACTACAGAGCCCTGTGCAGATTCCTCCAAACCTTCAATGTTTAAAAAAAAATGGTCGATACCTGCTGCAGCAATCACTCATGTTTGATTGATTGTGTGTCTTTGAAGGTGAAAAAGTACAAATAGCTTGAAAGGAAGAAATACACAGAGGAGCGATCGATCTGATTTACCTATTCCAGCAGCAAGCCAGGCATTGAGCAGCAGCGTGGGGAGAAACATTGTGAAGAGACGAGTGGTGGCAAGGACTTGAGCAAGAGTGTATCTGAGCATGCAGAGTCCAGGCATCCAGTGGCCAAGACGGCATGAGCAGGGGCTCAGGCTTCTTCATGGATTCTGGATACAGAGCCGCGGTCCCTTCATCTCCAAGTCCATGAGGACAAAAGAGACAGGACAATGTCTAGAAATGGATACCTGGGTTTGGGGCTCACAGCTGGCTCCCCAGGAGGAAGGTAAAATAGCAGCAGGGAGGGCCACTCAGAGAAAGGCACTTCCACCCTGGCCCAGTAGCTGGACATTGTATGACAATGACCTGAGCATGACAATTGAGTCCTAAGCACTGACTGCTATGGAGACTTCAGAACATGAAAATGTGTGAGAGGGACCATGACCTTTCACTCATGATTCATAAAAAACCCAGACAGCACCTTTGACTTTCTCTGCTGTTTTATGCAAAGGACTTTGAGATGGAGACAGAGGATGAAGTCACTAAGAAAGAGACAAAGACACACTCATGAGGTTTGCAAGGGAAGTCCCAGCATTGTTCTGTGGCCTTATGGACCACCCGACCTGCATCTCTGCCCCAAGTGACATGATCCAGGGGGCTCAACCTCATTAGGCAGAGCGTGCTTGATTTGGAGGGGCCTCCTGCTTTTCTTCTTTCCTAGTAAAGAAAATTACTAGGCAAGGAGCAGGAGAATATTACTGGAATAGGAACGGTTCATTCCATGGCCACCTGATGCTTTCAAAAAAACAAGAAAAAACAAAGGAACCCTCTAATGAGAAATGGTGGCGAGTTCCTTCCCTTGGGCCAAGTGGAGAGATGTCACTGAAGGAGGCACACAACTGGTCATGGGAGGACCTGGGTGCAGGCCAGGTGAACTCATGCTGTCTGGCTCCCGGGGCCAGACTCTTCACTCTGTGTCCCTGGGGGCTATAATTTCAGCAGAAGGACACAGTGCCCAGAAGTGCCCAGAAGTGCCCAGGACCATGATAGTAAAACCAGGAGAGACTGCCAAGGAGGGTGAGTCAGAGAAGCTGGAAAGGTCAGGAGCTGGTTGTGCCTCCTGATCCAACCAGTAGAACTGGGATGTCCGCCGTCGGTCCTGACATGCTATTGATGAGCCCCCTTCACGTATGTGCTGGTTTGGTTGATGACTGATATGATCACACTTGGCTTAGGGATCCAGACCTAAGAGAACCCAAATTTCTGGTGCCTTCATTTCCAGCCATTGCATAATTAGTGTTTAGCTTTCTTCGTGGGGTCACCAGTGCTGAGAACCTCAGTTCTATAAAGGAAAAGAGAAGGATTGGGGAAGCAGTTGTCAACCACACCTGAAAGTGATCCAGGAATTAACTCTTTGTGGAAACAGTGGGTAGGAACCTGCCTTGGTGATAATAGTGGGGCACGAAGGGCACACTCTGGATGGAGAGGGTGTTCCGGGAGGATCCGGTTGTGCTCTGTGTGCTTTCCAGAGCCTGCCTCTTTGAGCTAATTACTGTCTGCCAATAAATGACAGATATTCAGAAAAAAAAAAAACACCCCCAGTTCAAGGGCACAGAACAGAAATGAGGCAGTGAACATCTCAAGGGTCCACTAGCATAGGAGGCTCAGGAGAATCTTACAAACCCGACATCAGGTTTGGTGATTCAGAAGCAGAGCTGGAAGGACTTGAGGCAGACTGATGCTTAAACAGCACTTTCTGAATGGCCCGAGTTCTGAGCGATTGAGATCAGAACTCAGGAGGGTCTGGTTTGGTGAAATGAGGGCCTTTCTCAAGCTAGCACTCTGTGTGTGTGTGTGTGTGTGTGTGTGTGTGTGTGTGTGTGTGTGTGTGTGTGTGTAAGAACCAGTACTTATGTGAACATCTGAAATTCCGGGCATGTGTCCCTCACCCCCTAAAGCAATGCTACCTTGAGCAGCGTTTTTCATCTGATGATAGACACCAAGCTGTAGTCCAAGGTGTCCTAAGAAATGCAGGTTCTAAAGGTTGGAAAGTGCTCCTGAGATCTCAGCAACATGTGCATGTACCCAAAACCCTGACGGAAGTAACTGGTTTTATTCTTCCCTGGATTTCATCCTGATTCTGGAACTGCTCCATCACCAGACTGCTCTGGGGCATGGAATCTGAACTCGCCTCAGTGGGCATGTGACCGGGGCTGGCCAATTAGTGTGCACCATCCAGTTGGCAGCTGAGATCCTGCAGGTGTGGTCCTGTGACCCGGCCCAGGGCGCTTGCTCCATCCTGCCCAGGCACTGAGCCCTGTGGGCAGTGCAGTAGTTCATTGCTGCCACCTGGAGATGCCAGCCTGCCCTTCGCAGCCCTGGCTGTAGAGCTGAGCCACTCTCTGAATCATCAGGTTCCTGATGAAATAGGAGCCAGGGCTCCAACATCGATGATGGACAGCTGTTTTCTGATGATGGCTTAATTACATAAACCCTGTTAGGTACTGATTTTCCCTGCTGAGTTTCAGCACATGAATTAGCAGTGCCTTCCCAAGGAAACTCAAGTTCAGCCTGGCAAACAGGGTCCTGGGTCTTCAGTGGTGAAGGTCCCCCAATCTCTTCTGTCTGGAGGTGGCCCTGTGGGGTTCCTGTTGGGTGCACATTTCCCAAGTCCAGGAGTGGAGGGAGTGCAGTCCTGTTGGGGTCTTTATGAAAGTAGGGGCTGGTGTCATGGCCCAGGGGGGCTGCTGCCCCTCTGGCTGACTCTGAAGAATCCTCTCTGGCATCAAGGCAGAGCCCAAGACCCTTGCCCCCTGCTGACCCCACAAAGACCTTCCTTCAGCCAAGACCACCTAGGGAGTGCTTCTTTCCCTTGCCTCAACAGGTTTCCAAGTACACCATGATAAAGCAATGCACTGCAAAGCAGACCTGGGAGCTACTTATCTTGCATAACTGACACCTTATACCTACAAACAGCAGTTCCTCCAGTTCCTAACCCAGCCCCTAAAAACCAACATTTACTCTCTGCTTCCATGGGTTTATTTTAGATGCCTCCAGTGACACCTGCAGCATTTGTCCTTCCATGTCTGGTCATTTGGCTTAGCTCTAGGTTCATACGTGTTGTGATTTGGTGACAAGCCTAGAAATGGAGGGTGCCAGGTAACCAGTGCAAGGTCTGCACCAAGAAGCAGAAACTTCAAGGGAGATGGGAGCTACAGAGGGATGTTGAACAGAAGTATCACAAGGGAATGTCTGTGCTCTAGGGCTGCCACTCTGGCTGCTGGCTGGAAATTGGATATTAGTGTGACTCCAGCTGACCCCCGAAGAGCACCCCAAGTGCTTTAAATTGCTGAGTTATATTGACTTATTTCAATATATCCTTTTAGAGAGTCACTCCCATTTCACAAGTTAGGAAAATGGGGAGCAGAGAAGTGAGTTAACTTGCCCAGCCTCAAACAACCACTAGGGGTAGAGCCAGAACCACCCTAGAGTGGCCCCAGTGTCTTTGCTGTTAACTGCAATGATCAACTTTAGGAAACTGTTTGCACTAGGAATCTGCTTATCCTGGGCAGAGAGTCCCCTGAAGGAACACAGATTCCTGCAGAAGCCATTCGAATTCAGACCCGTACACAGGGAAAGTTCAGAAAAAATAAGTCCCTAATTAAGAGTGGAAGCAATGGTTCTGCTGGGCATGGCTGGTGTGTCAGATGACATGCGCAGCTCTTGAACATCAGTGTGCTGCTGTGATCGGCAGAACAACTCTGGTGTTACAGAGCTGATTGTTGCCATTTTATAGATGAGGAATCTGAAGCCCAGAGAAGTTAAGTAACCTGCCCAAGGTCACAACGACTTAGATCACAGAGTGGTCTTCCCTGAAATTTTCCCTTATGTCAGGAAGGATCCAGGGTCAGGTAAGAAGGAAGATCTAAGAAAAGGAGAGGTGAGACTAAGCTGTTCACAGTCCATCCAGAAACAGAAATGACAAAATAGGTGAGCTTAAAAGGAACCCACCGGACACCATCTCTGTAAATTGGAGGCCATTGGTCTCCTTTTTCAAAATATGTTTTTGTTGTGCAGTAGAGTTGGGCACAGCGGTGGGTTCATTTTGACATCAATATACAAGCATGGAGTATCATTTGCTTCATTTCAAATACCTTCCCCGTCTCTCCCCTCCTCCCTCTCCTGTTCCTTTTCCTCTATTGGTCTTTCTTCTGTTTATTTCTTGGTTTTCCAACTGGTGCATTTTAGATATATGTAAATTGAAACTCTCTGTGGTGTATTCATATAGGTACATAGTGTAATTTGGTCAATTTCTCTGCACTGTTTGTCTCTGTTGCTCTCCCTCCTCCCTCTCCTTCCTCTGCTCCACAAATCTCTCTTCTATTTTCATGGAATCCTTCCCCTATCCCTTTTTAAAAATTTCACTCTAATTCAGGAGAGAAAACATTTGACTTTCTGAGTCTGGCAGATTTCATGAAGCAGGATCTTTTTCAGTTCTCACCTTCTACTAGCGAATGACATGGTGTCACCCCTCTTTGTGGCCAAGTTGAACTCCATTGTGAACATCCACCACATTTTCTTACCCACTCATCTGTTGACGGGACCTGGTTGGGTCCACGAGTTGGCTATTGTGAATTGCACTGCTGTAAAAGTTGACATGCTTGTTTCACAATCGTATCTGACTTTAGTTCTTTTGGATAAATACCAAAGAGTGGGATAGCTGGGTCCTATGGTGGTTTCATTCCTAGTTTTTTTGAGGATTCTCTCTACTGCTTTCCACAGTGGCTGAACTAATTTGAAGTCCTACCAACAACATGAGTGCACCTTTCCCCACCCCATGCTGATGGGCATTTTCTTGTTTTTGTGTTCATGATTGCCATTCTAACTGGAGTGAGATGAAATTTTCATATAGCTATGGTCTGCATTTTCCTCATTGTTAAGGATGGTCAACATTTTCTTTTTACATATTTAAACATTTCTTTATATATTTCTTGGCCATTTGTTCTTCTTCTTTGGATAAACATGTTTAGTTCTTTTGCCTATTGAAAGATTTGGTTATTTGTTTTATCTGGTGTTAAGCTCTTGAGTTCTTCATATATTCTGGATGTTAGTTCCTTATCCGAGGAGTGGCTGGGAAACATTCTGTAGGTTCTCTCTTCACACTCTCATTTACTTTACTTTGCAGACACTTTTTAAGGAATGTCTTCCCATTGACTGATTCTTGGTTTCTTTCTGGAGTCTGAGGGTCTTGCTGAGGAAGCTGGCGTCTGTGCCAATATGTTGGAGTAATGCATTGACCCTGTTTTCTCCTAGAACTCACAGGTTTCTAATTCCTAAGTCTTTGATCCATTTAGATTTGACTTTTGTGCAGGGTGAGTGACAGGGACCGAGTTTTATTCTTCTACATGTGGATATCTAGTTTTTCCAGCCCTATTGCTTAAAAAAAATCTTTTCTCTGGCATATGTACTTGGCATCTTTGTCAAGTATCAGATGTCAGAAACTATGTTGGTTTGTCTCTGTGCCTCTATTCCATTGGTCTTCGAGTATCTTTTGATGTGCAGTTTTGGTTACTGTAGGTCTGTAGTACAACGTGAAGTCAGGAATTGTGATGCTGCCAGTGTCACTCTTCTGGGTCAGGATAGTGTTGGCTGTTCCGGGTCTCTTACTCTTTCATATGAATTTTAGGACTTTTCTCGTTCTGTGAAGAATGTCATTGTATTTTAGTGGGATGGTATTGAACCTGTGTATCCCTTTTGATGATATGGCCATTTTAACAGTGTTAAGTCTGCCTGTCCATGAACAGGTGAGGTTTTTAACCTTCTAATGTCTTTATTTCAGTGTTTTGTAGTTTTCATTGAAGAGATTGCTCACCTCCTTAGATTTACTTCCAAGTATTTTTTTTTTATTTTTTTGAGGTTATTGTGAGCAAAATAATTTTCTTTATTTCTTTATTGGCACAATCATTATCAGACTATAAGAAAGGTATTGATTTCTTAACATTGTTTTACATTGATCTTGACCCTGCTACTTTGCTGTAATTGTTTATGAGCTTTAGAAATCTTCTTGTGAAATTTTGGGATCCTCTGCATATAGGATCATGTAATCAGTCGACAGATCATTTGACTTCTTTTTTTCCTGTTTGTCTCTTTTTAATTTCCTTCTCTTGATATTCTCTCTGCATAGAACTTCAAGAATTATATGGAATAGGACTGGTGAAAAGTGGACATCTTTGTCTTATTTGTGATTTTAGAGAAAATGTTTCAGTTTTTCTTCATTTTTGTATGATGTTGATCTTGGATTTGTCACAATAGCCTTCATGCAGTTGAAGTGAGTTCCTTCTAAAACTAGTTTCTCAGTATTTTTAGTATGAACAGTTGCTGGATTTTGTTCAAGGCTTTTTTCTGCCTATATTGAGATTTTCATTCCCTTCCTGTTTTTAATTCTATTTATGTGCTTAATTACATTTACTGATTTGTGTATATTGAACCAACTTGCATCCCTGAGATACAATCATCTTGTCTATGTGGTATGGTCCTCCTAATGTGATTTTTAAATTTTTTAATACCTTTATTTTTTTGTGGTGCTGAGGATCGAACCCAGTGCCTCATAAATGCGAGGCAAATGCTCTGTCACTGAGCCACAATCTCAGCCCCTCTTAATGTGTTTTTGAACACAGGTTGCTAATGTTGTGTTTAGGATTTTTGCATCAGGGATATATTTTATTAAGGACATTGTGTTAATAAGGGATATTGTTCTGAGGTTTTCTCTCCTTGCTGTCTTTTTTTTTTGGTTTAGGCATCAGGTGACAGGGCTTCATAGCATGAATTTGAGAGTGTTAAATCCTCTCTATTTCATGGACTAATTTATGGGAGATTAACATAATTTCTTCTTTTTAAATCTGGTAAAGTTGGCTGATAATCCATCTGGTCCTAAAAAAATGGTTTTTTTTGGTCAGATTTTATTTCAGTCTAATTGCTTGATATTGTTCTGTTTAGATTTTCTTCATTTTCTTGGTTTGTTTTGGGTAGGACACATTTGCCTAGGAATTTAAAAGTATTTTCTAGGTTTTCCAGTTTATTGGAGTGTAAATTTTCATAACCATTCCTAAAGATCTCCCGGATATCAGAAGAATCATTGGTGATATTTCCTTTCTCATCTCTTCTTTTAATAATTTAAATCTTCTCTGTCTTTTGGTTAGTATTGGTAAGGGCTTATAAATCCTGTTTATCTTTTTAAAGAGCCAACTCTTTGTTTCATGAATCTCCATATTTTTATTCTCAATTTCACTAATTTTGGCTCTAAAATATTTTCTGTATTCTACTGATTTGGGCACTAATTTGTTCTTCCTTTTCTAACACCTTGAAGGGTAGTGTCAGATGGCTTATTTGATATCTTTATTTTTTGAATGTAGGCACAGAATGATATAAACTTTACTCTTAGAACTGCCTTCATGCTATCCCATAGATTTTAATGTCATATCTCAGTTCTCATTTGTTTATTAGAATTTTTTAAATTTTCCCTCTGATTTCTTCTATGATCCATTCATTATCCAGAAGTGTCTTATTTAATCTTCAGTTGTTATGATGTTTTCTATTTTTTTAACTGGTTATTGATTTCTAATCCAATCCCACTATGACCTTATAGGATGCAAGGCATTATCTCTTTTTTTATTAGCTAAGACTTGCTTTGTGACCTAAAGTATGCTCTGTTTAAGAGAAAGCTCCACAAGCAACTGAGAAGAAAATGAATTCAGTTGTTGATGAAGTATTCAAAAGATGTCTGTTCAGTTCTTTTGATTAATGGTTTTAAAAAGCTACTATTTTAAAATTATTTTTAATTGTTCTAGAGACTCTTAGTTTTCCTCTGAATGACCTGACCACTAGTGAAAGGGGTGTGTTAAAATTATCCAGTATTATTGTCCTCGGGCCTATTTGAGTCTTTATATTTTGTAAGATTTGAAAGGTAGTGTTAGATGACTTATTTGAGATCTTTTTTTTTTAATGTAGGCACATAATGATATAAACACAGAATGGTTTTATGGCTGTAGGTGCACCAATGTTTGAGACATGAACATATCACTCCCATTCTTTCTTGTTCGATGATTCCTTCAACCATTATGAATTGACCTGCTTGATGTCTTCTGAACAATTTTAGACTGACTACTTTGAGAGAGTAGCTACTCTTGCTCACTGTTGGACTCCATTTGCATTGGATGTCTTTGCCTATAGAGTCTTATCAACAACATCATTGGGTCTTCTTTTTTAATCCACTATGTAAATCTATATCTTGTGACAGGAGAGTTTAAACCATTAATATTCAGTATTACTATAGAGAGATCATTTTTAAATTAAAAAATTCTATTCTGTTTTATTTCTATGTTTGAGAGTGACTGTCCCTTGACTATTCTTCTAGCAACATTCATCCATATGCTGACTCTGGCATTTATTTTTAATGTCTTCTGCATTTTACTGAGTGGGCTTTGTAGTATGGGATTAATGGTTATGAATTCTTTTTATTCCTGCTTATCATGGAAGGATGTATTTCACCTTCAATTATGAAGTCTAGTTTTTTGCAGGATATAGTAATCTTGATTGGCACCCATTATCTTTAGTGGTCAGTATGTATTATTCCAAGTCCTCCTGGCTTTTAATGTCAGGCTCAGAGATCTGAAGAAAGCCTTGTTAGCTTACCTCTAAATGTGACATGCAATTTTTCTCTTGTGGCTTTTAAAATCCCTCCTCAGGGGCTTCTTCATATTGTCTTTGACTCTTGGGCTATGAATGCAGGCCCTCTGTGGGCAGGCTGTGGTGCAGAAGCCTCCACCCTGGCTGATGTCCATCCTGGGGTACCATCCCTATGGCAGGGTTGCAGTCGGCTCCCCTTCTTCTGAGCTCCCACAGCTGGCAGCCATACATCCCTGAGCTCCCACACCCCTCTGCTGGGGCTTCTTGGTTGTGGTGCTAAGTGTTTGTTGGTTGTCTGTAACTGGGGGTCCTGTGAATGCAGGCTCTGTGGGGGTGGTCTCTGACCCAGAAGCCTCACCCTGGCTCTCGCAGACCACCAGGGTTGGCCCATCACTGACAGAAGTGGTATCTGAGCACTAGATGGGGGCTAGCACCCTTTGAGAGTGATTAGCTCAGCTCTGCTCCCACCCCACTCCCCTTGCCTGAGGTGATGGGGAGGGGGTTTCTGTAACCTGCATCTAGCAAAAATCCCTGTACACGTTCCTTCTAGATGGATTCCTGAGACAACCCACTCCAGAAATGTTCCCTTTGATTTTATTTGCTGCTATCAGAAGAGAGAGAGAAGCTGTGTTCATTTAATTTCTTCTAGGTGGACTGGCTATGGACTGTACTAAGTGGCTGCCCTGCTCAGCTGGGCTCTCTGCCTGCACCTTGGGTTCAGCTGCTTGACCTCCTTCACAGTCTTTGCTGCTCCTCCCACTTTAACTTACTCTTCCTTCTCTTTCTAGCTGTTGTTGAGAAAGTGAGCTAAGGGCTTTATCTCTTCCTCTTTCTCTCTCTCTTCTCACCTCCCCCCAACCCCCCATCTCCCTACTCCACCCTGGTCAGGGTTTGGGGTCAAGGAATTCTGTCCTTATTTTCTACTCCTATAGTCTAATTTCAAATCCCTCTAAGTTCTGACCTGCCCATCACTGAGTTCTAGGAGTCCCCTCTGGGCCTTTTGCTGCTTTGCTTCTGGGCTGTGAAGAGTCCAGGGTGGCTTCCTGTACCTGCTCTGCCATCTTCCGGCTGCCCTGGGTCTCTTGTCATCTCATGGTGGCTCCCTCCTCTGTGCTTCCACTTGTGCCTCCTCTGGTCCTGGCTCAAGGGGCTGTAGGTCTGGAACCTGTGACATCACAATACACGTGCCCACCCCCACTCAAGCTTAATGCCATTGAGAGCATCTGATTGGCCCCTGGGCAGTCAATAGCTTGACAGGTTTTGCTGCAAATGTTCACCTTGGACACCAGAGAACCTGGCCTTCCTGAGTGTAATTGGAAAGCAGCAGGTTGGGAGGCCTCTTATGAACTTTAATTTGGGGAGAGCCATTGGAACAAGGAGGTATGTGACAATTAGGACTTCCTACAGACCCAGGGACAAGTTTTATTAGATATGTAAAAACAGATCGAGTTAGGAAAGCTGAATCAAGCAGCACACAGACAATGTACCCTGGGCGCTGTTGTAACTATTTTTTCCCTCAACCTCTCTGAGCAAATAAGGGTGCCATCTACTTTTCAAACTGGAGCACTGTCTGATGGCTTTTTCCAAAAGCAACTTATTTTAAAATTATTTAGGACCATGAAACCTACACGACAAGCCAAAAGCCATTAGCTGCTTGGGAGTTTTGGTAGAGCTACAGGGAGTGGATATCAGGACAGTAACTATGCTACTACTCTAGGATGGGAGCTAATAGCATCACAGCTAGAAATCACCTATCTGAGGGTGGTTTGCTCTGCATAAATAACAAGACCCCAGAAACCCCAGAAAATATTCAGTGTTATTTCCTGTATGTGTATTTTATTCTTATTTATTGCTGCTATAATGTTGGATTGTTCTGAATGCTGATGGAAGTCCTGGTGAGTTCTTGAGTAAGCTCAGTTTTCCAAGATTTCACCCACTTTCTCCCTCAGCTGTTCTCTACAGTGAGTGAAGTTTTAATTTCTTCTGCATGTTTGCTCATGATATTGGAATCCATTTTTTCCCCTTCAGTGTTTTCTAGTGATATTTACTGAAATATTGTTTTGTCTACATATAATCCACATCTAAGTTGCCTACATTCCCTGGGTGGGAATTCCTCCAAAATTTATGTTTTTTTGTTGTTATTGCTGCCCACTTCACTCTGCCTCCGAGTAGAGGATGGGAATTGATGTGGGTGACAATTATTTCACACTACACCTTGCTTTTTAGTCACCGGAAGGCTATGAGCCACTATACTGGCATTTGTTCTCATAATGACTCCTACAGAGGACAGACTCCATCTCCAAGCACATTTGGGGTATTTCTCTCTGAGTTACAGCACTCACTGCTGCTGATGTATTTCTATTAGCTATGTGATTCCATCATTTCTCAGCACTAGTTAGCCACTATTTCAAATCCGGCTCTGTTTTCTTATATATGATATACAGCACATTGTAGTTGGATCTGCACCGTTATGCATTTTTCCTACAAAACTATTTTAAAAATTATTTCCCATGCATACATGATGTAAAAATAGTTGTTTTCTTTCATAAATATTTTCTTAAGGAAATAGAAGCGTGTTTTATGCTCTGTTATGTCTTATAGAGTCGGAAATAAACTCCTCTTGGATTTATCTGAAAGGGATACTGAATGTGTAAAAGGAAACTCGTGTTTAGTAAGCTCTGCACTTTTGTAAACTATCTCAGCTCAACTTCCAATAAGGTTGCTAGATAAGATGTAAAATACCTAGTAAAATTTAAATTTCAGATCAGCACGTACACTAAAATTACGTGTTGATCTGAAATTCAGGATGAACTGGGCATCTTGTGTTTTGTTTGCTCAGTGTAGCCCCCTATCCATCAATGACCCTGCGTTGACTTCAACCTGGGTGGTTTTCTTTTGTCCCTCCCCCCAATCTGTAGCCAAAGAAAAGGATGACTCTGGACAGTGAAAATCTTGAAATACCCTCCAACACAGAGATGGGAGATGGGAAGGCTTAGCATTTAAAGTCCTGTTGTTGATGATCTCTCCTGGGTATCTGAAAACAGAGCAGAATGAAGGCTGTTTTCAGTTTATTCTGCATCAGATTATTAGTGTCGGGATTGGAGTCAGCCTGAAGGAATCCGGGTCATCATTTACTCCAGCGTGGTTTCCCGGGTGGAGAGAGCAGATCTCTACCTGGATCTATGCAGTGCCATCAGGAGTGACCAGACTCTATATTCAATCATCCCCCTCAGATGTCATGGTGGGGAGACCAAGCTTCTGCTCTCGGGTCACACTGGCAGATTGAGGAAAGGTTTGTGGGGTCAAAACACCTTCTTGCCCTCACTGGTGATCCCATGGCAGTCCCAGGAAGCCAGTGAGACCCTCAAATTTGAAACTCCCTCCCAAAGCGTCACCGGAGAGGCGCTCATGGACCTAGAGCTGCTGCGGCCCCTGAATCTGGTCACCTCTGAAAATTACTCTCTCTCCTTGTCACATCTTAACCATAAGCATAGGGAGAGGCCTGCTGCCAGGGCAACTGGCTCTGGGTGGTAAAGCGGTCACCTCCCCTGCCTACAGGCCCCACTGCCCTCTTTGGATCTCGCAGAACACAGGTGACCAAGCCCTGAGATTCCTCTCCACCCTGGTCTCCAAACTTTTGAGTTTGAAAACTCACCAGAGTCCGCTCTTCCTCTGCTCCTTTGAGGGGGGAACATTGTAGAAGACACTTTCAGCTTTACAGCCTAGGAGTATCTTGCTGGGGACCTGAGAGTTGTCCCCCCTGAGATGGGACCCTCAAGGAAAACTGGCCTCAACAGGAAGGAAAGAGCCTCAGGCTGTAAAACTGCCCCTCCCATGAGGACCGGAGAATATTCACCATCGGAGGAAGCCATGGTGTAGGACTCAGTCACATGCTACTCTTTCTTCCAGTGAAATTGAGCTCAGGCTGAGTTCTGGTCTCTCTCCTCATTGGAATAGTCTGGAATGGTTTGATTCTCTGTGGTGCAAATTTGGTTCAATCTGGCCATGTTTCCACACCTGCAAAGTGTGGGATGGAGTCCACGCCCCACCCTGATATTCTGCTTTAGGTCAGAGGAGTCCAAAACCTGTGAGACTCTGTGAACCTCACCGGGCACTTGTTAAAGTCCTGACCCTCCAGAGCCCACCTCCAGCCTTAGGGACCCATCTTCCCCATTGGATCCTGTCATCTGCATGCTCACTCAACATCCTCAGATCATTTTGTGTGTCTATTTGCGTGGTCAGGAAAACCTGTGAAGTTTAACTCATCAAACCCCAAAGAGTCCAGAGGCAGAATACCTACTTAGCAATTTCTCCCAGGTTCTTCTCAAGGCAAAACTCACCAGCCACAGCCTCAGGAAATTCTTCCAAAGAACAAAAGATAATCCTGCTGTCCTCACCCATTCTGCACACTTTGACCCCTTCAAAACAGGAAAAAAAGAAAAAAAAAAGTTTAACTTGCTGATAAAACTGTTTTTGGTTTATTACCCACTCAGGGCTACAGCAAAGTTCAAGGAGATCAGAAAAAAATAAATAGATAAAGCTTTTTGTCTGCAAAACACTTTCCCCCATTAGAGTGAGACAGAGTGAAGGGCAGTTAAACCAGTCAGAGTCATCTAGACTTAAAGAACGAGGGTGAACCATCAAGGCCACCACCCCAAACAGCCTTACAACTCCTAAGGGACACGGTCAGGGTGGACCCCTGATGAAAGGAGGAGCTGGACCCATCTTCACCATGTGACTCTGCCAGATGTGAGCACCATCCTCGCAGACTCCCCAGCCTCCATACTACAAGGAATCAATCTGTTCTTGACAAATGGTGATGTCTCAGGCATTCAGTGATAGGAGCAGAAAATGAGCCAAGACAGGGGTCAGCTCTGCTCACTGGTTTCATAGGCACTGAGAGCTGAGCCTGCCAAGGTATGGCTCAGAGCCTCCTGAAGGTGCCCCCACAGGCACCCTCACCACACCACGCCCCTGCCTCTGTGGAGTCCACCAGGAGAGCCAGCCTCATCCTCCCCATCATGCGACTGAGCCGGAGGCCAGTGGGGCCTGAACAGCTTCAGGACAAACAGTTGTCCACCTGCCAGTCTCCTTGCTCCTCGAGGGCAGGCCATCTCTCTGGGGCTCTGAGAGCTTGGCCCAGTCTGTCCAGTGTGGGCAGCGGTCATCCTCTCAAATGCCGAACTTCAGATTACAGAATCAGGAGGAAAAAAGAAACTACAGGAAGGTTGTCTCCCAGGTCAAAGTCTTTGGGCACTTGGCTACCAATCAATATGGGCCAAGGAAAAAACTCAATTTACAAGAAAAAGAAATAGGAGGTGAGGAGAGGCTTGGCATGTTCTGGAAGATTAACTTGTAACATTTGAATGATTTGTATTTTTGAATAAGGCAAATTTGGACTTTTCAGTAATACTTGTTACTTCAAATTTTTATTGGTGCATTATAGTTGTACATATTGATGGGATTTCTTTCCTATTTTTACATGCACACAATATAATTCAATCTGGGGTAAGATCTTTACAAAGTAATGTCTTTATGTTTATATAAAATATGTATTTATTTTGTTGCAACCCATATATAACATGAATCAGACCTTACAGACAAATGAATGTTGAAAATCTGTCTTCTTCTTACCCTTCCTTACTTTTAGTTCCTTGTTAATAAACAAGCATCCTCTGTCTCCCCAAACATCATAATGAGTTTACCCATGTGTTTCTCTGTCACCTTTAAGCCATTACTGCACCTTCTGCAGATCCTTACAGCTGAGGTGTCTTTATTCACCTGTCCTGCTCCCCCAGTGAGTGAGAAGGTTGCTTTCAGGTCCCCACCCCTTCCTTGACTCCTTCCCATAAGATGCCAGCGTCACTTCTGATCATCACACTGGTGCCCCGCTCTAGAAAGCAGACACACCGGAGCTATGAAAATCTCATCTCTCCTCCTGTTCTTCCCCTTCTTATCCCTCTCAAACCTCTCTCAGTCGCCTCTTTACCTACAACACAGTGGTAAGGTTATTATAGTTTGCACATGATTTTGCAAATCTACCCTAGATTTCAGTGTTTTTCTCCTGGGTTGACTTTCTTGATCAGAAACCCAGTGAACATTCACCTGCAAGAAGCTGCTGTCTGTGGATGAGTAAGGTTGAAGCGAAACCAAGGGCATGACACCTCCACCAATGGCACTTATTCCATATTCATTTCAAGCTCTGAACTATTCCTGGACATGTTGACTGGACTCAAAGCTATAATTTAGGAAGGTCTACATCACTAGCTGCAACCAGTGCTTCACTATGCTTCCATGTGAAAGGTTATTTTCATCTGCTATCTCTTCCTTTGGTCCTTAGGCCACGTGTTAATTTGGCATTGAATTTGGAGGAAATGTTGTATTTTTAACAGCTGCTCCTAGATGTTCTGTTGTAGGTATGGATCCTAGACAATGAGCTCAGATGTGGAAGAAATGGAAACTTCCTTATTTATATCAGACTCTGTAGCTTAAGTTTTCTTTCAGTTTTTATTGTTCAGAATGTTTGAGGAAATCTCCATGAACTTCACATCAATTTTCAAATGGATCGTGTCTCGGATGCAGGAATGAGGGTGTGGGGGCCATCACCATCATGGTATAGTTCTTGGAGAAACTCGTTACCTTCTCCAATTAGTGTGGTGGTTGTTACTTACACTTGTCCTCTAGCTCTGACACTCCCCTTTCCGAATCTCCACTTTTCTTTCTCCACTCCTCTTAGGGAGAGAGAGGCCAGTGTATATTCGGAGAATATTTTGACCAACTAGGTACAAGTGAAGACTGAGCCATCTGGCCTAGAAATTGTCTGATATCAATTCCTGAGGGGAAGAAATTTCTTACCATAGTTGTACCATGCTTCCTGTGTGCCCCACGAATTCAGAATTTACAGTAATTTTATGATGATTACATCCTTGTTTAATTGTAGAAGTCAGGTTAAGCTAGTTTACAGTGCAATAACAAATATCTCCATCCTGATCTCAAAAATTTGTTACATCTTATCATGCCCCATACCTTTTGCAGGATCAGCCACTGTCCTGAAAATTGCTCCTCACATGGGAGTCCAAGTTCTAAGAAGGATCTTTAGTTGGCAGCTAGAGCTTTGCTCAGAGATAATGGACATCACTTTCACCTGGACAGATGGTCATATGGCGCACACAACCTCAAGGGTACAGAATGTGCCATCGTCCCATGAGCCTGGAAGATAGACACAGGGATCTTTTGGTGACCCACTCCTGTGTCTGTGGAGCTGCCACTAGATAATGGTGAAAAGAGAGTAAGAAGAGGAGTGAGGGAGAGTGTGGGCCACAGGCATTTTGTGTCCCAGCAATACCCTGTGACACGAGCTTGCTCGGTGATCTAGAGTATTCTCAAGAAAATCTGCCCAAGAAAGTTCACTAAAATCATGAGTGCAAATTTTATTTTGTGAATATTGAAAAAAGTAGTTTAATGCATCCTACTGGCTGGTTTGGACACACAGGCTGCTGGCACCTGGGGACTCCTGCTTCTCCATGGGGACTGGCTTTGCTCCTTGAGGTGCCTGCTTCTTTCATTAAGCAGTAGAAGTGTCCTCCTGGGGGACAGGATGCTGCACTGTCCCCTGCCCACCCACCGGCCTCCACAGGTGCCTGCACTGGCCCTGGCTTCCCACAGGCGTTGCTGGTATCAGCAGGTTAGGAAGCCCACTCAGCAGGTCTGGAAGGGACCTTTCCCAGGGTAGACTGGAGCCACACACACCTATGTCTACGGGTGATGCTGGAATTCGTCCCCCTGAACTCTTCCCTTACGTAGATAGGCAACATGGTCAGCTGCACATAGGTCAGAGGACACCGTGCTTGTCACACACATCTGTGGGCTCTCTTCCTGTGGGCCAAGACATCAGTGGAAACGGTGCCAGTGAATAGGCTGCAGAACTCCCCAGACGCAGCCCCCTGGCACAGGCAGAGTGGAAGGAAGCACAAGGAATATTGAAGGATTTTGAGGATGATCGAAAAGACCCACGGGGGGCTCCTCAGCTTACAAGGGGGTCATGTCCTGATAACCCTCATAAATAAAAAGTACCACACATCGAACTTGCATTCAACACCCAAAGAACCAATAGTATCTTTTCTCTCTGTGTAAATTCTCCAACTTTGGACATTTAATGTAATTGGAATTATATGCCATGTGGTGTTTTGTCCCCAGCTTCTTTCACTAGGTGTGATTTTCTCAAAGTTCATCTGCAATGTACCACGTGTCAGAACTCCATAGAATATGTTGTCATAGAATATTCCAGTTTGGGGATATACCACATTTATAGAGTCTTTACCACTTGAAGGGCGTTTGGGCTGTTCCTGCTCTTTGACTCCTAGGAGCGATGCTGTTACAAAGAGCCAAACGCCCCCAACCAATTGTTAATTTAGTCTCATGGGAGATTCCCAAGTCTTCTACCCAGGCTGCACCTGAAGCTAGAGAAGGAGGCAGGGAGGGGTGGGGATGTGGCTCCACGGTAGAGTGCTTGTCTAGCATTCGAGAGGCCCTGGGTTCAATCCCCAGCACGGCAACAAAAGGAAAAAGAAAGATAATTCTTGAGAACATGGGAGGGAGAGTGAGACAGAAAAAACAAGGTTGAGTCAGATGAGCTAAAGAGAAATCACTAAGTAAATGCTACCAGGCGGCATGATGCAGTTACATCGCAGACTCAGGGAGGTTCACTACCGAAAAATCAAAGCGCAATACCCCACAGGCTTAGTGACTCTCTGAGCCCCGTAATTCAGAGCTGAGATTATACTCTTTTCCTTTAGTGAGTGTTTCATGGTCAATTTGTTATCAGTAGGGGAATGAGACCCCAGTCTGGGAGCTTTGGTGACATTACAGAGCCTGGCTGCTTCCAGTAAAAACGCAGAGAACAAAGAAGGAATTTTAACCACTTGTGAAAATAAGCCCAGCTGGTTTCAGGAACCCCAGACCAAGACTGTGACTTGCAGGTAAACTCTCAGGCCAGTAAGGGTGGCAGTCAAGAGCGAAAAAGGCCAGAGAGGTCCTCAAGCCAGGGGCCAGAGAGGAGCATCACCATGATAGAGTTTGAAAGTGGTAAGAAGGTGGGCTTGTGGCTAAATTGGGAGTCATGTATTTTTAAATCTCTTAATTGGCAAGTAAATAACTTGAGGTCAAATTTAATTTCCAGTAGAGACTTCTGTTTGAGATACAGTAAAGGTAAGACCAAAGAAATGACATTATGATCCTCAATAAATTTAAACTCTCCAGACCGTAGGAACTTAAGTGAAAGGCCTGCCCCCAATAACCCACCTCCTCCAGCCACATCCTCCATGTCTACAGTCACCACCTAGTTAATCCCCATATGCAGATTAGTGCACTGATTAGGTTCAGACTCTCTTAACCCAATCATCTCACTGTAAACTTTCTTGCATTGCCTCACCTGTGAGCTTTAGGGGTATGCCTCACAACTAAACCCGAATGGGACTTTCGATGGTTTCAGGTAGGGGCTCTGTCCAGTCTGAGGAGGGCCTCTGCTTATGTGGAGCCCAACATAAAACACAGGTGCAGCCAGGCCACCCCCGCCCATGCTCCAGCCTCCTCTTGTGCAGATGGAGGCGGTGATGCCGCCTAGCTCAAACACTGCCATGCAGGGTGGGTCCTCTCAGTTCCCAGACCCTTCCTGGAACACTGACCATCCTGTCTTGTATAAATAACGTTTCTGCATCTGTCCCATCTATCCAGTTTCCCAGCATTCTAAAGACAGCATCTGTCTTGGTGAAGGGAAACTTGGGCCTGGGATAAAGACTTAGGCAGAGGTAATTTAGCTTGGGAGGTGGTCCAGGCCAGAGGGAAGGTCTCTGCTGTGGGCAGTGGGGGCTTGCTGCCCGCAGGGCCTCCGGGTATCCCAGGAGGCAGGACAAGAGACCGGATCCTTGTGAAACTGCTCCACCCTCCTACATGGGGAAGGGTCACTCACACACCTGAGCTCTACACTAAGCATTCTACACTAAGCTCTACACTAAGCTCTACACTAAGCTCTACACTGAGCGTTCTCACTCACACACCTGAGCTCTACACTAAGCAGGAGCTGAGGGTGTTCCCCCACCTGTGGGAAAGCCCTGAGGTCAAGAAGGAAGGGTCGTAGCAGCCACCAGACATGAGATGA
The DNA here is from genome assembly GCF_052094955.1 of Ictidomys tridecemlineatus. Taxonomy (NCBI): domain Eukaryota; kingdom Metazoa; phylum Chordata; class Mammalia; order Rodentia; family Sciuridae; genus Ictidomys; species Ictidomys tridecemlineatus. Next base: position 103,568,556 of record NC_135478.1, read on the forward strand.
GGACCATGTGAGTCTCATGGCACCCAACCTGCCCCTGCAGTGGGAACTGAAACCAGAAGTGAGCAGAGGTCCAAGTGTGTGAGCACGGAGTGTGAGTCAGAGTGTGAGCATAGCTCCTGTGGTTTGGCAGGGTGCTTTTCTCCCACAAAAGACCACAGAGTCAGGGCCTCCCTGACTCTGTGGTGCCATGCCCCTCCCTGGAGTGGGCACCATGGTGATGGAATAAGGAGCTTTGATTCTCTTGGCCTGGGTCACTTGCCTGTCTCTGGAGGACATGCAAGGCATTGTTTCCAGGGACAAGGTGAGTGGATGTTGGGTGTCAATGACATAGAAATCCACTGTTATCCACAGATACTCAGAATGAGGGCCTTGATGTGAGTTTGGATCACAAGTTGAAGAGTGTGGCCGTTTGGGGTCTAAGTTGTGCCTTCCTGGGTCCACCTGCAACTCTGGTCATCTCTCACTGCCCAGGGCACTCCAGCAAGCAGTGTGACTCAGCCCCCATGTGAAGACAGGGACACGAAGTTCACATGGGAGAGCACGTAGTAGAGCCAGCACGGCGTGGCAAGCTGTGTGTTGGGTACGTGGTGTCTACTGTCCTTCCCTTGCCTTCTCTCTTAGTGATATCTTGGATTCTCGTCTGGGAAAGGAAAGTCAAATGATCCATTGCTGGGTCTGATGATTGCACCTGCCCCCCTGGGCACCCACACACAGGTGACAAGGGACCTGTGGACCTGTGACCCAGGGAACGGATGGCATCCTGCTAGTCAGATGCTCTCGCTCCATGGTGATCGGGTAGCTGGTCAGCAGGACAAGGTCACAGCAGGGCCAGTGTCCTGGGCATTTGCTCTCTGAGGACATGGGGGCACCCGCCACACTGGATCCAGTCTTTTCCCCATGATACTTAGTACATTTATTGAGCACCTGTGGTGTTCTTGGAGGCCCTCTAGGTTCTGGGGGGCTGATGTCACCTTGGCTGGGACTTGCCTTCTAGGAGATCCAGGCAGGTAGGTGAGGTCATGCTCTCCAATGAGCTCGGTTGCAAATGGAGTGTGGGTGGGTTTTGGGAAACATGCTGGAGAAAGAAGCGCCTTCCTCCTGGGGAGCTCAGGGCTGCCCTCATGGATGCACAGATGTTTGATTTAGTCCTTCGTGATAGTGGAACTTCATAATAGCATAAAGCACAGGAAACACAGTGGGATCAGACACTGGGAATGAGACTGCAGACCTCATGTGGTGTATAGAGCAGAATTCAGGTGCCTGGAGCAGGAATAGTCACAGCTCTATTAGATCAAATACCAGCTGCATGCAATGGGATACTGTATGGGGTACACTCTTTGGTTCTTCATGGAATTCCTAGTTTAGTCCAGTGGTCCTCAATGCTCATAGTGCATTAGAATCTCACTGGAGAACTTTACAAAAACATTTCTGCAACCCCAAGACAGATTGTTAGGCTGGAGTAGGGGCCTGTCCTTGGTCTGTTATTAACCTGCCTCATTCCAGGGCCCAGAGGTGGTTCTCAGTGGTCCACTCCAATGTTTCTTAGTCCTCCCACCCCACCACCGACACTGGAGCTGTCAAGCCCATCTCCACTTGCAGCTGCAGCCCTGGCGGCTGTGTGAGCCCTGGGTTTCCAGTGTCCCCCATCCTGATGAGGCTTCCCCTCCTCCACTGGTTAGACCTCTGGGGAGGTGCAGCAAGCTCTCTCCCCTCCTCACTTTCTTTCCTCATCTGTACAGCAGGAATATCAACTCCACAGAAATGTCCACTGTGGTAATGCTTCCTAGTGATGTAGATAAAATGCTCTCTGTCCACAATAAGAGGACATTATCCCTCGCTTGTATGTGGAATGATTGCAAACTGTTCTAGAGACGGGTTCTCCATAACAGGTAGAGAAGGCAGTGCAAATAGATGTAATGATAATTTCAGGTGACATTTATTGTGCATCCTCACAAGAGGCTTATGGGGGCGACAATTATGTCCATTTCTCAGTTGGAGAGAGAGGCATGCAGAGCAAGCCACTCCACCAGATCACAGCTGGAAGCCCTGAGGAAGGACTCATGATGTACAAGCCTGGCTTCAGGGTCTACTCTTGTTGCCCTTAAGCCACTCAAACCCTGACAAATCATGTCTCTAGGAAGCAGACTCCAGAGGCTCAGATTTGCTGATGGGAAACACCATCTGTGGCAGGTGGGAGTTTGGAACCACAGTTTTCCTTCCTGGCATTATCCCTGGGAATAGGTGACATTACATGGCAAAGGGAGTTAAAGTCCCTGATCAATGAACCTGAAAGTGGTCATTGAGGTGGGCTCTACCAATGGAGAGGGATGCAGAGGAGTCAAATGACCCTCAGGAGGGCAGGAGTGATTTGAAGCAGAAAGGTTGGAATTGCCGTGGCTGAGTTTGAAGATAGAGAAAGGGAACCAGGGGCCCAGGAGTGCTGCCGCCTCCAGCAGCTGACCACAACCCTCAGCTGATGTGAGGAAGCAGAACCTGGGTTCTACCTTGGAAGGAACAGAAATTAACCACCCAGATATCAAGGAAGCAGCCTCTGGAGCCTGCAGCCAGGACACGGTCCTGCAGTGCCTTGCTCCTAGCTTGGTGAGATGCAGCTCAGACTTCTGACCTACGAACTGTGAGGTGGTGCCTTGGTGCTGTCCAAAGCTTCTGCCCTGTGGGCTTCTCCCCTTGCTGTTCTGCACAGCGCCAGGACCCTGTGCCCAGCTCCATGCAGAAAGATCTACCTGCATCATCACGTCCTGTGACAGACCCAGGGTGGAAACCGTTGCTGGTGCCCTCCACATGTCACAGCAGAGGAGACAGAGGACTCCTGGGCTTATAGACCTGAGGTTATGTTCCAAATAATGTGTCTGGCCCAAGATCTCCACACAGGTCTGTCTGTACCAGCCTCACTGAGTCCCGCCACCAGATCCAGAACCACATGGGGACAATTCACCTGCTCATGTGGCTGTGTGACAATTTCATGGTTTGTGAGAAAGCTCTTCATGAATGACAAAACATTGCACAAACAAGGGAGTCTGTGATTAATAATAAACCAGTGGAAGAATGGCAAACGAGTTCTTAACCCGCCAGTCTCTGTCTAGCAGTAACCAAACACACACTTCATTTTTATTTATTTCTCCACTTTGGGCTAATTTCACCTGATGAAGCCATGATTTTGACATCGTTCATTCCCCCAGCCTGCAGGGTTTTGGTAATTACAACTGCCTGACTCCCTGACACGAATGTCTCTAAATTGGATCTGAAAATGCTCTTTACCTGAAGGAGTCCATGACTCCCACGTGCCAGTCAGAGACACAGGGCTATCACCCCATCCTGTCCCTGGAGGCTGGACATGCCTGCAGAGGCTAGAGGAGCCCTGTCTGAGAAGGAGGCTGTCGCGACCCCCTTGCCCGCAAGGAAGACGCGACTCAGGAATCTTCTTTCAGCAGTTTATTCAGGCCCTTGATATTCTTCTAATAATTCTTCTAATCCTCGGATGCCCCTCCCAGCCTTAATAAAGCACCGCGAACCCCAATGCGAAGCTGCCACGTGGACCCTTCTCACAGGGTGCTAGAAAACAACACGCCAACTCTCTTCTGATACGGAGTTGTCCTTCACAGACCACAGCGGAGCCAGCGCCATCATGTAATGGCGACCACAGTCCGCAGGAACGGCTCACCACAGGAGGCTACAGGATGAACAAGGGCCTGGGGGAGGTTCCAATAAGCAGGTGCAGCCCAGCCCTGGCTCTGCTGGTTCTCTCTACCCGATGGTTCTCTCTACCCGACGGTTTCAGGAGCCTGCAGCTCTCTCAGTCTGAGCCCATTATGCTTGGGTTTCTATTCCTTGTAATCAGAATGAAAAGTGTTTGCAGTGAAAAGAGGGTCAATCCCATTCCAGCAGGGAGAGGGACATTGTGAAGAGACCAGTAGTGGCAAGGACCTGAGGAGCAAGAGTGTGTCTGTTGGATGGCCAGCATGCAGAGCCCAGGCAGCCAGGGGCCAAGAGGGCACGATCAGGGGCTCAGGCTTCCTCATGGATTCTGGATGCAGAGCCCTGGGTCCCTTCATCTCCCAGTCCATGGGGACAAATGAGAGATGACAATGTCTAGAAATAGATACCTGGGTTTGGGGCACACAGCTGGCTCCCCAGGAGGAAGGTAAAATAGCAGCAGGGAGGGCCACTCAGAGAAAGGCACTTCCACCCTGGCCCAGTTGCTGGACATTGCATGACAATGGCCTGAGAGTGACATTTGAGTCCTAAGCACTGACTGCTATGGAGACTTCATAACATGAAAATGTGTGAGAGGGACCATGACCTTTTGCTAATGTTTCATAAATGACCCAGACAGCACTTTTGACTTTCTCTGCTGTTTTATGTGAAGGACTTTGAGATGAAGACAGAGGAAAGAGACAAAGAAACACACTCATGGGGTTTGCAAGGGAAGTCCCGGCAGTGTGCTGTGGCCTTATCGACCACCCGACATGCATCTCTGCCCAAGTGACTGTCATCCAGGGAGCTCAACCTCATTAGGCACAGCATGCTTAATTTGGAGGGGCCTCCTGCTTTTCTTCTTTCCTAGCAAAGAAAATTACTAGGGAAAGAGCAGGAGGAGAATATTACTGGAATAGGAAAGGTTCATTCCATGGCCACCTGCTGCTTTCAAAAACAAAGGAGCCCTCTAATGAGAAATGGTGGTAAGTTCCTTCCCTTAGGCCAGGTAGAGAGATGTCAATGAAGGAGGCACACAACTGGTCATGGGAGGACCTAGGTGCAGGCCAGGTGAACTCATGCTGTCTGGCTCCCGGGGACGAACTCTTCACCCTCTGTCCCTGGGGGCTATAATTTCAGCAGAAGGGCACAGTGCCCAGAAGTGCCCAGGACCATGATAGTAAAACCAGGAGAGATCGCCAAGGAGGGTGAGTCAGAGGAGCTGGAAAGGCCAGGAGCTGGTTGTGCCTCCTGATCCAACCAGTAGAACTGGGATGTCCGCCGTCGGTCCTGACATGCTATTGACGAGCCCCCTTCACATATGTGCTGGTTTGGTTGATGATTGATATGTTCACACCTGGCTTAGGGATCCAAACCTAAGAGAACCCAAGTTTCTGGTACCTTCATTTCCAGCCATTGCATAATTAGTGTTCAGCTTTCTTCATGGGATCACCAGTGCTGAGAACCTCAGTTCTATAAAGGAAAAAAGAAGGATGGGGTGGGGGGCAATTGTCAGCCACATCTCAGAGTGAGCCAGGAATTAGCTCATTGTGGAAAGAGTGGGAGGAAACCTGCCTTGGTGATAATAGTGGGGCACAAAGGGCACAATCTGGATGGAGAGGGTGTTCTGGGAGGATCCGGTTGTGTTCTGCATGCTTTCTAGAGCCTGCCTCTTTGAGCTAATTACTGTCTGCCAATAAATGACAGGTATTCAAAAAAAAAAAAAAACACCCACAGTTCAAGGGCACAGAACAGAAGTGAGGCAGTGAACATCCTCAAGGGTCCACTAGTGTAGGAGGCTCAGGAGAATCTTAAAAACTCGACATCACGTTCAGTGATTCAGAAGCAGAGCTGGAAGGACTCGCAGGCAGATTGATGCTTAAACAGCACTTCCTGAATGGCCCGAGTTCTGAGCGATTGAGATCAGAACTCAGGAGGGTCTGGTTTGGTGAAATAAGGGCCTTCCTCAAGCTAGCACTGTGTGTATGTGTGTGTGTGTGTGTGTGTGTGTGTGTGTGTGTGTGTGTGTGTAAGAACCAGTACTTATGTGAACATCTGACATTCCTGGCATGTGCCCCTTCCCCCAAAAGCAAGGCTGACTTGGATGATGGACACCAAGCTGTAGTCCAAGGTGTACTAAGAAATGCAGGTTCTAAAGGTAGGGAAGTGCTCCTGAGATCTCAGCAACATGTGCAGGTACCCAACACCCTGATGGAAGTAACTGGTTTTATTCTTCCCAAGATCTCATCCTGATTTCAGAACTGCTCCATCACCAGACTGCTCCCAGGACAGGGAATCTGAATGTGCCTTGGTGGGCACATGGTGGGGCTGGCCAATCAGTGTGCAGCATCCAGTTGGCAGCTGAGATCCTGCAGGTGTGGTCTTGTGACCCGCCTGGACCAGGGTGCTAGCTCTGTCCTGCCCAGGTACTGAGCCCCGTGAGCAGCACAGCATCTCCTTGCTGCCACCTGGAGATGCCAGCCTGCCCTTTGCAGCCCTGGCTGTAGAGCCGAGCCTCTCTCTGACTCATCAGGTTCCTCACAGAAGCCAGTCCTGATGAAATGTGCACCACTACTCCAACACCCATGATGGACAGGTGTTTTCTGATGATGGCTTAATTACATACACCCTGTCAGGTACCGATTTTCCCTGCTGAGGTTCAGCATATGAATTAGCAGTGCCTTCCCAAAGAAACTGGGTGCCAAGTTCCACATGGCAAACAGGGTCTGGGGACTTCAGAGGTCAAGGGCCCCCATCTTTTCTGTCTGGAGGTGGCTCTACAGGGTACCTGTTGGGTGCACATTCTCCAAGTCCAGGAGTGGAGGGAGTGCAGTCTCTCTTGTAGAGAATTTTGTTGTGGTCTCTGTTAATGTAGGGACTGGTGTCATGGCCTAGGGGGGCTGCCGCCCCTCTGGCTGACTCTGAAGGGGCCTCTCTGGCATCAAGGCAGAGCTGGAGGCCCTGGCCCCCTGCTTGGCCCCACAAAGACCTTCCTTCAGCCAGGGCCACCTAGCAAGGGCTTCTTTCCCTTTCCTCAATAGGTTTCCAAGTGCGCCACAATAAAGCGCTCCATTGCAAAGTGGACCTCCGGTGCTACTTGTCTTGCATAACTGACACCTTATACCTACTAATGGCATTTCCTCCAGTTCCTAACCCAGCCCCTAAAAACCAACATTACTCTCTGCTTCTGTGGGTTTATTTTATATGCAGCCAGTAAGTGACACTGTGCAGAAGTCCTTCCATGTCTGGTCATTTGGCTTAGCTCTAGGTTCATCCGTGTTGTGACTTGGTGACAAGCCTAGAGATGTTGGGCACAAGGTAACGAGTGCATGGTCTGCGCCAAGAAGCAGAAACTTCAAGGGAGATGGGAGCTACAGAGGGATGTTGAGCAGAAGTATCACAAGGGCAGATCTGTGCTCTAGGGCTGCCACTCTTGCTGCTGGCGGGAAATTGGATATTAGTGTGACTCCAGCTGACCCCCACAGAACACCCCAAGTGCTTTGCTGAGTTACATTGACTTATTTCAATGTATCCTTTTAGAGACTCACTCCCATTTCACAAGTTAGGAAAATGGGGAGCAAAGAAGTGAGTTAACTTGCCCAGCCTCAAACAACCACTAAGGGGTGGAGCCAGGACCACCCTGGAGTGGCCCCAGGGTCTTTGCTGTTAACTGCAATGATCAACTTTAGGAAACTGTTTGCACTAGGAATCTACTTGTCTTGGGCAGAGAGTCCCCTGAAGGAACACAGACTCCTGCAGAAGCCATTTGAATTCAGACCCACACACAGGGAAAGTTCAGAAAAATTAAGTTCCTAATTAAGAGTGGAAGCAATGGTTCTGCTGGGCATGGCTGGTGTGTCAGGTGACACATGCAGCTCTTGAACATCAGTGTACTGCTCTGATCCACAGAACAACTCTGGTGTTACAGAGCTGATTGTTGCCATTTTACAGAAGACGAATCTAAAGCCCAGAGAAGTTAAGTAACTTGCCCAAGGTCACAACATGCTCAGACCACTGAGTGGTCTTCCCTGAAATTTTCCCTTATGTCAGGAAGGATGCAGGGTTAGGTAAGAAGGAAAGTCTAAGAAAAGGAGAGGTGAGACTAAGCTGTTCACAGTTCACCTGGGATCCATCCAGAAGCAGAGAATGACAAAATAGGTGAACTTAAAAGGAACCCACTGGACACCATCTCTCTAACTTGGAGGCCACTAGTCTCCATTATCTTTTTTTAAAATATTTTTTAAAATTTTTTTTATTGTTGGTTGTTCAAAACATTACATAGTTCTTGATATATCATATTTCACACTTTGATTCAAGTGGGTTATGAACTCCCATTTTTACCCCGTATACAGATTGCAGAATCACATCAATTACACTTCCATTGATTTACATATTGCCATACCAAAAAATGTTTTTGTTGTGCAGTAGAGTAGGGCACAGCGGTGGGTTCATTTTGACATCATTATACAAGCATGGGGTATCATTTACTTCATTTCAGATACCTTCCCCTATCCCTCCCCTCCTCCCTCTCCTGTTCCTTTTCCTCTATTGGTCTTTTATTTATTTCTTGGTTTTTCAACTGGTGCATTTTATATATATGTAAAGTTGAAACTCTCTGTGGTGTATTCATATAGGTACACAGTGTAATTTGGTCAATTTCTCTTCACTTTTTGTCTCTGTTGCTCTCCCTCCTCCCTCTCCTCCCTCTGCTCCACAAATCTCTCTTCTATTTTCATGGAATCCTCCCCCTCCCTTTTTAAAAATTTTACTCTAATTCAGGAGAGAAAACATTTGACTTTCGAGTCTGGCAGATTTCACGTAGCAGGATCTTCTCCAGTTCTCACCTTTTACTAGCGAATGACATGGTGTCACCCCTCTTTGTGGCCGAGTAGCACTCCATTGTGCACATCCACCACATTTTCTTTACCCACTCATCTGTTGATGGGACCTGGTTTGGTCCAGAGTTGGCTATTGTGAATTATGCTGCTATAAAAATTGACATGCTTGTTTCACAATCGTATCTGACTTTAGTTCTTTTGGATAAATACCAAGGAGAGGGGTAGCTGGGTCCTATAGTGGTTTCATTCCTAGTTTTTTTTAGGATTCTCTCTACTGCTTTCCACAGTGGCTGAACTAATTTGAAGTTCTACGAACAACATGAGTGCACCTTTCCCCACCCCATGCTGATGAGCATTTTCTTGTTTTTGTATTCTTCATGATTGCCATTCTAACTGGAGTGAGATGAAATCTCCATATAGCTATGGTCTGCATTTCCCTCATTGTTAGGGATGGTCAACATTTTCTTTTTACATATTTGAAAATTTCTTTATATATTTCTTGGCCATTGTTCTTCTTCTTTGGATAAACATGTTCAGTTCTTTTGCCCATTGAAAGATTTGGTTATTTGTTTTATCTGGTGTTAAGCTCTTGAGTTCTTCATATATTCTGGATGTTAGTTCCTTATCTGAGAAGTGGCTGGGAAACATTCTGTAGGTTCTCTCTTCACACTCTCGTTTCCTTTACAGACACTTTTTAATGAATGTCATCCAATTGACTGATTCTTGGTTTTCTTTCTGGAGTCTGAGGGTCTTGCTGAGGAAGCTGGCGTCTGTGCCAATATGTTGGAGTAATGCATTGACCCTGTTTCCTCCTAGTACTCACAGGTTTCTAATTCCTAAGTCTTTGATTCATTTAGATTTGACTTTTGTGCAGGGTGAGTGACAGGGACCGAGTTTTATTCTTCTACATGTGGATATCTAGTTTTTCCAGCCCTATTGCTTAAAAAACAATCTTTTTTCTGGCATATGTACTTGGCATCTTTGTCAAGTATCTGATGGCAGGAACTATGTGGGTTTTTCTCTGTGCCTCTGTCTATTCCATTGGTCTTCGAGTATGTTTTGATGCCAACACTGTGCAGTTTTGGTTACTGTAGGTCTGCAGTACAACATGAAGTCAGGAATTGTGATGCTGCCAGTGTCACTCTTCTGGGTCAGGATTGTGTTGGCTATTCCAGGTCTCTTACTCTTTCATATGAATTTTAGGACTTTTCTCGTTCTGTGAAGAATGTCATTGTATTTTAGTGGGATGGTATTGAACCTGTGTATCACTTTTGATGATATGGCCATTTTAACAGTGTTAAGTCTGCTTGTCCATGAACAAGTAAGGTTTTTCACCTTCTAATGTCTTCAATTCCATTCAGTGTTCTGTAGTTTTCATTGTAGAGATTGCTCATCTCCTTAGATTTACTTCCAAGTATTTAAAAAAAAAACTTTTTTGAGGTTACTGTGAGCAAAATAATTTTCCTTATTTATTTATTGGCACAATCATTATTAGAGTATAAAAAGGGTATCGATTTTTGTTTTCTTAAGGTCGTTTTACGTTGGTCTTTAATCCTGCTTCTTTGATGCAATTGTTTATCAGCCTTAAAAATCTTCTTGTGAAATTTTGGGATCCTCTGCCTATAGGATCATGTCATCAGCCAACAGATCATTTGACTTCTTCTTTTCCTGTTTGTCTCTTTTTAATTTCCTTCTCTTGATATTTGCTCTGCATAGAACTTCAAGAATTATATGGAACAGGAGTGATGAAAAGTGGACATCTTGTCTTATTTGTGATTTTAGAGAAAATGTTTCAGTTTTTCTTCATTTTTGTATGATGTTGATCTTGGATTTGTCACAATAGCCTTCATGCTGTTGAGGTGAGTTCCTTCTAAAACTAGTTTCTCAGTGTTTTTAATATGAACAGGTGCTGGATTTTGTTCAAGGCTTTTTTCTGCCCATATTGAGATGTTCATTCCCTTCCTTTTTTTAATTCTTTTTATGTGCTGAATTACATTTGCTGATTTGTATATATTGAACCATCTTGCATCCCTGGGATACAATCCCCTTGACTATGTGGTATGATCCTACTAATGTGTTTTTTTTTATTTTAGTTTTTTAATACCTTTATTTATTTTATGTGGTGCTGAGGATTGAACCCAGTGCCTCATACATGCAAGGCAAATGCTCTGCCACTGAGCCACAACCCCAGGTCCTCTTAATATGCTTTTGAATACAGGTTGCTAATGTTGTATTTAGGATTTTTGCATCAGGGTTATATTTTATTAAGGTTATTGTGTTAATAAGCGATATTGTTCTGAAATTTTCTCTCCTTGCTGTCTTTGTTTGGTTTAGGCATCAGGTGACAAGGGCGGGCTTCATAGCATGAATGCAAGAGTGTTAAATCCTGTTTTTTATTTCATGGACTAATTTAAGGAGATTAACATACTTCTTTTTTTTTTAAATCTGGTAAAGTTGGCTGAGATTCCATCTGGTCCTGAAAAAAAATCTTTTTGGTCAGATTTTATTTCAATCTAATTGCTTGATATTGTTTAGATTTTCTTCGTTTTCTTGGTTTGTTTTGGGTAGGTCACATTTATCTAAGAATTTAAAAGTATTTTCTAGGTTTTCCAGTTTATTGGAGTGTAAATATTCAAAACATTCCTAAAGATCTCCCGGATATCAGAAGAATCATTGGTGATATTTCCTTTCTCATTTCTTTTTAATAATTTAAGTCTTCTCTCTCTTTTGGTTAGTTTTGATAAGGGCTTATAAATCCTGTTTATCTCTTTAAAGAGCCAACTCTTTGTTTTATGAATCTTATTTTTATTCTCAATTTCACTAATTTTGGCTCTAAAATATTTTTTTGTATTCTACTGATTTGGACACTAACTTGTTATTCCTTTCCTAACACCTTGAAGGGTACTGTCAGATGGCTTATTTAATATCTTTATTTTTTGAATGAAGGCACAGAATGATATAAACTTTATTCTTAGAACTGCCTTCAGGCTATCCCATAGATTTTAATGTCATATCTCTGTTCTCATTTGTTTCTCAGAATTTTTAAAATTTTCCTTCTGATTTCTTCTATGATCCATTCATTATCCAGAAGTGTCTTATTTAACCATCAGTTATTACAATGTTTTCTATTTTTTTAACTTGTTATTGATTTCTAATCCAATCCCACTATGACCTTATAGGATGCAATGAATTATCTGGTTTTTTTGTTGTTGTTGTATTAGCTAAGACTTGCTTTTTGTCCTAAAGTATGCTCTGTTTAAGAGAAAGCTCCACAAGCAACTGAGAAGAAAATGAATTCAGTTGTTGATGAAGTATTCAAAAGATGTCTGTTCAGTTCTTTTGATTAATGGTTTTTAAAAAGATACTATTTTAAAATTATTTTTAATTGTTCTGGAGAATCTTAGGTTTTCTCTGAATGACCTATCCAATAGTGAGAGAGATGTGTTAAAAATTATCCAGTATTATTGTCCTCGGGCCTATTTGAGTCTTTATATTTTGTAGGATTTGTTTTATGGCTGAGGTGCACCAATGTTTGAGGCATGAACACTCACTCTCAGTACTTCTTGTTCGATAACTCCTTCAACCATTATGAGTTGACCTTCTTGATGTCTTCTGGATAATTTTAGCTTGACTTCTACTTTGTCTGACACGAGAGAGTAGCTACTCCTGCTCACTGTTGGCCTCCATTTGCCTATAGAGTGTCTTATCAACAATATATCATTGGGTCTTCTTTTGTAATCCACTATGTAAGTCTATAAGTCAGTCTTGTGACGGGAGAGTTTCAACCATCCATATTCAGTGTTACTATAGAGAGATCATTTTTTATTTTCTGCTATTATGTTTTATTCCTATGATTGAGAGTGACTGTCCCTTGACTATTTTTCTAGCAACATTCATCCATATGCTGAATCTGGCATTTATTTTTAATGTCTTCTGCATGTAGTTCTTTAATGAGTGGGCTTTGTAGCACAGGATTAATGGTTATGAATTCTTTTTATTTCTGCTTATCATGGAAGGATGTATTTCACTTTCAGTTATGAAATCTAGTTTTTTTGCAGGATACAGTAATCTTGAGTGGCACCCCTTATCTTTTAGGGCTCAGTATGTATCATTCCAAGTCTTCCTTGTTTCTAATGTCAGGCTGAGAGATCTGAAGAAAGCCTGGTTAGCTTACCTCTAAATATGATACACAGTTTTTCTCTGTGGCTTTTAAAATCCCTCCTAAGGAGCTTCTTCGTATTTTCTTTGACTGTTGGGCTGTGAATGCAGGCCTTCTGTGGGCAGGCTGTGGTGCAGAAGCCTCCACCCTGGCTGATGTCCATCATGGGGTACCATCCCCATGGCAGGGTTGCAGTCGGCCCACCTTCTTCTGAGCTCCCACAGCTGGCAGCCATACATCCCTGAGCTCCCACACCCCTCTGCTGGGGCTTCTTGGTTGTGGTGCTAAGTGTTTATGGTTGTCTGTAACTGGGGGTCCTGTGAATGCAGGCTCTGTGCGGGTGGTCTCTGACCCAGAAGCCTCACCCTGGCTCCCGCAGACCACCAGGGTTGGCCCATCACTGACAGGGGTGGTATCTGAGCACTAGATGGGGGTTAGCACCCTTTGAGAGTGATTAGCTCAGCTCTGCTCCACCCCACTCCCCTTGCCTGAGGTGATGGGGAGGGGGTTTCTGTAACCTGCATCTAGCAAAAATCCCTGTACACATTCCTTCTAGATGGAAACCTGAGACAACCCACTCCAGAAATGTTCCCTTTGGTTTTATTTGCTGCTATCAGTAGACGGAGAGAAGCTGTGTTCATTTAATTTCTTCTAGGTGGACTGGCTATGGACTGTACTAAGTGGCTGCCCTGCTCAGCTGGGCTCTCTGCCTGCACCTTGGGTTCAGCTGCTTGACCTCCTTCACAGTCTTTGCTGCTCCTCCCACTTTAACTTACTCTTCCTTCTCTTTCTAGCTGTTGTTGAGCAAGTGAGCTAAGGGCTTTTTCTCTTCCTCTTTCTCTCTCTCTTCCCCCCCTCCCCATCTCCCTACTCCACCCTGGTCAGGGTTTGGGGTCAAGGAATTCTGTCCTTATTTTCTACTCCTGTAGTCTAATTTCAAATCCTTCTAACTTCTGACCTGCCCAATACTGAGTCCCCTCTGGGCCCTTTTGCTGCTTTGCTTCTGGGCTGTGGAAGAGTCCAGGGTGGCTTCCTGTACCTACTCTGCCATCTTCCGGCTGCCCTGGGTCTCTTGTCATCTCATGGTGGCTCCCTCCTCTGTGCTCCCACTTGTGCCTCCTCTGGTCCTGGCTCAAGGGGCTGTAGGTCTGGAACCTGTGACATCACAATACACGTGCCCACCCCCACTCAAGCTTAATGCCATCAAGAGCATCTGATTGGCCCCTGGGCAGCCAATAGCTTGACAGGTTTTGTTGCAAATGTTCACCTTGGACACCAGAAAACACGGCCTTCCTGAGTGGAATTGGAGAGCAGCAGGTTGGGAGGCCTCTTATGAACTTTAATTTGGAGAGCGTTATTGGAACAAGGAGGTATGTGACATTTAGGACTTCCTACAGACCCAGGGACAAGTTTTATTAGATATGTGAAAACAGATACGGTCAGGAAAGCAGCACACAGACAATGTACCCTGGGTGCTGTTGTAACAGTATATTTTCCCTCAACCTCTCTGATCAAATAAGGGTGCCATCTACTTTTCAAACTGGAACACTGTCTGATGGCTTTTTCCAAAAGCAACTTATTTTAAAATTATTTAGGGCTATGAAACCTACATGCCAAGCCAAAAGCCAATAGCTGCTTGGGAGTTTTGGTAGAGCTACAGGGAGTGGGTCTCAGAGCACTAACTATGTTGCTACTCTCAGGTGGGAGCTAATAGCATCACAGTTAGAAATCACCTATCTGAGGGTGGTTTGCTCTGCATAAGTAACAAGACCCCAGAAACCCCAGAAAATGTTCAGTATTATTTCCTGTATGTGTATTTTATTCTTATTTATTGCTGCTGCAATGTTGGATTGTTCTGAATGCTGATGGAAGTCCTGGTGAGTTCTTGAGTAAGCTCAGTTCTTCAAGATTTCACCCACTTTCTCCCTCAGCTGTTCTCTATGGTGAGTGAAGTTTTAATTTCTTCTGCACATGTGCTCATGATATTTGAATCCATTTTTTTCCCTTCAGTGTTTTCTAGTGATATTTACTGAAATATTGTTTTGTCTACATATAATCCACATCTAAGTTGCCTACATTCCCTGGGTGAGAATTCCTTCAAAATTTATGTTTTTTGTTGTTATTGCTGCCTGCTTCACTCTGCCTCCGAGTAGAGGATGGGAATTGATGTGGGTGCCAATTATTTCAGAGTGCACCTTGCATTTTAGTCACCGGTAGGCTATGAGCCACTGTACTGGCATTTGTTCTCATAATGACTCCTACAGAGGACAGACTCCATCTCCAAGCACATTTGGGGTATTTCTCTCTGAGTTACAGCACTCACTGATGCTGATGTATTTCTGTTAGCTATGTGATTCCATAATTTCACAGCATTAGTTGGCCACTATTTCAAATCTGACTCTGTTTTCTTATATATGATATACAGCACGTTGTAGTTGGATCCGCACCGTTATGTATTTTTCTTACAAAACAATTTTAAGAATCATTTCCCATGCATACATGATGTAAAAATAGTTGTTTTCTCCCATAAATATTTTCTTAAGGAAATAGAAGCGTGTTTTATGCTCTGTTATGTCTTATAGAGTCGGAAATAAACTCCTCTCGGATTTATCTGAAAGGGATACCGAATGTGTAAAAGGAAACTAGTGTTTAGCAAGCTCTGGACTTTTGTAAAATATCTCAGCTCAACTTCAAATAAGGTTGACAGATAATATGTAAAACATCTAGTTAAATTTAAATTTCAGATCAGCACATACACTAAAATTACATGTTGATCTGAAATTCAGGATGAACTGGGCGTCTTGTTTTTATTTGCTCAGTGTAGCCCCGTATCCTTCAATGACTGTGCGTTGACTCCAACCTGGGTGGCTTTCTCTTGCCCAACCCCTCTAAATCTGTTTCCCTGTAGCTAAAGAAAAGGATGATTCTGGACTGTGAAAATCTTGAAATACCCTCCAACACAGAGATGGGAAGGCTTAGCCCTTAAAGTCCTGTTGTTGATGATCTCTCCTGGGTATCTGAGAACAGAGCAGAATGAAGGCTGTTTTCAGTTTATTCCACATCAGATTCTTAGTGTCGGGGTTAGAGTCAGACTGGAAGGAATCCAGGTCATCATTTACTCCAGCGTGGTTTCCCGGGTGGAGAGAACAGATCTCAGCCCTGTTATCAGCAGGGCCTAGACTTCTAGGGCCACCCTAGGGGGTTACTTCATATAACTGGTGGGTGTTTTCCAATTATGACTCATGTAAGATGTGCAAGATGGCATTTGGGTGACAGGCAGACTGGAAAGAGCCATATGGGCTGAGGCTCTGCAGAGCCAGGGGTGGGAGGGAAGGAGGGAGTGGGGATTCAGGGAGGCTCCTTTTGGAGAAGCCTAAGCATTTTCTCTGGCTCCTAGATGCTGGTGGAAGCCTTCTCAAGCTCTCCACTCATGTTACCATTTTTCCTGACATCAACTAAGAGGAGACTCTGGGAACAGGTTTCTCTTGAACACCTGCCTTCTCTGCAAAGGGAAACCAAAGGCCAATTTCTGCCACAGACACATCCATCAGCCACTGGGACATCGTTTTGATAAATCTTCTTTTTAACATGAACAGAAAATGTCACTCTTCTCTTGCTAATCTCCAATGCAAACCTAACATTTTGGCTTCACATTTCTCATGCCTACGCAACATGGCTTTCTAATTCCACACCACCCCACGTTAAGAATGTCCTTTGAGCTAAACTCTTATAGCCCATGATCCGTAAGCAAATAAGGATGTTGTGAACCAGGAGAGCTAATGTTTAAAGCAAGAGGAGAATCTGTGTGGACTGTAACTATCTCCACATTTATTAATTCTCTGAATGCCAGCTTTTGCATGTTTTCCTAAAGATAGGCCTAGCTGGAGAGTGAATCATCCCAACACCCATGAGCTCACCCCAGGCTACCGTGAGACCATGTTGCTGTTGAACCCTGGGCACCGAGTAGCTCTCTGGGAGTGCAGAAAGGGATGGAGGAAAGGCACATTCAGGGTCTTGAGAGCTTTCTGAGCTGATGAAATTTTTTTTTTAAATAGATGAAAACCAGGGAGGGTGTTGGCGACCTAGAGTCTGATCCATGCATTTTTGAAAACACTTGAGATTTGGAACTATTTCCCCAGCGCATCCCCTGCCGCTGTGATTATTAGGAGTATCTCTTCTCACTGATCTTGATAGAGGGCTGCAGTCTTCAGGGACACGGGATCCCATCATCAGTGGATTTGTTACAAACACCGACTCCTTTCTGTTTTGAAAGCTGGAGACAGAGCTGTGCATTCTGCCTCGGCATTTGCTTCACTCTGCTGAGCAAAAGGCCTGGGATACTCTGTGGAGAAGCAGTCTGCACCACTGAGAAGCAGAGGAGCCACTGGTCTGTCTTTCCAGAGGAGACTGGCGCAGGAATTTCAATTAAAAATATTCCTGTCACTTCTCCCTGGTTTCAGGAGCAGACAGCAGCTTCCAAAGAGAACGACTTTTGGAAGTTTTTCTCAAATGTTCTCCACATTCTGCATTCAAAGTCAATGAAAATTCCTCATGTTTGTCAGTGTACCTGAATTTCCACTTAAGATGTGCTATACATACAGCAGCCAGGGAGAGACGTGTGCATGTTTAAAGGCAGACACTGGATGTTTCAAAAATATCTTTTTACAAATAAAGCCAAATTATGCCAAATAACCTAAAGGAATTTGGAAGGAAATCAAAGACAAACCTTTTGAAGGTCATTTGACTTTCCCTTTGTGAGTTTGGGGGTAGGAAAGTGAGGACAAACCTGGGTGAGGGATCTCAGGGGCCCTGGAGCTGGTCTCCATGGGGGCCTCGTCTCTGCCCCAGGACTGGGAGATGCACCTTCAGAATCCAAGGCACAGGGCGGTGATCAGGCCACCTGGAGTAATCCCGGCCTCAGTGACTGGGGTCAGGATGTAGTCTGTTTTAGTCAGCTATTTTGTTGCCATGACTCTAAGATCTGACCAGGACAATTGTAGAGGAGGAAAAGTTTATTTGAGGGCTCATGGTTTCAGAGGTCTCAGTTCATAGATGGCTGACTGGATTCCTCAGGCTTGAGGTGAGGCTGAACATCATGGTGGGAGAGGGGGTGGAGGAAAGCAGCTCCCATCATGGTGACCAGGAGGCAGAAAGAGAAACTCCATTCTCCAGATACAAATATGTACTCAAAGCCGTGCCTGGATTCCCTCTTCCTCCAGCCACACCCCACCACTTCAGTTACCACTCAGTGAATCCCTATCAGGAGATTAAATCGCTGATTGGGTTAAGAGTCTTACAGCCCAATCAGTTCTCCTCTGAACCTTCTTGTGTTGTCTCACACGTGAGCTTTTGGGGGACACTTCATATCCAAGCCATAACATAGTCTCTTCCTCAGGAGGTCGCTCACTCTTGGAGCAAGGTGTGTGGAGAAAGAAAGTGAGGCTTTCTCTTTACCTCTGTCAGATGCTTGGTTCAAGGATCAGAGTCAGGAATTCAGCCCTTGCACACACACACGAAAGCAACCATCTTACCTGAATGGCCAAGTACAGAAAGCAAAGAATGGACTCATCGTGACAGCACATCACAAAGCACGTGGCTTTCTGGTTCTACCAATTGACTTTTCCCTCTGTCCTCAGATGTCATCTCATATTCCTCCTGCCACATTTCCTGCCCTTGGAGGGATGACTCCATTAGTTATGCACCAACTACTGGAAACCTTGGTCGTGCTGAAGTTGGAGATCAAGCTTCAATCAGTAGTGAAGACAGCATGTTGATCTTTCTCCAGGAAGAGAAGAGAATGATGCTGAGATTCTGAGAAGCTCTGAAAATGAATTCCATATCACAGCTGAGCCAGGGACATGGCTGGGATCTGGAATGATAGATGAGAATCATCTGAATCTATATTTAGCACCATCATCAGGAATGACCATGGGGGCAACAGTTTTCCAGAAAATCATTCAAGTGTGTGTACTTTAGAAGTATTATTTTATTTTAGAAGTAGTTTACATTTACAAAACAATTTCAAACTGGTATCGGCAGATCCCACACACCCCTTCTCTTGGCTGTGACAGTATCTCAGATCTTCTCTGTTCTTGACGGCATCTAAAGCTTAGGAGCACTGGTTATGTGCTTGGTAGACTGACCAAGACTGGTTGGGTCCAGTCTCACCTCTAGTAGGTTTCATATGATTGCTTTTTCTTGGTTAGACGAGGTTACCTGTGGAAGACCAAAGGGGTAAAGTGCCCCTCCCATTCCATTGAACTCAGAGCCCAAAATATAGTCATGTCTTATCACTATGGATGCCATCCTCAATCATCTACGATAGCATTTTAAAACTTTCTCTAGTATAAAGTGACTTTTCTTTTCCCTTTCTATGCTTTACTCTTTGGAATGAGGTTCTCATCCACAGCTCACTTCCTATTTTTGAGGGTGAAGTACGTACTTAAACTATTAAGAATTCTTCTAAATGATACATTTTCTCCTCCATTTATTTAACTATTCAATTTCTAATTATGCTGGTATAAGTAAATGTATATTTGGGGGTAAATGGATATTTATTTTATATTTTGGATAATATTTTGTTGCTTAAATTGTTATCAGTGACCACTGAGAACACTTTTCATGTTTCTCGAATATTGCTTTAACATAACCTCATAGTGTAATTTTTCTTTTATTTACTCAAAACACTTCCTTCATGTAATGCAAGAGCGTCCAGGTTCATTTTACATCTATCCTGCCCAAGTCCTAGGATCGGGCCTTCTCCAGGGAAACTTGGTTTGCTCTCCTGGAGAATGGTATTAGAAACAACACTCTCGGAGCATTAGGTTTGCTCACTGTTGCTGGAAGTCATTGCTTCTCAGCCTCTTAACTGGCAAGGGAAGGAAATACACATGTGCATATTAATCCTGCATGTATACATACCTACAGACATTTCTAGAAGCAGCTATTAGTGTTCTTATTAAAGTAAGCCTGAGCCCATACTCTTGGGCCCAGCTCTAACCCATTGCTACATCAACCATTCTCCCCTTTTCCCCTCCATTATCTGCAACTTTCCATCCCAACTGTGAGACACTTGGCTCCTGTGGTGGAATTGTCCATCTGCTTAATTCTTCAATTCTTACTTGAATAGCAATAAAATTACAACCAAGTTATTTGCCTGTGTGTTTTGAGATGTACCTATGTGTTTGAGATCTCGCTTTCTTCTGTCCATGAATACTATTCTGTTGTATGAATTAAAGTAACTTATTGTACTTTCTCCTGATTTTGGACAATTATGAAGGAAGCTTCTACAAGAATTCACAGGTGATGAATTCGTGAATATAGTACTTCAAATCAGTTGGGTGACCACCTTGGAGCGTGATTGATGTTTGCCTATTAATAATATATTGTGAGAACCTGCCGATATGTCTTCCACAATGGAGAGAGCCTTCTGTATTTCTGTCAGTGCTGAGTCAGAGTGGCTGTCACTCTGCATTCTGAGCAGCCACAGGTGTTTGTGTGAGTTGTCCAGAACTTCTCTAATGACACTCCACAGGCTTAGGACACCAGGAATTTGTTGTCTCACAGTTCTGGAGGTCAGAAATTTGAAACCAAGGTGTCAGCAGGACCATGCTCCCTCTGGTGGCCCCAGGGAGGTTCTCTTCCCTGCATCTCCTAGCTGCTAGTAGCCTCACGTGGTCCTTAGCTTGAAGGTGATCACCCTGAGGTCACCATCATGGGCTGTCTTCACATCATCTCCCTTCTGTGTGCCCGTCTCTGTGTTGTATGAGATCATGATCTACCCTAATGATCTCATTGAAATGACTTGATTACTGGTACAAAGACCACGTCTCCAGATAAGGTCACACTGTGGGCTGCTGAGGGGCATGACTTCAACATATAATTTTTGGAGGACACAACTCATGAGAGTCCATAGCTTTTAGGACTTTATCCCACCTCAGTGTGTTGAACTTCTTTTCATAAGCTTACTGCCCACCTGCGTACCCTTTTTACTGAGGTTCCTACTCAGGTCCTTTGACCATATTTTAATTGTACTCTTTGATCTTTTTGATGAATGTCAAGTGTTCTTTGAATATTTTGGAAGAAACTGTTTAATTAGATATGGGTTTCAAAATGTGGATTTCAAAATATTTTCTCTAAGTCTCTGATTTTCTTTTCATTATTTGAACTCTGTCATGTGGATTTTAGTTAATTTCAACTTAACATTTCTTTCAAGGATTGTGTTTTTGGTTTTATATCTGAAAATTCATCAGGCCCAAGGCTACTTAGATAATCTTCTCTGTTATCTTCTTTTACTGAAAGTATTTTTTATGGTTTTGTGTTTTAAATTTATGTTGGGAATCATTTCAAGTTGAGTTTTGTGCAAGGTCTTAGGTCAGTGTCCACATTCATTCCTTGAAGGTGTATGTCCAGATGATCCAGCACCATGTGTTGAAAAGACTCTCTCCATTTCTTCTCCTTTATAAAAAATCAGCTGATTACATTAAATGGATCTATTGCTTGGTTGTAACTCTGTTCCATTGACATTTGTTTATTCTTTTGCCATACTGCTTGATTACTAGTCATATGGTAAGTCTTGAAGTGGAGAAGGTTCAGTCCTCTATTATTCTCAGTATTGTGTCAGGCATAAATTTTAGAACCAGTTTGTCAATATCCACAAACAATTTTATAGGATTTTGTTTGGAATTGCCTTGAATCTACAAATCAAATTGAGAAGAATTTATATCTCAATAACATTATTTTCCTATCCATGAGCATGGACTCTAGTTTTATTCATTTAGTTTTTCTTTCATTTCTTTTATCACAATTTTATAGTTTTCCTCATACATATCTCATATATTTATTTAGATTTATTCCTAAGTGTTTCATTTTGAGGTGCTAATGTAAATAATGTATTTTAAATTTCAAAATCTGATTTTTCAATGCTGGAATATGCAAAAGCAATTTGCTTTTGTGTAAACATTATCTCCTGCAGCTTTATTATAATCACTAAATCATTGTTGATTCTCATTGTTTGTTTGTTTGTTTGCATATACAACCATATTTTCTTTAGGAATAAAAAGACATTTTTTTTTCTTTTCTTGTCATATTGCCTTACCAAGGACTTCAAGTAGAATGTTGAGTAAACATGAAAAGAAGGGTAATCTGCCACAGTCTGGCTGGGCACAATTCAGGAGCCACTTGTCAAAGAAACGAACTTTATTTTTAGAACCACACACGCCAAACAAAACAGCTCCTCAGGAAAAACCTTCAGAGCCCAACTGCCACCACCAGCTTCCCACAAGCCTCTCAACCTCCCCCACTCCTCCTGCTCTTGAGGTTGATTGGCTGGGTCGCATGGGCGGAGGCAAAAAAAGTCCCCCAATGAGCAGCTCCATGGTCTGAGAGGGCGGGGAAACAGCCCAATGAGCATCAACGCAGAGGAGCCAATCAGTTGGCAGCTAGAAGTTGCTGGGGCTGCTGTGAGCCAATCATCAGCTGGCAGCTGGAAGTTTGCTGCCATCTGGAAGTTTGCTGGGGCCCCTTCGGCTGTGGCTCTTAACAGTAATTTTTGTCTCCTTCCAGATCTTTGGGGGCTCGCATGGGAGACATATCCTTTTCCACTAGGAATAGACTTTGGAAAAAAAATTTTTTTCCTGAAGAGCAGTTTGTTATGGAGAACATTTTGGGAATATTCCACAATGATAATTCCTTCTTTCTGATTTCCAAACCACCAGGGGGCTTTCCTCTGACTTTTACCATCTGATTCTGGAGGGACTGTTGACAGTGAAAGCCATGGAAAGATGTCTTCCCTCCTCCTATATTCCCAGGGGTTCTGACTCTCACATTAGTCCACAGCAGCCACCATGATGACCACTGAAGTCTTTCTCCAAGCCCATGCACCAAGGTCTTCTGCTCAAGGCAAACAGTTCTCAGCTGTAGCTTCTGATGCACCTGTCTGCACTGGCCTCAGGGTCGAGTTCCCTGAAACCTCAGTTCTCTGATAGACTGAGGAAAAGTTATTGCTGTTCCCTTTGTTCACCTTTTACTTTTGTAAGGATGGAGGTGAAGACTCCCAAGTTATAGTGATGTCAGAGCTGACACTGGAAATCTATTTCATGTTTTTGTAAAGGCTGGTGGCAACATACCAGACTGTCTCCTAGCCTGCTGCTAGGTCTTGATCCACAACTTGGAGAGCACAGAGCTCGACTGTCTCAAGAAACCTCCCTGCCTTTGGCTCTGGCACAGACGTCTCTAGAACTCATTAGGAAGGAAATAAAGATGGCTGTTTTTTCATTTTCACTTCTTACACTTTATGTTAGTCTGTTTGCATAAATTGAGCCCATTATTGAGAGAATAATTATCACGGTTGGGGTAATGAAATGCTTCTCAGTTAAGGTCACACCTGGCTGGAGTTGTTATCTTGTGGTTACAAATTTAATTGCTCAAGAGCTGTTGTGTGGGCTGGATTCCTCAGTATCTTTTAAATTCATGGGGATTTTGTCAAAATGGTCAAGTTTGAGGTCACAGCTCATAAAGGAAAGAGAATTCAGGAAATCACTACACAACTTACATGGATGATCAAGAACAGCAGCCTATTCAAAATCCTCCCTGGAATTCAGGGGTTTGAACTTGAGTGCTCTCTATTGCTTGAGGTGACCACGCACATCTTATTATGTATATTCAGGGGGGATTTAAGCAGCTCCCACAAGACCCGAATCTCAGCAAAGTTGCTGTTGCTGGATGCTTCATTAAGCTTCCCAGATGGCAAAATTTAAGGATGTGAGACCTATTTATTTAATTGTTTATTTATTTATTTTAGGTTGAAAAAGCAAGATAAGCTCATTGGCAAAATTGTTTATTGTCATGTCAAAAAAGAAAGAAACTATCCCCCTCCCCTATGCTCTGATTCTGGCACTGTTAACACTTCATTATAATTTTTTGTGACTTTTTCTCTGGATGTCTATTTTTAAAAAATAGATTTCCCCTCTATGGTGGATAACATGATGCACAATTAGGCTTATTCAGATTTCCCTCATAGTCTCTGTTGGGAAAATGAGAGAGATGCAGCTCACGAGCAGGTGACCCTGCTGACCTGTCCTGGAGTGAGATGTGTCGGGAGAATGGATCTCCTGCCCCTTCTTGGTCTGAATTCCTGATGGTCTCTGGCAGCCTGTGTGGCTGACTGCTCTAGGCACTTTACCCCTCTGCTGATGGGAAGTAAGATGTTCTCAAAGTGAACCGTGACTGTACCTATGCATCCTCAGCACCTTACCTTGCACACCTTTGGTGGAGAATGGTGGACCCAGAATGTGCCTCTGTGCCAGGACGAGCATCTTCCCGTCTGTCCTGAGAACAGTCATGTCCTGTGGCATCTTCTCCTGACCCTCCCTCCTGCCCTGGGAGAGTGTAATTTATCTGACAGGAAAGCCTGGGTGGAGTGATGAATCCTGCTCATCTCTACCACTCCCATCTGGCAGGGTGTGGTCCTGTCAGGAGGGGCCCTAGTCCTGGGTAGAAGGACTGCTTGGAGGACCTTGTCCTGTGCTAAGCTCAGGCTCAGCCTATGATAGTCCTGCCACTAGAAGGGCAGGAAATGACCTCTGGGCCTCCCCATGGGGCTCCTGTGTCTCCCACTCACAGGGAGTACTGGGCATCCTCTAACTCCATCAAGACTTGTTCTGTACCCTCCTGTCCTCTCTGTGCCCAGAGATGCCAATGTGTGGATTGCACCATGAGCATCTCTGTCCTCTGGCTCCCTATTTGGTGTGTCCTGGAGACAAGTCCAGGAGAACAGAGGTTGGGCATTTACTCAGTGCACTGCCCACATGAGATATTCCAGACCTCCCCCCCCCACCAAAGGCAACAGCTTTCGTCTAATGTCCTGTGCATGTGGCCAGCCTTCTCTGGATCCAGAAACCTCTCCTGCCCTTCCATCTTGTGGCACAGGAGACAGCTAACCTCTCTGCTCACACTGCCCCTGATATGCTACCCATTGTGGTCATACTAAATATTCTTCTTGCCTTTTAAAGCTTCCCTTTATCTGTCTTCAAGTTACCCAGTCAGAGTGTGCATCCCTTTCCTCCTGGCCCCCACCTGGCACTACCTTCAGGAAAACTTATTTTATACTCTGTGTCTCTTGTGCTGTGGGAACAGCCCAAGTCTCAGGCCAGCACAGCCTCAGCCCTGGAGGGAGGAAAGAAGAGATCTGCTGACAGGGGCTCTGGTACATGGGGTGGAAGCTCCCTTTACTCCCCTTAATATTTTTCTCTCATTCTAAAGTGTCCTTTTATTTGATTTTTATTTGTCACAACATCTGAGGCAGCCCAAATTCCTCCCAGTGCCCAAACCAACACATCCTCCTCCAAGAGTGACTTCCAGCTCTATTTCCAGGCTGGTTTGAACTGTGCATGGCTGCTGGCCGGCCTCACTGCCCTTTCCCTAGAGACCCCGTTTCCCTCCAGCATGAACTTCTTCAAGAGCTGATTATCTTCTGCAGCCAAGTCTTGGGTGACTGCAGCTCTGGATGACAGATGACAGCAGCCATGTATAAGATCTTGGGCCATAGACAACTGGTGAAGGTGTCCCATCAATGAGGGTTTGAGGCATGACTGCTGTTCTAAGTCATTGTAATTTGAGATAATTTTTTGAAACAATAAAAAATAAATATCTTAGTACTTGAAAGTTGGGAGCTGCCATAGTAGAAGCATAGGGATTTGGGAGTAGCTTAAGAAGTGAGCAGGGGTCAGAGGCAGGGGCATTCTGAGTAGCATATTAGAGAAAGCCAAGGTGGCCTTGGTGGATAGTGGTGGTCTTGGTGGAGGCATCTGCTTCTGGGTACTGAGAGTTCAGGAGAAAGTGGGAAACATGTCTTGGGAAGCTGGCAGAGGGTGTCCTGTTGCATCTCTGCAGGAATTCAGTATTGCCCTCACCTGTGGGAATGCGGAGAGTAGCGATGTGACTACTGTGCTTGGCCGATCCTGAGCATCGTGCTGGAGGTTCTTCGGATTGGAAAACATACAGGACAAGAGACAAATCGGGAAAGACTGTTAAAAAAGAAGCCAGGACCTGATGGTTTGTAAAATTCTCAGCCTCCTGCTGACAAAGAATGGAAGTATTAAAATGGTCCCCAAGCATGGGAGAAATGCAGGGCACTACCAGGAAAAGACTGCTTAGTGATGACCTGAGGGTCTGGCTTTAAGAACATTGGTAATGACCTTGGAAAGCACAAATGTGGTACTGAAGAGGACTGTGCATCACACAAAAGGCCCATCAGAGGGATTGAGCGTCCATCTCTTAATCAAATCTCAGGGTTTCTAGGAAGCTTATGGGATTATGGCTTATAGTAAGAGATGTTCATGTTCGCAGCTCTTACTTAATGGAGTGAATTTCTGTGGTATTCACAGGAGGTCCATCCAGAGCTAGAGGGAATTATACCTATGGATACACTGTCGTCTTGAATTTAAAAGGATAGAGGCAGCATCCAATCAATACAGCAGTTGTGTCCCTCAAATTGACAGGGGGCATGCTGAGAGAGCCACACAGACACAAATGCTCGCTTTTTTCTGATCTTCTCCATCAAAGGTGGCACCTGGGGCCGGGGAGGATCAATCAAGTCTCAATCAGGGAACTTCCACAGTGTTCCTGACTGTATGCCAGAGTGGCTATGGGCCGGTGGCTCCTTCAGGGCTCTCATGTCCTTCCTTTTGCACAGGAATGCCTACGAAGATTGTTCTACATCTGCTTGAACTTTGTGGTTGGATGTGTGGCCTGGGGAGCAGGTGATTCACCTCATCTCAAAAGTCTCACAGTTGAGAAGACCTGGGCGCATAGAGCTCTGTTTAAGATGTCTCATCCCAGCAGCCCTGACAGTCACCTCACCTGGCTTGGATCAGGAGACCCTTTGAGTGGATGCTGTCATGCCATAGTGAGGTGAAACTTTAATAGGCTATGGAGTAGCCAGGCTCCAGTGACCACGTCACATCAGTTGACAGTCTTGAGAATTGTCCAACATAGTTTTTGTGTCTTGTATTTTCCTTTTGGGTCATGAGGAGTGAAGTTACAGGCTAGAAATTTTCTCCACCAGTTTTGGCTATGCATCATCACCAGCTTCACAGGTGTTAATTCACCCAATCGACTTCCAGGCCTCCCTGTTGCACATCTGGACCACCCTGGAGCCCTGCGGGAGGTAACCCTGGATGCCACTCTCCTCAGATACTGAACTTGTTTTCATGAATTAAATTCTGGTCCAGGAATAATTCCTTATCCCAAGCTGCAGTAATTACAGACAGAAATCTGTATTTACTGTATAATTGGAGGGTTTGCCAAAAAAGGAGCAGGAATTTATGAAAGCTGTTTGACCTAGTGTGTGAACAATTGAAGCTCAAGTAATTGTTGCTTCTAGTTAGGAGGGAATCTTCAAAGCTCACTAAGAACCTTCTAGAAACTTCCTGCCACTGGGCACCCATTTGGGAGGCTTGGATCAGTGGATTCTGACTGCTGTTAGGGGTACACAAGCATTCAGATGATAGCAACGTGTGTGAGAGGAGAAGCTGTCAGGTGCACTAAATTCCCTGAAACCAAACCCAGAACCCAAACTGGGGAGGATGGGATCCGAGAGCAAGGCCCACAGTGACTGTAGGCCATTCCCTTGTCTCTCCAGATGCTTGACTTCCAGGTCACACTGTGGTTTACAGTAAATGTGAATGTGAATTGAGGAAAGTTGACATGATTGAATTTAAAGTTTTGGTGTTTGAATGCACATTTGAAATTACTTGGACACTATATGGGAGCATTGTACCTCTTTTTATTGTAGAAAAACCAAACAACAGATCCCACAGGATTCCACACACAGAGGCACTAATCAAGTATAACCTATTCACATGATTAATCAATCAGGTCTCATATCACATCTCTGTGACGTATGAATGGCATCATCTGCAATATTGATCCAACAGCTCATGGACCTGGTTGATGTTAGGCTGAAGGGAAATTACGCTATTGAGCCCAGTCTCTGAGGTGGATGTGGATGCCCACAGACGGCTGATGTCGGTGTTTCTCCTAATGACTGGGTCTGCTTCCTGCAAGAGCAGGAAGTGGTGTGGGGCCAGGAGTCCTGCCAGATGCCCCGACTCTGCTGCTTTCATTCTCTGTTCACTCCAAAGCCTTGGTTTTGTGGTGGTATCTAGACAGTGGACTCTGAAAATAACTGTGGTGGGTGAGACTGTCCCTCACCAAGGTCTGAGGGAGCCGCAGGCCCTCCCCTTCTCCCCTGGAGAAGATCAAACAGATTTTGCTTCCAGTCCTGCTCCATCACCCTTAGCTGTGTGATATTGGGCAGGTAACTAGGCCTTTCTGGGCCTCCTCATGGGAGTAACAATGGCGTCCCAGGGGCTACCATGCTGGATTAGGTGAGATGCTTTGTTGGAAAGACCCAGCATACACCAGGTGCTCCCTCCCTTCCCCTGGGTCTGGACAGTGCCCTCGCCACTATTTCTGGGATGACATGTGAGCATCTTGGGGGACTTGATTCTGGCTACCACACTTGGGGTTAATTAGTTCCTCATGAGAGAATCCTTTTTGTGTTCCCTTCCCCAGTTTTGGGCTTTCTCTGTATGATATATACTAAGTAAATAGCTACAAGGCACAGGAGCGGGTCTCAGTGAAGCAGTGCTGTCCTCTGGCTCATGGGCTTCACCTGTGGTGTCCAGAGAGTGGAGGCTTAGCAGGAAGTGGCATTTCTGGCTACCTTAGGACTGGATGCCATGTCTTTGAGGAGGTACAGGGAAGGCAGGTTAGTGCTGTGGTTTGAAATGTGAACCCCACACCCCAGTTCTCCTGAGGTCCAGCTCTATGCTTTGGAGACTTAACATACATGTAACATTTTGATGGTTAAATGACATTGCCTTAAAAACGTACTAAAATTGTAACCCCATAGAGTCACAATTGGGAAGGATTAGGTTAATTAATACATGTAAAACAAGCTCACAAGCAGACGCCTGAGTGTTAGCTCTTACTGCTCTGTGAAAAAATTAAATAATAGGGACTCCATGTGATTAGTTAATTACCACTTCCAACAAAATCTGAGCCTTCTTAGGCAATCTTGACATTAATTGGATGGTTTTATGGTCTTGAACCCATAGCGGAAGCTGGTGAGGGTCTCGGGGTGTGGGAGGCTAAAGCTCAATCCTGGTTCCTTATGTTCCCACCAAAGAAATTCACATTTAAAGTCAGACACCAAAAGCCACTGAGATAACTTCATTATGGGAGAAAGTAAAGTGAAATGAAGGTGAAGGTAAAGTGAGGCTCAAGCAGAAAGCACTCTGGAGAGAGAGAGCGGGTGGTCACCAAGCAGAGAACCCCCAAGGACCCAGTGCTGTTCCCAAACGTGTGTCAGGGATGCGCTAGAGGGGCAGGGACCACCTTCTGCACTCTGCCGATCAGGTGACCAGGTTCTCCTTCAGGTTGTCAGGTTGGTGACCTTAGCTGGTCCTCTCCAGAACTGTCATGGTGGTCCTCCTCTCCAGGGGGCCTCATCTACAGGTCAATCCGTCCTGGGGTCAGTACTGGTCAGGAGTTTTCCTAGTGTGCCTGTCCCACTAAAGGATCCCCCTTTCTGAGATAGAAAGAGGCATGTGGGGTCATGGCTTCTAGTTCTATCTTGACCTTTATGGTCCTGTCAAGAGTTGGTCCCATAAATCCCTTTTCTTGAAGAATTTTTCAAATTAAATCATCCTCCTGTTTGCTTACTCTCGAGGTCTGTGAACCCAGGGCTTTCCTACGGGTTATCATCTACTGCAAGGTATTTACTCATCTGCTCTGGGAGTGTGAGAACTCGCTCACCTACCCAAACCCAAACAATGAACTAGGAGACAAAAGCCAGGCTTTATACTGAGGGTCCTGCATGACGGGGGTCTGGGTGGCAGGCAGGCCCAGGGCAGTCACAGTCAGTGTTTTACTCCCCAGAGTCCCAGGGTCCCTACCTGGTTCCTCCTTGGGGTGTACAGTCTCCCCAAATGTCACCTAGGTCTTACTGTGTCCGACTGGGTTCTTTGAAGAAGTTAGCCTTTAGCTGTCCTCACCTGCCTTTGTTCTCCTGGCTGAGAGCATCTTAGGTTTGTCTCTGCCAGTCGGGCTGGCCCTTCCCCCACCCCCTGCTTGTTGAGGGCCCTTGACCTGTCACACTCCAGTGCTACCTGCTTTTAGCTTTCCACTCTGCCCTCTCCTGCTGCTTTCCTTACATCCCAATTTGACATTCAAGGCTAAGTGCTGTATCCAGAAAATGAACCACCAGACTCTCTCTCTCACACAAGTCCCCTCTTTTTCTTTGGATAACCTGGGGTCTCCTTTGCATTTTTGCTCCTGGACCCTTTGGTATGGCCACCCATCCTTGCCATATTAACTTTTCAAGGAGGAAACTGCCCAGGGTCATGAGCTCACCTGTTTTGAGCAGTTTGTAGAGCTGCCTAAGTCAGGAGCCCTTGGTAAGACCCTTCCCAACTTGGTTGATGTTTGCCTTCTTTCTAGGTCTTGATTAAAACCAAGTAAGCGAGCTGGAGGTGGTGACTACAAACCCCAGAGGAGGAGCCTGAGCAAGGAGCCCTTGATGGGTGGTAAAGTGGAACATAGCCCGGGCAAATATTCTTTCAGAAATTGGTCTTTAGTTTCCATGGTAGGGAATTCTGTAGTTTTTCTCAAATAAAGGAGCCCATATAGTGGCTCATAATAAATACCAGAGCTGGATAATCACAGCAGCAAAAACAAATAAATGAAACAAAAAACCATAAACAGATCAATCTGCCCACGGAGGAGGGTAGGAAGATTTGTAGGTCTCAAAACAAAACAAACTTGTGACTCTGACAGATCTTTGTGTGAGATTTATCAGACACTCCTGCATACAAATCCTTTCTTTCTAAACTCCCAGTTTTACTTACTTTTGGAAGGACTGACATAAATATACATCTCAATTAACAACATGAGGACCATTGTGTGAACTTTTGAATGTCCACGGTGGCTGTTTCTGTTACATTCTCCTGCCAGGTTTTTAAGGCCAAATTGGTCTGTTATTAAGAGTCAGCTGAGACTGGCCAGGAATGGCTCTTGGGAACTCATGAGAAGACTCTTGGCTCCTTTGGCTTGTTCCTACCATTGTGCCATCTGCCAGGACGGGTCAGGGTCTGGCTGACCATGTGTGGCTCCCCTTGGAAGCATCAGGGACATTTCCTCCAGCCCTGATCCTTCTCTGGGCAGAAGGTACGCTGATTCTCTAGGTCCTCTCAATCCCCCTGATGGGAGGTTGGGTGACCCACTGGAGATTCAGGACCCTTCGAGGGGCCCCTGAATCCTGGCTGAGCCTCGATGGCAAGGGTCAAAATACTGTCTGAGTTTTACTTGGCCATTTTCCTTCCTTGACATCTGTCTCTAAGTTTTTGGATTTAAACATCCAGAAGACTGGTTTCACAGTCCTGAAGTAGGAGTACTGAGCTTTAACTCTGTGTCTATGATCTTAGAATTCACCCTCCATTTAATTAGGGTCAGCATTAGTACTCGAAGTCACCCTAATGTTCTGTCTGTCCTATAGCTGATGGCATATTACCTGAAACAAACCCATATATACATATGGATTAATGTATTTTTTATATCTATTTTGCCTCCACAAAGATCCATAAATTTATCAACTCTATCACATATAGATTCTTTATAAATTTTACTTTCTTTTAAAATTTGTTTGCAACCTTAAATACTTTTTATAATTTACCCAAGCTTTCTTTACTTAGTTTTGTATCATATCCCTTGTTTCTTTCGAGGTCACAGTAATCCTTATAATAAGTCTATCTTTTGAACATAACTTTAAGTGAGCATAAGTCCAGCCTTCCTTGGAGCCATGCTGACACGGAGTAGGGTGAGGGGCAGAGCCTTATCTCAGGTCCTGCGCTCTTGACAAACAGCACAGTTCAACACTGCATCTGCATCACAAATCGAACAAAGCTGCAAGAGCTCCTAACTCATTTTTGTGAAAAAAATTGTAAAAACATTTCCAAGTTCCACATTGTCAACCTTTAAACACTCAGGCTTCTCCTCATTATCTTTAAAAAATGCATGTAAATTTCCATTCCAGGGTAAAAACAATACAAAATATTACATATAGTTTAATGATAACAGGTTACCTTTATCCAGTAACAGAACCTTAAATGATGTAAATAAACACCAAACAAATCTGTTACTTTTATATAAATCTGAAGAAGACTTTTGCTACTGATAATTTTAGTCTGGAGAATACCAACTTGGTAAATTGCTCTTCTCAGCTTTACATTGTAAAAGACTTGTGTACATAGAGGATATTTATACATGGAGTACACAAAGAAGCCAGTAACAGTGTCACAATTACACAGAGGTCCTTATAGTAACTAAGTTTAACCTTTAAAATAAGGTTTAGAATCCATAGTATATCACAGGTCTGCATAGGTTAGCGGCACTAGCAAAAAGCAAAGGACAGTCTTAAATCTCACACACTTAGGAAACAGTGTTAAGGATCATAAATAGAAAAAAAAATAGCTTTTACTGGCCACCTTGCCTGTAAACCTATATATGCTTTCATTTTACAAATTTTACAGAACATTTACACAAGCCTCAGACAGGCATATTTAATTTCAGATGTATACCTATCTCTAGCTCCACAGATTTATGGTATCAACTATATTGTAATAAGTGAAAATAACCATTATTTATTTAATTAGTTGTGGAGTATTCATTTAAAAGACTTTAAAATGAGCACAAACCATAATTCCTTTGAGATTTCATTTCCCTAGTAAATAACACCCAACAGACACACGAAATTATCTTAATTAAAAATAATAGATCAATGTTTTTGATATTTGTTTCATATCAGTACATTAAAATTCAACCTTAGAAAATCCCTTAAATAATTTTGGCTGACTGTGCTAATTATAGCCAACTTAATCATATGCTCAAACTTTTAGCTTTACCTTTCACAAGTCTTCTGCAACCTTACCTAGACATTCTACAACTTGTTTATGTCCTTAGTTTTGCCCTTTTTTAATATTTGACTTTAACACATGCAAATATATACTTTATCATATAAAATTATTTTCAACCAAACAAGATTTCTTTTTCTTTCCAATTTTTTCATAATAAAATATATTTCTATACAGATAACATCCTTATCTCTCTTTTTTTAGTTTCAAATCCTTTCTTAAATTCATATTCTGAAAAAATCCTCATGAAATTTCTGAACTTAATAAAACTATTCCTTTTTTAATAAGAGGAAATACTTTGTGCTTTGTACAACACTTTAATCAAAACTGAGCAGAAATGTTTTATACTCTTTGCATATAGAATTATGTTTGTTAGAATTTTAATTCTTAGTAACTTTGTTTTAGTTTAGATCCAGAAGCAAAGCAAACTTATGAAAGCATATTTACCAACTTACAAAAGTACACTTAATAGATTTACCAACTTTTCCATTTACCAACTTAATAGATCTACTAAAACATTCCTTATGGAATTTAAGAAGACAATAATATCTAAATTTAAATTTAGTAGTTGATGTTTTAGTATTTTAACTTTGCAAATTGATTAGATTTCTCCTCTAATAAACACATTTATAAATGTTTATTCCACTTATGTTAAAATCTAATTTATTCATTTTTAATTTAGGTTACCCATGAAAACCAAGGTATCATACAAGTTTAATTAACACTCTAAGTCTGTTGTTTCTGCCAAAGACAAATTCTTAAAAGCAATGGATATGCTGATTTTTTTGTCATTTTGATATAAACCAAGGAGGAGGATAGCTGGGTCAAATAGTGGTTCCATTCCCAGTTTTCTGAGGAACCTCTGTACTGCTTTCCAGAGTGGTTGCATCAATTTGCAGTCCCACCAGGAACGTCAGTATTTAAAGCAGCTGAATTCACAATAGCTAAACTATGGAACCAACCTAGGTGCCCTTCAGTAGATGAATGGATAAAGAAAATGAGGTATATATATATATATATATATATATATATATATATATATATATTCAATGGAATATTAGCTTTAAAGAAAAATGAAATCATGGCATTTGCCAGTAAATGGATGGAGTTCAAAAATGTCATGTTAAGCTAAATTAACCAATTTCATAAAAACTAAAGGCCAAATGTTTTCTCTGGTATGCAGATGCCAATTTATAATGGGGTAGGTGAGGGGGCACTAAGGAAGAATAGAGTTACCTTAGATTAGGTAGAGGAGAGTGAAGGGAGGGGAGGGGAGGGGATATGGGGTTAGGAAGGAGAGCAGAATGAGACAGACATTATTACCTTATGTACCAATGTGATTCTACAGCATACACCATCAGAAAAATGATAAATTATACCCCATCTATGTATGATATATCCAAGTGCATAAATGCATTCAACTGTCATGTATAACTAATTAAAACAAATTAAAAATTTAAAAAGCAATGGATATTACACTTTAAACATTTTATAGAAATGGATGTTTTCTCGATTGGCTGGACACCTAGAAAATATGTATGTTAGTAATTTCAAAGACATTGTCACACCTACCAATGTAAATTGACCCTTTAGAAATTAAAATAGAGCCTGTCATAGGTTTTTACAGTGTGAGTCAGATATGAGAAGGGCTGTAGGATTGGGAACATTCGGGACAGCCTGTCAGCTCTGAGGAGGCTGAAATCAAAGGTTCCAGCAGCCACTGGGCCTCCATGGGGGCAGATCTACTTCCACTAACCCAGTGTTTTCCTCCTCAGAACTCGACAAAGAAGAAGAGCTCTTCTGGTGAAGGCGATCCCCCACTCACTGTCTTGACAGGGTCACAGTGAGAAAAAGTGTTGGCAAAGCCACTCTCCCACTGTCTTGACAGGGTCACAGTGAGGATGAATGCTGGCAAAGCCACGCTTGTTGGTGGGTAACCGAAACCATGAGACCCTTTTTTATGTAATTGGGACTTTGAATTTTCATGCTTATGTTTCTCACAGGAGGCATGAGTATGTTAAATGCCAAACAAATTAAATTTCAGATGGCTAGAACAGAACAGGTAGTTCATGCCTTGGAGGCTGTTCTACCATCCCTCAGCATATCAAGGACAAAGTAAAAGGCTATTCTTCTATCTTAGTACATTGTGGACAAACCTAATAACGGACAACAATCATCCTCTGAAAGGACATGAGAACTAGTGCACCTTGACTGAAAAACAAACTCTTTGAGAACTAGAGCACCTTGACTGAGAAACAAAGAAACTCTGAGAAAGTAGCTCAACCAGTTTTATGAGAATAAATTTCAGAATTAATTAAAATAGCTTTATAAGACACAGTTTTAAAATAATGTTAGAAATATTATTTTATTTAGATTCTTAAGTTTAGAAATTCTTAAGTCTTTAGTTGTATAGGTTTCTGATATGCTTTAAGGATGATTCATAATCTTTAGGACATTTTAAATATAAGATTTAAAGGAACTTTTTTAGATGGGAATTTTAGATTAAAAATAAAGTACAAGTGTACTTTAAGTTAATGATTAGTTAGGAGACTTAGAGTCTGGTTACGTAGTTTGGCATTAGTTAATAAGAAAATAACATATCTTGGGAAAAATAGTTAATCTTGGGAAAATCTGAAGGGTGTAAATTGGTGACATGTTTTATTGATGATTCTGTACTTTGATGATTGTATGGCTGGGGGTCATATCTTGGAAGGATGTAGATTGGTGTGCTCTCAATCTTGGTTAAGGAAATGTCATGTCTTGGCAAAGTTTTAAATTATATAATCAATGACGTATTGGAATCTATAATGATGAGAAAAATTGTAATAAAAAGAGGACCCAGAGAAAGCAGCTTTAGCTCTCTCTGAAGATTACTCAAACAGAACGACTCCTCTCTCATCTTTTCGCCGACGCCACTCATCCTTCAGGACTCCCTGGACCCCGCTGGAGCAGGACCCCGGCACTCTTCCTTTTTCAATGCTTTTGAGAGCTGAGCCTTGAATAGTTGGTCTCTGAATAAAGAGAGCATGAAAAAACTGTGTACAGCTAAAAATAAATAAATAAACTCCAGTTAGTAAAAACACAACTAACGAGAGTAAAATATATAACTTTAGGTTCTCAGGACCCAAGGTGAATACACCAGGAAAACTATGAGCTCAGGAAAAAAAAAAAAAATCAAAGTTTAAAAAAAAAAAAAGGTAGCCATATTTACTGTGATAAAGGAGGCCGTCCACATCAGACCCAAGTGCCCTTTTGGATCAGATGAGTCAGCGCAGATATTTAAAGAATGGGAGAGGCCAGGAGTTCCTCAGGAAGAAGTTCTTACAGAAAAGACTTGCGCCTGTGGGATCCTTCTATTTTCCTTCCCTGTCCTAGGACTCGAGTTCTCACACACCGTCATTGGTAGGTTCCTGTAACTGAGCTTCCCTTACTGGAGATTTCTTACACTCTGAGCTCACTGTGTGCTCAGTCCCCATACCTGGGGACTTCTTGGACACCCTGAGTTCTTGCTCCATCTGTCTCTGGTCATTTCTTTTGGGGGAGAAGAAACTGCCCACCAGGACTCTGCACTCAGTTTCTGCCCAGGACACACTTCCTTCCCACACACTCACCCTCCCAATTCCTGACAGCCTAGGCCCGTTTTCTACCTTGGCTCATGAATGAGTTCACCTGGTTGCTGGTCAGTTTTTGCTTCTGCTGTGCTCCCTGAGACAATGGTCCAGGTGTTTGTATGGACTTTGTCGGGGATAGGACATCCAGGCAGAGCAGATCCCCCAAAGTGAGGTGGGGCGTATCTCTACTCTCCACCAGGTTCAAGCTGCACACAGCCAGAGATCCAGGAGGAGCCCCCAAGTCCTAAAAATCAAGCTCGTCTCTCCAAACCTGAGAATCCACTAAGAGACACGAGGTAGAGCGAGAGGAAGGCTTTTGACTGACAGTCTCACAACACAGGGTGTCTGGGTGAGCAGGTGCCCTCAGAGCAGCCACCGTCAGCCTCTATCCCATGGTGTGCAGGGGTCCCTCCCCTGGTGCCTCATTGGCTGAATATGGTGGGTGTACAGTCTAGTGTCACCTAGGTCACCTGTCTCCCATAGGGTTATTAAATAAGTGTACCTTTGTTTGTCCCCACCTCGCTGTGCTTTTTGTAGCAGGAAGGCCTTCTTGGACTGAGCGCATCTTAGGTTTGCTCTGGGGTCAGGCTGGCCCTTCCCCCACCTCCTGCTTGTCAAGGGGCTGTGGATCTGGCACACTCGGTGTTAACTGCTTTCCACTCTCCACTCTGCTCCCTCTTGCTGCTTTTCTTTTTTTTTCTTTTTATTATTAGTTGTTCAAAACATTACATAGTTCTTGACATATCATATTTCATACATTTGATTCAAGTGGGTTATGAACTCCCATTTTTACCCCGTATACAGATTGCAGAATCACATTGGTTACACATCCACTTTTTTACATATTGCCATACTAGTGTCTGTTGTGTTCTGTTGCCTTCCTCCTGCTGCTTTTCTTACCTCCCAGGCAATTTTACATTTAAGGCTTAATGCTGTATTCTGAATGCACCACCAGACTTTCTGTATCTCACAGCAGTAACTTAAAGGAAACTTTACCAGTGACTTAAAGTCAACCTGCGACTCCCATGCATTCCTCGGCTCATTATCTACAAATACATAAGAGTGGGCTCTCAGCCGAGGCTGTGGGCTGTCTGCTGAGATGCTGCTTCTGGCAGTGAGCAGGAGAGAAACAGGCCGAGGAGGACAGTGAGCACCTTAGGTGGGAAGGGAGCAGAAAGGTGAACCCTGAATCCTAGACAGCGGGTATCTGGGTCCTTTCCCACCCATGTGGGATCAGCACCTCCAGGAAAAACCAGGAGCAAGTCTCGTGCCTAACCGGACCATGGGTGGCTGTGAATCACAGTGTCTGCTGAGGTCCTGGGATGGGGATCCTGGGGGAACAGAGGTGGGACTATCCATTTCTTACTGCCTCATGGCCTTGGGGTGAGGGTCTGCAGGGCCAGGAGTGTCACACTTACTGCCAGTCAGGAATCTCCCAAGGGACTGTGGGTTAGAACCCAGCTCCTGGGCCTGTAGATGGTGCCAGGCCAAATTCACCTGGCAGTGGGCATCTCTCTTCCCTTCCTCTGCTCTCCTTCTCAAGCACCAAGCTCCTGGAAACACACTGGCAGAGATGTGGGGCCCAATGACCTTAAAAGGTAGATTTGGTGTTCAGGAGTCACTAGAACAGGCTGAGGATCCAGGGACACCACTCCCATGAGACAAAGTTTTCAGACAGCTCCAGAAACTGGGTCCTTTACAAATGTTGCTCTTTACAGTTTTAGCAGAGAGTTTTTCTCCCAAATGCTCCAGCAAAGCTGAGAATCACATCCTTTGTACCTACTTGTTCAGACAGAGGGTTGGCAAGTGAAGACTTAGCAGGAGAACAGCGGTTGCCTTCAGAAAACTGTTCATAAGAAGATTCCTCAGCAGAGTTGAGCACGTCTCGATTTTCAGAAATGCAGTGTTTGCCAACTTATGGTGCTAACAACATCACACCATAAACAAAACTCAACTCAGAATGGATCACAGGTTTTATTTCATTTATTTACTTTTTTTTTTTTACAGTGGTGGGAGTTGAACAAGGGCCTGGCACGAGGGAGCAAGCACCGAACCACTGGGCTACCCTCCTGCTTCGGGATCCTAGACCTAAATGTAAAATGCCAAAACCATGTAACTTTTAAAAGGAAACAAAATTATTCAGTTCTTGGTGAATAATTCTCAACTATGAGGCTGAAAGCAGTATCCATAAAAGAATAGAAAACAAAGATGCACTGGGCTCTGACCACAGTCAGAAGTGCTTGCTCTGTGTAAGCAGATGAGACATGGGAATAAAGTATTGGCAGGTCACACACCTGGCCCACACTGATGGTGGGAAAGCCATCCAGTGAGAACTTGGACAAAGAGAAAACCTCACTGAAGAATGTAGAGGGTGAACAAGTGTATGAGGAGACCCCTTGAGGGGCCTTGAGGGGATTCAGTGAGTCCAACAGGAAATGAAAAGACGACACACCTGTTGAAATAGGTAGACAAAGACAAGAAATGGAGACAATTCCAAGTGCAGGTGACAATGTGGAGAAGCCGGGTCTCTTGTGCTGCATGGGTGGATAGCTGAGGGGTTAGTGACGGGGGTGGGGGTCCAGGCTGGAGGCTGTGATGGCTCAGGATTTGTTGTCTGTGTTCCTGGAGGGGGAGGTCATGCCTGTAGTTTGGACATTTTCCGCAGACACGTGTGCATGCTCCAAGCCAAGATCCACATGTGGCAGTTTCGTCAACCCAAGCCCTTGGGTCATAGTCCCTGCCAGGATTCCCGGTGTCCTGGTAAATTCTGGACTCTGTAGGCTGTGAGCCTTCCCTGAGAAGCTCCCTGGGGTGTCCCAGAGCAGGGTCCCCTGGCACTCCCCATTCAGGAGATCTCCTTGAGCTCCTCTTGGTGCACGTATGGGCTCTTGCTTTCCCTTGGAAGCTCTGAACTTAGTTCTTTCTATGACACATGATGAAGGCAGTGACCAGAGGCCCTTTGCAGCTGGTCCTCTCTGAGCCTTTCCCCTGCTCCTCTCTAGGGACATGGCTCATGCAATGGGGTGGCAAAGGCAATGTCAGAACTAGCAGGGCACATTCCGCTGTATGTCTCTTTCAGGGCCCGGACAGCAGTTGTGTCAGCTGCCCACGGGGCAGATTGGATTTGGAGTGAGGGTTTGTCCAGGCACGAGGACCTTCTCCACATATCCCTGGGGCTTCATGAAACCTTCCTAAATTCTATATGGCAGTTTGCAGGAAGCTGGTGCTAGGACAAGACGAGGCCCATCATCTGACATTTGTGACCTTCCACATAAGCTTTCAGACAAAGTGTCTTACTTTTTACTAGTGGTATGGTACTACAGGTGTGCGAACTTCCCAGAATTCCCAGAGGGATTCATCACAGCCACAAAGACAGGGGACACTGCCTTCAATTTCTGTGAAGTCAATGTCCGTGAGGCGTGTATTTCTGGACAAGGAGCCACACGAGAGAAAAAGCAGTTGATGATCTGCACTTCCCTTCCTTTCCTCCTCTGCTGGTGAAGTTTACAGGACTCCAATGTCTCCTTGAAGGACAAAATTTTGACATTTTACCCTCCAATTTGGTTGTCAGTGAGCCTACTTCAAGTAGAGAGCATTCTGATGCAGTAGCAGGGACTGCAGGGAATGACACTCCTGCCTCCCAGGTCTCAGCATGTGGCCTGCTTATAGCTACTGGGGATGATTGCTCCTGAGCCCCTCAGTACAGAGGGCTGGAAATGGATCTATCCTACTAACCCATGCCAACATGTACAAATCTATCTATCTATCTATCTATCTATCTATCTATCTATCTATCTATCTATCTATCTACCTATCATCTAGCTAAACTTTCCATCCATCTACCCATTTATCCAAACACCCATTCAACTGTCCATCCATCCATCCATCTATCCATCCATCCATCCATTCATCCATCCATCCATCCATCCATCCATCCATCCATCTACCCATCCACCTATCCACTCATTCACTTTTTATCTATCATCTCTCTATCCAGCGTCTATCTATCTATCTATCTATCTATCTATCTATCTATCTATCTATCTATCTATCTATCTATCTATCTTTCATCCACCTATCTAATCTGTCTAGTCTCTCCGTGTGTGTATACCTTTACAAACATGATTTGAATTGATGCCTCTGTTTCTGTCCCAGATCTGTTCTAGCCTCCCTTATTTGTAACTTCTTTTTCTGAAAACGAGGAATCTGGCTATCATGCTGTCCTGTAGACTCACTTATTTGTCCCATCCTACTGTCAGTTATTTCAGCATTGCTGTACAGGGCTTCCTAGATCTAGTCAACACACAGTTGATAAGCTACTCAGCCCAGTGCCTTTCTTTCTCCTGTCCTTTGTGTGGCTGGATTTCATCTGTGATACGGGCTGGATGATCACTTCACATGCCATTTTAAAATCCCCACATTCTGGTTTCTAAAACTCATGCATTTATTTTAAGTGTATGAAATGTTGCTGCGGTTCCATGAGCGAGCTCTGCCTGGGGGATGTGGCCCCTCTTGCCTACCATGCGGAAGAGGTGGAGTGAGCTTCTTCCAAGTCTCCTGCAGCCCTTATGTCTCTTGCTTTCTGGTTTATCCTTCCTATAATTATTTTCACCAAATGCTGATGCCTGTGCCTTTTCTCAGACCCATTTCTTTATCATGTGGAGGATAGTATGGTATTCTGTTATTTGGGTACTTCTCAGTATATCCTGGAAATTACTCCAATTTAGTTCACAGCATTCTGTATTTTTTAGCAGTTGCAGGGCCCTTGATTTGCAGATGTGCCATCATTCAACCACTGTGCCCTGTATAGACATCTTTATTGTTTCTGGTGTTTTACAAGTGTAAGCAATTCTAAGAGGAGTAAACACATACACATACATTTTTGAGATGTATCTTAAGGGTGGATTTCGAGGAGTGGGGTCATTGAGTCAAAAGTTAAATGCATGGAGGACAGCTAAGCATAGTGCACTTCTCCCCCAGCAGGGGTGGGTCCGGCCACGTCCTTGCCATCCACCTGTGCAGGTATGGGTCCTGACAGCCTATCCTGTGGGATGCACTAGGATAGTTCTCAATTTTGCCAGCTAGTTAGGAGAGAGATATGACCTCAGTGTTGTGTTAATATTCCCAGAAGTGGCAGTGAGCTTGACCACTTTTTCTGTGTCTGAGGGACATTTCTGTATCTTTTCCTGTGAGTTTTCTGCTCAGGTGTTACATTACAGAGTTCAGTCCGAACTTGAGAAGTGAAAGTTGCAGCGAAACTTGAATTTCTTTTTCAGCCACGTATAATTCAGTTCAGGTTTCACGTGGGGATCTGTGCTTGGCAATGCCCTGAGAACCTCCGTCAGTGTTTGGGAGGGGTGTAGGCAGGGGGCAGGGTAATGTTGGGTTGCGATTGGGTTGACTTGCAACCTGGAGATGTCACCCCTGGTTTCTTAACAATAGTCCTTACTCAGTCTCCAAGGGGCGCTGAGGACCTGAGAGGTCACAAAGGGCAATGGGAGATGGCACCACTGAGCTGGATGGTCTCTCACCACACAAAAGCTTCCTGAGGGCTTCAGGAAGTGACGTGGGCAGGATGTGACATCAGGAAGGCAAGGGTCAGTGCTTCCCAGGTGGATGACCAGAGGAGCCTTCCTGGAGGAGGTGATTTGAAAGGAAGGTGAGCAGGGATTTACCTGAACCTGGTGTGGGTCTAACCTGCTCTTGGGACAGTAGCCAAATGGAAGCTCCACGCCCTGGAATTTTCAACACTGGACACATTTTGGAGTTTTGAGAGCTCCTGAGGGCTATTCACTCCTGCTTCATCTTTAATTCCTCTCATGGGTTTCAGAAGTTCTCATAGTCATCGCCTCCACCTTCCAGGTGAGGAAACTACGTCTCAGGAAGGTGTGTGGCTTTCCCATGGGGACAGAGCCAAGGGGGCCAGATCTGACCCAGGTCTTTGCAACCCAGGGTCTGTGGGGAAGCTTGCTACTGTGCTGGGCTCAGAGGTGGCATCACAAGACAGTTAAGCTCAAGTGCTCGGGAGCCTGGACACACACACACACACACACACACACACACACACACACACGTGATTGAGCAAGGATCACTAATTTGCACAGTTAATCTTCCTAAGCATGGTGGTAGGGACTTGGATGTTACCCTATTTTCTGTGCTAGGTACTTACTGGCACATACTTGTCATAATTACGGATTTCAATTCCTCATGGTACCGTGGTCACTTCGGCATGTTTTCTGTGAACTCTGAGTCAAGAGGCTTCTCTTGGAGTGGTTGGTGACTGGTGAATGAACAGAGACCATGCCTCAGCTAAGCTGAGAGTGCACATATATATTTAGTCCGTGGGGTTGAATCCTGCCCCCACCTTGCCAGGGCTTCCCTGGCAGAGAGAGACTTGAAAAAGCTGCTTTCTTATTCAGTCACATGGAGAATTTTTTTTTTTTTATAGCTGTGCTCAGGATTCCCAAGACAGTGACCCAGAATTCAAACTACACACCCAGGGAGACTAGCCATAAAATCCAGGAAAAGTAATAGTATTGAGGCTGGGAATAAGAGAGTGCCAGTCATTCTTTCCACAAATAGTTCCTAAGTGCCTACGGTGTGCCAAGAATTCTACACGACCCTGGAGATACAGTGGGAACCAATAAATATGTGTTTCCTGCTCCGATGGCACACACATTCTATCAAGGAAACATTCCCTCCCCTCAAAAGACAAGTGAGTCGCTCTAACTTATCCACAATTAGCAACTGAGAACGTTAATTAAACCGTCGCCAAAATAAATGCATATATTGTCAAAGTCTGATTTGTGTGCAATTAAGTAACAGCATGCATCATTTATTAAACATTTCATTTATTCATCATTATGTATTCACTTATTAAATATTCATTTGTGCTAGCTGCTCTCCTGAGCACTGATGTTCAGCAAAGACCCCAGGGCTGCCTGTCCTTGGCTTGATGGAGCCAGAAGCTCATCCCTGCACCAATTACTATAGCACAGAGGAAGGACTATTCTGATTGGATAAGCCAGCAATTCTGATAGGATAAGCCTGTCCACCTGCAGAGCACCTAGGCTCTTCCCACACCATGTTTGCTGACTGAACTCAGGGAGGTTGCCCAGAGCATTACCACAAGCAGGGGAGGGATCCAGGTGTTAGGTCCTGAGACGCCTTGGGTCTTCACAGCCTTTCCAGATTCTGGAAACACATTCTGGACCAGGACTCATCACTTGACTTGGGTCTGCCATGTTTGATCATGGATGGATAGTTTCTGGGGACATTAAGGCATGCAGCTGGGATGAAGAAACCAAGGCTGAGAGAAGATAGATGACCCATCCCAAGTAACTGCTGGTGCTGGGATTCCAACCAGACAGTTCCAACAAGGGTTAACCAACCTCCTCACTCACACCCAGGTGGGAGGAGCTTTGCTGATGGCCTTGCCAGCCCATTGCTCTCAGGAGAAATGAAAGGCTCCCTTCATTAGATTGT
Organism: Ictidomys tridecemlineatus; assembly: GCF_052094955.1. Classification (NCBI taxonomy): domain Eukaryota; kingdom Metazoa; phylum Chordata; class Mammalia; order Rodentia; family Sciuridae; genus Ictidomys; species Ictidomys tridecemlineatus. The sequence goes on from NC_135478.1 coordinate 103,612,336, forward strand.
ATGTAGAGGTTTTCTTTAATGTAGTGGGTCTCTCCCACACTCTGCTATGCCTGGGTACATCTCCAAGCAGATGGAGTCGTCTGCCGCAGCTCTGCTGCAGGGCACTGAGACAAGACGGGAGCCGGCGCACTGTCTGTGTTTTAATATTCCTGGCCTGCCAATCAAGTTGCACCTAATTGATGAGGACATCTGCCGCTTCTCCTGCGTGCCTCTTTATGGATCTGAGCTTATCAATTCCTGAGAATCCCCAAAGATTGACAAGCTCTGTTATTTGGGCAAAACATTATTTTCTGCCTATTATTTCATTACCTTTCTACTCCTGCCATAACAAATTACCACAAACGGTGCCTTGAAACAACACAGATTTATGATCTTACAGTTTATCTGAGGTGAGTTTCACCAGGCTGAAACCAAGGGGTCAGAGGGTTGCAGGCCTTCCTGGAGGAAATTTGGGGAGAAGCAGTTTCTGTGTCCATTCAGGCCCTGCCTTGTGCTCTGGGCTGAGTATGTGTTTCCTTGTTGGCCTCTGGAAGACACCCTCAGCCCCTGCCTCATGGTCTCCTTCCGGCTTCTTGAAAGGCAGCCATGGTAGCAGAGTCCTGCTCATACCCCACAGCTCTCCCGAGTCATCTCCTCCATCTCCCTGTCTCACTCTAGTCTTCCTCTTCCTTTAAGGCTTCTGCAGTTATATTTGTCCTCCACTAGAATGCTGGGTAATCTCTCATGTTTAATCTCATTTGCAAAATTCCTTTTATAGTACAACATAACATATAGTGCAACATAGTGACAGGTTCCAAGGATTCAGTCATAGGCATTTTGGGGGCAAAATGGAGAGCAGACAGTGCCCTGCTCTGAGTTATTCCATGACGTGTGGAGCAGCAGCTTTCAGACTGTGCCTAATCCTTTGCTGTGCCATTGTATAAAGCAGTAGTTTGCTCTGCGCCACTCCCTTTAGGGTTTAAGGGCTGAGATGGAATGTTTCCAGTCCTTGTTTGTACAAGTAAACAAGCTCCATCTGACCGGCACCACCCTAAGGCACAGACTGGTAAATAACTCATGTGCCAACTTACCAAACTGAATCAAGGAGCACCTGCTTGTGTGGTCATCCCAAACCCTACCAGGAATGCCAGGCATGGGAGCTTATCAACCTCACCAGACTCAACACGCTCACCTCAGACTCACCAAAGGAGGAATCTCCGGAGACTGGACAGGTCAGCACCTTGACCCTGTCACCTGGTGGCTCATCATGAGCCTTGCCCAGGAAATCACCACAGTGGCAAACCTCTGAATCTCCCTCCCGTGACTTAAGCAGAGCAGCTTCTTCTGCCCATGATGACTATGCAGCCCCACTCCAAGATGACATCTGAAGCTGACACTCCAAGGTGACACTGTCAAAAGGCTGTCTGTCAGGAACCTCGCCTAGCATAAGTTCCTGCACTTGGGCAGCTCTGCACCCTGAACAAGTTTTCAGGCTGGTCCCTAATCTTCTCTGACCACCCTCAGAGACTCTGCTTTCATATCTCTCTCTGCCTTTGCTCTCGGTTCAGCCTTTGAACCCCTGTGGCTGCCTTAATCCTTTCTTGACCTTTCTGTGTAACATACATAATGTGTGATGTGTGACTTGAGTGTGATAGACATTAGAGATTAAGGTTGGAATGAAAGAACTTGTGATTGCCCTTCATATAACTACCCGGTGACCCACACGTACTCAGTAAACTGCCACAGATAAAACTGGTGTGGCCTATGAATCTATTGTCATTTGATAAGTTTTGACATTGTGGAAAGTCACAAATGTGTTTGGTCTATGTTAATGGCAGAGTTCACTCATGACAGACGAACCCACCACAAAAGCTAACCAAGATGTCGAGGTCCTGTGGATGGCTAGGGCTGGGGTGGGAGTCTGAGGTCACCGAGCCACCGTCTCACTTGCCCTCCTGGTCTCTCACTTGACCTCCTGGTCTCTCACTTGCACTGGGAGCAGACATATTTCTACTTCCCCCATAGAAGATAGAAAGAGCTCCAGGTCCCCACAGGCACCCTGGGCTGGCAAGGCCATCAGCAAAGCTCCTCCCACCTGGGTGTGAGTGAGGAGGTTGGTTAACCCTTGTTGGAACTGTCTGGTTGGAATCCCAGCACCAGCAGTTACTTGGGATGGGTCATCTATCTTCTCTCAGCCTTGGTTTCTTCATCTACAGCATGGGGGAGGTTCTAGAACTTACTCTGTGTAAGATTCAGTTACAGCTCATGAGGATTTACCAATGACCCCCAGCTGACCAAGTCCTGCTCTCAGGGTGTTCACACCATGGTGAGACATAGGCACAGATGTCAGTAAACCAAGAAGCTAATCTAAAAAGGCAGTGAGCAACATGATGATGATGGTTATCAGCAGGGTGGGGAGGGAGCTGATCAGAAAAAGCAATCAGGCAGGAGAATCTCTGTGCGGAGAAGGAGCCAGGCTGCACAGGGCTGGAGGATACCCCAGCAGAGAACCCTGTCAGGTTGCAGCCTGTGGCAGGAGGATTTAAACAAGCGCTCTGTGTGAGAAGGGATGGGAGCAGGGAAAGGAATAGGCACTTCTGGCTAGGGAGGAGGTGGGGATCTAAGCTGAGCACAGTTCTTATAATTTTCTGTAGGACGGTGGAGCGGGTCACCTGGTCTTGGGTGAGAAACAGGGTAATACTGTCAAATGATTGGCAGCTGGCCCTCTGTAGCATTTGCCAGTGTCCATGGTGTAAATACTTCCACCAGGGTGACCTCCAGCCCCAACATGTCCTGCAGCTTCAGGGGGGCATGGGAGAGCTGCCTGGGGAGCTGGTGCAGGAGGTGACATCTAAAAGTTCTGGGAAAAGTTAGGAGAAGTCTGGGTCCCCTCATCATCCAGCCCCACCCGCTGTACACAGCTTTCCAAGGTGCTTTCTTACAGCCTCACCAGGCATCTGTTGCCCTGTCCCCGTGGCCTGAGCTGCGGCATTTGGCTGATCTATCCCAAGGGCAAGGACTTTTTAAAAAAGATGGCTATGTTTCCAGACCCAGAAAAATCAGGATTCTGTTAGAAGGAGTCATGGAAGCGTTTTGGACAGAAACCTAGCAGCTCCTGGCGCACAGATGTTCTGGAAAAGGTCAAGACAAAATCCAGTTCTTTCAGGCAGTCTGGCCGGGAAGTGTGTGGGAACAGGCAACCCCCACCTGAGACTTGTGTCTAGCTCAGAGTTTTTCTGGTTTTTAGAGAGGCTGAAGGGGAGCTGACCATGGAAAGGCAGAGGCGAGGCTCTGAGTTCCAGAGTCCTGGAGGTGGACAGGGCTACTTCCTGCAGCCAGTTAGAATCTGTGTTGCCCACATGGCTTTCCAAGGACCCACCCCGTGTCTACCCTCCTTTTCCCATTGCTTTAGAGAATTTTACTTTATTTTTTTAAAGTGCTTGTCTGCCCAGTGGATCTGTTTCATTTATGTGCAATTTTGTGGTCAACTCCTTGATAGATATTTGGTTTAATTTGCCTCTTCTACATGAAAGGCTTAAGGTTGCTTATCTTTGGGTTGCCACCTTCCTGACATCCAAGAGCACTGTGCTGAGAAAACCTTTGAAGTGCGTTTTGTGATCTTCTTGTCCTAACTGGACAGCTATCATTTGGTGACAGTTTCCCTGGATTTCTTCTGTAATTGGTGTATATCCTTTAGTCTGATTAATTCTACTAAAAATAGAGTTCTGTCATGTTTTAGGTGGATTACTTAATGAGAGAAAGAAATGTACTACTTCCCATTAAAATTTATAACCCGTAATTGTGAAATTAGGTATTTTAATTAGGTGAGACTGCATATTTTCCGAGCGTAAATCTGCAAAACTCCTTCAGATAATTATCTGCACCTTCTCTGTCCTCTGTGCATTTTATTCAGAGCCTTATCTGAATGGGGGCCTGTCACTTTGATAATGAGCCTGTTGTAGACAGTGGCTGACTGGCTGTGCCTGCGTCTCAGCACAGGACTGGCAGCTTGTTAGAGCTCATTAAATATTTGTTGAATTGAATTAAATTTGAAATACTGTATTAAAAATATGCCAACCTCCAGGGTCCTTAGCAATGATTTTTGTTGCCACTGTGGGAATATACTTGCGTTCCATTTTTATTAACTATATTGCAACTCTCCCTTTACATGAAAATCAAAACTTTTATCTAGTACTTGTGCTCCTCTGGGTTTAGCCTGAAGGCGATTCCGCCTGCCTTTGGGGGTGGGATGTCAGGTCAATGTCAGGATCCACTTCTTTGGAAGAAAAAGAGACTTTGCAGAGCCATTTTGAATTGCTTAGTGCTGGTTCACCAATAATAGCTGTGCTGTGTTCATGGTATACAGTGTAACATTATAGACATGGGGAGGTTGTACAAGGACCCAATCAGGCTAATTAGCATGTCCACCTACCACACCTGTTTTTTCTATTAACAAAACATGAAGGATGAGGAGAGTTGGTGAGGATGTGGAGAAAAGGGAATTGGACACCGGTGGGAAGGAGGTGAGTTACTGCAGCCTTTTTGGAAAACAGTTTCCTCAAGAAAATAGGAGGAGAGCAGAACTCCAACATGACCCAGCAGAACCCCTACTGAGACCCAGGTGGAGGACCTGATTCAATGATGGTATTAAACTGGAAATTTGGGTTGGGAGCAAAGATGAAAGGTATTTTTTTCTTTTTGGCAATTTTGAGAAAGACTGGGTTTTGAATGAGTCATGGCAGAAGGTGAAGGAAATCCAAACCCCTCCCGGGCCAGCCCATGCCCTTTCTAGGACACCGCCAAGCCCCGTGTCTGCCCCTCACTCCTGCCTTCCAGCCATGTGGACCTTCTGCAGGCTCCTGGGACCACCAACCATGACCCTCTGAAATAATCCTGTTTTCTTATCTGTTTAACACCTGGGGCCCTCTCTAGAATGCCAGCTTCGAGTAGGCAGGAGCTGTGCCTGTGTCACCCTGGCTGGGAACGGTGTGTGGCCTGGGTAGGCACATGGTAAATGTTGGCAGAATGGACGTTCCTCAGCTTCCATTAACCCCCATGCTGAGACCACCTGTGCTAAAGATGGATAAAATAGGGTTGATGAGCCCCATCCACTCTAAGGTTCTCCAGGCCAGAAGTCCCATGTCTGTGCTGCCTGCGTGGCTCAGGTTGTCATGTGGTTCTTCACTGGCTGGAGACCTCAGGAGCTGGCTTTCGGTTGTGGAGCACTTTGACCTGTTGGTGCCTCTGCTTGGTGGAAGCCTGACCCAGGAGGACCTGCTCCGGCTTTGGGGCTCCTTGGGGGGTTTTCTTTTAGGAAAGAGGTGGAGTTGTTAGTGAACAGGAAAGGAATCAGCAATAGCCTTCAACTTCCTGGTATCCATCCCTCCTGAATGTCTTTCTCTTTAAAATCAGAAATTACTAAGGCACCAGGAAATTCTCCCTTATTTCCATCCCCTTGAGGATTTGTCCAGTGCACAGCCCACCTGCAAGAAGGTTCTGCTCCCTGCAGAAGCGTGAGACAGTGGGTCCTGCAGGCATAGGCCCTTGCCAGGCCTTCTCCCTGCAATTTGCTAGTTCTTAATTTTTAACTTTTTTGCTATGGTTCAACTTAAAACTCTGTGTGTGTGTGTGTGTGTGTGTGTGCGTGAGAGAGAGAGAGAGAGAGAGAGCGCAATTACTTGACTACCACTTTTTCTGGGGTCTCCTTCCAAGGCTTCCAGGGCAACTCTTCCTGCAAAGCCCCCTCCCCTTCCTCCTGGTCTCGCCTCACCCCTGAGTTTTATTTGGTTGGCTTGGGTCCGTCTCTTGGTGCTCACTAGCTGGTTATAATTACATGTTGGGATGAAGGAAAAGGAGATAATTTGTGGCTTGATAGATAATAAGTCGGGCAGACATCTCCTTTTTTTTTTTTTAAGCAGAAATTCAATAACTCAATTTTGGTGCTTCATAATGCAGAGTAAGAAGCCAGGTGGAACTGGACGGTCCTGTTCCTGGGGGGCGGCTTGCACAGCTCAGTCCATAAGATCCACTCTCCCCGTCTCCATCACTGGGCAGCTTAATAAAGCCCCTAATAGGATTTTCTGACTGTAAGAACTGCAGACCATGGGGCAGAGGCAAAGTTGTGCTCATGTGCCATCTGTGTGTCAATTTCACAGGCGATGGCTACGTGTCAGGGGGTTTGTTATATCAGCCCAGAATGCACTGCTGTATCTGACAGAGCTGTAAAGCCCAGCAGCTCCAGTGGGTACCTGCATAGGGTGAATCCAGCTCGGTTTTTACTTCTGCAAGCAACTAAGTCTCAGAACCGAGTCTGCTGGGCGATCACAGTGGTGGAGGTCGGTGAAAATACAGCCGTCACTCTCAGGCTGTGCTCATTAGCCACACTGGGAAGGCTGAGCGGAGGTGGGGTACCACTGATTTCAACGGAGACTTTAAAAAAGTTCTGTCAAGGGATAAAGGACAGCTATTTTGGGAGTTAATTATATATTCTCATAGAATAGAGAAACATTGTTCTTTGCTCATTTATTTTTATTCTAAAGAAATTGAATTGATATGAGGGAATCAGCAGATCAGATGTAGACATCAGTGAGTGACATAATTAATGTCAGGCTTGAAGGAGCAGCTGGCTGCCTGGGCTTGTAAGAACGCGGCATCACGCACATGTCACATCTTTTCGAGGGCCTCCTCGCAGCAGCTGAGCTATTCATAAGACACGGGTAGGTGAGAGGAAACGACAGACTCACTTCTTGTGAGACCAGCTCACAAACTAAAGCAACGGTGGCTCTGTGTTCTCGCCGGCTCTCCCTCCTCCCTCCTCGAGGTGCCAGATTTGAGACTGAATTGCCTTAGAATCCATCTTAGTGCTGTGGGACGTGACAGATCCCGGATCCTATTTTTAATTTCATGGCTGGAGAGACGAGGCCCAGAGCACTGTGATATCTTAACCCAACACATGCTGCTCACTCGATAGTAGGCTATGACTACATATGACAGAAACCCCAGGAGCCCACCCAGACGGGGCTGCTTCTTCACACTTAGCAAGATCTGGAGGTAAGCAGCTGCAGGCCCCTGTTCCTGATTTTTAATTATTATTTTTTAAAGCAGGAGGTATGGTTTTGGTTCAGGGTCACAGAATGGCTGTTGTCATTCCAACCTTTACAACCTTATTCCATCAGGGAATTGAGGGACAAGGGGGAATTCTTGTGATATATGTCTCCTTCACCAGGAAAGCAAAGCCATCTCAGGGAGCCCAGCCAAGAACTGGGAAAATAAGCATTTACTTGGGAACCTCTGTAGTGGCAGCAGATACAGCACAATAATTCAGGTGAGATGTTATGAGCTTCATTGGCTTCTGCATGGCCAGCTTTTAATCCTTGCTCCAAAGTGTGTCAGGCTGACCTCCTTGGGCTGCCTCAGAGGCTCATATGCTGGATCATCCAACCTACTCTGGGAACATGGTACCTGCTAAACCCAATGCTAAGTGCCAGGGACACAGTAGTGAGCCTTGCACAGGTGCCTCTGGGTGCTATAATAATCGTGGCTTTTGAGGACAGCAAATATTACTAGATAATTAAATGGTTAAGTATCTAATTACAGCTTATGAAGGGGGTAGGGCAGAGCTATATGGAGGCAGAGTCTCCCCTCTGGGAGTCCAGCTGGCCCGAGTGGTTAAGGGGGAGCAAAAGGAAATGGAGAGGCAAGAGTGAGCGATCCTTCTCAAGAGAAAGAACGAGGCAGAAAGAATGACACTGTCAAGGAGCAGGGAGGCCACAGGCAGATGTTGGCCAGCCTCGGGCACCCCGAGTGTCAGCTTTGCCGTGGGAAGTTGCAGGGCTCCATAGGGACGGCTCATTAGGATTCACAGATTAAAGCCTGCGCACACCCTTCGCCTGCGACAACCTCTCCCTTCTCTGGTTGATAACTGTCTGTGTTTGTGGGTATGCCATGGACCCCATCCCCCCTTGCCTGGACCCCAGGGGCTCTCCAGTATTGCCTGGGCTGACCTTACAATATCCTACAAGACATTCAGCCACAAGCAATCAACTGGCCCCTGTGGGATCTGACAACCGGATGGAGCCTGCCAAGGAAGACATCAGAGGTGTTGAGACCCCTGGGAAAGTACATGCTGCCCTTTCCCGGGGGCTCATTTATTAGACTTTGGTGGAGCTTGGATGGACCGGATGCTGACTCTTCATCTTTATGGAACCTGATAACTTGACGAGATCAGGCAACAAATCCATGGATGACGGACATCCATCGGAGACTTCATAAAATGTAAGATGGGTAATGTGCTTGCCGAGGGAAGGGACATGGGCTGTTTTCCATGGAGCTGCAGGTTTTTCCCCGTGGAGGTCCTGGGCATTGAGCCCGAGGGCTCCCTATCCCCGAGCTACACCCCAGCACTTGTCAGACGGCTTGAGATGTGGGTGACGCAGCCAAGCTGAGATTTGCCACTGATCACAGAGAGAGATTCTGTGGTCAATAGCTCATCACCACAAAATGGAAAGAGCAGCTGATCAAAACCAGCCCCTGCAGAGTGGATAGATTCGCGATGCTCAGTCCACAAGGCGAGGGTGAGAGGGCACCTCCTGGGCTTGGGCAAGGTCTTCCTGCCGGCCTCGCATTTTCCCCGAGGGCTGGCTCAGTTTGCAACCTGTCCTCCTCGGGGAAGGGAGCTGAGCCTCAGGGGGAGGGTCTGGGGCTGGTGACTGGTGGCTGCCATTTTCCTCACTTGTTGTCCCCCCAGACTTTCAGATAGATGTTTCTGGAAACTTGAAGCTGCCAAGGCAGCAAGGGGATCTTTTTGGTTCTGCCTTTATGGCAGCTCAAGAATATCCTCGATCCAAGACAGGGAAAGCGTCAGGGCAGACACATCACTGAGAGCCCCGTGTTCCCAGGTGACTCAGGGGCAGGAGGAGCATGAGGATCGACGGTGGAAGCTGAGTCACAGGCACAGGGCCTCAGAGGTGACAGTGTGATGGAGGCAGAAACAGGGGACCTTGCAGCGAAGGGCAAGGGGCCTTAGCCACGAGTGGAGGTGAGCATGGACCAGGCTTCCTCTGGGCCCCAGAAGAGCAGGCCCTGACCTGTGAGCTCAGGAGCAGAGCTAGGATTTCGTGGAGAATACAGTCACAGGTGCCCCATGACAGCAGTCAATACAGCAGACCGACTGAGCCGCGGTGTTCAGACCCTGCCTCCCTCACCTCCCTGGGCCTCAACCCTGGAGGCCACAGGGACACCCACAAGACCTGAAAGCAGGACAGTGATTTCTGGAGATTCCGTGAAATGACGCTTCTCAGTGTTCTTGGTGACGTCTTCTCCTTGGACTCATCAGCATAGGCCACCAAACAGCCTCTGAGTGGCTCCATTACAGGGGTGTCGCTCCCCAGGGCCTCATGCACTGGTGACCTAGTTTCATTCAAGGTGGCCAAAGTCACCCCAGTTCACATTTGCTGTAGAGAAAGTTTGGATTAAATTACCTAAAAAATATTGTTGCTATTATTTTGTTTTGCAGCACAGAGTTCAGCCTTGAAATGGGAAAAATCGAAGTGATTAAAGATGCAAGTGTGGGATTTTTGGTGTGCGAAGCTAGGTAGGGCTGCTGTGGGGTGTTGGTACTTTGTGCTTAGATGTGGTCACTCTGCAGGTGTGACACCTGGGTACCTGATGCCCACTAAGTCAGAAACTGTCTTAGGACTTGGAAGCCAGGGGAGCTTGAATTCCAGGGCCCCATCCTCTCCTTTCTGCCTGGAAGGTCATTCTCGGGGTTTGGGGTTGAACTCATTCTCAAGCTCAAAACCCTTCAAGGACAGCAGCCTGGCATCAAAGCACCCAGCAGGTCATTGCCATGGGTGCCAAAGCTGTCCACAGCATACCTGCCTCACCTTGGGCCAAGCACCTGTCTGGTACCGCTCAGCCTTTGGGCCAAGCTATGGCCCTCGCGGAAAAAACACCTTTGCCACACAGTGCCCGTACTTGGACAGTGCCCATACTTGGGGCCTGATCCTGGCCGCTGTGCATTTATACATTCCGCCTTCTTCTCTGGACAGTGCGACCTTTTCAGTTCACAGTGGGGATGCCCAGTAGATGCCCACGGACATCTGCTGTGAATGAATGAAGGCAGGACGGGGGGAGACGTGGACCCTCGAGACCACAGCAGGCTGCGGCCAGGGCATCTGCTGCCTCCTTTGAAGTTTGGTTTCAGATGGCAGAAGTGGCCAGGGGCCTGGTGGCTCTGTGCGGGTTCCTGTCTGGTCAGCATGCGCTGCAGTCGAGGCTGTGAGCCTGCAGCCTGGTCTCCCCGCCCCACCTCTGGAAACCTTTCCTGCTACACAATCAATGCTCCCAGGATGAGATAGTTTCAAAAAGGAGAGGGTTCTTTTCTCGCAGCTCTGGAGGAGGGGACGTCTGAGAGAGATCAAGGCTCACACAGGCTCTGCTCTCTGCTGTATCCCCTGGAGGGGAGGGACGATGGGTCCCTCTGTGGCAAAGACAGAGTGGCAAGCTTGTTGTACACTGAGGATCCTTGATCTCACGCACAAGGGAGGTGCCCTGGTGGCCTATCACCTCTCGAAGGCTTCATCTCTTGATATTGTCACGTTGGCAACTCCTGATTTTGGAGGGCATACATTCAAACCATCACGCAGGCTCTTTGTCTTTCTAGTCACCTGCATTCCTTAGGCTGGCTGCCTCATGAACTCTACATGGCTGCAGGCCTCCAGACATCACAAATTCACCCAGCTTCATCAACAAGAGGGAACATTGTCCTCAGGTCTCCCATTTTAACCAGGGACAAGATTCTCTCACACAATTCTCTGGTAGTCTTTTGCTCAGATCCTGGAGGAGAGCAATGGACTGACATCTCTGGGAGGCAGGTGTCTGGCATGATTGGCGGCTGTGTTAGAAGCCAGTTCTGCTTCTACCACAGGAGGCTGGTGAGTGGCCCTTGGTGGGCAGCCAACAATATCCACCACACTCTTCAAACCTGGCCTCTGGCAGAGATTGGAGTTTGGTTGGTTCTCTGCTGGCTCTGTAATGGGGAGCTATGTCACATAGGAGATGTCCCTTGGGGGCTGGGCTCCTCTCAGTGGACATTGTCCATCTATGGTGTGGGGCATTATACTAACGAAGCCCAAGCAGAGAAGGAGCTGCGGTCCTCACACAGGTGGACGGGCACCAGGGGTGTGGGGTGTGGGCTCCAGCGATCCCTCATTGCCTGTCCCCATTGTCCATGCTTGGATTCCTCCCAGTTGCTCTTCCATCCTGGAGGAATACGGTGGCCAGCAGCTCCCAGCGTCCATCTGCTGATGTGGAGAAGCTGTTCTCCCCAGACAGGCCCAGCATGAGTCCTGGTTGTCACTGTCTGTATGGAGTGACTTGGATCACGGGCCTCCATCACCACCCACTGGAGCCAGCCGTGGGCCCCTGATGAGGGACTGGGATGAAGGGTGGGGAGGGGCTCTGGGGGTCGTGGACACCAGGGGGATGTGAGTTAGATGGCAGTGTGGCAGAGAAAGGAGCTTGGGGGAGATTCCTGCCTCTAGTCCCCAGATACCGGCTGATGCAAGTGGTGATATTTCTGGTCTTGGTACAAGAAGTACGTTTTGCTGAAATATGTGACTGATCCAATTGCAATGACTTTAAAATGAAAGGAGTCTCCATTCTCTTTGGAAGGGATAAAAAGCTCAGGAGGGGGAAATTACATAACTCAAGTTACGTAAATGCAGATCCTGGTGTCCTCCTTTCTTCTCCTGCTCGGTCTCTCTTACAGGACTCACGTGACTGTAGGATGCACGTTCTGTTTCCTTTTGGGTCATGTTGAATGCCTGGTCACTGTTCCGGAGACACGCACTCCATAGTGTGAGGAAGTCATTCCCTGCTTGTCCTGGGTGCATTCAGCTCCCCTCGGTGTGAGCCGTGTGCAGGCTGACGGGATGAGGGTGTTCCCCGCAAACCCACAGCGGGTCTGGCCCAGCCCAGCACTCACAGAAGTCCACGTCTCTGCCCTCTGCCAGCCTCAGCTGGAATCGAGTTCTAGCACAGAACAGTGCCAGTGTGTGCTGTGGAAGTGCTGCTCCTGTTCTGTGTGTGGGAGGGAACTCTGCGCTTCCTGCTCATCTCTTAATGCAAAACTAAGACTGCTCTCAAAGTAGCTTCCTGCTTATAAAAATAAAGAGAGTTCTGTAAGGAAAGACCAGAGTTCTGTTAAAGACAGAAAAAAAAAAATACCCTCTTGATTTAAATATCCCGGTGAACTCTCAGTGTGCAGAAATGGACACAGTGCAGGAATGTCCTGCCGCAGACAGCAGACCTGCAGACACCAAGGCTGGGATTGACTGACTGTGACAGGTTCTGACCCGCAACCTGGCACTGCAGCCACCTCCTGGATCTGTCCTGGGATCCTGTGCTGTCAGACAGGGTGATGGGGGGCTGCTCTGGCCTGATTCACACTGGTGTCCCTGGGAACTGGTGCCTTGAGAAAATGAACTGCATCTTCTCCTGGCAGAAACCACAGCCTGCCTTGACCTAGAAACTGGAATAGAAACGGAATGAAAAGCTCAGTAGTCCTCCACAGAAAGAGGGACTTGTTTTATGGTGGAGAAGAAAGTAAAACCCCTCTGTAGATTTCTTAAAGAGACCACACACTTCCCTGTCCTAACCCCAATGCCAGATATAATTAAGATCAAAACCAGATTTTCTTGGAGGGACTGGAATGGAGTAAATCAAATTCCATGTATCTATGTCTTTGTCAAAATGAACCCAAGTGCTATGTATAACTTCAATGCTCTAATAAAAAAAGAAAAATTAAAAGAAGTAACAACAGATCTCCCTTGGGGTGCTGTTGTGTTTGGAAATCTGAGACCACTCCTTTGACAATTTCTATTTGTATACATTCATTATTCCAGAAAATAATCAATGCAACTGAGCATGGAATAGGATTGCATTATTGACTGATGTGAGATACCATGCAATTAAATATTTAAACAATGCAAAAAAAAAAAAAACCGAAAAACAACAACATTGGTAGTAAAAATAAGAGGCAGGCATAATTACCTAGGTGAAATCTAAGCAGAGAGAATCTTTCATTATTTGCTTTCATTTAATTTCTGATAAGATTTAAAATATATGACAAAAAAAAGAGTTAGTAAAATTAAGATATTGGGACAGGCGTAATTACCCAGATGAAATCTAAGCAGAGCAAATCTTTCATTATTTATATTTATTTAATTTCTGATGAGATTCAACGTCCTTGGATTTTGGCCTCTTTTGTTCTGCTTTATTAAGATTGCTAGCATCCTCACACTTGGCTGTCTTTGGTTTTGTTATTATCACAATTGCTTTAGAAGAACTTTTTGATTTTTGTGTAATCAAAGCCTTGTCAGGGTTCAGTTGGAACCCTCGTGACTGGAGACATTGGAAGGAGGGATGGCAACCCTCTTCCTGTTTTTTCCATATCGGCCTGCTCCTGTTTCCCGGAACACGTCTGACCACCTGACCTGCAGCTACTGCTCACCCCTGCTCAGGCCCCAGTTCCCTTGAACAGCTCTGGTCTGCTCCACTGTTATGGAAAACCTTGAAGAGCTCTGAGCAGGAACAGTGCAGCAGACCACTGAATGGTGACATTTCCCTTCCTTCTCTGACTTATCCTGCAGAACAGTTCTATCAATGCTGACCTTTTAGAGACTGACTTTTAGGTCTCCCAATGAGCACTGTCCCTGGGTGCCAGCTCTGGACTGGCGTGACCATCCTTGATGCTAAGCAAGGTTTTGCTTCTCTTTTTTTGATTTTTAGTGGTGGGGAGTGTCTTAGTGCGTTCTGGCTGCTGTACCAGCACACCACAGACTGAGTGGCCCAAGAGCAACAGGGATTTATTCCTCATCATTCTGGGGGCTGGAAGCCCAAGGTCAAGGTCAAGATCCAAGGTCAAGGTGCCAGCAGGTTCAGTGTGGGTTGAAAGCTTATTTCCTCCTGTGGGAAGGGAGCAGGGAGCTCTCCAGGGTGCTGTTATACCAGCACTATGAGGGGTGGGGTGTAAACGTCCAGACCACAGCCCTGGGGTCAGGAGAAAGGTCTCAAAGGCAGGTCTGAGGAGACTGGATGAGGGACTGCAGGCTACATTTTGGGCTTGCTCTCTTGTGCAGCCCATGAGCTGTATTTGAATGAGTTTTGGGGAGAACTGTGGGGGGCATGGGTGCAGTGGCTAGACACTTCCTATTCTCCATCACCTTATATCATGAACTGATCACCCTGCTTGGCATCTTAACAGCAGAGCAGTTCATACCACTTCCATCAGCTGCTAATGGCAAACCCTTCCTGGGCTTGAACTTTCTGAGCAGCACCATGTCTCAGTATTTTATTATCCTGGGATCCTGCATGACTCAGAATCAAAAGAAGATATTTAATATCAAGGAAAATAAACTTCTATTGTAAGTCACAAGATTTTGGGGGATGTTTGTTACTACTGTGTAATAGTGCCCATCCTGACTGATACAAGGTGTGTAGAAATGCTTGAATGAGTAGGGTTGACTCAGTGGAAGAAGAGTACAGGTCTCAAAAGACTATTCTGAAGGATATAGTCATGGATCCTTAGATCCACAGGATGCTTTATTTGTACTTAAGTTGTTTTATTTAACACTGGCAAAGCCTTCTCATTGCAAGTTCTTGTGTGGTTGTTAAGAATTAGTCTTATATCACACTCTCAAGCCTGTTGCAGTCCTGCGATTGCTGTCTCAGGACCCCACAGCTGGCACCAGGCAGCCCGATGCCCTCCCAGTCCCTGTGGGCAGTTTCTGGACACAGTGTTGCCTGGACACTACCCCTTTTTTTGCTGCTGGTTCCAGATGAATCTTAAGATTCCTCTTCCCCCACATCCCAGTGGCTCCCTGTTTAACATGTGAGCAAATTCAAAGGGTCAGCTTCATCCCTAGGTCCTATTCAGAATCAGGATTTTCTTTCTACAAGCTCAAAACTCTTGTGAAGGAGGCAGATGCTTAGACAATGGCCGAAGCACAAATTAGAGGTCGCTTGAACTGCTGAGGCTGAAGGGCCAAGTGTCAGGAAAGGAAGGAGCTGGAGTAGCTGGTTCTGCCTGGTGGGAGCAGGGAAGGCTTCTCAGAGGAGGTGGCATCTGAGCTGGTTTTGAAGAAAAGCAGGAGTTCCTCTTTGGGTTTAGATAGTATTTCCCCACGATTGCCCTGTTTTTATTTTGTTTCTCTGAGAAGGGTGATATCACAAGTTGTTCTTATTGAAACACCAATGCTGTAATAGGGACTAGCCTTTTAGAAGCCATTTTACCCCAAAATTTGACACAGGGGAGGTAAGGTTGGCAGTGGTTGACGTGGGGATATCTTTCTGAGTTTAATGCTTATGCGGAGGGTGGCCCTGGAGAGGGGGCTGCTCAGGAGCCCATTCAGTTGCTCACCAGGGTGGGTGCAGACTTCCGGATGAAATCTGGCGCAGATAGTACTCACCTTCACGCTTGCTGAGCACTGTGTAGGGTGTGCCCTAGGACACACATCAGGGGTTGGCAGGGGTTCTCCATAAAAGGCCAGAAAGGGAATCTTTGAAGCTCTGCTGGCCAGACACCATCTGCTGTAACTACCAACCCTGGTGCTGCAGGGTGAGAGCAGATTGAGACAAGAGGTAACCCCCAGGTCCAGTGGCTCTAGCAAAATCGCACCCCCCCACCAGGCCGCAGGCTGGCTTGAGCCTGACAGTGCCTGCCTGCTGACTGCTGCACTATGTGATCTTTTTTATTCTCCAAAACAAAACAAAATCATGAAAAACACAAAACCCAAGTGAAGTGGCAGCAGTACCAGCTCTGCCTAGAGATGGGGAGGCTGAGGCTCTGGGAAGCTGAATGGCTCAGCAGGGCTTTGAACCTGACTTGAGGTTTCCTGAGCAGCACAGCCGCACAGCTGGCCCAGGTAAACCCAAGCGCTCGGCATGAATGGACCAGGGACTGTTCCCACAGCATCTTTGTTTCTGCAGAAAGAGAAGCTGATAGCGTCAAGCAGAAACCAGCCCCAAGTCCAGCTGGGGGTGGGTTTCCGCCAGCCCCCCAGACCTCTTGGTTAAATGCCATAGGGTGAAGCCCATCTCTGGCACAAATGCTCCTTCCAACTTCACATCCTGCCACCAGTCCTCACTTAAACAAGAGCATTGATGGCTCATTTTCTTTCCCCATCCAGGTCTGATTTCAGTAGAAACGAGCCCTTTCCTGTAGGGTACAGATTTCATTTCTGACACAGGATCAAGCTCCGTTAGCCCCTGTGAGCAGCTAGAACTGGAACCAGAAGAAGTTGGACCCTCTGTCCAAGGGTCTGTCAACCTGGTGATCATTAGACTCCTCTTTATACCAGATTGGTTTAGTCAAGCTGCCTAGACACAGTGCTGGCAGCTTGGGTGAGAGGAGAGGTCAGAACGCAGCTGAGCACAGAGGACTGCTGACAGCCCAGGTGGGTGGGAGGGAGAGAGCTTCAGCAAGGTCTCCTTGGGCTCTACCAGAGTGGCCCAAGGAAGGAGGCACATTTACAAGGAAGAGAGTGCACAGCAGCCAGTATAGGGGAGAACACCAAGAGTTCAATTTGGGGTGATTATAGTTTGAGGGGCAGAAGAGGCATCCATCCAGTCGGAAATGTTAGGCAGCTAGACACAGATCTCCAGGTTCAAGGTGGCAGTCAGGACTGCAGATAGAATACAGAGGTCAACAGTGCAGAGATGGAACTTAGCCCCCTGGGTCTGTTGCATCTGGATAGATGTCGTCGCCCCCCCCCCTCGAACCCCCCTCATGTGGTGTTCATTTCTGTGTAGATCACTTTCTGTTCACCTCCAGCTGTGCAGGAAGTGCAACTCAAGACCCTGGTTCCGGGAATCCACAGCAGACAAGCACCGTCCTGCTGTAGCATCCACCACCTGCAGGACCCGGCTGCCACTCAGGAGGAAGACAGCAAGACTCCGCCTTGCTGTGGGACCTGAGGAGAAGTAGAACTGCAGACCAAGACCACACAAGGTCCTGGGGAGCAGAAGAATGGTCTGTGTTAACACAGAGATTCTGAGCCTATGACATGAGGTGGCAGTGTCCCTCTGCCCAGGTGCCCACGTGTCTGGGGTCACCCTGTCTAAAGGTAGCTTTTTGGTCCTTGGAGGAAAGGGGACATGCAGACTTTTATCCTGTGGTTGGGGTATAAGAGTCTGAGGCTATAAGATTGTCTGTGTCACTTAAGATGGAAGCCCTAGACTGAGGAGTGTCACCACCGACGCCCAGATTCTCACTTTCAACCAAAGCTTCCTCCTACCCTCCTCTTCCTCCTCTGTCATCTTTTCTTTTTTTAACTAACCTATTTTGTGGACTCTGTCTCTGGATTGGAGGTAGGTGAGGATCATGGCTTGAGTGCAGCTGGGGTTTCCATAACCTGGGGCTAGTTCTATAAACCAGCCTGCTACTTGCAATAGTCCTCAACTCAAGGACCACGCCTTGACCACACCTGGTTTAAATCATGTTTCCAGGGAATCCTGACAGCAGATGCTTTCCCCCCTGTGCACTCTGGAGGCTTGAGCTGTGTGTCAGAGCTAGCTCCATTCTATGAGCTGCAGAGAGAGCTTCTATGAACTTAGCATATTTTCTGATGTTTGCAAGGTGATGTCGTTGGAGAGAAGCTACTGGGGAGAGCCGTAGTTTTTACATAGTGCATGCACAGTCAATCTAACAGGGGTAATTACGAGTTTTTGAGAAGATAGAAGACAAGGTGTGGGTCATGTCTCAGAGAGGTGATACTCTGGGACACTCAAGAAGGAATGCAAACCCACCTGTGCTGGGAGACTAAGCCAAACAGGGAGCAATGCTCAGAACCAGAAGCAGCTCTCTCGCAGGCTGTGGCTGTGTTCCCTGCCTTGCTCCATCTTAGAAACATGATGCTTCCGCTAAGGGGAAAGTTTTTGGGGAAAAAAAATGACAAACTGCTTCAAGTTTGTGGAAATGAGCAGTGGCTATGGCCAGACTCACTGGTCCACTGTCCAGCAGTGTCCTAGGTTGGCCTTTGCTGTCCTGCCTCAGGAAAGGTTCTAGAGAGGGAGAGAGACTCCCCACCCTATGGCAGCTGGAGTCCTCCATGCTGGGAGCCCAGCCCGGCTTGGCATGCACAGGGCCATGGGGACACATGCTTGCAGACCACCGAGGTTTGCATGCATTTGGTTTTGCTTCCCCCTCTTCTCCTGGCAGAGAGGGCTCAAGAGAGTGAGGCCCTCCCACCCTGGTAGGTTATCAGAGGCAATTCACAAGAGCTACCATGACCGTCTCTTTTATCTGGTGGATTTAATTTCATTTTTTCCAGACTATTTATACACAAGGAAAAATACATGAGATTATGAAAATCCACAAACATTTGGTTTAGGATATTGTAGCATCAATGAGCCAAAGAGTGCCCCCACCCTGGTACCAGCCTCTGTTTACTGCACAGCTGGCTGAGACCAGCATAAAACCTTGCTGGCGCCAAACTCAAATTTCAAAACTTCTATATCATTTTCAATAAAACTTCAACAGCACATTTTTCATCATGTAGGGCCTTCTTGCTTTGTGTATACTGAAAACTGTGCCCAGCTTAGCTCATCACAGATGCACCATCTCTAGCCCTCAAAGACCACAGTGACTTCAGTCCTCTCTGACTCAGACATTCCCCCTTGCTGCTGGGATGTCACCTGGGCAGGTGAATCCACCTGCTCCAGGAGTTGTCTGGACCTCCCCTGTTTCTGGGTGGAGGACCCTGGGCCAGAACCTCTGAAGTTTCTCACACAGGGAAGGATCCGTGCTGGAAACCTGGGTAAACATTTCACAAATGAAGCTTGAGTGAGCTACTGTCCTCTCTTGGTTACCCATTTCACCTGATTACCCCCGATCCCTGAACTCCCTGCAGAGGGGGAGGAGAGATGGAGTCAGAGAGCGCAGGTCTTGTTAGGGTCCCTTTATTGTCCATCTTTCAGGGCACTCACCCTCTGCCCCTTGCCACCCTCTTTCTGTCCATCTTGTGCCTACCTGGACCTCATGCAGCTTCATGCTTAACTTCTTGTTTAAACATGACCATGGGGTGAAGCAGCCTGGGTTGGAGGGGGCTGCTTCAAGCTTGGGTGGTTCTGTGGCCCAGAGAGTTGGACCTTCCTCTATGTTGGAAAAGCGTCAAATCTGCTTCAGCTGAGACCACTGGGGTTCTCCTGTAGGGCAGCTCACATGCCACAGTGTGCCCTTGCCATGTCCCTTCCTCAAGTGTCTTGCCAACAAGATATGGCCTAAAAATTAGGTGAAAGCGTGTTATTTTCTCATTAAATGACATACATCCTCCTCCTCTGGGCCAATCCACCTCCTTCCTGGACAGTGCTGCCCCATCCTGTCTTCCATTTGTCTCTACTTGTAGTGGTGAGTCGGGGCTGGGGAGGGGGCAAGCGCAAGGTGGTTTTGAATTTGGGAGCCAGCATTGTCATGTACAGGGGTTCATGGAAACCCTCAAGTCAGTGAAGAGTGTGAAGAGTATTTAAATACAATCCACTCTCCATGTTTTTCAGAAGATCGGTGTTACCTCTGCCTGCTGCTAGCAGTGAATCCCCTTTGCACAGTGAAGGCTGGCTGCTGACCTCCAGTCTTTGAGGCTGGCTTAGAGAATGCGGAGAGGGCTGGGGTAGCTGCAGGAATATTGGGGAGTTTGCTTCATTTTATTTTATTTTTTTTTACTGAGTCTAGAATGTCAAGTGTCTCCTTGGCAAAGCCATTCAGAGTTGGGCAAGAGAGAGTAAGACTTGGTATAGAAGGGGACATTGTCATTAAGGTTGATTTTGTGACTTCTCTGTAATTGCTTTTAGCCAGAAAAAAAAAGACCCATCAGCACTAGAGACCCTGTCATCCTTCTCTTTCTGGTGTGTAGTATAAAACCTGGCATGTACAAGATGTTCAGCAGCCACTGCTGAATTAAAAGCTGTTTTTCAGAGTTAAGTGTAGTTTGAGTGTGTTTCAGTGTTTTATGGCCTGCGGCACACTCAATCTTTTTTCTGTTGCTGTAATATCTCTTTGTATAAAGTAGTCGATTGGCTTTGAACATGGTTCAGAATATATTGCTCATTAAAGCGAGTTCCAGACAAGATGCCACAGAGATTAGCCCCAATGCTCCAAAGTAGCACAAAGTCTCAAGGGCATAGTGTAATTATTCATTTGCTAAATAACACAGACACACAATGGCTTAATTACAGTGTTTTGCTGTGAAATAGGATTGCAGTGATTTCCACATCAGAGTATCTCATTAATGAGATTTGCTAACTGTAATTGGCAATATTGTGAAATGCCTTCTTCTTTTAAATCATTTTCTAAATTGCTAATGTCATTTGTGGGAGAGGAAATTTCCCACACACTCTCTGTGGAGATAAAATGCGTGTGCTTCAGAAAATATTCCATGTTCATTTCTTCCTAGGTGGCAAGATGCAACACTAGGAAAACGGTTTGCATATTTTGGTATTTCTCTGTCTTCACATCATTGACATTCAAGTGATTACCAAGCAGCGAGAATCCTCAGGTGACCCAAACCATCAAGGGTCACACCTTTGCCTTCTGGTTCTGCCCCCAGCTGTCTCTGTGACCAGGTTGAGACAATTGACATTTCTGGGCTCCAGCCCTCAAGTGTAACCTTCAACCAAGGACCCAGAGTGTTCTGGGCTCTTTCCCAGGCAGCAGGAATACAGGAGCAGGCAGGGTCATTGCATTCCAGAAAAAGACAAAAAATGCTTGTACTGAGCTTTACCTGACATCTTTCAGGCTAGGTGTGATTGCTTTAGGCTAAAGAACATGGGCAATTGAGTACAGAAATGCTTGGGAGTGGCTGCTCTAAGGAGATTGGCAGGAAAGCTCCTCCAGGCCACAGACATATTAGCAGAAATTGGAATAATAATCAGAAGCCAGTTTAAGAAATTTGGAAGGAGAACACACCAGGAGGAGGGAATAACTAAGAACCCTGGAGATCACTGATCTCTTCTCTCCCACCCCACCCCTGTACTAGGGATTAAATCCAGGAGCTACATCCCCAGATCTTTTGAATTTTTATTTTTAGAAAGAGTCTCTCTAAGTTGCTTAAGACCTTGCTAAATTGCTGAGGCTGTCCTTGAACTTGCAGGTCTCCTGCCTCAGCCTCCTGAGCCACTGGGATTACAGGCATGCACCACCATGCCTGGGTAGAATCTCATTTACCTCTTGAAGTGCCCCCCCCAGCATTGAAACTCCATAACTTCCATATGTGGCATCTCAACAGAGTGTCCACGTTTCTCCCAGGATAGCCAGATAGGACATCTCCCAGATGTCCCGGGAAATCCACTCTCAGGGGTTTTATTAGGAGCTTTGCTCCTAAATGCTTTGTCTTTAACTAAGGGTGCATGTATTTTTAATGCCAGTGTCTTGGTCTCCATTTCCAATATTCCTTATCTGGAATTTCCCCACCCTTTTCCCTCATTCAGTGCATAGGACAAAACAAAAACCCTCCCAATCAGAACTTCCAGATCCTTGGATTTTTCCTCTTAATAACTAAAGCTCACCAAGAAGTGGGTGAGATTTAGGAAGTATATTGCCCTGTTAATATACTCAGGCCTGAGTAGGAAAGGTGCCTGAATTTGGACGGTGGTGTCCATCATGTCAGACTCTGCTGCTGACTGAGGAGTCCTTTCTACTTGTCCATCACTGTTCCATGAAGTGGTGGTGGACCCACTGGGACAACCATGGTGGCTCATTCCATTGGTTCATCCTGGAACATGCTGGCCTGGTCTGAGGAAAACTGGAAAGAGCATCAGGAAGGAGGCTCATCCTAGCTGTGTGCCCACTTGCCCACTCATGGCAGGCAGCTTTGGGTTGACTGGTGGGTCCCATCACTCATTTCTGCATGTATACTTTCATATCTTCATTCTAAGCACCTTGTCCATGAGGGAAAGCGGGTGCAAGGTCAATCTCAGAAATGCACAATGCTATCATCACATAATTACACCCACACTATGCACAGAAGTTTGCACTCATGACTGGTCTGGGACTTCTTCATGCAGAAATGCACAGGATATGTGTTTTTGCACAATTAGCAAAAGTAAAATGTTTCACCTTCAGCTACTTGAGCTCTCCATCTCTTCTCACTTTCCCCTGGTCACATCTGCTTTCCTGTGGGGTGACACTGATCCAGGGTGGTTAATTGAGAGATCCATTTAACTCTGATTTGTCAGGAGGCAGCTACAGAGGCTGTAGAGTTACAGGTGGCCCTGAGGATGTGGCTTCCCAGGTACACATGTTGCTGACTCTGCAGGTTTGTCCAGTGTTGGGACATGAATATGTGGGGCAGGGGACATGTCAAAACATTACTGTTGTTCATGTTACCCTGCTCTGGAGCAGGGCAGGGAGGACAATATTGTAAGATTGGAAATGAGTGGAGCAGAAGCTCATCCATGGAAAATTCTTGAATATCTTCCAAATCTACAGATCTTCCAAGTCTTGAAGAGACTCAAGAGAACATTGAATAATCCTAGAATTTGCATGATTGGGAAAATAATAGGTTTTAAGACCAGACTATCTAAACTAAAACATTTCCAAAACAAATAAAAACATACGTTTCCATGAGCCACACCAGAGAGTTAAACAAATATTCTTTCTTTACTCTTTATAGGAAATTGCATTATAAACTGGCTTGTGTGGAAGAGACCATCAGAGTGAGCACTGAAGAAGGCAGAGGATTTGGGGAAGCAGGAATTTTATGGGGGTGTATCAGGTAATCAGTTAATAAGTGTATTTGTGCTATTTTATAATTTTGAGGCACTTGCAATGTTTATTGAGCTTTTAAATTTTTATACTTTGTTGTGATTTTTTTCTAAATATGAATGTTGTTTCCATGCCTAATATTATATTTCTCATGTTATCACATTTTTCATAGAGAACATCGCTTTCCAAAAGTAATTACATGAGTTTCTATCCCAGTAAGACCTGGGTTTGCCGTGCCTGTGACTGATAGCTCTCTGGGTTGGCCGTGCTCATCAGAGAACCGATTGGTGGGCAGGGAGCGCCAGAGGAGGCTGGTGGTGGTCACCTGGGCCACGTGGTTGGCAGGGTCTGTGAAGCCCAGTGGGGGCTCCCCCTTCCTCGGGTCTCAGGGGGGCATTCATGTTCCCTCGCTGTCCAGAAGGAAGAACCACCTCTGCTTCAGCTGTCTCCAGAGGCTGGTGTGGCCACGTGAGAGAAGCAGCAACCACCTGCCCAAGGGCCTCGGGTCACCTCCAACAGGGACAGCTTCCAGGGAGGAGCCTGATCATGATCCACCTCTTGTTTAGGTCTCTGCTCCGTCCCTGACGGCAGGGAAAGTTTATTCCCTGGAGCCATGCGTGGACGGAGTGGAGAATGTGGGAGTCATGTG
Organism: Ictidomys tridecemlineatus; assembly: GCF_052094955.1. Lineage (NCBI taxonomy): Eukaryota > Metazoa > Chordata > Mammalia > Rodentia > Sciuridae > Ictidomys > Ictidomys tridecemlineatus. The sequence continues at coordinate 103,635,723 of NC_135478.1, forward strand.
GTCAAACCCTGTTACTTCACCGTGACATTGCTGGGGTAGGCTACGTGGCCAGCCTACACAGGAAAAGTCATTCAAAGCCATAATTTAGAGTGACATCTCACAGATAATGCTTACATTCAGCTTTAAAAAAATAAGAGACTGCCTACATACAAAGTCCTGTCCATTCTGTCCTTCATGTTTATCTGCCATCTCTGTCTAATCTAGCCCACCACACTGACATGTGCAAGTACACACAACACACACACATGTGCACACACAGATCCACACACTGAAGTGTCCATGCACACACACACACACACACACACACACGTACATACTGCCTTGGTTGGGATCTGGAATGTCCCCCAGAGGCTCATGTGTTGAAGGTGTGGTCCCCAATGCATCCACATTCTGAGGTGGGGCTTCTGGGTAGTGATTGGCTCCTGAGGGCTCTGACCTCACCCAGTGGGTTAACGATCTGATGGCATTATTGAGAGGATAACGTTGTAAACTGTTGGAGGTGGGACCTAGCTGAAGTAGCAGGTCCTTGGCAGCATGCCCTTGGGGACAGTGTCTTGTTCCTGGTCCCTTCGCCTTCTCTGTTCCTGGCTGCCATGGATGGGGAGCTTCTGCCATGATGGTCAGCTCAGACAGAGTCATGGAGCTGCCAGCCTTGAACTGAATCCTCTGAAGCTGTGGCCCAAATAAATCTTTCTTCCTTTTAAGTTGCTTCTGTCTGGTGTTTGGGCCACAGTAACAGAGAGCTAACACACGTGTCCATGTCTGTGTCCACATCCAGAGCCATCCCTTTGCCCGTTCCAGCTGGGGTTGACTGTCACCTACAAACTCACAGTGCAGTGGGTGTGTGGGCTCATGGTGACCCTCTTCTGTGTCACGTGGACCAGTCAAGATGTTTGTATCCAGATCCATTGGACATCCAATGAATAGGACTGGGGGGCAAAGGAAGGAGCAGGTGGCCATTTATTTAGCAAGAATTAAGGGTGTGTTAGGGATGTGCTTGTGGAGAGGAGTTGGTCAACACTCTCGTTGTTTGAAAACATGGATTTGCTAAATTCAAAGACAAGCTGGCCAAGAACTTCAGCTTGGAGCTCTCTGTGGCCACTGTCTCTTATCGTGAGCTTGGCTGACAAAGTCGGTCAGATGTGAGATGTGGGGTAGGGACTCCGTAGATTGTTTCATGAGGAGGACTGACCATAGTACCTTAAGAGAGTCAAATTTCTGATAAATGGGTTTATTAATAACTTCCATAAAAACAAATGAGTTTAATCACTTCAACTTAGGAAGTGGTAATTTGAGGGAGTAAGATCTCACACATCTGCACTAATTTATTTCTGCTCTATGAATTAAGAGCAAAAAGCAACTAGCCTGATAATCCCTTGGCAGACTAATAAATGAGAAACAGACTTTTTAAATGGGAAATTAATATAATTAGAAAGCTATTAACTTTTTCCTCTACTCCAGGATCATGGAATAAGTGAACCACAGGGATCCTAAACTTCAAAATAATTAAATTCCAAAGAAGTTTTTTGGTTTAAGAACTATCTGATTTTTCTAAGTTGCAATATCGAACTGTGCGTATTTGGAGATGTGTGTGTGTGTGTGTGTGTCTCTGTGTGTGTGTGTGTGTGTGTGTGTGTGTGTGCGCACGCTCTTTCCCCTCTGTGTTTGGGGAGCTCCAGCGTTGTGCAGCCAGGTCCTGTTACATGCTGAGCCTGGTGCTACTGCTGCATGGAGTATCTGGTCTGCACAACTGCAGTGGGGTAGCCAGTGGCCACCACCTTCAACAGTGGGGAAACTGAGGCACTCAGAGTTGAGGCTGACTATTGGCTCCGGGCAAGAACCCATGCTCTTAGGTTCTTTGGTCTTCTGCTCTGATGGATAAAGACCTAATAAATGGTGAGCACACAGAAAGGGGGAATTGGGTTAAATCTCTGGCAGCACAAGCCAGGCCTATTGAGGGAAGTGGAAGGGAGTGGCCTGTGGCATCCTGGATTGAATCTCAGGTCACCCACTGAGAAAGCTGCCTTGAGCACCAACCGGGATCTGGGCGGCTTCTTCTCAAAGCTCATTTCTGGGAAAGCTTCCTGTGTGCCTTACCTTGCTCAGCTCAAAGAAAAGATCTGCGAGAGGACTGGAGGCCCTGGCAGAGGAGGCCAGGTATGTGCTCCAAGCAGAAGGCTTATGTCTATGTAAATGTATAAATCCATTATGTTATTGCTATGAGGTTCTGTTTATATTTTTATTGTCTACAGCAGGAGAGCAGTGAGACTGAACCCACTGACTCCATCACGGCCAGAACAGCAATCCAAATATGTCCCCAACCCTGCCAGGTGATGCTGTCTTATTGTGATGGCATATGTCTCAGGTGATGGTGACAGGAAGCCAATGATGAGGTTTTAACAAAAAAAATACAAAAAGAAAGATGAAAGATAGGGAGGGAGGGAGAGAGGAAGGGAGGGAGGGAGGGAGGGAAGTAGGGAAGGAGGAAGGGAGGAAGGAAGGAAAGAAGGAAGGAAGGAAGGAAGGAAGGAAGGAAGAAAGGAAGGAAGGAAGGAAAGAAGGAAGGAAAGAAGGAAGGAAGGACAACAATTACCCTGGTTGGGGACTAGGTGACTCAGGTGGGTGGGAAATGTTTGTAGGACTCTATCTCCATCTTTTCACCCACTGCCTTTTGTGTTGACTTCAACTGAGTCTCCTCATGTGTTGGAAGACGCGACCTCCACCATCGGGACATCTGGGGGTTATCGTCCACCTGCCCAGCAGTCTAGGTCAGAGACATAGCAGACTAGTGAATATCCAGTGGATGTCCTTGATTTTGACAGATGGTGTGGGGGTGGTCTGCCTCCTCCTGAGCTGGCCTGCAACAGGGCCTGCAGGACAGTTGCTGACCATCCTGTGTCTCCGCTCTTTGGAGTCAGGAGCTGGTGTCTCCTCAGATGGACTCTTGGGTTGAGTGGGAGAGGACCAGTGCCTCACATGGAAATAGTCTGCTGTTGCTAGGTGATGGAGGAAGGGATTTATGTGACCAGCAGACAGGAAGGAGGGTGAAGCTTGATCAAAAGGTTGATGCAGAAATGCTAAGGCTAAGTTGCACCTACAGCCCTTGCTGGGTGGGGCAGGATGTGCTTCTAGTTCCCCCTAGGACACAAAGCATGAAGGGTGTGGAGGAAGACCGTGCTCAAGGAGCGTCTCCTGTGCTAAGCTGGTCCAGCCGGGGCAAATCTTGGGCCCTTTGGTTTTGTTGCCAGAGCACAGCAGGAACTTTAGATATGAGGCCACAGAGGATCAGAGTGACTTGTACAAGGTCACACAGGTCGAGGACAGAGCCTGATGGGTACTGCAATCCCTATCTTTTCTCTCCTCTATACTTTCCCTCCAAAATAATGAACTCCCTGGGTCTCAGTTCAGGCTACTTTTTAGAAGCCCTCTAACTGTTCCTGATGAATGAAACAGCTGTTTCAAAGTCGAGGAGTGTGTGTGGAAGTTGAAGGTGCATCATTCTTTCTTTTGTTGGCCCTTGGGAATGGTGCGCTCCAGTGCTGGTGTCGATGGCTGAGCGTCATTCAGCATCCCTGCAGCTGGCAGCATCCATCCCTACTTCCCATAGGATTTGGTGGTCGTTGCTGCTCTGAGAAACATTTTCCAACAGTAATTCCTAGCAGAGGTGGGGATGGATCTATAAGTCCCCAGCATTAAGTACAATTTACTTCATCTTTCACTCACCATTTCTGGAAGCTGCACATTCGTAAACATCCCAATTTGTGGGTTGGAGCTGAGGAGGTCCCATGGTGGAGTGAGGCTCCTATGGAATGCATTGTATAAATGGGTCCCAAGTGCAAATTTCTTTGCTTTTTTCTCTCTTTTCTGGACACCAGGGTTCTTCATGAGCTGTATCTTCAGAGCATCTTGAATTGTTACTAACATTAGGGGAACAAGAGAGAGCAGAGAGAAGTTGTAAACAAGGAAGACTAACATCCTTTCAAAAATGTGCTAGGAGGGTGGGTGTTATTGGCGGTTTAGTTCCATCTCTAGATGAACTGATTGTTCATAAGATGGAGAAATAAAATGGTTTGCCTCCTGTGACAACTGTCAAGTATACGTTTTCCTCTGAGGCTTGCTTTCCCTTTTTGTTTTGTAGGTCCATCTCCCCCTTGTTTGTGGCCGTGTCTGTAACTGCTGGTCCTCATGGCGAATAGGAAGGAGGAAGACACGTCCCTTGGTGACACACCCAGCTTGGGTGTGAATGCAGGGCAAGTCCCCCCTCCGTCCACCCCGCTCGCTGTCTCCCTTACTATTTTCTCACAGGTCTGGTTGGAAGGAGAAAGCACAGCTGTGAGCCTTGGTTGGCTGAGCCATGTTGAAGACTTTGATTCTGTTTGTACATAGAAGTGAGGTTTGATTGACATGGAAATGTCTGAGGGTGACATTCATTGTCACTTCTTCCCTCCCCTTCCTTGGTTCTTTTGAAACTGGGAAACTCTTTTCAATGGAGCCTCTCTCTGAGGCAGATGGATGTCTTCTTTCCATATGGAGTGGACATGGCTGTTGTCGCTCCTAGAGAAGGAACTGAGTGTGAAGCCCTCTCTATACAGGACTGAATGTGACATCTAGGGCTGGATTTGAGTCATTCACATGTATAACTGTTGTGAAATCTTTCCCCCAGACAAATGGTGCCTATGTCCACCAGTTTGTGTATATTTTGACTTGAAGCACTCCCATGCCCTCTCTGGGCAACAGAGATGATGTTAGAGTTGCAATGGTCTCTGCATCTGCTGTTGCTTAGCCTGAGCCACGGGGAGTTCTGTAGGCAGTGGACATCAAGTGAGCAGCATCTCCGAGGTCCAACATGGTCTTCTGGGGAAGGCAGCTGAGTGGCTGCATCCACAGCTCTTCCCTTGAGTGGAGGGTGACCCTGTGGGCCCCCTCGTCTTCTGCTGGGCAACTAAACACCTGCTTCCAGGAGTGTACCAGGGGAGCCACCCCCTAGACTCCTGGGCTGGTCAGCTCTGGGTCCTCCTGCTCTGCTCAGCATGTTGCTGACACCTCTGGCCATTCTGTATCGTGGGAAGCTCGCTCGGGGGACTCTTGGAGAGGCCCTCCCACTCTCAGGTTGCATATCTAGGCAAGGGTCAGTTCTCCACCTTCCGCTTGCTCTGCTGGTGAGCACTGGCTATGGCAGCCACAGTGCCCACAGCAGGTGGTGATGCTGCTTGTGAGTCTCACAATTCTGAGCCCCCAGATTTCTACTGCCTCGAACGACCAGCTGGTTTCAGGGGTCCTTGGAGTCTACCTCACCCATCCTCTTCATATTGATAGATGGTAAAACTGAGATCCAAAGGAGGAAGTGGGTTGTTCAATATTCCCAGACTCTTCATGGCAGGAAGACCCAAAGTTGAACCCCACCTGCAGCCCAGCACCAGGGATTTAAGATACCTGTTTCTTTCCTTATTCATCCCAACAAAGGCTCCCGTGCAGGATGCCAAACACACTTGTGCAGGCTGAGCACCTGAGGAAGGCAGGTTTGCATGGTCCAGGTGAGCACCCCCCACCCCACCCCTGGGACCTGCAGAGCTGTGTCGTCCTCACCCTGGGAACTGTGAACCACAGCCCAGGTCATGTGGTATCCCCCTGAACCTGTCCCCAAGCAGCCTAAATTCTTCTCACGCATCTCAATCATTGGAGCAGCTGTGGATGTTTTCAGTCTGTGTTTAACAAAGTTTGTTGATTTACAAATGACACACGGAACAATTTGGCATCTGATTAATTTTGACAAATGGATATAGTAACACAAGTAACACCAAAATCAAAGTAATGAAGGTTTCCCATGTTTTAAAATATCCCCTTGTCCCTTCACCAGGCAGTCTCCCCCAACCTGTGGCCTCGGACAAGCACCCCCCTTCTTTCCTTCCCAGTAGCATGCATTTGACCCGAGAGAGACACAGGTGAAGTCACTAAGCTTGAAGCCTTTCATTGCTGGCTTTTCCACTTGGCAGGATGCCTTTTCCCCAACATTTTTATTAAGGTATAATTAACTAGAGCAAACTTTTAAAAGTACAATTTGGTAATATATATGCATACATACACATATATACCTACATACACATGTATACATGTAGATAGGTATATATGTATGTGTATGTATATATACTTATATATGTAAGTAGGTGTATATACCTATACATGTATACATATATATGTATATACATGTATATATACATATGTATATATTTGTATCTGTGAAACCATGTCATAATCAATTTAGTGAACATATTCTTCACACCTCCAAATTCCCCACATTCCTTTGTAAATCTGACCTTCACCCATCTGCCCATTTCTCACTATCCCAGAAAGCCTCAAATCTGCTTCCTGTCTATAGATAAGTTTTCACTTTATAGAATTTTATGTCAAGAAATAAATCAAAAAGCATAGACTACTTTCTTGGAGTACAACTTATCCTTCCATGAGAACTGCCATTTAAAGAGCAACAATTTTTAATTTAAAAAAAATCAATGTTACCCAGATTTTGTTAAGTATCTTTTATACTTTATCTAAAACAGGATCTAAACTGTATCTAGACTGTTTCTAATTCAGGATTACGAAGATTCTCATACATTTTTTTTCATGAAGTGTTATTGAGTTTTCACACTTGCATTTCAGATTCATTGGTTTGTCTGCGGCACAGAATATGAACAAAGCTCATTTTTCTGGATGTGACTATTAAGTCACCCTGTGCCTATTTGTGGGAAGGGATATCGTCCACTGACCTGCCATTGCAGCTGTTCACAGGCCAGCTGTGAAGGGCCGATGGTTTTAAATTATAGTCTAAGTCAAATATTGCAGAAAATAGCCACTAATGACTTGAAGAAAACACAGGCATGATGGGTTTGTACCCCCCCCCCCAGAGCCCACCACCAACCAAAGGCCTTGATGTGGTTTCACCCGCTCCCTTCTCTCCACCAGCCATCCATTAGGGAGGTCTTGGCAGCAACGCTCCTAAAACAGAGGCAAAGGGGAAAGTCCAAGTCTGGAAAAGATCTAAAAATAACATAAGTGAACCATGTCTAGAGTGCGTGAAAACCCTCCAACTTCAAGTAAACATGGGGAAATTATGTGAACAGACACTTCACTGAAGGAGATAAACAGATGGCAAACAAGCACAGAGCCAAGACGCTCAGCACCGCGAGTTCTAGGAAACGTGGGTCAGAGCCGAGTGTGAGGCTCCGCACGCACATTCTCAGAAGGCCTGGTGCATGGATCGGGCCTCCCCAGCACTGGCCACGGTGCAGGCGCCTGACAAGAACAACATACGGGAGGAAAAGTTCACTTTGGCTCATTGTTTCAGAGGGGTCAGTCCATGGTTGGCCAACTCCATTGCCCAGAGGACCCCAGAGGAAGGATGCTCAGGCACGACACCAGGAGATAGAGCTCCACTCATCAGGGACACTCCATCAGCCACCTCCTCCAGTCCCACCCTATCTGCCCACATTCATCACCCTAACAATACGACTCAGGGGGTGATCCACCCACTAGGCTACAGCGCTCACAATCCAGTCATTGCACCTTGAACATTCTTGCATTGTCTCACATGTGAGCTTTTGGGGACACCTAATCGCTAAACCATAACGAGCAGTTTGTTAGAGCCAAACATAATGGCACCCCATAGCATTGAGGACATGCTTCTTCTTACAAAGATCTGTGGGACAAAATTTAAAGCCAAGTAACTATTTTATCATACTTCCATGGAAAGACCAAAGGAACCAAAGCCCACAGAAGAGAAACAGGCACAGAGGGAGGAGTGTTTGAGGGAACACAGCAGGTGTGAGGAGGAATCTGAATGCACCAAGAGGGGGTTACTGTCTCCAGGGCTTGTTCAGCAGCTCAGAGAACCGAGGGGCCCTGAGAGCCAACCTGCCTGCTAACCTCACTTGAGGGAGTCTCTGGCCCACAGGTCCCACCTCTGTGTGTGACTCTTGTGGGAGAATCTATCATAAAGCCCTGGTGTTAATATTGCAATTCATCCAGACACAGCCTGAGACCCGGGTCTAGCATCAGAGTTTCAAGCACCTTGAGCCACCCTTCCAGCCCCTCCAGGGTCCTCAGAAGGCCATACTTCCATCAAAATGTAGGAGACAGGGGAAAAGTCACTCATTGCACCAGACTGCAGATGCATGAGGTTCCCTGTCTGCAAGGCGTGGAATGATATTCAGAGGGCACCAAAAGATGCTCACGGAGGTTTAAGAAGCAACCAGAGAGCAAGACAATGCAGCTGTCATTCATTTTAACAGTCCAGTAAGCATGTCATAGAAAACCACCCTGTTCCCTGTTCTCTGGTGGAAGGAGGAGGAGGTGCAGAGACGAGAGACCCAGGAGGCTGCTTTCCTTTAAAGCACCATCCCTCCTCCGAGAGGCATGGTCACCCTCCTGCAACCTCCCTATACTGGGAAGAGTTGGCCTGGCTTACTGTCCCTCCAAGGTCTGCTTTTAAACTTTTCCTTTAGTTCAATGGTTTCACTGGGAAAGAATCTTGCTGTCTAGGAGCCCAAAAGCGCTCTGCTTCAGATACTTGCTTTATCTGAAATGGCCTTGTGGGGGGAAGTCTCTTTCCAGACTTTGATGAGGGGCGTTCAGGCTGTAGTGAGAACCAGGCCCTGGGACAGAAAGAGCAGTTTGGCCCCAGCAATTCCTCCCCCTTGGGCTCTGGGGACAGACGTGGGGCCCCATTTCTACCACTGGGGCTTCACCCATGGATCTGAGTGTTACAGTAGCCCCTGTGGTTGGGAATGGGTGCTCTCCTCCTCAAGATACCAGCTCCCACCTAGGTCAGAGAGGAAACCACACTCAGACCCACAGTCTGCATCCCACACAAAGCAAATTAAAACCCTAAATATCAGTGGGTTGTGCTTAAATTTTACCAAACACCTCCAGAGCTGTTCTATCTTAACAAAAACAATTTACGTTTTTCCAAAGTCAAGTAAAAATCAAATTTAGAAAGAACTATAATTAGCCCCCACCAAAATGAAATGTTTCAGAAAGAAAAGGGGGAATGAGAGGTGATCTCCCCCAGCTGAGGACCAGATCCTTGTCTCTCTCCTGAGGCGGGGGAGGGTTAAAGAAGACAGACATCCATCCCATAAGTCAGGATAATTTCACCACTCTGCAGCTGGAAGGCTCTGCTTTTTTGTCTGATAAACTTTAGAAATTAAGGTATGATTGCTTTTGAGCTTGAGACACTTTATAATTCACACAGCCACCTCTAAGTGACAGTGAAACATATAGTATTCTAAAAAGAGGGATATGGGCTTGAATTTGATTTAAAAAACAGTGGGAGGTAAAGTGTTCACGCTATTAAGATATAAATTATCATTTGCATGGAGAAGATGAGAGCTTGGTTCTGGCAGAGCTGACATTAAATCAGAATTACAGCAATGTTCCCCGAGTCTGGATTTAAGTACCCAGGCGTCCTCTCCTCTCGCTCCCTCCACCCTCCATATACGGCATGTTCCCATCAACCCACAAATAAAAATGCGCGTGGCGAGGGAGACGGGTTTTATGAGGTTCCTCAGAAATTCTTTCTCGCTATTTTGACCAAGTCTCAACACGACATTTAAAATCAGAGTAAGTTTGCAGACTTAGTTCTATGGAGTCACCTGCCTGAGAAAACCACGCTGCACAGAGTCCTGGAGGGAGACGTCCCAGCCTGCTCTCAGCCTTCTGTATGAAGCCTTTTCCTCACTTTATTTCATATGACACATTGTGTTTTTTCTCATTTTTGGACACCTCTGGCTTTCATTATCTCTCCCCACATATTGACTAAAACACACAGTGCAGGGAAACTCAGCCTGCAGACAACCAGGTTACGTCAGCATCTGACGCCACCATACCAACCTGAAAACCAGCCTTGCGTGTTATGACAACCAGTGTCCCCGCAGGGCACAGAGGTAACATAAGAAAGAACCCTGCTGTGGAGCGGAGCTGTCCAACAAAGAGCCTCTGGCTGGCCAGACTTCCTCTGTGCTGTGACCCTCAGTAGCCACGTGGGACTGTCTGGCAAGAGAAGTGTGGCTGGAGCCGCCAGGGAGCTGGATTTTTATTTTACTTTATTTCATAATTTCAGTTTGAGCATCTACATGTCACTTGTGGGTGCCAGTTGGACAGCAGGGCTCTGGAGACATTTACATCTACCCACTCGCCTGGTGCTGAAGGAAAAAAAATGAAAAATTCTTACTATCCCAAGAAAGGCGTACACAGCCTTTCTTGGTAGAGGGTAGAGGTAGACTTTCTTGGTCTTGGTAGAGGGAGGTGTTGATTCCCTTGTCCTCCATGTCTCTTCTGGGAATGACCACTGTGGGGTGGGAACATGTTACCCTGGGTGACATTAACTAGTTACTCTCTGTAATGGTACAAATGACAATAGCCAGTCCTCAGTCCTCAATATGCCCTTTCTTTCTAATGGAAACCTATTTTTTCTCTTTTTTGGGGAGCTACCAGGGGTTAAACTCAGGGGCACTCTATCACTGAGCCACACCCCCATCCCTATTTTGTATTTTATTTAGAGACAGAGCCTCACTAAGTTGCCTAGTGTATCGCTTTTGCTGAGGCTGGCCTTGAACTTGGCCTTGAGATTCTCCTACCTCAGCCTCCCCAGCCACTGGGATTACAGGCATGTGCCACTGCACCTTGCTGACCTTCCTTTCTAAATCAGACTTTCCTATGTGCATATACTATAGGTGTCCACCCAGCATCTGTCCACCTATCTACGTCTGGTGGTCTTGGTAGAGGGAGGTGTTGATTCCCTTGTCCTCTGACTCATCCACTCCTCTGTGAAAAGCCAGGGGTACATCCAGGCCCCTCAACTCCAGGGACACCTCTGCTTCTTGCTTTGCCAAAAGAACATACATGGGTGTTATTTTGCCTGTGTGGAGCCCAGGTTGGGAAGCCCTGCGTGTTCTGAACTGCCATCCACTCTCTGAGAGGCATAACAGAGGGTTCCTGTGATGGCCCATTAGGAGCCCAGGAGACTGCGCTGAGCATAATGGCCACGGGGTCTGCCTAGCCCAAGGCAGCTCAGTTTCGTCAGCATCTGTCCCCTAGACACATGACCACAATGGATTTTGTCACTGATGGTCTTAAGCAGTCCAAATTAGGCAACACCCAAACAAATAACAAAATAGTAATCCTAAATGCGACTCGTCAATATGTGGGATATAATAGTCTCACTCACCTGACAGAACACAGAGCTCACAGGATGGATTAACAACTTTGCATCTTCTATAAGAAACCACTTTAAAATAATGACAAACTCCATGACCCCAAGTCTGTGATGTTCTGAAGAAGCCAGATTTACAGGGACATCGAAAAGACCTGTGGGATTGATGGGGGCTCAGGGAGGAGTAAGGAGATGCAGGGTGGTGGGACCCTGTGAGTGATGCCACCTGTCCTCATGCATTTGGCAAGACCCACAGAGCACTCAGTGCTGAGAAGCCCCCTGTAAACCCTGGAGCCTGTGAGGGCTGCGTCTGAGCAGGCTCCCTGGGTACCCACATGCCACAGGTGCTGTCACTGCTGTGGGGTCACACTGCACCTGGAGGTGGGTGAGCAGGGCACAGTGGAAACGTGGCTCCTTCCACGCAGCTCTTCTGTGAGCCACAAGGTGTCCCGAGAGGTCCTGTGCGAGAAGATGTGAGAGGGTTCAGAGGTGGAGGAATGGGTTAGAGAGGCTTAAACCAATCAGTGCCTTAGTCCCTGCAGGGATTAGCTGGGCATCACTGTAGGCAGGTGGGGTGTGGCTGGAGGAGTGGTCATTGGGGACGTGGCTTTGGGGTTTATATTTGTCCATGGTGAGGGGAGGTCAAGTGCTCCTTCTCTCTCTCTCTCTTACCTGGTGCCATGTCCTGAGCTGCTCTCCTCCTCCACACCCTTCCGCCATGATGTTCTGCCTCATCAAGGCCCAGAGCAATAGAACTGACCTTCTATGGACTGAGACCTCTGAAACCATGAGCCCCAGATAGACTGTTCCTCCTGTAATTGTTCTCATCAGGTCTTTTGGTCACAGCAGTGACAAAAATCTGACTAAAACATACTCTACAAAATAAAGACTGTATTAAAATGAACAAACAGCTAGTGTGACGGAACCCAGGGGTGTGGTGTCTGTGTCCGGGCCAGCCTCTCACTCTCCACTCTGCCTGCCCCTGGCTGGGCTTTCCTCCCAGGCAGACTCTCCTCTTGTGTAAACTCTGGCCCTTCCAGGGCCCCACCCCTAAAGCTCTAAATCCCAGAAGAGAGAGGTACTGTTTTTGTTTTTGTTTTTGTTTGGTTTTTGTATCAGGAGTTGAACCCAGGGGTGCTTACTCATTGAGCCCCATCCCCAGCCCTTTTTATTTAATTTTTTTTACTTTGAGACAGGGTCTTGCTAAGTTGCTTAATGCCTGGCTAAGTGGCTGAGGCTGGCTTTGAACTTGAGATCTTCCTACACAAGCCTCCTGAGCCACTGGGATTATAGGCATGGGCCACTGAGCCTAGCTGAGAGTTGTACTTGTAACCTGTGGTTCCTAAAGGAGATGTTCTGCCCCTGAGGGTCTCCTGGGCATGTCTGTCCAGGTGGGTGTAATGCTCCAAAGAGGCCCTGGGCCCCTGCTCTCCCTGCGTGTGCACAGAGGGCTGCGTTGGCTTAGGAGTTGGGAAGCAGCTCATGTGGCCTCCTAACTGCCGTGCCTGACCAGTTTATAAATGGACATGCTTCTAGGGCAGATTTGTTCAAAGTACCTGACTCCAGGTACCCAGGGGAAATGGGAAATCTGCCTCCAGATGCCCAGGGGCGGCTTGTGAATGTGAATGAGCTAATCAGAGTGTCTTCAAGCTCTCTGCATACCTCACAGATGGGAGCGCTTACATGAGTCAGGACCGACATGTGGCGGGAGACCATCGCGATGCTGCCCATTGGAGACTGTTCTTATGATAGCAAATGTAGTCTGAGGGTCTGGCTTGAAGTTTCTACAATATTTTTCAAATGAGATCTTAGAAAGAAAGACCAAAGGCTTCAGCTACAAGTCTTTGCAGGTTTGCTTTAGCAGGCCTTTGACTTCTCAGAATTGGTGCATCTCACGGAGCCCTGGGGCAGGGAGAAGGCCTTCCACCACGGAAGGGCCCTGGTCAGAGGCTGGGAAAAAATAAATAGAAGGACAATCAATACAAATTTAATTTAAATGAGGCTATTAAGATTTGAATCTCGACATTCTGCTCTTTAGCATTATTAGTAGTTATGTGTGTTCCCAACCATTTCACTAACAACAAAATGCAGACAGACCAACAGTGTCATTTAGAAGATCCACTTACCCTGTGCACCATGTGTGCCACCCTCCCTTGCTAATCAGTTGCTAAGCCTAATAGCTGTCCTTGGCTGGGGTGTTTAATCACATTTTGAATGTGATTCTCAGCGTGTATTAGGAATAAGTGGTGTGACTTTCTAACAGAGAGACGCATGAGGTTAGGCCATCTGTATGTGATGCCTTCTTACCTCGTGATTTAGAAGGCAGCCTGTCTGTTCCCAGGTGAAGGAGGGCTGTGACTACTGCTCAGGGTTCAGCTGAGTTCAGATGGATGCAGTGTCTCTGGGGTGATTTCCTCAGGAGAGAAGTCCCAGGCAGTCCATTGCCACTGCTGCTGTCCAGGGCCTGCAGGGGCCACTTGACTCTGAGGTCCAGTTCTGGTGCTGTGAAGACATTTCAGCAACATAGGCCTGCTGGCTAAGTCCTGGGAAGGTGAATTGTCCCTGGCTTGGAGCTCTGCAAAATGTGTTGTTAACTCCTAGAGACAAGAACACGTACCTCTCCACCCACTGGCTATTTGGGGTTGTGATTCCTTGTGGTTGCATGAGCGAAGGCAAATAAACACATTAAGCCTGGAGTTAGGTCACTGAGCCCCCCCATCTGTCTGTGTCCATCCACCCACATGAGGATCAACGGTCAATTGTGAGAATATGGGCTGCCACCCAGACCACTGGTCACAGAGACTCAGATTGTGTTTCACTCAATCTAAAACACTCTGTTTCAGGACCATGGCAGAATCATAAAGCAAACCCGATGGGGAAGTCTGCACATCACTCTCTCCCAACTCCTGCTTCCTAACAAGTTAAGCCGTGAAGTGCATTTTGATTTTATACAGGCTAATAGTGAGTCAGATGGGGTTAAGCCTCTGCAGACTTCCCTCTGGAAAATGCTCCCCAGTGGACCTCAGAAGCCCTGAAGTGCCTCCTGAACATATCATGGATGCAGTCACACCAGCTCAGCCATCGGAAGGAACATCAACTTCCATTCTGAACCCATCTGTTGTCTCCATCCTTTAGGCACCAACTCCCACGCAAACCTCAACATTATTGGGAACCTCATCGTGCCGAAAACTGCACTGTGATGCATCCTGCACTGCTGTGTCCTGAACATGGTAAACTCACTTCCCCTCCAGAAAAACAGCTATTCAGGCATTGAGTAGCTTCCCTTCCCTATCCTGAGCAGCCTTTCCCAACTCTCCAAACCGAGCAAGTCTTAGGAATGATGGGAAGCAACTTTCTTATTATTTGCTATCATGTCATATAAGTATCTCAGCTTGTAATTGCTCAGAAGAAATTAACATTTCCTAACCAAACCCCTGCAGGTGAGGGCATGGGCAGAGCCTCACCCTGTGATTCAGGACTTCCCGAGTGGGCAGCATCAGCCAGCCGTGGGGAAGTTAGAAACTACATCCACACAAATATACTTGCAGCAAGAGCAAGTTACCTTAGACTAATTATCCTGCAATGATGGTTTCAACTGGGAGCGTCCTGTCTCCAAGGGGACATGGAGCAGTGTCACCCTGAGATGTTACCAGTATCTAGCAGGGAAGCCAGAAAAGGTGCTTCAACATCAGACATGCATCTATCAGCCCTTGACAAAAAGAAGAATGATCTGATCTAAAATGTCAGTGCCCAGACTGACAGCCCTGGTCCTATAAGAAGGAGTTGGAGGCTTTTGTAATTAACATGATGAACCAACCAGGCGATAGGACCAAATTATTGGAGTCCCATTAGTGGGAGACGGAGGATTTAATTTCTGCGGCAGAAGAGTGCTTCACTCCAAGATATTGACACACTTCAGGTTTATGAGAGTCCGAAAATCCCCTCCATTGAACTCCTGCCCAGATGAGAAGTGTTGGAGAGACCTCGGGTTAATTGAACATTATAAGAACTCTGATTTGGTTTTTGACCCAAATGGCATACAGCGTACCCTTCTACTCGGGAGCTAATTGTTGCTCCCTCACTGGATTCTCCAGCTTCTGGGGCTGGAGGTATGTCTGTGTGTCTATGCAACCCAGTGCCCTTGCATTTGGAGGATGCTGGGAATATATACCATTAACCTCAGTTTCTGTTGCCTTCCTTGTATCCTCTCAGACACATGCAGGCACATGTGTAAGTGTGTGTGTGTGTGTGTGTGTGTGTGTGTGTGTATGTGTGTGTGGTGTGTAATTTTGGACTAGCTTTAACTTCTTTGTTGTGTTGGCATTTAAATAATCACTGGTGATTACGAGAGTCCCCAGGTCACTGTGATTTTTCTTGGAGAGAGATGGTAATCCCTGTCACTATCCACACTCCGTGGGGAAATTCACCTTGACTGTCCCTGTCAGTACTGAGTCAGTTGTGACAAAAGCTCCTTTCAAAATCTCAGCATTTCTCTGCCTGCCTTGCCGAGGGACATTACCCTGAGCCATTTTCCCTCAGCCGTGATGGTCTTTCCCTTGTTATCTGAATGGATTGCTCCAATTTTGAAATTAACAAATATTTATTAAGCTCTGGCTCCCTCACAAAGCGCTGGGGGATTCAGCAGTAAACTAGATGTGGTTTTCGTCTCCAAGAAGTGGAACACACAGTCTCCGTAGACTTGGGTCTCACCACAGTTCAGACCTCAGGACGGGGGAAGCTGATGCAAGGGCAGGGACGAGAGCTGCGCACCCTGAGGTGCTCACGCAGTGCCCCAGAAGACACATGGGGACTGCCCACGTGCAGAGCCCCACCCACACTCAAGGGTCCAGGGTGGCCTGGATTTGCTAATTTCCTCTGAGGCAAAGGAAGGTCTGCCTCTGTTATGGAGGAAGTGGGATTTGACAGGGATGTACTTGGCTGCCAAAATCCTAAAATTCAAACAGCAAAATATTAGAAGGCAGTTGATGGGCAATGAGAGCAAGAAAGATGAGTGTGAAGTTGGGGTTCATAGGATAGGACCCAAAATATGTCTCCTGGAAGACGAAAGTACCTAAGTGATTTTAGTCTGCTGCAGACTCACAGTGGTATTATCTGTCCATCCTCTATCCATCCATGTGTCCACCTGTCTATTCATCCATCCATCAGTCTCTCCCTCCATGTGTCCATCTATCCGTCCACCCATCGGCCCGTCCTTCCATGGCTTATTTGCAGAATGCCTACCACGTGCCAATCACTACTAGAACAGCAGCTCTGAACACGGACAATGTCCCCGCCCTCGTGAAACTGTCCCCCCAGCGGGAAGGCACACAGTAAAATGGGTAGAATACCTAGTGTGTTAGGTGCTCGGTTCTCTGGTGAAAAACAAGGCACGGCGGAGGATAGCGAGACCAGGCTGGGTGGAGGGGTCATGGTAGAGTCATCAGCAAGGCCTGACCCAGGAAGGGGGGTTGGCCAGGAGACCTGGAGAAGGGAAGGTGGCCCATGGGCACAAGTGAGCTTGGGCCAAGGCCTGGCTCAGAAACCAGTGGGTGCTGGTAGCGGGGGACACAGTAAGGAGGCCAGAGTGGCCGGGGCAGTGTGAACAGAGGAAGGCCCGCAGCGGACTGCAGAGGGGCCTGGGCAGTGCAGGCAAGGGGCTTGGGGTGTCAAGACTGGACAGGCAGGAGGGGCCTCGACTCAGCTGGGCCAGGTGTGAGTGGGTCGAAGGTTCTGGGTGGAGGAGCAGCACTCAGATGGTAACAGGGTCACTAGGCTCTGCCCGGAGAGAAGGTGGTGGTGGAGGCAAAGGCAGAAACAGGAGACCATTTGGAAAGATGTGGCAATAACCCAGGTGGACAGTGACAGTGCTTGGGCCAGAGAAGAAGGTGGACAGATGAGTGTCCCCAGGCTCTTCTTAGAAGCAGACAGTTGATGTCTGGGTCACATCCTGTAAGAGTCACACCCGGGTCTTCTCAGATCCCTGTGGCCATTAGAACCCATGCCACCCCAGTCTACCTAAGGCTAGGAACATTCTAGAACACCACTGCTGACTTGATTGCCATCCAGGAAGCAGG
Organism: Ictidomys tridecemlineatus; assembly: GCF_052094955.1. Lineage (NCBI taxonomy): Eukaryota > Metazoa > Chordata > Mammalia > Rodentia > Sciuridae > Ictidomys > Ictidomys tridecemlineatus. The sequence goes on from NC_135478.1 coordinate 103,653,003, forward strand.
CCAGGCCGGGTGCTTGTTTGCTCTAATGTGCTTCTTGGTTTACCTTGGAAACTAACTGGCTCTGAAGCGATTTTCAGGCACTAATTATGGGAGATGAAGGTTGACAGATGACAATGTTGTTTTGTGAGTTTTTTTTTTAATCAACTTTTTCATCTTCCTCTAAACTCCACACACTGCCTTCTTTCTTTCTGAAGGAAAAAAAAAAGTCTATTCTCAAAGGAAGATGTCACATGTCCCACGCTCACATAGGGCTTCCAAGGCACCTCTTTCTTATAAATCAAGAACCAGGAGATCAGTAGTTAATATATATATATATATATATGTAACTACTGACCAATATATATATATATATATATATAACTACTGACCAATATACATATATATATATATATATATATATTGGTCTTTAAACCGTGTTGCTTATTCAGAACAGGACAGCACACGTCATCCTCTGGAATATCCCAGTTCTCCATCAAAGCACTAGTGGCATCCTTTGGAATATCTCTATTTTCAAATCTTAAAATTAGTGGATTGTGATCACACACACAGTGGGTTGGACCACTCTGCCACATCTGCACATGCACAGAACATAGTTTTCCAATCTCATTCCCCCACACCTTCTCTTCTCCCACCCTGCTCTTGCCTCTACCTGATCTGCTTGCTCTACTCTGTTGATTTCCTATTATTATTATTATTATTATTATTATTATTATTATTATTATTATTGCATTATAATAAATAAACACGCAGGTGTGCTCATTGTGGCTGACTTGTGGGTGGACATGGCCTAATTTGGCAGATTCCATTCCCTGCTGCTTCCCCATGGCCCTCCTCCCTTTCTCCCTCTCAGTCCCCTGCTCTACTCCATTTCCCTCCTATTTGTCATGAGCTCTTCCTTTAATGTTCTGTTCTCTCCCTCAAACTTTCACAGATGAGAGAAAACACTCGACCTTTGACTTTCTGAGTCTGGCTTATTTCACTCACCAGGTTGTTCTTCTATCCCATCCATTTAGCCACAAATGGTGGGACTCCACTGCTCTCGAGAGCCAACTCCATCAGGGACGTGGCCCATGATTTCTTTATCCCTTCGTCTGCTGATGGGCACCTACCTGGACTGGCTCCATAACTGGGAAATTGTGAATTGTGCTGAGATATCTTTTAAAAATATTTGCAGATTTACTCACGTCCTGAATTAAAAGCACAGCGAAGAGAACACAGGGGATTGGGCTAGTCCCTGTGTCCCCAGATTCCCTGCCAGCACTGTGTGGAGCAGAATTGAGAAGGGAATGCTGGGAATAGGAGCCAGGAGGAAACTGCTGTCCCCCAACCCCCAAGACAGAAGCAAGGGAGAAGCTGGCGCCCTCTCCTGGCACCCACCATCCTCAGGGCTTTTTCTCTTGACTTCACACTTAACACCTCATGCTGCAAGATGGAGGTCAGCAGTCCAGGTACCGTGTCTGCGCTCAGGTGTGGCCAGCAACTGGAAGGGAAGAGGTGGTGTCCCTCACTCAGGTGACAGCGGACATCCTGAGGGCTGCCAGGGAATGGCCCTGGCATCTCATTGGCCAGCACTGGGTGACACCATGGTAATCTGCCAGGCTCTTTGCTCTCATCTGGTGTCCCTGCTCCCAGGAGGCTGCGAGGTGAGCTCTTGGAGAAGAAAGAGAGGAAGAGAATGGCAGCAGGGAGTCAGCAAGCTCTGCCTAAAATTGTTTACTCTCCTCTTTCAACGCTGACAGCAACTCTTGAATTCGCGCACTAGGGCTTCCCACGGGGACACTGGGCACAGGAAACTGCTGAGCATGGCCAGGTCCATGCAGCCGGGATGTGCTACAGTCTGGCTGGGCACAAATAACCGAGCTGCCACAAAGCCTTGTAGGTTTAAACAGCAACTCTTTTTTTTTTTAATTGGTTGTTCAAAACATTACAAAGCTCTTGACATATCATATTTCATACATTAGATTCAAGTTTATTCCCGAACTCTCTCCGGCACTCTACACACACTTCCCGGGAACACCTCCCTCCACCAGGCACCGTGGTGCCAATTCTCCTGGAACCCCCGCAAGAACTCAACAGGAACTCCAAAGTAGCAGGCGCCCAAGGCAGCAAGATCCATCCTAATCCCAGAGCTGCCCTAATACCGGAGCAGGGTCACCTTTCAACCATTCCCTCTAGCAAAATGCCAGGCATCATTCTGACTAAACTGTGGCTCTCAACAGGGATGTGGTCAAGCTGACTGGAAACATGGCCTTGATGACCTCAGGAGCCCAGGCGCTCCACTCTGCTGCCAGAGTGGGGGACCTCCGGCCTTGCTGGTCGCCATCCCACAGCACTGGGGGAAGGTGGCAATTCCCGTCCTGGGAACACGTGCACCATCCTGGAGCTGAAGGGTAGGCATGAAGAGATCCACAGCCAGCAGCCAGGGGTGGCCGTGGGACGGGGCCAGCCCCAGCTGTCCACACGGCACTGGGCTCGCTGAGCCGAAGCAGCAGGACAGTCAGTCCACAGAGGGAGAGTGGCTGGGACCCTGCCAGGGAGCAGGGCAGCGGGGAGTGAGGACCCCAGGTAAGGGATTTCCTTTGTGGTGATGAAACTCTTCTGGAACTAGATGGTTGGGTGTCCTCCGTGATACCACGTTACCCCTGTAATCGGTTAAGAGGGTAAATTTCGTGTTATGGGTATTTTAGTGCAATTAGAGAAATAAATAAGACAAAAGAGAAAGCCCTCAAGTACTCACCAGTCAGTCCTTGAGTCGTCTTTCCTTCATGTCCAGCTGTGGCATCTATTTAGTGTCCATGGGTACCAGCCCCTGCTCTGAGGTAAATGGAGAGTGATAAATTGATTTAATGGCAACAGGAGGGGTGAAATCACCAGCACTTCTGTAACCCAGGGGCCTGGTATTTCTGTTTCTGAGGATCACTATAACTAGCTGTGAGCCCCCAAATCCTGTGTAGCTAATCCAGGGTAAAAGCTTGTTTTCCTCTGGAGCCTATAAAACCCCTGCAGGCGTCTTTCTGTGACTCTGCCCACTGTTGGTAAGTTATCTGAAGCTGTTCTCGTATTGAACTCCTCCTCTTCCTCCTTCCCTCTCTACTTGCTTTTCTTCAATTACACGAGTCCGCCCAGGACACAGAATAATAGCTATATCCATGGGACCTTCCAAGTAGCCAAGCCCGTTTATGTAGGCTCCAGGAAAATCTGCCAATCAACCTAAACCTAGGTGCTGTTTGTACCCTGATGTTATAGTTTGGGAAACTGAGGCACAGACAGGATGGGCAGCGTGCCCAAAGTTATGCCTGAAATTCCACGTGGGAGCCTAAGTCCGGGCCAGAGTCAACATCAGTTCCCTCAGCCTGACCAGCATCTCTGAGCATGAGTGCCGTGGAAGTCTGTCCCCACCAGGGCTCATTCTCATTTCACTGCCAATTGATTCAGCCCTTCTGCCCCCAAAGGCGGCTGATGACCCTGTGATTCCTGTAGGCGCTGCAGTTCCAAGGGGTCTGTTACTGTGTCAATGAACCTCTGCACAATGATACTCCAGCCACCTGACCCCGGGGAAGTGCAGGGTGGAGTTCATCTTGGAGTGGGGTCCATGCTTCACCTTAACGGGTCTGCTTTGTGGCCTCCAGGGGACGTCCAGGAGGACCCCTCCCTAGGTGGACAGTGCTCCTCCTTCATCTCCCCCCTGATTGCAAATGGCACCACCATCCATGCAAATGCCCTGGACACACAGACCAGGGCTTCTCTCAGGCTCTCCTCCCACCTCCCACCACGTCCGGCCCGCCCACAGGTCCTGGAGTCTCCAGTGCATGTAGTATGGGCAGGACTCACCTCCCTTGCCTTCCCCAGCCGCCTCACCTCCCCAGGTGGCCCATCTCAACTCCAGGACCTTTCAACTCCTGCCACCTTCCAGCTTCCTGATGATCTGGTCCCCAGAGGTGGCCACGGTCACTCTTTCAGGCCAGACATCAGATGTTTTGCGTCTCCTGCTGAAGATTCTCCTTTGACTTCCAGCAATTGGAAGTAAACCAGCATCTGTCGTCCGTTCCTCTAGATCTCTACTGATGTGCCGCTGCCACGTGCTGCCCTCATTTCTCGCTGCTCTCTCTCTACCTCGAGGTGTTCCAGCCTCCTTTTTGTTTTTCCAGGAATAGCCCAGTTTTGCTCCCACCTCAGGGCCTTTGCACTTGCCAGCAAAGCCCTTCTCCCCAGGCCTGGCTTCGGCTTGCAGTCATCCTGGAGTCAATAAACATCATTAATTCCTCACCCGTATCCTGTTAGCTATTCTGTCTTTTAGTTATTCTCTGTACCTCAAAACTCCATTCTGTCCTTTACTCAGCAGTTTAAAAATAATTCTATTACCTGTTTATTTGCTTACGTACATCTGTCTTTCTCCAGCTGTGTCCTCCATGAAATTGTGGATCTTGCATGAATTTAACACTCTCTCTTCAGAGACTCTGGGTGCAAACTTAGCCAATGGTGGACATTCTGTGTTTTTGGGGAAGCATCTGTGCACAGAAGGAGGAAGACCCTTCGGGCCACCTTAGAGCATCTTGGGTCTCCCTTGACTCTTGAAACTCTCAGCTTTGGCAAGTCTTTGGCTTGCTGGGTTCTAGGGGAGGGGAAGTGGCCTTGGTCTTGGGACATCCTGCTTCTCTGAGGGGACCAGCACTCCAGGCCCTTGTGTCTCCTGGAGAAGGCTGTAATCCCCTGGGGGCAGGTGGCCATGGTGACCCGGTGCAGGGTGCCTCCCCTGAGGCGGAGCCATTCGGGAAAGCAAGCTGGACAGGTTGTTCCTGGCTGGAGTCTCCAGGGCAGTTCAGGCAGCAGCTTAAAAAGTGACGGTTTCAATCCAGGATTAGAAACGCTGGCACGAAGGAGGAGCCAAGCTCCGTGGGAAGAGCACAGAGGAGTCTTGGTGACTCTGCAGGGAGGAGTCCTGATGGGGTCCTAGGAGAGGAGCAGGGGGGTGGCATGTGGAAGAACATGGAGAAGATGAGCACACGGAGAAGTCGGGGTGTGGTGCTCAGGACCCACCTGAGCATCCAGGCAATGAAGTGTGTGCAAGTGTGTGTGTGTGTGTGTGTGTGTGTGTGTGTGTGAGTGTGTGTGTGTACACCCATGCAATGCTGCTCTACTCCCTGTTTAATTTGCAGGTGCAGGTGGGGGCAAGTATTTGGAGATATGATGTATCAGGAAGAAGGGGAGGAATTGTATCTCAGATTCTGTTACAGATTTAGTTTCAATTCATGGCTTGCTAAATAAGGGTGATCTTTCTTTCCCTATTTCTTCTTCCCTGTTACACACACACACACGCACACACACACACACATTTTTGCATTTTGTGGTTGCTTTATTGCCCATCTCCTCTTCCCCTAACTATGGCATGCACATTGCGGGTTGCTGGCTTAGGGGCAGGGAATGGAGATCAGCTCTGTGAGAGTCCTTCAAGCAGTATATTAGAGACCACAGAAGGTTAAGCGGAACAGGATTGGGTTCAAATTCTGGCTTCCCTGTGTGACCTGGACAGCTCACTATCTGTGCACTGGTTTTCTCTTCTGAAAATTTCAGCAAACTGCAGTCCTACTCACGGCAATGGTGAGGACTCAGTGGATCATGGACATGGTGATCTTCAAACAGAACCATGGACAGAGGTTAGATTTATGTGATGAAGGGAGTGATGATAACGACTCTGACAAAGACAATGTTGGTGATGTGAGGATGGTGATGATGGTCACAAGGTGATGATGGTGAGGGTGTTTCGGTGGTGATGACCACAGCATTGGTGATGATGGGGTTGTTGCTGATGATGGTGGTGATGGGACTCTCATGGACTTTTCCCAATGATTCCTTTGAAGGTCAGCTGCTCAGTTCTTTTTTCCAGCCTGTGATAATGGTACATGCTGAAGGTCCCCTGATATTGCTTCCTGTGAACCAGCAGCCCATCCATTACTGTGGTAGGTGGCAATCCTTGTGCCCTTTTTAGTTTGTCCAACGTAGCTGGCTCCTGAGGTTCTGACCAACGTCTTTGTCTTCCACTTTAGATTCATCTGCCTGATTGTTTAGGAAGTTATTTAACTTCACCTTGTCACTCTTTTTTTTTTTTTTTTTGGAACCAGAGATTGAACCCAGAGGTGCTTAACCACTGAGCTACTGAGCCCTTTGTATTTTTTTTTTTTTTTTGAGACAGAGTCTTGTAAGTTGCTGAGGCTGGTCACAAACTTGTGATCCTTCTGCCTCAACCTCCTGAGAAGCTGGGATTAGAAGCCTGCACCACCACACCTGGCTCACCTCATTAGTTTAAAATGTGCAATGTGAGATTCATAGCATTACAAAGGAGACACGGTGTGCTGAGATGTAATTACTGCAATCTGTAAAATAATAACATGCAAAGTTCTTTATTACTGCATTGGTGAGGAGCTGTCCTGACAGTCAGATGCTCCTATGTTAGTGACTGGAGGAGCTCTTGAGAGTCACTTGAGCCTCCAGATATCCAGATTCTAATCCTATTGTGGTTTCTTTATTTATGACCTTGTAAAGGACAGTTTACTTCCTTGACATTTACATCCTTAATGGTAAAAAGGAAAGAGAGAAAGAGGCCGAGAGAAGTCTGAGTCAGAGACCCGGTAGCTAGAAAGAACCTGTGCGAGGAATCTGAGGGTCGAGTGGGTCATCCAATGTGGGTGACTCCTTTTGCTTTTGCAAATGGAATGAGAGCTCAACTATCTGCAAGCTTAAGAGTGATGTGACATCTTTGTGTGCCTTCCTAAGGACATCAAGTCCAGTGTTGTTCCGCGTAGCCTAGGGGATGAACTTCTTGGGTGAAACTGGATGATGCAGGGGCACCCATCACTGGCCACAAGTGGGACTTCAGATGTGCACAATTTAAATCTCTTCCCCTCACTTGTACTGGCAAAGTGTCAAGTGCTCACCAGCCCAGGTGGGCTGTGTGGACCAGCATGATTCCAGAATGTTATCATTGCAGAAAGTTCCAGTGCATAGTGCTGCTCTAACACCCAAGTGGATAAATAATGGAGCTGGGCTTGATATAATGCAGGAAAACAAGAAGAGTTTTGCAGCAAGCGGTTCCATTAATACATATTCACAGTCTGAAATATTATACATAAATGCTAGAAAGGCCCATCAAGACTACTTTGGTTTACAATAATTTAGCAAAGCATCAGATTTATACATTTTACTAGACCAATAAATTAATATTGCTTTATAATTTATATTTTTATAGTGAATAATTTGTCAAATGAAAAAATAATTTTGTCCTAATGGGCCTCATAATTTTTATTCTGTAAGTGAGACCTTGGAAGAATTCAGCCAGCTCCTTCTGATGTAGACTCTCCCAGATTTCTGTGGATATCATGCTTCCTTTTGATGAATCTAATGTGGAATAAATAAACATAAAATCTATAATATAGAAATATATGTAATTATATATGCAAATACACTTTTATAAAATTCTGATGCTTATTATTTTCTCATTCAAAATAAATTAAAATTGATTTGGGAGGTTGGAAGGGGGGTCATAGGTCTCTGGGAATTTTGCCTGGACATTTTTTTTTCCTTCCTTAACTGTAGGAAATTTCTTCAATATGTCTTAACTAGATGTGCTCCGTAAGATACATCTCAGACCACAGGGTTAAAGAAGGGGGTCCAGCCTGCACCATCCTTCCCCAGGTCATCTTCTCCTCGCACCACAAGGGCTGATTCTGTGAGAGGCGAGAGCTCACTGTGTTATTTCAGGTTTGGTTTTGACAAACACTCTGTCTCATGGTCTGTTGAAATTTGGATCTAGGGAATTGTTCTAGACCAGCTCTGTGCCTCGAAGGAACTCCCAGGCCAGCCAAGAGGCAGGCAGAGTCAAGACCTGTGTGAGGGACAGAAGATTTAACCCAAGACTTCAGCTCTTGGATTCTGTGTGGCTAGAATGGCTGGGACTGCAGTTTCTATAACTGGGTTCACTTGATGCTTTGACTATGTCCCTTGCGGCTTTGAAACTTGCATGTTTTTTTTTTTTTTTCCCGACCTTCTTCTCCTCTCTTCTCCTCTCCTTCCAGCTCTCTCCTGCCCAATCTCATCTTCTCTGAATCACCTTGATAAAAGCCCCCTGTTCCTGCTGATGGGCACAATCCCAGCCTCTGGGACAGGAGTCTCAGTGTCTCTCCTTTGATAGCAAAGCAATGAACCCTCTTTTTCCTTCCTCTGAAAACTCCATCCTCGTTATTGGACTGGCATCAGGTACAAGGACTGAGCTTTGGGCAGCATTTCCACGTGCAGGAGAGTTTGCTCCTCTTCACTTGAAGCCTTTCTCACAGGCTGGATGGTTAACAGCTCCATGTCCTCCTCTGAAGTGGCTCTCTCTGGAGCGCCGTCGGGCCAAGTCTGAGTCTTAGTGGAACAGCTGCCACTTGCTTGTTGGTCTGGTGGAAACCTGAGGTTTATTAGACCTTCATCTGGTCCAAGCTGCAGGAGGTTTCTCCAGACACCAAAGGGGAGCTGTTGATGAGGTTCCAGGGAGACAGGTGCAGCACTGAGTGGGAGCTGAGAGCACCCTGTCATGGTCATCAAGCAAGGAGCTGCGAGGAGCACAGACAGACCATCACAGGGTCCCGGCCAGGTCTGAGCCTGCAGCACTCACCTCTGCCTCCAGCCCCACACTGGGCCTCTGCCTTGAGCCCTCTGGCCCCTCGCTCCTGTTTCCTTCTCTCCATCCCTCCATCTCCTCCCTCCTGCTCCCCGGGAGCTGTCTGCCTGTCTGTGTGAGGATCTCGTCTTTTTCTGCCTGTTTTTATTGAATCCTACATGTTCCTTGCCTTGCTTGGTGCCTCTGTCTCTCCTTCCCATTCCTGTCTCTGCTCCCGTCTCTGTCCTGAGCCGTGCTTCCTCGACCTCCAGCTCCCTGGGCGTCTCTGGGGAAGATGATCTTCTTTCCTCTCTTTCCCACTCTGCTGCCTCTCTCCGCCCGCTGGCTCTATGTCATGAGGTCTGTGTGTCCTCTCCTGTGCTCGTGGGTCTTTCTGACTTACCTCAGTCTTTCCCTCTCCCTTTTTTCTCTCTTTCTAACTCAGCCAAGGGACCCTTATCTATCCCTCTTAATCTTAAACAAAGCTGCCATTTCTATCTCAAACAGGTGGACAGGAACTTCAGATAGCGTCTGTTTCACGCAGATTTTTTTTTTTATCACCATGACCAAAATATCTGACAAGAACAACTTAGAGAAGGAAAAGTTTATTTTAACTCATGGTTTCATAGATGGCAAACTCCTAGCCAGGCCCCAACATGAGGCGGAACATCATGGTGGAAGGATGTGGCAGAGAAAAGTAGCTCAGAATAGAATTATCAGATAGCAGAGAGAGAGCTCTGCTCACTAGGGAAAATTCCTAATGGAACCACCATTAGACTTGGTTATCCTACTCCTCAGCATATACTCAAAGGATTTAAAACAGCATGCTACAGTGACATAACCACATCAATGTTTATAGCAGCACCAGACCTCAGCTCTCATCATCTAATCCTTTCACCTCTGATATTTCTTGCATCATCACACACATGAGCTTTGGGAGACACCTCACACCTAAACAACCTCTACTCAAGATCCTCGACTCTGTCTCAAAAGATGGAGACCAGAGTGCTGAGACCATTGCTGGTCCTTCCACTGGTCCTCGACTTTATCAAAGACTGAGATGGGGCCATGAATATGGTTTGTGTGTTTCCTTGGCTTCTCTCTCCACCTGCAAAAAGAAGGTTCTGTTCAGAGGCCACAAACCAAGAGCTCTCAGTTCACACCTGAGCTCATGGCTATAGCTCACGCCCTCTCTGAACACATCCCCCCAGGCTTTCTGGACATCCCCTGGGAAAGTTTTCTTCAGATCTGGCATCTGTGACTGCACGTTGTCTTGCTCAGGGAGTGATCTTGGGCACATGTGTTGAGAGCCACAGCCGAAGGGGCCCCAGCAAAATTCCAGCTGCCAGCAAACTTCCAGCTGTTGGCTGATGATTGGCTCACAGCGGCCCCAGCAACATCTAACTGATTGGCTCCTCTGCGGTGATGCTCATTGGGCTGTTTTCCTGCCCTTTCAGACCACGGAACTGCTCATTGGGGGACTTCTTTGGCTCCACCCATGCGACCCAGCCAATCGGCCTTAAGAGCAGGAGGATTGTGGGAGTGGGAGAGGCTTGTGTGTTGGTGTGAGAGGCTTGTGGAAAGCCAGTGGTGGCAATTGGGCTCTGAAGGTTTTTCCTGAGGAGCTGTTTTGTTTGGCCTGTGTGGTTCTAAAAATAAAGTTTGTTTCTTTTGACAAGTGGCTCCTGAATTGTGCCCAGCCAGACTGCTGCACACATGACTGTGCCTTGGTGCCCTCCTCTGAAAATATGGGTTTCCCAATGGCAGTTCTACCTCAAGATCTCTGCTTTGGCTTCTTCCACCTGTCTCATCCTCTTCTCCACCTGCTTGGCTCATGGGAAAACTATACTGGTGGCCCTCCTTCCTCGGACATTCAAACTGGCCTTCCCCTCCCTTGAGCACACCATGGACGCCATGTTTTTTCTATTAATCATGGTATTTCCATGATATCATTTTGAGGAGCTGGTGGACTTTTTGTTACTATTTCTACCTTTATTGATGAGAAACAGAACTAATGGGTTGTTGGTCCCTTGTCACCAGAAAGTTGATGGCATAACTAGGTCTTGAGCCTCCCGATCACCTTCACAGCCAGTCCTTGCATCCTGCAGGTGGTGGGATAAGGGCCAACAGCTGTCTGTCACTAAAAACATGAAGCCTGTGTTCAGGTGAGGACCCCGCTGGCGTTTGGGGTGACTGTGAAGAACATACTACCCTTGGGCCAGTACATCTCTCAGCTCAGATTGCAAAGGACTTTTTTTTTTAAGTTCTTTGGTTGGGACTTTTACTGGCTACAAATAAGAGAAACTGACTGACCAGCTGGAGCACAGGAGGTTGGTATGATGACCCCAAGGCCTCATGGAAATGAGGACAGAGAAGCAGCTGCTGTAGGTCCCCAGGCGTTGTGTCCACCTCTTGTCCTGTTTCTGCCTGCCCACCTGCATCTCTTTCCCTGCCTTCCTGACTTCCCTGCCCATGTGGGAGATAAAAACCATCCACCATTCCTGAGTGACTTCTCTTTCTGTCAAGAGCAGAGCCACAGCTAGAATCCATTGCTTTCCTTCCAAACTCTCCAAGGAAAGAGCTCACAGGTCTGCCTCCTGTCAGGGCTCAGCTACGAGCAGGTCACTAGCATCGAGGTGGGCAGGGTCCTCAGCTCACTATGGCTGCCAGGCAACCAGTGGGCGTTTCCATGAGAGCAAGTGGGTTACCTCCCAGGGCCAAGGCTGACCAGATCTCTCCTGGGCAACACTGAATTCTTCACTACAGCCACTTCATTACCTTCACCCTCAGTGTTGCTGAAGGTCACATCTCAGGACCCTGGTGTTCATAAAGGAAGACATCCATTGCTTCCTTGGTAAAGTTTGAGTGGGTCATAGATGTCTCTCAATTCATTCTGCCAGATAGCTCTGATCATTTTAATTCTAAAAAAATCCCTCTATTTTATTTCATTGTCATGATGCTTGCTCCCTGTCTGCTCTGTAGGGACCTTAACTCATGGTTTAAACCAAGGAGTTGCTTTCCTGCTACCCTCTGCCTGGGGCTGCACAGGCCATGGAGAACCAAAGGTGCATCTGGTGCCACTTTGACAAGAAAGCTTGGTGGCAACTGGTCTCCATAAATGAACATAAACGTGTTTGAGAGCATCAGACTCAGACTGGTGCAAATAAAGACCTGCATGAACAACATCCGTGGATGCAGGACAGGTCTCAGGCACAACAGCCGATGTAGATGGAAACCAATTTGGAGAAATGACTCTGTTGGTGCCCAAGGTACACATGAGCTGTCCTTGGGATCTGGGGGAGGTTTGGGTGAAAGATGCATAAAGGCAGTTGGACATAGAGTGCAGAAGCTCAAGATCACGGTCTCGGTGGGAAAGAAAAACATCAGGAAAGTACAACTTGGACCAGACTTTTTTAATATTCACAGCATAAAGTCGCCCTCCTTCTAGACTACTTTTGAGACTAGGGTGAACCTTAGTGGCAGGGTGATTGCCTGCATGCCAGAGGCCCTGGGTTCAACACCAGCACAGGAGGAAAAGGATCCCTTTGGGGAAATCAACACAGGGTCTCCATCACGGCAGTTGAGGGTCTTCAGTGTGTGGCTGTCTGTGGCCTGTTCTCTGGGTGACCTCATTCCTGGACTATGCTGGCGCAGGGTCTAGAAATCTTATTTGGGACTTTTCTACACCTTTGTCATTTCCCAGGGCCTTTCCCCCATAAAATAGGAATCTATTCAACATTTTGAAATTGACCCATTTTAATGAGGTTGACCATGTGGACACGGCCTCATTCTTACTTAAGTAATGATGTCCATGTGTTCTTTTCCCCAGCAAATACTAATGAGCCCAGCACCAGCCATAATAAGGTATCCTTAGTGCTATTTTAAATCTATTGCTGGAAGTTGCCAGAGCTAAAACTTTGGTAAATTGACTCTTGCGTTTTCCATTCAATCTTGCTTTTCCCAATTTAATCGAGGAGATTAAATTTAGAAATATTTTTAACCATGAAAAAAAAAAGCACTCCCAAAGTTCATTAAAACCCAGTGAATCGTTCTTGCAATATAGATGGATAGGGAGAGAGAGTTAGGGATATTTAGCTGGAAGGCAAAATGTTAAAAAGAACACTTCCTAGGTCAATAACCTTCTGCTGAAATACAAAGCAAGGAGCCTGGGGGTCACTGGGATGAGTGAGGACCAAGGACCACTGTTGCAGAGGTGAGTCACACCTGAGCAGAACAGCCCACCCACCGATGATGTCAAGAACAATGCTACATACTGTACAGAGGGGCAAGCTGGTGGGAAACTGGGTGCTAGAGAGACCTGTCACTGTTTGGGGACAAATTCTGGCCTCAGTTAACATTTTGATGTTAGTCTATCCTAGGCAGGTGAGAGCCATCATGTTTAAACTTTCATTAGATTACTCTGGGATTCTCTTGGTTGTGTGTAAAACCTTAAAACTGTACAACACAGGACCGAGTAGGCATAGTGCCCCTGTAGATATACAGAATTTCAGTCTGAAAGCTGTCTGGAACCAGTGGTCTGATCATTAAGAGACTTTGCCATTGTTGCTTTTATAGTTAAAGCAGACCATGTCCTGTCTGAGCATCTGACAATGCAAACAGGTGGCACCACACTAGGGAGGCCACTACAGTGCAGGGTCACCTGGAGCAGCCAGTGTCTGAGCAGGTGATGCCAATTCCCTCTCCTTAGAGGAGGCATCTTGCTGCTGATCTTCAGCAAAAATAACCTGCTCATGGGAAATTTTCTAACATGTACACACTCACACCCCTTTGGCATTTTTTTGCAAAAGGAACATAAAAATTGTGCTTTTATATATATATATTTTTTTATTTTTCTTTAAATTAATTCATCTCTCAGACTTAAAAAAATAAACATTTCACTCTGTTCTGTTATAGACTTTACACTCAAAGTCTACAATACAGGAAATTAAGAGTTTCATGTGTATTATATTTCTTAATATGCATCAAAACATTTTCATTTTTAAAGATAAAACCCATCTGTATACCAACTGCAATCACCTATTGCTGGTGCTACATATTGCACAGTTGGGAAAACCTTCTAAATGGCATCTTTCCTGTTCTTTGTTTTGATTTTTGTTTTTTCCTCTAATTCTATTCGAGTCTGTAAGCTCAGCAGGACCCGTCCCCTCTGATGCCCTCTCTGTGGGGCTCCAAGTCCTCTAGTTCTGCATGTTTAAGGTACTAATTCAAGCTGTGCTTTGTTGCAGAACTCTTGAGAGATGTGGGAGACAGCGCTCAATCTCGAGCATCCTCTGTCCTCCTCTAAGTCACTCAGAGAATCTCAGAAGTGCAATTATCAATTCATTTTAGGGAAAGAAGTGATGAGGCTGTGTTCTGTTACCACAGCTGTTTCCCCAGCCCCGAGGCCAAGCTGAGGTCTGTGTCAGTCACAGGGTCTTTAAGGTGGAAGCTGAAGTTCCCATTTCCTTGGGTGGCATCTGAGGCTGGGTGGAGTACCTCCCTTCTTGTTTCAGCCTACTGTTCAGGATGGAGATTTTTGACTACAGACATAATCCTGAGATGGCTTTCATAAAAAAGAAATTACAGTTTTGTGAAGCCTCACTTTAAAATAGATAAGTTCTAGAGAAAATCCAATTTGATAGGATCTGGGCTTTGGGAATTAAATTTTGCTGAAGACCGAAGGAGAGTTACTATATAACCTGCATGGCATCACGGTGTAGAGGCAGCTTCCTACCAACTAGGATCTCCAGGAAAAGCAAGGGTACCCGGGGCCAGGTTAAGTTTGAATTTCAAGAAACGATGTTGTTGTTGTTGGTGGTGGTGTTTATTTCTTGTTTTTTTTTTTTTCCTTTTCAATACCAATACTACATGAGATGTACTTACACTAAAAAAAAAAAAAAAAGTTGTTTTTTATGCAAGTTACATTTAACTGGGACCTTCTGTGTTTTCTTTCCTAACTCAGGCCAACCTACTTGAAATTCATATATCTTTAAATAAATAAATCAAATTTTAAATAAATCAAAATTTAAATAAATCAAATTCTTTAAATAAATCAAAATTTCTTAAGTATTCACTCTTCAGAAACATCTGAACCCAAATGTGGAAGCTCATTTGCAAAGAAACCAGAACCAGTGACAATATCTTGTAGGGGCTGGCTGTCTGGCAATTGATGTCACTTGTCATTCCCATGTCATGGGTACCGATGGGCAACTGCCCATGGTTTCCAGAGAGCCAGCATGTGTGTGCTGGAGCCGCAGTGCCCAAAGGAACACTCACCTCTGTGGTGCCCTGGGGCCTCTGTTTCCCTTCCACACACCTGGAGTGGAGCCCAGCCAACCGGAACCACCCACCACCTGCCCTGGAGAAGCCACCCCACCGAGGCAGGTGCATACCCACGGAGGGACACAATCCATGACAGAAAGGTCCTGAAGCTCTCCTGGGCCCAGCTCCAGAGCTAGATCACTCTGCGAGGTGACACTTAGACATGCCCTGGTTACTCTTGTGAGTGAAGGTAGAGCCTTTCCTCTAGGAAAGCCACGGTCAGGTACAGGCAGACCCAGCTCACCAAGCTTACAGCAGTTCTAACCCTTTTCTAGGGAGAGCCAGACTCCACAGCCAGCCCAGGAACCTGTGTCAAGTGAGGGCCATCACCAAGGTCACAGTTCAATTTCCACATTAGTGTCACACATCCTGACAGCCTGAGATGAGTGGTTCTCAGCATGACTGTTCTCAACCCCTGCCACAAGGAGTGTCACCTTGGTTCTCCAAAGGTGCAAAACTCTCATGAGTGCCCAGCAGACAGACCACAGCCTGTGAAGACCCTGCTCCCATGGGGATGCAGAAAGCCATGTGATCCACAGAGAGGGACATGCAGGGGGCAGTCAAGACTCTCATGGGGCCTCTTAAAAGTGTGTATCCCATGAGGATACCTGTGTTTCAGGGACCCTCACTTACCTAGGAAGGTGTGAACTGGAGGAAACTGTGAGCTATGACAATCCCACCATAACACGGGCTCCCTTCTTTGTGTCCCAGGTTTGTGAGCGCTGTGGGGGACGGACGTGGCATCTGGAGGGGGAAAGTGAATTAGTGGGCTGGAACTTTGGAACTCATCCAATATAAGTAGAAGAAATAAGTGCAAAGTTCTATATTTCATTCCCAACAAAAATCAAAATGCAGTCACACACAGGAATAAACAAGTAAAAAGACAAATCCCCTTTACAAAGGCAAGGCCTGGGAAACACAAGTGGACAGTGTGTCTAGGTGAAGGGCCCTGGCCATCTTCACCAAGAGCCACTCCACCTGTGCCTTAGTCACTTTTTAGTCCCTGGGACAAAATATCTGAGAAAAAAAGACTTAGGAAGAAAGATTGATTTTGGTTTAGGCTTCTAGAAGTTTCAGTCCAGGGTCAGCTGATTCCAAGTGGAAGTGTGTGGAGAGGGAAGCTGCTGATGTCATAGGATCAGGAAGCACAGAGGGAGGAGCTTGCCAGGGGCAGGATAGAGTCCCCAAGCACACCCCTAAGGACCTACTCCTTCAACTAGATCCCACCTCCAAATACTGCCATCGAATCTCCAATGCACCGATGAGGTAAGAGCCCTCATGGTCCCCTTGCTTCTCCAACGTCTGGACACAGCTACTTCATGGACCAAGCCTTCAGCACCCAGGTCTTCGGGGTACGTTCCAGATCTAACCCATAACAGCCTATGTCCACTGTTCAAGGAGGCCTCCGCGGGGCTCATAGTACGCTCAACTGCATCAGTGGGGCATGTTTTCCAGAAAGATGTCAAAATACAGCAGGCAGTTTGATTGACGGTAATGTTGGCCGATACTTTGTTTGCTTTAATTTGATGTTGGGAACTGAATATCAAAATTAAAAGAGAGGCTGGCATAAAGTATTTTTAAATGCATCATTTCAAGTAGGAAATTGGGTTTCTCTTTCTCTTGAAGAGAGAGCCAGGCTCATTCATGGGAATATCACCTGGGCCCGAGCAGCTGCTGATTGTCGGAAACCTGGATGCATCTAGGATCTCCAATCAGCCTGGGTCCATCCTCTCCCGAGTGTGGGGCATGGGCTGGTTATCACCCCATTATGCCACTGCTTTCTACTAGTGTTCACTTAAGAAGTGGAAGATTAGTGTCTGCTGTGGTCTCTATGAAAATCAGACAACAAATGATGGACCTGACCCTGTCATCGTGTCCCCAAATTCTTTTGCACTCAAGGCCAAGGGGTAATGCTGGGAACTGGCACATATTCTGCCTGAGAATGAGTGTTCAGGGTGTGGAGGGCCCTTGAAATCACATTACAGAAGGGACAATTGAAGAAAATGTGAGGGCTCAGCCACAGGATGAGACAGAAAGAGGGCCCAGGCTTGATGTGAGGGCTGGGGGCAGGGATGGCGGCTTTTCTTAAAGTACCAAAAGGGCCACTGCGAGGATCCATGAATGGATTTGTTTCTTATATCTCAACCTCAAAGTGGAAATCACAGCTCATGTGAAGAGAACAAGATTTCAGAGTCAGTGCCAAGTTTTTCAGACTTTAATCCAAATGTGGCTGTATTTAGATTATTTAAACTATAACATATAACATAATATATAAACTATATTTATATATTTAAACTATAACTCTTTGAGCTTGGGCGAGTTATGGCAACCTAGGTTTTAAGAGCCTCAACCTAATTGGCAGATTCACCCAGAGGCGTGGATTCAGTGGGTGGTTAGTGTGGGCAGGTAGGGTGTGGCCGGAGGAGATGGGTCACTGGAAACATGCCTCTAATGCTTAGATTCTGCACCTGCTGAGCAGCGCTCTCTCTTCTTCCTGGTTGTGATGCACTCTTGCAGCAGGATGTCCTGCCTCAACTTGGGCCCAGAGCAATGAAGTCGGCCGACTGAACTTCTGAAACCATGAGTCAAGACACATGTCTCCTCTTCAAGACACAAGTCTCCTTTTCTACGTTTTTCTTGTCAGGTCCTTTGGTCACAGGGACTGAAAAGATGACTGAGTCACCTTCCTGTCTCTGTTTCTCCCATGTGGAATATGGAGATGGTAAGGCTCTGGGGGATTTACCTTATGCAAAGGCTATTTCTAAATCAGGCAAAAATTGTCCATGATACAAATGACCCTTTGAAATTCTTTCGCTTAATCTTAAATCCTAAGAATGTGAGTTCTTAATCTCAAAATTCAAGAATTAATTAGTTTTCTTTTTTTTCTCCTGGAATTTGCTAAATTCTCTGGGTCCTTATAGGTCAGAGTCTAGTTTGAAAGAGATATCAAAGCCAATACAGAGTGGTTTTGTCTTTTTCTCACTCTTTTAGTATACCTAAGTTAGCATTTGTATGTACCTCTCTGTGCACATATGATTGACAACTTCGTGGGTCCTAGGACTGCCTCAGTAGACAATGGGTTTCCCATTGCCTTGGGGAGCAGCTGGAATGCTGTAGGGGTGCAGTGAACACAGTGGAATATGTGGCTTCAGAGTGGGTCTCTGCTTGATGTCTTCTGGAAACTCTCCTGTAGACTCCCTTACACTGGAGGTAATCAAAAGCAGTGGGACCCTCTACAGTTAAAGGGGTTTTATTAGGTGGAGACTTTGACTTGAGTACTCAGATGCTATTATCTAAGTTCCTTTCTGTTCTCAAATGTATTTTTTTTACACACATATTTGCTGAACATTGACTTTTGTCCAGGGTAATGCTGATAAAGTTACAGAGGGGTATACAAAAATGGAATGTCTGTGGCTTCTGCCCTTCGTGGTTTTATGATAGAGATAATGAATGCAATAGTTAATGTTTTGGTATATTAGCAGGATGGACTGGTTTATGCCTGTACAAACCTTAGATGCAATGTCATTACCTCATTTTTATAGGAGAGGAATTAGAGATGTAAAGAGGGTAAGGACCTGCAAACTCAACCAGTTGGTGGGCATAGGAGGAGGGTGCCTACCCAGAAGGTGGCTCTGAGCCCCACTCTCCACCCTGAGCCCAACTTCTCAGCTGTCTTTGGAGGCTGTACAGAAGGGGGTGGTGGGTCTCATGAGCAGCCACAAGTGGCCATGCTACCGACTCATATGGGGGTGAGCAGCTGGTTGAAAAGAAGTCCTTTCAAAGTCCATATAGCACACTACTGTTTTCCTCCACATCCCCTGAAGGCAGGTGTCTTCTCTGCTGAGTTTCTTTGAGGGTCTTCTTTCATAGGAGATATGACAGAGCCAATTTCCGGATGGGTGATCTTTTCACGACTCTCTTTGGGATGGAGGGATGGATTGATGGTTTTATGGGTGGGTAATTCTATTGTTTGTCGATGAATTGTCGCCTCCAGGGCCCAGAAGCCTGTTACACATCATGAGCTGGTATTTATTTTTCTTTGAAAAAGAAATATAAATAAATTTATGCTGGCCTGGAGGAGTGCCCACTGACTTCTCTCGGCAGTAATTAAATGTCCAGACTTCTGGTGGAAGCTGGAGTGGGCAATAATGAGATGCTAAAAAGCTAATAAAAAGATGCTAGTATGCTTAAGTTTGTCCTGCCCCAGGGAAGCACTTTGTTTTGAAACCTGACTAGGAGTGTTCAGGGCCCTGTGTCTTCTGATGGATAAGCTGTCATGTGACATTTTAAAGCTGCCTTGCTGCTTGCTTAGAAGAGAAAAACACTGGCTTTGAAACAGCATCTGCAGGCCCCCCATCTGACCAAGATCTCCTAAAGGGTCACCCTGGAAGAGAGCGAGAGACGGAAGTTGGTGTGTTTCCTTAAGGGGGGGTCCTCTGGAGAGGACACTGAGTTACACCAGCCAAGCCAAATTCAGCTGGGAAGATCCAGGCAGAGACGATGTGGATGGGTCGGGTAGGAAGCAAGCTCAGGCTGGTCTAACAAGCCTCTCTGCTGCAAGTGGACTTCCCTGTTTACAAGTGATAAAAACTCAAAGGCCAAATAGAGCAGCAAAGGGGGCATGTACTTGAGAAGGGCATTTAAAGTTTGTTTCCAGGTTGGATTGAGGACTTCTCTGGGACTCCGAGACCTTGGCATTTCTCAGATCCGAGCCCTTGGTGTCACCTGCACTCCCAGGCAGCCTCTGTCAGTGGTGTCCAGCAGGCTCAGAGATCACAGGCCAGTGGGAAGCTGATGTTTGCTTTCCTCCCTTCCCCAGGGACCCTTGAGAAAACAGACCTGGGTCAAGTGCCCATTTCTCAGAACATAAAGGGGAACAGGCCAGTGGCCAGTGCTCCTCATTCTCAGGAGAACTGAGAAAACAAGGCCCCCACATTCTTTTAGGAAGAGCATGATCAGTCCCTGAGTATTCATAGAAAACCTACCACATGGGGCCACCACTGCAAATTTCAAGGAGCTCATATGACACCAAGTATCTACTGAGGATCTAAATGTCTTAGTTACCAACATTGTAGCAACTGTGAAAAGTAAGCATTTATGAAAAGAGAGTTTCCCTGAGTCAGGAATTGAAGGAAGGTTCGGCCACAGGCTCTGGCTTGGATAGCTCATGAGGGCGCCGCAGTTAAGATGCTCTGGAGGCTGCCACTGTCACAACTTGTCTTCGGCTGGAAAAATCCACTTTCCATGTAGCTCAGTCCCAGAGGTAAGTTCATGCCATCTGCACACAGCTCCTCATCAATGGGCCTCCACAGGGCCACTTGGAAGTGTGCATGACATGAGAGCTTGTGTTCCCTAAAGAAGTGGAAAGAGAAAGAGTGGGGAGAGAGAGAGAGGGAAAGAGATGCAATGACTTTATATCCTATTTCAAGGGTGCTACAATTTCTGACATATTCTACTTCTGGTCAGCTGGTTGTAACTCCACCCGCCCTCCTGAGGGTCACAGAGTGTGCCTGTTCTACCCATATTAAACATACTGTTCCCACATCTCCTGAAGACCTCCTCCTATTATAGCATCAGAATGTTGGGGTCTAAATCAGGTCCAGGTGCAGATCAGGTCCCTGCCCTCAAGAGTTCAATGTTATACTCTGGGGAAGAATGTTTATCCCCGGACGTGACCCCTTAGGTGCCAGAATAGAGTGAGGTTTTGAGTTAGGTTGACTTCAGCTCTGGAGCTGGCTCTGTGACTGTTAGGGTCTGTAAACAAGTCAAGATGGTGCCTGGCATTTTGCCAGAGGGAGTGGTTTGTGAAGTAACACCAGCGAGCCATTAAGTGTGGAGATTCCTTATTGGTTGACTGCTGTATCTAGTTTATGTTAATTAAGATAAGCTGTGTGGAATGTATATATACCCCTCCTGTCCTACAATAAACGGCTCCCACTCCTGCTGTATCAATCTACACAAGTTGCTCATCACCCCCTGGTTATTTTGCTGCAGCTGGACTGCGGCATGTGACCACTCTCTGAGGGACCTTGGGTGATGTTCTGAGCCTGGTGAGCTGCAGGTCGGTCTTTGTGCTTGATGTGCCCCTGCTGGCTTGCATGGATTGGGCACTCGGGGGCCAATGTGCCAGGCCCTCCCTGTGGTAGTTCATCCTCATGACAATACCTGGAAGTGAATCCTGTTGTGATCTCATTTTACATGTGGGGAAATGGAAAGTCCAGGGAAGTGCTTTGTCCCTGGGAATTAGGAGGGTGGAGGGCAGGGCTTGGGTTTGAACCCCAGAAACTGTGCTCTCCCTGCCAAATGAATAGAGTACTCCAGTTTCCCATGAGCACATACCATGTGAATAGTGAGGTTGGCTATTTCAGGGACACTTTTATTTATTTATTTTTTAATCCTTCTGCTCTTGATCATCCATTGGTTGCGACTTGTTTTAAGACCCAAGAGTTTACAGTTATTGCCTCTCAGAGGTGAAGATGTGTCCTTTTTATTTTTTTTATTTTTGCTATCACATTGCAAATGGCTGACTATAAATCTGCTTATATTAAGAATTAAGGATTCTACTAAGAAACGCTGAAAAAGAAGAACCTAAAATCTTTTTTATTTTTTTTTTTTTTGGCCCAAATACATTTGCATCAATAGAGGCTGAGATGAGGGAGAACTCTTCTGAGTAAGTCTTGCTATTTGGAAAAATACCCAGGGAATTTAGTGATTTCCTGGCTTTTAAATAATGCCTGTCCCTTAGGTAATGTGGGCACTCAGAAGGTTTTTCTGGCTTTGGAAGCTGGAGGAAATTAAATCAGAGCTGAGGGAGATATGATTGGATCATAAAGCACGCTCATCAAACAGGGAGGAAATTCTGTCAGTTCTATTGTCAAGTGAGCAGGCCACCAGCAGAAAATGATTGCTCTATTCTCTTCCCACCCTTTCTTTTTTTCTTTCCTAATTACATCTTCTAAACTGCTGTTTGGATTTAATTTGCTACTGAAAAAGCACCACCACTTATGGACAAAGCTACGGTGATAAGAAAATAACACAGATTCCAGGGAGCGACTTTGGTTCTCTGCCTCTTTGAAGTATTGTGTTAACCTCCTTAAAGAGCACATCTCAGATAAATAAGTTAACTAGTAAAGTGTCTTTATGTTATTGACTACTTTTAAAGGCAAGTGTTCCAAGTCCCATGAGATTTTACTTTTCAAATGAAAGCAGCAGAGCCCAAGCACAGGCTAATAAAAATCAACTGGGGAGGCTTCAGTCTGCCAGCTGCCCTTCTTATTAAACCAAGGGCTTCAACCTCCTAATTTCCTGGTGAAGACGTTACCAAACTCAGAAGGACAAACACACATCCTCCCACATCCATGAGGCTGTGTTCCCGAACCCCTCCTGGGTACTTGGAACTTAGGGCAGTACAGAATGGGTGTATATATTAAGTTCTTTCCTACATATGTGTATCTGTGATAAAATTTCTCTTCTTTTCTTTGTGCTTTTGTGGGTGCATTTTACATGATAGTGGGCTCATTATCCATATTTGCACATTCACAGAACTTAACTATCCATCTAGTTCCCCAGGGCCTCACTGATCCACCTAATTCCTCAGGGTCTCCCTTTCTCTTCCCTCCTCCCTCTCTCCCATCTGCTTGCACTTGTCTACTGATTTTCCTCCTATTACCTTAACTAATGTATTTTTTACTTAAAGGAAGGACTTTGTGGCTTTCCTTTGGATTATCTCAACTACTGACATCACAATTCTTGCATTTTGGGGTCACTATTAAGTAAAATAAGGTAACTTGAACAGAAGCACCATTACCCTGCAGCAGTAGCTCTAATACCCTGGATTCATGAGCAGGTAACTTATACAGCGTGGATACAGTGAACAAAGGAATGATTTACATCTCAGCAAGACTTAATGGGACTCACATAACAAATCACTCTGTTCAAAATATAGCACAATTGAAGATTTAAGAATTATTATTTCTGAAATTTTTCATTTAGAATTTTCAGAAATTGATCAAGGGTAACTGGTACTGCAAAAAGTGAAACCACAGAGAAGGAGAGACCTCTATCAATCAAAAGATACCCAACCTCCTTTGAAATGAATCATTCAATGAATATGTAGCCACAGACTTGATCTCATTTCTTTGGGGTCCATATATGTAAACATTTATTAGATGTCCATTGGCTGAGCTTTCTTAAAATTCACTTGTGGGGTTTGTGTATTTCCCTGAACTGTTTATTGACAGCCTGAGGGTTGGTGATAACAATGTTTAGAAAACCTACAGGTCTGCAAGCCCTGGTTCCTCTGTGCTTTTACCATCTCCCAGCTGGGTCAGATGGCTCATTGGTCAAGAATGGGGGTCTGTACAGGAGGTTTCTGACTATATAATGGGGTAGTGAAAAGAAAGCAGCCTATATAAACCCTATGACAGGGTCTAGATGGTGGCCAGCCATTAGTAAGTGTTGATCATCATAATTGTAGTTAAATATGGCTTTTCTTCCTAAAGAGATGGAGGAAAGGACAACAGGGTATCAGGAGCTTTGCCCCTTTGGTGCTACATGTGATTAGCAAACCACTTAGCATCTCTGCCTTCAGTTTGCTGTCATGAGCTGTCGCAGCTTGTGGTGCAACTTCCATGGATTCTGTGACCTGGAATCACATTCAGAACTCCCAGGAGGACTCATGTCACCATTATGCATAGATGGCTTTGTGAGATTGCACAGAAGCCATTACATTGGCACATCCCTGGGGCAGGATTCTCTGACCAGAGGAAGATCTCACCAACTCTCTCACCCCCTGTAGCAAAGAGCAAGGGCCCTGTGGTACATTTGGAAACACATAATTCCCGTGGCAACCTGTTTTCTTATTAAGGCTGATTTGCTTACATGTTTCTAATCCTCTGCCTTTCCCCATATTTTACTGAAGTTGAAGTTGCATACAGCAAAACAAACCCAACAACAAAACCCTTGAGTTTTTTTCCTTGCTGAAGAAGATAACCCACCAGGCCAAGTCTGTTCTGCCCTGTTCACCAGTTCACTGAAATAACAGTGATTTGCACCAATCTATAGCACTCTGGTGCACAAGGCCTGTTAGACCCACACCTCTGCAAATTAGAGAAAAGTAAACATTGTCTCTAATCGAATGATGTGCTACTTAAGTTAAATCAATAGGCCCACATTTCTAGCCTGAATAAAACATGGATCCTTAATAGAGTTATGTCTTCCAGTTAGGTCTAATGGGCCCTGTGGCACTAAGATTGAGTTATAAAGACGGGTCTGCAAGGGCTGTAAGTAGGAGAGCCCAGTGGACCAGTGGAAGGCTGCAGGGAGTGCATTTGACATCTACTCCAGGGTGGGCGGGGCCAAAGTCAGGACACCTGCAGCACCTCCCCCAGGAAGCATGGACTCCTTTGGTGTCAACATTTTCTGTTCAATGTTTATTTCTCTCAGCAGGGAGAGCAGAGAGCTCAGTCAGGTGTGTGGCCTCAGGGTATGACCTAGAGGCAAAGGGACAAGTGTTGTTTCCAGGCACTAAGTGGCAAGTTTGCCCTAACCCACATTCCTCCCAAATAAGCAGGCATGGGGGAATCCATCCATGCCAAAGCAAATTCCAAAAGGTGGGGTTCAGGATTACCAGACTAAGCCAGGAGACAAGCCGCTGGTTTTATGTTTTGAGTGTTTCCATTCCCCAGGGCAATTCTCCACTAGGCAGGATGCAGCCAGACACACGTGGGCTCACAGAAGGGGACTGTGCATGCATAGATGGCTCTGTGTTCTGAGATCCCTGGACCTTCCTTGAGAGTTAAGACAGGGGACACAGGTAAGTCAGGGAGGACGGTACCTCTCATATGTCATAGATTCTGACCTGAACTGGGAGGGAAGAAAGTGGGCGGCCGAGGAAGATAGAGTGACCAAGGGCCATTGCCCTGTGTGCAATGGGGAATGTGCAGATTCTGAACCAATTCTAGAGAAGTCGTTACTACAAGAATTTGTCTATCAGAAAAGAAAGTATGCAAGTAGCTGATTTCTGAATAAAATTAAAGAAGGGGGTGATAAGATTTTTTTGTTGTACAGATTAGAAATTCAACTAGCATCAGCAAAGAAGAATTATATTTTGCCCTTTATATCCAGAAAGAGGGTGGGTGTGGGTACCTGTGTGTACCTGGAGCTGTGTGCACATAAAGGCTTGGTAGGTTAGTCAGTTTTGCACTGCTGTGACCAAAAGACCAGACAGTGACAACTTAAAGGAGAAAAAGCATATTTTGGCTCATGGTTTTAGAGGTTTCAGTCCACATTCAGCCAGCTCCATTGCTCTGGGCCTGAGGTAAGGCAGGTCACCGTGGTGGAAGCACATGGTAGAGGAGGCTGCTAAGATCACACCAGCCAGGAAGCAGAGACAGACGGGAGAGGAACAGGGAGAGATGTAGCCCCTGAGGCCATGCCCCATGTCTGAGTGACACTCTTCCTCTGCCAGCCCCCATTTGCCTCAGTTACCACCCTCTAATCCGTTCAAAGTATTAACCCATCAAATGGATTAATTCCACTGACAATTCTGCTCTTGAGTTGAAAACCTGCCCAGGTGCCTTTTACCTGTTGCTAGAACTTTTTGTGGCAGCCCCCCAAAAAAGCCACATGATTGGAGCAGGGAGAAGAATTTTCCCTAGAGAAGAGTCAGGAATCCAGGGCATTAAAGACCAATTGAAGGTCCATGTTAGAGGTCAGGAGAAGTTTAATGTTAGAACTTTGGGAGGAATGTTCTAGAATCTCTAATGATAGTGCTAATGCTGGACTTGGGGGGAAGTTGCTCATGACCAGAAACAATCCAATCTGGTGCCTTCTGCTCTTTCCTGTGACATATAGATTGAGTATTTATAAACAGCTTCATGATCAATAGGTTTGCAGAGAAGTCCTTGTAGTCTTGTAAAGTTGTTGTGGACCTTTTTACCAAATAGAGGACAACCTCGTGTCTTTGAAGATAAAAGATGCTGACCAGTTCCATGGGTTATTTTGTAGACTTTGTTGTTATTGGCAAGGTGTGTTTTTTCTTCTTAATTGGTGTGTGTCTGTGTGTGCACACATGTTGTGGTCTTAATGTTTTCTTCTCCAGTATCCTTATATTGAAACCTAACCATCAAGGCCATGGTCTTAGAGGTGGGGACTTTCAGAGGTGACTTAGCTCATGAGGGTGAAACCCTCATAAATGCCTTAGTGCCCTTACAAAAAGGCCCCGGAGAACTTCCTTTTACCATGTGACCAGCATGACCACTTCATGTAGGACGCAGGAAGCAGCCTCACCAGATGTTCCATCTGTCTGCACCTTCATCTCCAACTTCCCAGCTTCTAGGAGAGTGAGGGATTTTTGTTGTTTATAAGCCACTCATTGAACAGCATTTTATTACAGCACCTGCATCGATTAAGACAGATGTGCTTCTATGTGTGTTTTAGTCTTTATTTTATTTTGGCTCCATGTTTATTTTACAAGAGAATGAGTTGGTATTGCACACATGAATTTCAGAT
Source organism: Ictidomys tridecemlineatus (assembly GCF_052094955.1). Lineage (NCBI taxonomy): Eukaryota > Metazoa > Chordata > Mammalia > Rodentia > Sciuridae > Ictidomys > Ictidomys tridecemlineatus. The sequence goes on from NC_135478.1 coordinate 103,679,470, forward strand.
GAAAGTTATTAAAATACTTCAGTCAAATGGCTTAAACAATAAATGAAATTATTAAATGAGTTAACTGAAGATTCTCCAACTAGTGCAATGAGGTGGGTTCCATCAGGACTAAATCTTCGTATTAGGCACTTTCCCTGCAGAAGTGGCTCTTTTCTGCCCTTGGACTTATTCAGTTTTCTGCAGGCCTCAGGACAGGTCAACAGGGACATCTCATAGTCCTCCTCCATAGAAGGATGCAGAGGGAGCTCCCTTTCCTGATGCCCTCGGAGACATCTCTGGAGTCTGGCTCCTGGACAAGAGCTCACATGCTTGCTTTCTGGCCTGACCACAGGCAACTTCAGAGCTCTCTCTGCTGGACCCACGGGGAACAGCTGCCTGCCCCTGGTAGCTGTGGTCACAGCCAGGGCACTGCAGGCTGTGTACAGGGCTTCCCTCTTGACTTGGTACTTCTGTTGTGACTGAGCACATCCACCCTCCTCCCAGGCAGAAGCCTCCTCATCAGGCAGCTCTCCCATGGCCTCCTGGGGGTGGGGGGTGCAGGAGACACTCTTTTTCCTTCAGTGCTCAGAGCTCCACTCACCCCCACCCCTGCTCCACAAGACTCAGAAGCTTTTTGCCCAGGGCCTCCAGGCAGCAAGGTGACTACCGACCTGTGCTGATCACCTTTCCACATAGTCACAGAGAGTGGTGTGCAGGAGCACTCTGGGGATTAGCCTCTTGCTTGTTTCCTTGCAGAGAAAGGTCTGCTGCTCCTCGCCTTCGGCCTTGTCCTAAACGGCTCCTCCAACACCCAGAGGCTCAGATTAGCTCAGTCCTCGCGAGTCTCAGCTTCGTATGTCTCACCTCCTGACTGTCTCTGGACTGACCACGTGGTCAGGAGGAGGGATGTGCTGACTGATTGGAGCCACTTGATTACTACCCTGAATCTGGAGTTGGCTTGCAGACACCCAGAGGGTGCACGAGAGGGGAAGACTCCTGTGGGAACATCAGGGAACCTTCTGAGCCCTTGGATGGACACTGGGCATCTCTGGCTGAAGGCACCTAGCCCCACCTATGCATCCTCCACAGCCAGGCTTACAGTTAATTGTTTCTCCTTGGTGAGCCAGGGTCCCATCAGAAGAGCACAATCATGAAAAGTAATTTAAACAGAGAAGGTTCAGCAAGATTATTAGCTGCAACAGGGGATTGGAGTAATGAGGGTTTACTAAGGAGAGCACCACAGAATATCAGATCAGCAGATACAAGGAGCAGCCAGTGTCTCCAGGGTGAAGATAGATTGCCCTAAGCTTGGACCCTGTGTCCTTGCTTGAGAGAAAGTGGCTGTAACTCAGTAGATAACAGAGAAGTCACCGTAGTACTGTGACCCAGCACCCACCATGGGAAGATTGCTGGAAATCATCTACCCTCTCTAGGGCCACAGAAACCTGCTCTTGGGGAAGGTCCCATCAGGGGCAGTCTACTGCAAATGACCCCGTAGAGTTTGGTGGGAGGAACTGCAGCTGCCAGATGTCACTGGCCACCTTGTGCCCTGTAAGACTGGGGCTACAGAAGTTGTCTACCCTGAGGGGGTTGGGTGCTGGAGAAGCTGTGGACTGCTCAGGAGCTGAGCTCTGAGGCCTGGAGTCTGCAGGTAGGAAACTGAACCAGGGAGTGGAATGCCTGGCTCTCTAGTGCCCTCTACTGACAAAGTTCAGTATTGGAAAATTATTGAAAGGAGCCCATATCCATTTATTCAATGCAGGTGATAAAGGGTGAATCTGAAGATGAGAGGAAATGAATTACATAAGTTTTTCAAACATCTCTCTCATGGTTAAATTAGATAATTCAATGTTCTCTCAAGTGAGGTGAGATTTAATTTAGAAGGCTCCAAGATAGGTTTTCTTAATTGTAAACCTTGGGTATTATTTACATATATATTCATATATCTTATATTAATATATTTCATATATTTTATATACACTCACATATTTTATAATTGCTCTATAGTTTATATATTCAGATATGTCTGTGTATATATATCTATATATCTATATAATATGTAGTCTATATATCAACTATTATGTATATATCCATATGTGGAAACTATGAAGCAATCATATAAAATATGCACATTCATAGACTGCATTAACATTTTGTCAAATAGAAAAGAGTCAAGCTGATTTAAAATAGCTTCTTAAAAGCATTACTAAGATTAGCCCTGGTATGTGGATTTGGCCACCATCTTGGATATAGTGCCCAAGTGGCTAAGGACTGGGAATCTCCAACATAATTATATGGGAGAAAATGTGACAACTTGTGTGGAGGATGGCATGTCCATATTATCTTAATTATATTCCTTATATAGAGATAAGGAAAAATAAATGAGCAAGGCCACTGAGGTCTCAGCGCCTGGCAGCAGTCTGGGAATTAAGAGGTGAACTCAGGGTTGGGACTGAGGAAATCCATGAAGTTGCAGAATGTCTGCCCTTCCTGGCTGTGTTTCCTTGGGGGCCTTTTGGAACTGTGACATGTATTCTGCTTGGTAAAGTAAGTGGTCCATGGTGACCCTTGGAATCTGTGTGTGTGAAGTCCAGGCTGAGGACCAGCCCCTGGCTTCCGAGACACACACTGCCCTGTGTGCTGTTAGGCCTCATCTGATCTTCAAGTGTCCAGCCCACCTGCTGGCCTGGCATTTAGTTGGGCAACTGGTTCCTCTATGGCAGCAATGTTAGTGTCAGGGAGCACTAGGTATAGCGTCCGTGTGTGCATTGAAAATGATTGTTCTGATTTTCTCTTATACTTCTCTGTCAGAAAGAGGGGAATCAATATCTACTTCTGTTGTAAAGAACACAGGGAACCTTCTACAGGCTGTGGACTGGTTAAAGTAGACCTGCAGGGGTGGAGTATTGGTGACAAAGATTTAGGACACAAAAATGTGTGCCAGGACATCCATCTGAGAGCCTTCATGATGCACTGCTGTGTTTCTGGGGCTCTGTTTGATCATCTGGAAGACAGAAATCCTCAAGTCAACAGCCTCCTCTCAGGGGATGTGCCACAATGCTTTGCAAATGAACACATTGTGAGTTTTCAGGAAGAACATCTCTTCAATTACAGTTCCTCAAGGGTACCCCGGTGCCTCAAGATTTGTAGACCAGTTTCTGGTTGTAGAGAACAAATTTTTAAAAATTGAATGAACACTTATAAATATAGTTGAAGGTGCATTGTAAAATAATGTAAGAATGGCAAGAAGCCAGTGAGAGCAGGGGTTGTTGTTTAAGTGTTAGCTGCATGGTCAGCCATACCTGGGAATAGAAAGATTTACCAAGGGAACACTGCCTGGTGGCTAGAAGGATGGAGAGGTCAGATCAGACAAATCACCAAGATGGTTTCTGAGTTTCTGATTTTAAAGTGTCTTGCTAGGCTGTGTTCTTTCTAGTGACTCCTAGAAAAATCTTAAGTCATTTTTGAAACATGGACATGACAGAAACAGTGAAAGTTTCACAGGAGTGACTGATGCTTGGGGAAATGTGACCCAAGAGATGCTGGTGATTTTCTGTGTAGTGGAAGGCAAGGGCTCTGTTCACCCAACTTTCATTCATCCAACACAAGATCTGCTCCTGGCCACATTCTGAGGGAGGCACTGATGGGTAAGGCATAATCTGTGACCTGGAATGGCTCCTATGGTGTCAGGGGAGTCAACACAGTTTGAAAATATTTCCCATAAATGTGGGTACAAAGTCTAAAGGAACATAAAAGATTTGAGGCCTGAGATTCAGGAAAAAAAACAGAGGAGGTGATGTTGGAGATGGATGTTGGATTTAGTGAGAGTTCACTAGCCAGATGAGAGCAAGGATGGCAGGTCAGGCAGTGGGACTCATGGAGAGATTGGAGATGCAAGAACATGATGTGCAAGAGGTGCCTCCTTGCAGATTTACTCAGGGAAGGGGGTCTTGTGTAAAGGGCCTACTGGGGAAAAGGAGGGGGCCGTGAATGAGGCTGTAAGTATGAGCAGGGTCTGCAGAAACTTTGACATATAGACTGGAATATGGACTCCAGATGGCAGAGATGAGAAATGTGTGTTACTACCCAGCTGCATGTGCCCATGGCAGACATCACTAGCCAATCCCAGCACTTCTTCCTGCTCAAGCCTCTTTCTTCTCGGCTCTCTCTTGCTTGGACTGCTTAGAAATAGTCATTGAGGCGACATTTCCTACTTCTAGCAGAGTCAGGAGAACTGGAAGAGGTTTTAGTGAGGATCAGAACATGATGCTAATGAGGCCAAGATCTGTTTCGCAATGCTCTTTACATTTAAACAAAATACAGCCACTTTTGTCTTTCCAGAGAGACCAGAATCATGTGATCAGGGTGCCTCAGGCTGGCAGTTAAAAAGCATTGGCTCTTGGGGCCTAATAAAGCCTCAGATGTGCTGTTTGCCTTTAAAATGCTTAATTATTTACCCACATTGAAAAAAAAAAACCTAAGAGACTCTACGTATGCTTCTTGGCAAATCTGGAAACTCCTAAACACTGTGTCGACATTCCCACTGGCAACAGTCAAGCCCACCTGACCAGTGGCTGCTCATCTGGCTGGGCAACATTTGCTGGGGTTGGCCATAGTGATGGTATTCCTGTCACAGTCCCTCCTTGGTGTCCCTGGGGATGGGTCCTGGGAACCCACCTGGAACCAAAGCTCTCATTGATCAAGCCCTGAATGCAAAACATGCAACATTTGCATAGACCCTCAGCACTTCCTCTGAAGCTTGAGATGCTCTCTACAGGACCCATGCCACCAAGCACAGTGTCCGGGCTATGTGGATGAAGTTAGAGTGCACAGGCCAGGGAGTCACAGCAGGGAAAGGGGCTCCAACATGTTCCGGACACTCTTGGTATTTTCTCCAAATATTGTTGGGTGAGGTTGGGGGCTGGGTGGCCTGTGGACATGGAGAGATGATCATGTATATGCCATAGCTACTTCAGTCATTCACGCCTCCACCTGCAGAATTTCATACATTTAATTTTAAAACTTTAGCTCCTATTCCTTGATCCTGATAATAGTTTATGAAATATTCCTAGAAAGTCGTTATGAAAAAAATCACATAAAAATGGCATCATGTAGACTAGATTGTGTTATGGAATATTGGATAAATTTATGATATTTTTTTTCTTATGAAAATCTAGGTTTTTCCATATGGGAACATTTTGAATTAAGGGATGCTTAAGTTTCCTCCTGGGAGGGTGACTCCTTGGGCCGCACAGAACAAGAATTTTGAGTCTGGATTCTACTCCAGTCTTTCTCAAGGCCAAAGATGTTCAACAGGACATCTTACAACAAGGTTTTCCATGTCCTTATACATGGAGTGGGAAGAGTTCCGACGCTAGTTCCAATCCTCGTAGTGAGCTGAGACTCAAGTGTCTTGAACTGGGAATTCAGGGAGCTCAAGCAGACAGGGACACATAGTAGAGAATAAGAATCATAGCCCTCTTGGAACAGAGCAAGCTGAGAGTGTCACTTGGGGCTGTAGAAGGGAAAACCAGCAGAAATCGAGGGGTAATGGTGCAGAACCTGAGAGGCACATTGTATTTCAGCGTTTGCATGAGCACCCACCTACCTTTTCCACCTGAAGGTGAGCACTGGTTCTCGTCCAGCCCTGGCCTCCAGTGGGCTCTTGTTTCCAGTGCTCCCTTGGGTCAGGGCTTTGGAGAGGGCTCTGGGGCGCGGTGTCCGCTGTCCCTCTACAGAGGACCCGGGCTGCCTCAAACAGACTTTTCATGTAAAGAGGTGGCGAGGACGCTTCTCTTTTCGGATCTTACCGTGATTCCTGCTTCCGTTTCCCCCTTTAGGATCCTGGGCACAGTAATGAGGTTTTAAATCCTTCACCAGTGCCGCGAAAGGCAGCCAGGGGCCCTGTGGCTGTTAGTGTGACCTTTTCAGTTCCCTGTGATTTAGGGGCTCGGTCCTTTGTCTTCTCCCTTTGTAAATAACAGCCGTCAAAGAGAGGGATGGGGAGCCCTGGTGGCCCTCGGCGCCCACTGGACAGCTGTTAAATGACCAGACGAGGCTCTATGTGGTCGCTGCGGGGCTGCAGGGCTGGATCCCATCCTCTACCTTGGAGCTCTTCTTCCTCGGGAGGGGATTGAGTTCTCCTTTGGGTGGCTGTGGTAGCCGGCTTTATGTCACCGTCAAGGACAGCTTGGAGGGGCGCAGACTTATTTTGGCTCATGGTTTCAGAGGTCTCAGACCGTGGCCAGCCGGCTCCTCTGCTCTGGGACTGGGTGAGGCAGAACATGGAGGCAGGGGCGTGGCAGATGGGTGTGCCAGGGGCCTGGCAGAGCGACAGGGGTGTGGCCAAAGGGCCTGGCGGGTGGGCGTGGCAGATAGGTGTGGCCGGGGCATGGCAGAGGGACTTGGCAGTGGGACTTGGCAGAGGAAGGCTGTCATCTCAATGCAGCTGGGAAGCAGAGAATGAGAGAGACACTGAGCCTCCAGAACAGCTTAGTGACCTACCTCCTCTAACTAGGTCCCACCTCCAGGAGTCCACTCAGCTATCAAGGGATCAATCCATTCTGGATTATCCACAAATGAGGTCAGAGCACTTAGGAGGCACTCATTGCCTAAAAGCCCCGCCTTGGAACCTTGCTGTGTTGCAAGGGTCATACTTCCATCACATGAGGATTTGGGGGGACATTCTGGATCCAAACCTTAACAGCAACCTCTGGTAATATTCAGAGACACTGAATCACCAAGGAATTGCTTCCATTCATTAAAAACCATTTTATTGAGGTACCATTAACATATAAAGAGCCGCACCTGTGTAATGCGTTCCACCTGGTGAGCATGGCGGTCATGAGACCATCATTGCAGTCTGTGCCATGAATCGTCCCAGGCTCCCTAAGTTTCCTTCTGCCCTCCTTATTATTACTGAGTGATAAGATGCTCTGCATTTTTGGAGAGCCTGGACTAGGAAGCCAGGGCAGGATAATCACCTCTGTCACATTGGACCACTCTCGTGTGGCCTTCCCAACACCTGACTGGAGTGGGCTGGACCTGGAGTCTGCACTGGGCTCAGGACACAGTGGACTTGCTTTTGGGATCCCCCAGCCTCAAGGTGAGGTTCCCCAGGTAAGGTCAGAGAAGTCTTCGGAGTTGGGGGTGGTTGTGAACAGAGTGGACCCAATGACTCGGGTTCTCCATTTAGCTTTGCATTCAACACCGTACCGAGCACCTGCCTTCTTCCAGGGTCTGCTGGAGTATGTTGTAGATAAAGCTCTATTTGTTCTACTCTCTTAGGGAAGTAGAACAGTAAACCAGAGAAGCGTCAAAGTGGGAAAGGGTTACCCTGCAGAATACCTCTGGGATCACAGAGTGCTTGGCTACCTGGAGGGTCATGCAGAGTTCCAGAGGGGAAAACTCTGATTATTTATTATCATTAAGATGATAATAAATAAAGCATCCTGCATTTATAATAAACCTTACCTGGGACCCTACCTCAAGAGAAACATCAAGAATATATTTCTGGGGCTGGGGTTGTAGCTCAGTGTAAAAGCACTTGCCTAGCATGTGTGAGGCACTGGGTTCAATTCTCAGCACCACATACAAATAAAATAAATGTCCATCAACAATTAAAATATATTTTAATAAAAATATATTTCTGCGACTTAGATTATTTATGGTGAGCCTATTTTAAAATTTTATTCAGGTGCTTTCATCAGCTCTTAATATGCTCCACATTTAGATTGTTTCCAGTTTATTTTTTCTCACTGAAAACAATGCGTTGATGAATATCCCTGTCACTCCATTTTGCACAAATCCATTTCTGTTTCCTTAGGCGGCACTCTTTGCGTCTCTGTCAATGTGTTTTTATTACATTCTTTTTGAAACTGCTAGAGTTTTAAGGACATAACTTGATAAATTATCACAATTTGGATATGCTTGTGGGCACACCCCTTGGCTTGACTGAGTACACTATTGGCACTGTGGAAGTTGCCCTGTGACCCCTGTTTATTGTACATAGATATTCTTCATTTCCAAAGGAAATTTTAGAATTGATTTTTATGTGTGGAATTAGGCTAAAAGGATAAGTTTGTCTATCAGGCTTTTGAAATAAGCTGCTAAATTTTCCTCCAGATTATTTTTTGCCTGTTCATCCAGTTTTTTCCCACTGTCCCTAATCTCTCTTTTATTAAAAAATAATTTTATCATCAATTTGATAAATAGCTTGTCAGTAGCATCCAAAGTGCATCCTTTTGGTTATCAAGAGATTAAGCATTTTTGACAAAAAGTGGATGTCTCAATGCCCACCAAATGTGCATGTGTGTTCCCCTAGGGAGCACATCTTTGTGACTTGAACATCATTTCTGTGAGGAGTTAGCTGTCAATGTCAATATCCTACATAAATTTTCTGATCAATTTAGTGGGATCTGGTGCAGTGGCTGGAGCTGTGCCTGGTATGACTGAAGATACAAAGAGGAACCTAGAGTAAAATCAAGAGGACTGGAGGGGACTGGATGTGGGGGACCAGTGACAGGGAGGGACTGGGTATGCATCACTGGTGTCTGGCGTGTAAGTCACCAGCTAGATTGGAGATGGTGCGAGGTCGTGAGTGTTGGCCTTTCCCATCAGGTGACAGGGAAGACTGTTGTTTACGTATGAATCGTGGTGAGTGAGAGCGTGTGTCCAAGGGTTTGTGCTTGCAAAATGAGCTGTGTGGTGTGTTCCCTAAGGTGGGGATACTCACTGGCAGCCCAGGCCACTGAAGGTGTTGTGTGTCCTTAGTTCAGCCCCAGCTGATCTGGTCCTGGTTTCTTCTCTGTGCATGAGGATGTAGGCACCTGCAGTCTGGGGACTGTACACCTAGCTGATATTGGTCTTGTGTCTCCTGCACATGAAGTGATATGACTTCAGAAAGAGGGTTTCTGTAGTCCAGTCTGAACCTATTCAACTTTGCCTCTTAGCCCTTCCCTGATAAGAAGCAGATCACAATGAGAGCAACATAGTCTCCCTTCTGCTTTGCAAAATCACAATTCGAGGCGATAGCTACAGTTACACCCATGTTTTTGTGCATCTCTTAGCACTTTGCCTATCAGGATGTGAATCCCTCCTAAAGCCTGAGAATTCTGCTTATTTTTAAGATTTGTCTTTTGTTTGGAATAAAGCAAGATTTTAGAATTATAAGGTCAATGTTTATGCAACTTTAAATATGATATGAATAAGATGTGATGCACATAGGTTTCTGATCATGGCTATCTGGGCAGGTATGTTAAGGAAAAGACAAGAAATAGGCTGAAGTTTATCTATGTGCACTTGTGGATTTTCTTGGATATATCTCAAGGTTCTGCCTCTCCCCAGAGGTTTGGGAATCCACCTTTTTGATGAGCAAAGTGGGCATGACAGTGAACTTCACCCATCAGCATTTCTCCTCCAAGGTGGGGGTCACTGTTGGCTGCCCAGACTCCCCTGCGGACAGAGATCTTGGGTATGGATTGGGCCTCTGAAGACCTTTGCATTCCTATTGCCACTTAGAGCTCAGCCCCTGCTGGCCATTCTGCAGAACGGGACGTGAATCTGATAGAGAACTGGTCTCTTCCACCATTTCCTTCCTTATCCATGATTCTAAGACGAGATGGTCATTATTGGAAAACTGTGCTGCTGTGTTGGGCTATGGAGATGCCACCAGTGCTCCAGGACCTCTTCTGGTCCAGTGAGCTTCTGGGACAGATAAGCTGAGCCAACCTCCAAGCTATGACTTAGGTGTTCGAAGGGCCACAAACCCCCTGGAGCGAGTGGTTGCAAAGCCCTTCCATGTGTGCAGAGACCACTGGAATGTTTTTAGCTGTACTTTTTCCTAGAGGGATAGGAAAACAAAAACCAAAGAAAGTAAGCATGCTCCTGGTGGCCAGGTGTGAGAATCACCTACAAACTGCAGGGCCGGGAGGAGAGGAAGGATAGGAAGTTAGATAGAGTAGACAGAGTCTCCAGAGCACTCGGTATTGCCCAGCAGCTTCGCCTCAGGCAAAATGCTTCAGGCAGCCTCAAGAAAAAATGCCTGTTACTTGAACCAGAGACGCATTTTCTCCTTGAAGAGTAACTTTCAGCAGAGCGCTTAGGTAAACAGGCTCCAACGCACTAGAAAAGAGTCATCTTCATTTCCTTTGATCCTAAGGAGGCCAGGAGAGTAAATTCTCTCTGCAGTAATTCTCTGCAGTGTGTCCTGACACTGCAATGTTTAAGAACACGATCTGTGGCCTGGAGGAGGAAAGGAAGGGATTAGAAAAATTCTCAAAGATTTTAAGGCTGGACTTAAATTATCATTCAAAATAAAATAAATGCATCCATTTTCAAACGGTCCTTTTGCAAATAAAAATAAATGGGAGAGCTAGACCCAGTGGAGCAGACCTGTAATGCCTGCAGCTTGGGAGGTAGAGGCAGGAGGATTACAACTTCCAAGCCAGGCTCCGTAACTTAGCAAGGCCCTAAGCAACATAGTGAAACCCTGTCTCAAAATAAAAAATATAAAAAAAAAAAATGGCGATGTGGCTCAGTGATTAAGTACCCAGGGTTTAATCCCAGCACCCAAAAGTAATAAAATAAATAAACAGGAGTATATATGATCTTATATTCCAACCTTAGCTATTATATAAGATGTGTCAGCCTGTGCCCTCTTCTCCACTTTTCTGGTTTCATTCCCAGTGTACCCAGGAAGGTCTTTGTTCTCACCAAGGCCACAGTGTCTAGGGGTCGGGTGTGGCAGGGCTTGCTCCTAGAGTGTTGATACTCTTATGTCAACACAACCTGATCCTGATTTCCATGCTCCAAGCAGAATGTGCTGGATATGTGTTCAAAAATTCACACTTTCCAAGGTCCCCTGCTTGGCAGCTTGCAGCAGCTCTGTAAAGATAAGCTCCAATGGCCATGTTCACTCCACCATGTGGCACCGACATGATGGAAACTCCTGTGGAGCTGTGCTGTGCCCTGTTCTTGGGGACATGGGGGTTGGGCTTCCAGACACCTCAGCTCCTGCGTGGTGGCAGCTTCTTAGCCTGCTTCAAGTGCTGGTGGGACCTGCTACTTGCCTTTGAGTTCACAATACACAAACAATGCAAGTTAGTTAATTAATAAATTGGACTCAGTTTTGAGCATCTCTCAGACAACAGGCAGTGTTTGTCCTGGACTTGGTGGCATGTTAAAGGACTGACACTTGCCATCATTTGTGGCCACACCAAAGATTCAAAGATCAGTGACACTCACCCTGTCATACACCCATGCACACCGCATCTCCAAATGTTCTTGAACTCACTGGTGGGATGTTGTCATACACAGATTCACCTGTGTTCTGAAATATTTGTGACTTCTCTAATTTTAATAAATATATTCAAAGAAAATATTCTGATAACCATCAATTGACACCAGTCTGATTTTTTTCATGAATGAGCAAGAAGCTAACACAAAGCTGAAACAAAGAAGCCCATCCCTGATTAGACTCCCTCTATATATTATAGCCCCTATGGCTACAGGTCCCCCTAAAGACCAAAGGCCGGGGAGGCACCCAAGGATCCTGGAACCCAAGAGTGGTCCTGAAAACCAGGTGGATGGAAGGAAAATAGAAAACAGGAGTGACCAACACTGTGGGTGCTATTTAATCCTGGGTCCTCATGTCAGCACTTATTGTCCCCCAACTAGGGAACCCTGGATGCCATTCCTGTGCTTGACCAGGTGCCATGTGAAGGTGTGAGTGGCTGTGAGTCCTTTCAGAGTCTTGTGACATAAAGCAGGTGGTTTTAAAGTCCCACATACCAGATGGTTCACCCCATTTACCACTTGAGTCTGTTTCTCATGCGGTGAGAGGATGATATGCACTTCAGGGACATCGAGGGGATCAAGACAGCAAATCCATGGAAAGGGAGGTGAAAAAGTGGGAAAGACAGCCTGGACTTGGATCCCTCCTCTGCAGAGCACTGTGTGGCCTTTGGGGAGCCACCCCACCTCTCTGTGCCTTGGATTCCTCTTCTATACAGGCAGGATATTGATGGTACCTACTTAATTACACCCTGGGTAAATGTCAGATGAGCTGAGCACTTTAGCTGGCTCACAGTCTGTGGTCAATCAATGTTCTCAGTGTGACACGTAGCATAGATGGGATCTAGCTTGTAAGACACCAAGTGGCCGTGGCCTTTTTATCTCAGGTGTGAATGGGGAGCCACTGCCATTATCAGATCAGCCAGTCAGCAGACAAGGGCCTGTGGGGGGCATGCTGGTCAGGCACATGTGCAGGGGACACCTGTTCAGTTAGTGTCCAGAAGAGGAGGACAGAGCCTCCTGTGGGCTGAGGGGGATGGGGGCATTCCTCCTGGGGTGGGAGGAGGCCGCCTCTCCAGGCTGAAGGAGGAGGCCGGACCCCGGGAGGTGTGTCTGGGGCACAGCTTCCTTGGTCGTTTCCAGTGGAGAATTTTAAGATGGAATGTGATGTGATTTATGAAGTTTAAGAACTGAAAGGTCAGGTCAGAGGTGGCTATTTCTCTAGAGCTAAAACACGACTATGTGGAACAGAAGGAAGGAACAACCCTGAGAAGATTCACGAGTCCAGGGGTTCTGTAATACTGGACAGAGGCCCTGGCCAGTCCTGCCTTAAGGAAAACTTGTCCCCTAGAAAGAGGGAATGCTCCAGGGGTGTTTAGGCCGACTCAGAAGACCACAAACAGAAAGAGATGGTGGAAAGTGATGGAGTTTGAAGGAAGACATGCAGAGGGCCTCCAGGCAGGACACAGAGCGGCCTGCTGAGCACGTGCCTGGCTTCAAGGGAGGTGACTGCTGCTCACTAGAGCCCGCGATCCAGGAGCCAAGAGCAACTGCGCAATCAAACTGGAGCTTCCCTGAGGGGAACGGCCCTCCCTATGGACCTTCTCTTCCCTCTCCTCCGTCCACCAGCCACTAGAGGATGATGGGGCTGACTTCTGTGTGACTAAGGCTTGTCCCCACCCCCCATGCCAATGACTGCAGTGCTCTCCTTCCATAACCATTTGCAATTCACCAAGAGACTTCACACACTGTGACTTATTCCCTCCAGGTGACAGGTGTGAAGTGGGCAAGGGGCAGACCTCGTGATCTCTTCTTCAAGAAGACATAGAAATTGCAGTTTCAGGGGGTGCACTCTCTGGCCCCCCTCAGCCAGGCCTTCCAGGACTCAGTGATGGACACACAAACCCAAACATGTCCTTCATTTCTGAATCTTAGGTTGTACCAACTAGACCAGCCTTCTAAATTGCAACCACCAGGAAGCACTATTTGTTTGAGAAATTTTATTATAATTAAATTAGATGCATCCCTAGTGAGTGTGAATTAATTAGAGGTGGAACCCTGGACATGAATCGTTTTTTGGAATATCCCCTGGTGATGATAAGCTTGAAAATCATCCATAATATTATCCATATGGAATTATCCATAATCTGTCTGCAGCTGCATTTTGAATGGAGGAACTGTCTCCATGCTCCACCACAGAATGCTGTCTCCAGGGCCAACAGCCTCTTTCACAGCTTTTAGAAATGAATGCCTCCCCTTTTTTTTTTTTTTTTTTTTTTTTTGATGTGTTACAGTCCTATTTCCCTGTGGCTGCCATTCCTGTGCTCTATCTCACGCCGTCTTTATTTTTATTTTCCTTTTTCTCTTACTGCATCCTTTCTCTCATCCATCCAGCAATAAATATAGTCCTCTATTTATAAGAGCAAACCTATGTCCCTAGGAATAACCAGTGAATAACTACGGCCTCCTCCTCTGCTCCAGGCACGAGGGCCTGTCTGTGACTTCTACAAGGGAAATGTGTCACTAATAATGCCCTCACCAGTGTCAGAAATGTTCTTTTCCAAAACACCTTCAACCCTAGGCATAGAGTTGCTGGTCTGCACTCATCCCAAGAGTTTATGCAAAGGGTTCCGATTCCGGGCCTGGAAGGAAGTGGGTCAGGATGGATGCCGATGCAGAGGGAGGTAGACAGAGCCTCAGAGAGGAGACCCGTGCAGTTGTTGTGTTTCCTGCCAGTGGAAGGGCTTATGATGACTGTGCCTGAAACCAAAGGAGCCAGACACAAGAAAAGATGCAGCCCACCTGCTGGGAACACTCAGCCAGGAGCATTGCTCCCATCAAGAAGCAGGACTCGAGATTTGTGGTTTCCAGACTTGCCACAAAGCCATGTGCAGAACTGCAATTCACTTTGATGACACCATTTCCACAACTAGTGCTATCAGAGGGTCTATAAAAGAGAGGTGCTTGTAAACACTTCAGGAGTAAAAGGGAGAAGTCCGCAAACACGGCAGAAGTGAAGTGTTTTCTCTCCTGAGTTTTGGGAACCATTATTTGCTCAAGAAATCAAGTGTCTTGAGAAGATGAATCCCCAGCACGGGGGGCACCATGAGGGAGGATGGCTGGCTGCCTTGGGGGTGAATTTCAAGGCAGACACAAGTGGGGACCAGGGCAGAATCCCTTCTCCCAAGGTGCAGCTGCTCAGCAGATTAGATGGGAAGCGTTTATGTTGAATAATGTCTTTGACTCCACATTGGGTTGGCATTATCTGAAAAGATGGAGTTTGCTGCTAATGGCTCTCTGTTCATCTCCCAGCTCAGCAGCTGCTCAGATTACAAAAAACAGAAGAGATGGACTTACCTATCATGCCTCCCCAAGTTGTCTGCAATGGGCCTCCTGGCTCTTTCTGGGTGATTCTGTCACCTTTGGGAGTGCCATGGGAACAGGAGTGAGAAATCTGGGACTTTCCCAAGACTGACCATGTGCCTCTTTCTAGGATTCTATTTGTCTTAACTTATTGATCACCTAGTCTTTTGAATCACTGGACAGTGCCATTAAAAAAAATCATGTCCTTGTATATAATTATAAACACAGCTGGCAAATGTAGGCAGTAACTATTACATTAGCCTCATTTTCCAGATGAGTCTCTGGGGCATAACCTCTCAAATATTTGGCCCAGTTCCTCGGTTGCAAAGTGTGGAGCTGGATGTGAACACAAGCGGCTTGGCGGGAGATTGCTGCATCTCTTGGTGATGGCAATTCCCAGGGAGGGCAGGTGCTATTCCTTGCTCCTGGTCTTGCAGAGATTTTTATTTGCCTTCCCAGTTCGGACACCATTTCTCCTGGTGGAGCTTTGCCTCTGGACTGGACTCTCCAAAGCAATAGAGAAAATGTTATTTACTTATTTGTTCAAATTTTCTGAAGTTGTCCATTACTCAAGAGGCTCCCTGGGGTCACCTCTAGCCCCTCTCCAAAGCTCTTTGTCTCTGAATAATTGAGAAAACACCACTTTCTCTCCCTTGGTTATAGCAGCTTAATACGGGAGGAACTGAGCTCTTATGCGTGGGTCTGGTGATTCCAGAACCTTCTTGCTTCTTCCCAGCCCATGCTGATGAAAGAGGTGGCACAGTGGTGTGGGCAGCTCCCCTTTCCTTTGCTCTCATCCACCAACCATGGGCCACCATGTCATTGGCTTTCTAGCAGGACTTTCTAAGCTAGGCTCCATCTGCTTCTGGGCTGTGACCAAAGGATTACAGTTTTCCACTTTTGTCAAAGCAAGTATTTTTGATACTGGGAAAATTCAATTTCATCTACTTGAACAAGCATAACTAATAGGCTCCAAATGGCTATAGGTTTAGTGTCATAATTGTTAACACCCAAATTTTCACTATCTATAAAAATGCGACAAACATTTATAGAAAACCTGCTGGTCCCTGTGTCTTGGAGCATAACTGTCTGTCATTATGCACCTCTTGGAATGACTTGAGTGCCAAGCAGCTCTCTATTGTCTTATCTGGTGGCAAACCCTGGCTCTTTGGGCCTCTGGCATCCCTTTTTAAATACAAAGGGGGAAAATAACAAGCTTTTTCTCAGATGTTGCTTTAATTAATTTATGCAGCTTGTCCTATGGAATTTACCATGTAAGATGCCCCTCTTTTTAACACTTCAATGTTTAGGGACTAGATCCAGAAAGCTTGTCTTCAAGAGGAACTTGTCTTCTTTTCCCCTGGAGAGTCTCTTGAGTCACTGAACTATGGCATTAAAAAAAATGTCTTCATATTTAATCATAAACAAAAATGCAACATATTCTCAAGACAGCTTCGCTGCAGTAATTAACAGTCTTGGGAAGCCTCGCCTAGCTGCCCGTGGCTGAGGACACAGATGGCAGAGCGTGGGAGCAGATTCTGTCAAACAATTATCCATGGGTCAAACTAGGAAGCACCTAGAATTCTTTAAGCACTTTTCAGCCACTGTTAAGTACAAAAGAGGTATAATTTTAAACATCACTTGTAGAAATTGTAAAATTAACATCCTAGAGATTTAATGAGTCCAAAGCTTGTGCAAAATCTTAGCAGAAGCCTCTGCTCATTCTACCTCTCACACGGGCACGTGTGACTAGCCAGCATGGGATGCTTGGAGCGTAGTCACAAGATAACCATGTGCAAAGAATTCCCAGTAAACATGTATCAGTGGCTTATAAAAATAGAAGATTATTTGCTAGAGTCTGTGCTTCTTACATCTCTGGGGGGATTTTTTTTAAACAAGTAATTAGTCTAACCATTAATTTTTAATTAGGACACTCTTTTTGCAAATCCTTTTGGTCTGTCTGGAGAATGGCTGTGGACCACCTGTTGGCTTATTTTTGTCCTCTGAGAATTGGGAGCTTAAGGAAATAGTAGAGCCTTTTCCTGAGAGGAGTAAACATCTTCTGCTGAAACAGCAGAATTTATGCAATGGCTTTATAGTCAACGTATCTTATTAACCAAACCAAACCTGGAAATTACCACTGATGGGCATGAAAGAGAAATTGCCTCGGAAAAACTTCATGTCAACATTGTCAACATCCCAGAAACAAAGAATGATGTTTTCCATTTCCCTGCATGTAGTAATCCATCTGTCAAATGATCACCATGATGTTTCCAGAAAAGACAAAACCTGGTCAGGTGCACACCTAGGGATAAAACCGATGGGTATTTTGGAAAGTCACAAAACAGAAAGGCAAGGTGTAGCTGTTGTGGAAAATTCAAAGAATAAAAAGTCAGAGTGCAAGAGGAAGAGAAAACTCAGGGTGCCTGTAACAAAGTAAAATTATTTATGCAAGAATAGCCTAGGTGGTCTGAAACACAGTGAGGGATTCCAGATTAAGGAAGTGGTAAAATGCACCCATGACTTACAATCAGGGAGTCTCTCAAACCAGTTCTGACTGAGAGCAGCTCATCAGGGGCTCTGGCAGCTCAGAGAAGCAGAGTATGAGCAAGCAAGGGGAGGTGTCAGTGCCAAGCAAGCAGATGGGGTGGTGTCAGTGTCCTGTGACTCCACATGGCCAAGGGCCATTCAGAGCAGCTCAGCCACCCTCTTACCTTCCAGCCCTTAGCACCCTCCTGAGTTTTATTGAACTAAAAAGACAAGAAGTTCTTCCTCTTTCTAAGGCTTGTGGAATTACCATGTGGGAGCTGGGTAAAAATCATCAGGTGTGGGCTTGTGTTCTGGTGGCCCTGCAGTATCACCACTGGGATAGAAACTGGGGTGGAGAAAACTAACGCATTTTCAGTTGGCCCAGAGCAGCAGTCTGACTTCAAATGTTTCGCCTCCCAGGGGACCTTGGCAATACCTAGAAGTACCTTTGATGGGGTGAGGGTGAGGAGGCTGCTATACATCTTACAGTACACCAACTGCTTCCCCATGGACCCCCATCCCCAAAAGGAGGAGTTACTGGCCCCAGATGTCCTGAGAAACCCTAGTCTAGACTTCTTGAGCTCCCTTCTCTGGAAGTCAGGGATCTTTATCCTCTTAAATGTGTTCAGAATTTTAGTGGCTGAGTTGACCAATTATTGATTGGAAAAAACAATTTGCTTCCCTACAACAGGTAGATGAAATCCCTTTCTTCACCACACTCTTGGGCTAATCCTGAAGTAGGTTCTAGACTCCCTCCCTCCAGAAGACACCAAGTCTATGGCTCCTTATCTCACAGGGTGGGCAGTGACATTATACAGACACAGGACCACAACTGTGGCACGAGGTGGGCAGTTTTCATGGCCCAGGGTGTGGCTTGAGAGTCCAGGTGTATGCATGGGGTGGCACCAGTCCTAGATGAGAGCCAGAATTTAAACTCACATCTACGTGAAACTTGAGAAGAAAACTCTGGAAGTCTTCTTTTCTGAGGTGAACAGCATGTTTGGCAAACCACAGAGATGTAAAAGGCTTCTTTCCACTTTCTACATGGCTCGCTAGGACCACAGCTGTGTTCACCAGCTCCCATACAGTAATTCCACAAACCTTAGAAAGAGGAAGAACTTCTTGTCTTTTTAGTACAATAAAACTCAGAAGGGTGTTAAGGGCTGGAAGGTAAGAGAAGACGACTTACTTCAAGGTCATCCAACATGTGGGCTCCTTTCATCTGGACTTGATAGGAAGGACATGGGGTTTTTTTCTCCATCCCAGTAATACTTCCATTCTTCATCCTCCTCATAGACACACCATAAATGGCTCTTAAATTAGAGGTTTTCCTGTACATAATAGGGAATCCATGGATTCACTGGATGAGGCCTGGGGTCGAAGCATCTTTAAATTAAAGCATGTGGGTGGCAGGAGCTGGGGGTGGCTCCAGGCTGACTCTGCTACTGGAAGTGTTTACAGCCACTGTGACCCACCAGGAGTCACCTGGAGCAGGCAAACCTCCGGTCTACTATTTCTGCCCTCTTGTCATGTGAAAGCCACCCTGACCTTACCTAGTCCTGTGTCTGTGTCTTAGCTGGGATCTTAAAAGATTCACTCTCATGGAGGATCTTGTCATTTGATTCCTTATTTGCTTTGGGCACACTCTTTCTGGTCTTTGTGTAACTGATTCCTGGCTGTCACTTCTGTTCAGCTCAGGTGCTCAGTGTCCTGAGGCCTCCCCAGGAGTATCCCCAACCCCCATTCTCCCACTACTCTGTTCCCAGCTTCTCATTATGTAACACTTTCTGAAATAACCTTGTGATGTTTAATTTTACAAAAAAGTGGTATATTTCTACATATTATATATATATTTACATGCTATACTATAGATTCTGTATTAATGTATACTCTATGATATATATGAATATAAACATATTTTGTGCTATACTCATTATTGTATGTGTGTATACATGTATATATTGTTTGTATACATTTGATGGATGAATAAATCTTCACATTAAGCATCACTGGTTGTTAAAAAAAAAAAAAAAAGCAGATAGAGCTGAACTTTCATTCTTGCCAAACAGTAACTATCATACCAGAGGGATTGAACCTGAGTCACATCTAATTTCCAGAATCACCTGCCCGATTGTGAAAAATACCAAAGTCAGAGAAATGGCAAGTTCCAGCTGAGGAGTATCCTACAAGTCAAGGGGCTCAGGGTTTTTTGACAGATAGATTTAAGGAAATTAAAGCGATTAAGGAGATTTTCTTGATTAAAAGTGAAGTAAAGGTATTTTTTGTCCTTCTGTGTTTCATGAAAAGTAGGCAGGATGTCACTATTTTGAATAGATTATGTATAGTTGGTGCTATAGTTGCAAAAAAAAAAAGATTCAAGGAAGTGGTTCATAAATCTCAAGATAATAATGGATTTATTTTTGTGGAAATTGTGCAAATGAATGGGGCTTATAGGATGACTGAAAAAAATTCTACTAGCTTCATCTTGCTGGGGCTCATTTTATAATAACTTGTTGAACCCCAAATGGGATTTGTGTTTGCTTCCATATCTGTTTTTGTTAAAAAATAAAACAATTACAAGTTGTCAAAGATAAAACCATAGAACATTACGTGGAAACCTGCAAATTCTTTTTAGATATATTAAGAAATGAAAAGATATGAAACCATATTCATGGATAGGGAGTCCCAACCTATTAAGAAATGAATTATTCTGAAATTTATCTCTGTACTCACAATAAATATTCTAGGGTACTTTTATTTCACAGTGATAAACAAACTGATTAAGAAGCTTAAATAGAAATATACACTTTGTGTGTGTACGTGTGTGTGTGCACGCGTGCACACACACACATGTATTGGGCACCAATCCCAGTGCCTTGTACACACTCACCAAATACTCTGCCACTGAGCTACATTCAGCCCCAACAGCAAAATGTAGTAGAACTAGAGTAACCTAAACAATATCAAGGAAGAAAAAATTGGAAATGAGCTGATGTTGAGATAAACAGGGTAACAATCCAACCTGTGGTGTATGGTAAAAATCAAATGGAAAAATGACACTGGATTGAGCATCTTGCAATAGACCCACAACAATATGGTCGATTTAAAAGAAAATTGGCATGGAAGCCATTTGGTGCAGAAAGGGGGCATATTATCACAAAATGGTACTAGGATCACAGTATCCATAGGACTGAACGGCAACCATACTGCATGTCTCATTTACCAAAATATTAATTTGAGATGATGCAAGAGATAAAGGTAAAATATGAAACTAGAATAAAATTCCTAGAGCAAAATATGGGGGTTCTCTCTGAAATTCTGGGACTAGCAAAGAGGTTCTACCAGCACAGAAAATCAGTAACTATAAAAGAAAATAATATATCGAATTTCATAAAAATCTTTAAATATTCTGCTCCATGAAGTACATTATTATGCAAATAAGTAGGCAAGGCACTGATGTGGAGAATTTATTTGCAAGGCATATACCTAACAAAGGGATTCTATTTAGACACAAATTAACTTTTTTAACCCAATAACAAAATATTAACCATCCAATGTTTAGAAAAAAAATGTTGCCCAAAAGAAAGATATAAAAATTGTAGGAAATAGAATAAAATGTTTCAACATTATTCACTAGAAAAAATCTGTACTGAAAATATGAAATGGCACTGCATACCCACCGGGGTGAATAAGGTGAGGATAGATAGAATCAGATTGCTGGTTAGGTGTATAGTACCTGAAATCAGGGGTAACAGGGCATCCCTGGTTTGAAGAAAACCATGAACAGTTTCTTACAATATTAAATATACAATGAGTTTCTGATCCTATAATTGTATTACCAGGTATTTACCCCTCAAAAAATGAAAGCACGTTTATTGGAAGACCTATGCAAGAATGTTCAGATCAGCTACATCTGTAACACCCCAAGAAAGAAGAGCCCAAGGAATCATGAGAGTATCAAGTAATAAACAACCATGGCATAGAACGGACGTGAAGTATACTGCTAAACATTAAGGAAACAGACTGGCTTCTGATAAGATGTATCAGTTATCTCCTGCTGCATAACAAATGACCCCAAGATATTTTGCAACATTCGAGTGACTTCTAAGAATAACCACAAAATAAATGGTTGCTTTCATGGCCCAGGGATTTGGAAGCATCTCTCCCTTGTTGCCACACACAAGGCTGCAGGAATATTGTCAACCCAGGCTGCAATCACTGAAGTTGGATCTAGAGCTGAAGAATATACTTCCAAACTGGCAATGTTGTGGGAGGCCCCAGTTCCTCCCCGGGGGGATGTTGGTGCATGCTCACCCCAAAGCAGTTGGCTCTCCCCAGAATGAGCAACCCCAGAGAGCCAGGTAGAAAGGGGAGGCCTTTGGAGACCTGCTCACAAGACTCATGCAGTGTTGCTACTGTTGAGCACCAGCAGATGGCCAAGTGTGACTCCCATGTGATAGACAGGAATCAGCTGCTATTAGAGGAAGAGAATCATGTGCAAGGATCCGCTGGCATAGTTTCACCTTGCTGGGCATGACAATAGCCATGGTGGGATAAGGTGTGCGTTAGACCACACACCCTTCCAACATTCACTGACTACAAAAAGGTCCCTGTCTGTCACTACACAATTATATCCTCCAATTCTCAAATAGAAAAGTAACATCAGGAGAAACTTATCTTTCCCTGTACATGAACTAGAAACAGGCCAGCTTTGTGGAGAGGGGAGTCCAATGACCACTGCAGGCAAGGTGGATGGTGACAGCCTAAGAGAATGGGTTTAATGCAGGAGGAGCAGAGCCAGATGCCGACATGGATTCCGTTCCTACCACTGCAGGGTGTCCACGGTTGAGGTGTTGGCAGGCTTATGTGCCAGGCATGGGGAAAGCTGTGGCTTTGGTACCCTTGGTTTCACATGGGGCCAGCTGGGGCAGGGGTGGCCAGACCCAGTTCCTGGGTTGCTACATCTGGCTGCAAAGGGCTTCATGCCCCTTTTTCCATGGGCCATAGCAGTACTATTTTCATGTGGCTAGACAGAGAAAAATTGCATGACCCTTTGTTAATGAAGCTGGTCTCCTCCCGCCTGGCCCTGCTGAGTTTCCTCCCTGGTTGCCAGGCTCCTGTGCTGGTTCCGAGTAGTACATTCCACTGGCATCCTCACAGTCTGTTGTGACTCACAGAGGTCTGGCACCCAGAGGTGGACCTGCGGGGGGCTTCGGGTCTAAACATTGCCCTCCTGGTTCATCCCAGGGAAACAGGCAGGAATTGGGTTGGGTTAGTGGGGACTTTAGCCAACTTTCTGGCTTTCCTTGGGAGACAGCTGTAGGTGATGGTATGATTGTTTTTATATTAAGAGGTAAATATGATTTAAGATGTGCAAAAGAGGCAGCCCAACTATTTTCTGCCTGGGTGGAGAACACTGGGAGATTTACATCAGCTTATTTATCATGGCCACAGAGGTGCAAGGAGGCCTCGGGTTGCCTGCATGGAGCCTTCTGGATCTCAAGAAGTCAGAAGCTCCACGAGGTCCCTCCAGAGAGTTAGACTTCTGTTCAAGGTGCTCGTACGTCTTACATTCAAAGTGTGATCCAGTCATTAGAGGACTAAGAAAAATAGAGCTCTCTAATTCCGAGTGTGTAGAGCCCCAAATCCATTAAAAGTGGCAAGAGGCAGGAAGGAAAACAAGGGTGGGGTCCCCAGGAAAGGGTTGCGTGGAACGCTTTCATTTAGGGAAAGCCCAGAGTAAGCCTAAGAGCTGAAGAATGGGGGAGACCCAAGGGCCCGAATGAGCAGAATGGGGACTCCTCACCACTCCCGTGCTCCCAGGAAAGACCCTGCTTCTCTAAGGGTTAGCGTCCCTCTTGGAAACTCTGCTGGAGTGACAGGTTTGCCCCCTATCTTTCAGCAAGTAAAACTGAGACCAGGGCAAAAGACAGGTAGCTGATGACCAAAGAAAAGGGAATGGTAGATAACACTCCCCACCACCCAACACGAGCAATCACGCCGAGCATGGCTCTCTTCCTGCTTCTGGTCACTTCTGGTCACGTAGGAATAGAAGAAAGGAAACCTAAAATGTATACATGGATAAGACACCCCCACTCCCCTGAGCACCAGCTCTGTGGGTTTCCTCCCCTCAGGAGGAGTTCTCTGCCTCCAACCTGTTCTGTTTCTTAAATAAAATTTACCTTTTTCTCTTGCCTCGGCATGCCTTGGGTATTTAACCTACAGCACTAGGGAAATGAGGACCTGATTCTCACTTTTAAGACCAGTATCAATGCGGAGCCTGGGTCGAAACTAAGAACTGAATACAAAGAGTGGATCACAAAATGTCCAGTAGCTGGATAATCAGTCAAGTGCAGCTTTGGAAAAGCCAATTTCTGTTGCTATGGTGAACACTTGTTTAAAAACAGTGGAAGCAGAAAGGATAGTAGCAGATGGACACTAGCCATTGGACACTGGGACAGAATGCTGTCCTGGCCCAACTGCATTGCCCCCTCTTCATGCTTTCTCTGAAAAAAAAAGCAAGCAATTTCCCTAAGGCCACTCTGTTCCTCTCCTGGCTAACATCAACAGGATGTGCTACCTTCCTTGCCAAAACCCCCTGTTTTCTGCAGGGCTATCCCCAGGGCCTCCATGCCCATGAGAAGAACCCAAGTTACCCCAAAGTGGGGCTTTTGTGACTTTACACAGGCCAAAGACTCCAGGATTCAGAAGACAGGATAATTAAAAGCAAAGACCACTGACCCTAAAATTGGATGCAGTCCTGCTGTCAACCAAAAGAGGTTGTACCTGGGTGGGACTCTGGATACTTCTCTCAGACCCTCAATACAACTGGAAAACTAAGGGCCATGTGGTCACCTTCCTCTCTGAGAGGATCCACTCTCACCCTTGAGATAAACTGTGCTAGACTTTTACTAAGTTTTAGGTCTTGCCTAAATTTTCTTTTCATGCAAGAGCACAAGAATTGATAACAAAAAGCAATGTTCTGTAACAGAATGATAGGAAATTGTATTACATTTCCTAATGTTATATTATTATATATTAATAGATACATTATTATACATTAATATATAGACATCTATGTACATGCACATCAGATATATCTATGTGTACATTATATTGTTATATTTTGCTTGAAACAAAACACTTAGATTTCCCAGTAAAATATCTAATCCAAGATAGAATTTTACAATCAGAAAAATTCTGTTTTGAAAATGAGACGCAAAGTTTACTAGAAAATTTGGGGATGCTAGCCTCTGCCAGCAGCATATGTGAAACCCCCGGAAATCCACCGAATACAAAGACTGGCCAGGATGAATGGAGGAGACACTGCCCAAAGTACCTGAAAACTTCAGCATGTTGATCTTGAGCTGAGACTAAAAGCTAAAGGGCTGGAGGAGGAGCGGGGGGGGGGGGGGAGCAGACAGCAGAACCAAACTAGGAACAGTCTTCCTTAAGGAAACCAAATCATTGCCCATAAGAACAAAGAAGGAAAAGAATTGGGAAAATAGGTTGTTACTTCTGTCCCCTGGAGAAGGCTCAGTGACTTAAAGGGACAAAAAGCCAGGCAGGAACAAGGGAGTCCAGTGAAGTTCCAATGTAAGCTTGGGCTAGATGTCTTCCTGCCCCACCATTCCATGGTGGGTCTGGGCAGAGAGCTGGGGCATCCTTGAAGATCAAAACTGAGGAAGGATGTCAAGCAGGTAGGATCACTCAGTATTTAATCTGGATTGGATTCCTTTCTTTATACCCAAATTCACTAGCAAAAAATATATCAGCTTTTATGAGAATCCTTTGTAGACATACTACTTAATACTTTCTCCTTTTATTTCATGTGGGAAGTGGGGTATAAAGGGCAAAAATTAACATTTCAAAAGTAGGGACAACCCTCCCTTGCCTTTTTGGTGGTTGCTTAGCAACAACTTGTCTTTATCTTGGTCTGAGGTCTACTTTTTGCTCAGTGAAGGACATTCAAAAAGGTGCTAAAAGATAACAAGCCACACACCCTGAATGTTTTGCTTGGAATGTGGCCATTCACACCTTGACCTGCATCCCATGGCCACATCTAATCACAATGAGGGAAGGCATCAAGTCAAAAGTCAATGGAATGAAATGTATGTGCTGTCTGCTGCCAAGAACAAATAATCTAACTACCCATGGTAGTTAGCAATCATTAGCTTCACTGTCATCACCACCATCAATCACCATTAACTTCATCATCATAATCACCACCATTCCATCATCCTCACCACCATCATCGCCATTACCATCATTATCATCACCAACTTAATCTCCAATGTCACCATCATCCTTACCACCATCATCACCATCATCATCACAACCATGACCATCATCACCACACTATCACCATCACCATCACCATCTTCATCTTGTCACCATTTCCTCAGTGGAAGAAGATACCATAATTGAAAGAACAAACAAGGCTTGTCATCAGAGAAAATGCCCATTTTTTGAGGAACAGCTCTGCTTATTTATAGAGCTGGGGGTGGTTTGACTGTTATGACAGTTTAACAGTTTAATGGTTTGACAGTTGGCATGGGGTGCTTTCTGATTGGTGGGTAAGGATCATGGGAGCCAGCAGGACTCACCATTGGATGGCTCTTCTCAGGGGATGGGGAAGTTAGTCTTTGGAGCTGGGGCGATTCCCAACATTAGTAACCACTCTTTTTCTCTAAATCACATTCATTTCCAAGATTAGCTTTTCTGATAACCACCTCCATTCCTTAACCATTGTCTCAAATGCCACCATTTTTCACAAAACCTGGGCACTTGCTTATTTCCTCTGGCACTCTGTGTGGCTTAGATCATATGTCCCTGTCGTATATTAGATTTGTGACTGAGTTTAATTTGCCTCCTTTCACTGGTGAGCTTTTAAAGGTAGAGTTGACTGCTCACTCATCTTTGTGAACCATGCATGCACATCTTAAATCCTAAATTCTCTGTTCAAAACAGTAACACCATGTTAAATTCTAGATTTAAGGTGGAAAATTCAGAGTTTGTGTTTTTACCTATGGAGTGGAAAATGAGGATTTTAAACAGCAAGTGTGGTTCATGCTGCTTATGAACACAGCTATGCTTTCTTCAGCTTCTTATTTTTTCCTCCCCCACAAATAAATACTTAAAATCTTTAAAAACATTTTCCAATGATGCAAAACCATGCCATCCAACCATATTACTGTGTGGACATGTATTTTACTAAATGCAAATGTACAAAGGGTACTGCACTTGAGGCTATTAATAGCCACAATCTTCTCTACTTCCTTTTAACTCCCGGGATTAACCTCATCTCCAGCATTGATCAAAAACACCTCATGTTAGCCAGCAGCCACCCAAACCCCATACACTCATCATCAGAAGACAAATGGATGACCCCGTCTGCAACAGAGGGACAATGAATGCTGGTGAGTTGCAAACACACATAAGTGTATTTATTTATTTTTTTTAGAGAGAAGAGAGAGAGAGAGAGAGAGAGAGAGAGAGAGAGAGAGAGAGAGAGAGAGAGAATTTTTAATATTTATTTTTTAGTTCTCGGCGGACACAACATCTTTGTTGGTATGTGGTGCTGAGGATCGAACCCGGGCTGCACGCATGCCAGGCAAGCGCGCTACCGCTTGAGCCACATCCCCAGCCCATAAGTGTATTTTTAACCATATTGAAATTCATAGCTACAAGATACCCAGAGACCACGAATGTAGCACTGTGCATAACTTCCTCTGTATAAATGCAAGCACCCTCCCGTCTTCGGTCAGGAATCAGCAACCTCTTTCATGCTGCCAGGTTCTACCTCTCCTAGGTCCCCTCAGAGACTCTCCAACCTGTGCTACTGCCTCTTTCCCACCAGGGGGATGTCAAAGCCCCTCCAGGAATGCTCTTGTTGATGGTAGACCTGATAACTAGGCCAACAGATAGTTCTAATCATGAACTGATAATGGAATAATACACAGGCTGATGAGCAGTGCAAACCCCATTGTTTGCTTTAATGGAAAGTTCATACTGCTCTTCAGGAGCAGAATGCTACTCTTGGCAATGCCCGAGAAGGTCCCTCCCCAGCTGGCCGTGGTCATCCAGATCTGTGTGTGTCTAGGTGTGTACAGGCCAAGCAGAGCAGGGCTTAGGGTGAGGCCAAGCACAGGGTCAGATTCTGCCCTTGCCTACATTTTTGAGGTTTTGTTCTTCTAAGTTAATTGTTCATTCAATTTGATTTTTAACCTACTATATAATGGTACTATTTATCTAGATGAGGGAGTTTTTGACACGCCTTTTACTTTGGGGCCTGGGCCTGGTTGCTCATCCCCACTGCCCCTTGCCCTGCTGTCTTGTCCTGGCCTGAGTGCCAGGTGTGGCACTGAGTGTCCCTCACACCTCGTCTTGTGTCCATTAGTCACAGCAGTGTGTGGGAGACACAGTGGGCAGCAGCTGGACCCTCATGTCTTCCTGGAGAGGCTGCCAGGGGGAAGCGCACCTTGAGCTGTCTGTGCTGAGAGGAAGGGGCCTGGCTCCCAGGTCCCCCTCCTGGGTCCCTTCTGACCACACTCATTGCGCCAGGTCAGAATCTCCCTCCTGGCCACTGGTCCAGTGTGTAGCTCTGGGTGGCCTCCATGTGCTGACCTCAGATGGATGGGGGTGGGTGGCATGGAAGGAGCAGGAGGTGGGGCATGTCTAGGTGTTCCTGAGGTGACCTAGGGGGAGGCTGGGACTCCTCAGGAAGCCGCTGTTGGAGCCCTGCAGGCACAGGGTGGTGGGGAAGGATATGATGATATCTTCTCTAAAGTTCTCTGCTTTGGTTAATGTGTGTGTGGCCCAGTTTCCAACTGTGATCTACAGTTTTGTGGTGGGCTGACTCTGGCTCCTCCTGGAATCTTGCCTGTGAGTGGAAACAGACCAAGGACTGTGCTAACCTAGGCCAGCAGGTCAGGGAGAAACAGCCCCATGAGGATTCCCTGGAAAGGGGCCTCTGGAGATTGTCACATGTGTCCTCTCTGGCCCCTCCTGTCCCCAGCTGAGGTTGCCCCCACTTTATCATGTGTCCCTGCAACCGAGCAGTCACAGGAGCAGGGTCCCTTAGAGGTCAGAGGTGGGGGGAGCCAGCTCCTGCTTAGCATGTTTAGACCCCTCCTCCCCCATCTCCTTGGCCTGTTCCTAGGGAAGTCCCTAAGGAAGATTACACTGCAGCTGACACTTGCTTGATGATGCATGGGTCACGCAGGAGTGCCTGGACCACTTCTCCCATGGGCTTGTGGAGACCCGTGACCAGCACTCCAGCCCTCTGGCCCCCAACGTTGCTGTCTCCACTGACCCAAAGGCGATGACCACTGGCTGTGACCTGGACATGGAGGATGGGGCTGCCATGCTGTGGGGTTCACAGACAGGCGACTCAGCATCTCTTTATGTCACCCGCAAAACACTGGCTGGAGGAGGGGCTGGGGCCATTTTAAATGTTAAAATTGATTCAAACCTCAAAGCTGAAATGCTGAGACACTTCTGTGCAAGTATGAAAGTTGATGAGAAGATCCTCATGTCTGCCCCGCACTGAGGAGGGAGGAGAAGAGGGACTGGGCGGGAGAAGGGAGCTGAGATGCCCAGGCAGGTCCTGAAACCCACCCATGCTCAGGAGTCTCTTCCCAGCAGAAGTGTCAGATGGCCAAGAGCTGGAAGAGGGGGAGCCGGGGAGCGCACTCTCATGAGCGAGTGAAGACTTCATTAGAACTTCATCTGAGAAATGAGGTGGCTGGTTCTCAAGTCTGCCTCCAGCAAGCGAGGCTCCGTCCTGCCGAGTGCCTGGTGGCAGTGGCCTGGGTCGTCTCTGGGAGGAAACCAGAGTGCCATTTTAATTCCTTGTGACTGGGGGAGTCACTCACATGGGAAGCAGTGTGGGGTGGCTGTCAGCTGCTCCAATGAGCAATGCCTGGGATCGGCCATGCCCGTCCTTCCCATCTACTCTTTTAAACCCAAGAGGGGGGTAAAATCTGGACCATTTGATGGTCCAAATTATGTGCTCTCCATCTGTCACGGAGCGATGGTTTAATGCGATCCTTGCGCTAGGCATGCATTGAAGCCACTAGGGGTGGAGTCGTCACAGTGCTTTGCTCTCCCGGGTGAGTGGCCACTGGGCGGGGCTATGGGTATAACACGGGAATGGTCTGGGCGCTGACGTTGGCAGGGGTGCCGGGGAAGGAGGGATGTCTCTGGGCTGGAAAACAGTTAATTGTACTTACACTTAGTGAAGGAAGCTTGGCGCTTTCACAGGGCCATTTCCCAAGTGGACAACGAGGTGCTGACACTTCTGGTATGTTCTCCATATGAACATCCAGCCCATGGTGGCCTAGAGCAACCTCTCCTGCCACAGGAAGTGGAAGAAGTCAGCCATTCATTTTTGCACACCATGTCACGTCTGCTTCTGGTGGCCTTTCATTTGAACTGTCCACTTTCCCATCCTGGAAAGACAACTCAGTGTGCCTAGCGGGCAATACTCTGGGTTTTGCACTTTTAGGATCTTGGGGAAGTTATCTAAACCTTGTCTGTCTTCTCCACTCGAGTTAAAGATTTTGAAATTTCACACTTCAAATCTCATCTCCTTTGTGAAACCCTAGATGCTGCCTTTTGATGATAACAGAATATTCAACTGGAAGGTTTTCAACAAGAAAGATAATGATTTTACATGCCAAGAAGGCTGGGCAGTTTCTGACTTGGTTCATCGGTCTCCCAGGTCCCAAGGACCCGAGCTCTTCTCGTCCTTCTACTACACCCATGGTGTATTGGTTGATCCTGTGTATTTGTCTTCTCTTCTCATGGTCACAAGATAGCTGTCAAAGCTCCTCACATCACATTCTCATCTATTTATATTCTGAAGCAGAAAATGAAGACAATATTTTACTTTGTTCCCTTTATTTATTTATTTATTTTTGTGTGTGTAAAAGCTTTATAGAATCCTCCATCAGTGTCTTCTTCAGTCACATTGGATCACATGGCATTTACTTCTATATTCAACAACTATTATGGGATGTGGGATGTGTCACCAAGGAGAAGAGGCCTGTTGCAGGCCAGGCCCTGGGAAAGACCTTTTATTCCTGGTCTCTCTGGAGAGAGATCACCAATTAAACTGTATCAGTCAACATCTTCACTGTGAATTTACTCCAGCCACTTACTTCTGGAAGCATCTGAGGTTCTGATGGGGTGAGGGAAGGGATTGGGAGCAGTAAAACAATAAGGGGTCAGGGGTGCAAGCCCAGGCCCTTCAGCTGCTGGATGGGAGGATGAGGAGGTTCAGAATTACTGCCCAAGACTGTCCCCCATCCAGCACACAGGACTGCTGTGTTCGGCAGGTACAAAAATGGTCTTGAAAACATTCACTTGAACTTATCAGGAGCAATCCCACAATTAGAGAATCCAGATTGATATCTGATAAAGAGAGGCAGCAGGAAACAGGGGGCAGCATCCTGGGGTAGCACCAGGGGACGTTCAGCGGGGCCTGGGCTCTGGGGGACCCACACCTGCTCCTCAGCCCTTCGTTTCCTGGTCCTGAAACTCAAGCTGGCCTGGCTCCCTGTGGGGTGCAGCTCTGGGCTGGATGAACCCTCCATGAACAGGAGAAAGGAGGCAGGAGGGGCATTTGGAGCAGGCCCCGGGGAGCCCAGCCAGGATCCTGGCTCTCCACTGCTGGGGAGCTCCCAGTCTCTGGGCCAGGGAGGAAAGTGGCACTGCTCACAAAATCGACATCAGTGACATTTGTGCCATGCCCTGTGACATTCCTTGACCTCAGCATTGATCCTCATGACCCTGTGGGTGGGCCTTCCTGATCCCCATTTTAGAGATGACGAGGCGGATCCACATCCACTTCGCTGAGGAGGACTCAGGGCCCCACAGTGTGGCCTTTGGCCCCGAGGTGCTGCCCAGAACCTGTGCTAGAGACAGAGTCAACATGGACTTCAGACTCTGAGCTCAGACACATAGCTGAGGCCCCTGAAGGGTAGGGGATCCCAGTGTCCCCATCAGTTCTGCTCTGGAGGGTGAAGGGCATCAGAATCTGGTGCAGGGTGTCCTGGCCAGAGGGCACCCACTGTGCAGAGAGCAGGAGCAGTGTCCATCTCATAGTTGTGATGACCCATGGTCTCCACATAGCCTGGGGTGGCCGCATCTCTCTTCAGGTTATGAACCCATCGCAGTTCATGTGTCCTGATGTCCAATTCATGACAGTTAAGAGGGTCATGTTGTAAGTTTGCTGACTAAATATGTGGTGAGCAGAGCCAAGTGAGCAGGAGCAGAAGGCCAGAACATTACAATGGCTTAAAGCAAAATAAACACAGGGACAAACATAAAACCAGGTCCCCGCTTGTGTCCACCCAGAGGATAATGAAGGTTCTTCACTATCAAGTCCCTGAGGGAGTTGGCTTCTAGCCTCCATCAATCTTATTTAAATTATTGTAGCTACAAGACGGTAAAAATCAAATTTCTTTTCAAAATTTAATAGTTCAAACTTTAATAAACACGTTCGTTCTGGGTCCCTTGGTCCTGAAGCACTTGGCTGACTGGGCAGCCCCTGGGACTTCTTTGGCCAGGACGTGGGCCTTGCTGCAAGCAGAGGGGCTCGGCTTCCTCCTTGGTCAGGTGGTGCTTGTTGTCCTCTGAGGTGCTTGGAGCTGGTGTTCCTTCCAGAAGGACTGGCTCTCTTTTCTTGGAGACTCGACTTCCAAAACAGCAAGGGGACTATGTGATCCTGTGCCCTCTGTGAGCACCTTTTTGTGTGAGGGAATGCGCATATGTGGAGGCAGGGATAAGCGTGTGCATGCACACCTGAGGCTCACCCCTGCCCACACAGCATGCCTACCTCATTTCCTGCGTGGGAGGCTGAAGTCTCAGGATCTGATATTTGAATCCCCATTTCACAGCTGCCAGGGAAAGGCCAGCACAACTGCAGAGTCACAGAGGCCCCGTGACATAGTCCTCTGGCTGGAAAACCCCAGCTGCCCCTGCAGGTTGCTCCTCAGGGGCGCAGCTGAGCATCTGTGGCTGGGGCTCTCGGGTGGCCTTCTCCCAACGTTGCCGCCCAAGGTACAGATGCAGCCAGCACACATTTGTGTTTCTCATCAGGTCTGATACCTGCTCCCCATTCTGGTCTGGAGACCCAGTTTCCCTGGGCTGAAAATGAACATTAGTAAATGTTGGAACTGCAAAACTTCCTCTCCTCAAAACGAAATTGTTCTCCTGGATAGTGGGAAGAACTGAGAAAGAACTGAGAAAGAGTGTTTTAGGCCAAAACAGTAAGTTTTGGCTGTTGCTGCAACTCCCTTGAAATAGTGAACTGGAGGTCTAGTAGCCACCAACTTGTGCCGCAGTCTCACACTGTGGGTCCTCTGTCCCTTTAGCAACAAATTTTAAGTCAAGAAATCTGTATGTCCTTAATCACAGCCTCCAACGTCTCAAACATCTCCTAAACAAAAGTCAGTATGGCAGCAGAGAGCAGAGCCTCCAGGAGGTGTTCCAGGTGACACCGAGCAACGATGACAAACCAAGGCCAGTGAGCAAGACCTGCCACCGCTGGGGACTCTGGGGTCTTCTTCAGACTGGCTTGGAGAATTTGCGGAAAGTTTCCACACCAAGCGCCCAGACTTTCCTCCCGTGGCTTCCTGGGGATTATCCTAGAGGTAATTTCAGTTCTCTCCTGTAGGTCCTAGAACGTTCTAGAAGCCTGCGTCCCCACACTGTCTCTCCCTCTTTCCTCCATGTGGCATTTACTAATCATTAGCATTTTAAGCAACACTATTGACTTTTGCTATATCCATCATAATACCACATTACAATATAGAATGTTTATGTTAATTCGAATTATCCCCCAACACACTCACTTTGCTTAAATGCATGTATTTTAAGAGAAAATGACATCTACACTGCAAATTACCCACCATTATCACTTCTCTAAGAGGACAAGTATGACATAAAAGCAGCCTTGGCATAAAAGCATTGTATTTTGATTATTTTAAATTTTGCATTTATTTTCTGCTTGACAAATAATAATGGTACCTATTCATGGGGTCAGGGTGACAATTTGGCATGTGTCTATTCTGTGCAACAATGGACTCAGGACCTTAGGTCATCTGTCACCAATTTATCCTGGGCTTGTGATGAGGACTTTGGAAATCCTCCCGATGCTCTGACGGTAGCGTAGGGTGCTGCTAACTGTAAGCACGTGGCGTCCGAGTGCAAGCTGTGTCTCTGTGCTGTGAACTCCTGTCTCCCTGTCTTTCCCTGACCCATAACCTTCCCAGCCTGTAGTAACCACTGTTCTGCCCTGTGCTTCTATGACTCAGCTTTCTCAGAGCCCAAGTAGGATTAGAAGCAAGCAGTATTTGCCTCTGCATCTGGTTTATTTCGTGGAGCCTTATGATCCAAATTGCTGTAGATGATAGGATTCTACTCTCCTTTATTGGTGACTAGTATTCTGTTGTGTATCTATCACATTTCCCTTCCATTCACCTGTCAGTGGACATTTAGGGGATTCCATTTGTTGGCTGTCCTGAATAGTGTCACAGTAAACATGGGGGTAGAAACATCTGTTTGATGTACTGACAGCGCATCCTTTGTATGGATGCTTCGTAGTGGGATTGCTGGATCATGTGATAGTTATGTTTAAAATTTTTGAACATAGATTTTACTGTCTGCTTGAGGTTTCAGAGCAGAAATACTTGTTCTGAGGCTAAAATACCTCTGACTGCTTCCTCTCAGTATAAGGGAGGTGAATGTCGGGAGGAGCTTACTGAGACTTGCCCATTGTGTATCTGAAAATAGCCACTTCATGGTTGCTCTCCTGATGTTACCAGCTTCAGTTCAAGCACACAGAGAACCATTTGCCTTACTGTGAGCAGCCCCAGGAGCGGCATTCCTTGCTTTGTTTCTGACATCACTGGATGCCCACGGGGTGAGCAGCATCAGCCCCAAGAAATCGGTCATGATTGGCCAAAATGATCATAGGATCTCATCCCCCTGGGTAAGTGATCAGGGTAGGGATGGAGCACAGATCTCAGCTCTGGCTACTAAGAAGCACGGAGAGGCCCTCTTCGAGTTGTTGCAAGCTTTGTATTCCAGAATAAAAGCAAAGGCAATGGGAGGAAGACTGTGCTTTCTTTACTTCTACCCTCTTTAAGTCTGCACAGTAAGGAGGTGATGCCTGGAGTCCTGGCAGCCATCATGGTACTCTGAGTAAGCACTGTGCTGAGGTTAGAGGGCTGGAAGGGTGGAGACAGCCTGGGACTTTGGTGACACCTCTGACTTTCTAAACCAATATGGAACTCACCTCCAACATCTTATTAAACAAACAAACATTCCTAAGGCTTCAGGACTTGCTTAGGAAATGACTGCCGTTCCATTCCATTCATTCATTCATTCATTCATAAAATACCTACTGATCACCTACTCTGCCTAAATCACCACCTGCTGTTGGAATACAACAGCTACAAGTCAGACATGATCTTTGCTATGGTCTGTATAGCAAAGGCTATACAGGCTGTCATTGTATCTTCCTGCCCCCGCTGCTGATGTGGAGAAGAAAGAAAGTGACAACTACTCACTGTGCAAAGGCTGTCTTATTAGATTTAAACAGCTCCAGCTAAGAGGGGGATCAGACAAGGATGGCACAGAATAAAAGAAGTTTGAAAAGGAAAGGACAGGGCAGGACAGAAGCAGCAGCTGTGACCCTCATCTCCTGACAGCTCCATTATAGCCTCGCTCCTTTTCCAGATGGGGCTTCAGAGGCAGGAGTCCCTCCCCAGGCTGGAACATCCACCAGTGGGTGAAAAGGACATGGCAGTGAGCTACCCATCAGGACCCATGGATGGAGGCAACCAAACCTGCAGGCAGGTGATCACCCAGGACTCCCTCTGTGTGTCCAGAATCGGTTTCCACCATCAGGAACAGTGTGGCCCAGAGGAACACCATTTAAGAAGCTCTGCCTCTGTGTTTTCATGATTGTTTGTAGGACTGGCTAACCTTTTCTCTAGGTTTTGTTTCCTCTGGGGAAGAGGGTGTTTCCTTTGGGGAAGAAAGGAGGTTATTGGCTGGGGCACTTCTGTGGGGTGTGTGAACGCAGAAAATTGAGGCTGAACAAGAAGGGACGCAGACACAATTCCCAGACAGGGCTGCTGGTTTGTTTTGACAGTTTTGTGGTTTATCATAACTGCCTGCTGCAGCGAATACCTGTATTTATGTTCAAATTGAATGGGCAGGACAGAGCACTCAGGAGCCAGCAATTTTTTTGCTGTAAATAGAGGACAGCACAGACATCTCAGACTTGTAAAGGTGTCTGCATGGTGGATCGACAACACAAAGAATTTGGGGAGAAATGTATCAGAAATGAGACCCATCCTAAATGAAAACTGCTGGGGATGGGAGGCTCCTATCATTTATCAGGTTAGTTAGAGACGGAAAGGAGGCTGCGAGGTTTGTTCTGTTCCTGCAGCGTGGCTGGTGAAATGAGAAGGGATGTCAGGGGAGTGCTGGGCTGGCTGCCTCTCATTTCCTCCATCTTCTGATATTGCTGGGAGGATTCTACCAGCACAGGGCTAGAAATAAACATTGCACTCATTTAACATGGGAAACAAAAGCAAAGTTATGAGTCAGAGGTATTTTAGTCTCAGAACAATAACTTGATGGATCCAGTCAAATGCAACTGACTCCAACAGCAAGACATACGTTTTATCTGCATGAATCACAGCCACACTACAAATGGACCCTATGGTGTGCTGAGCTAGAGGCAGACAACTGGTAGACCCAATGCCCTGGCCCCTGGGTTTGTGTATTGAAACTGTCCTGGACTTCTTTGTGGTCGTTGGTGAACTGACATGGATGACAGATACTCTGAGATATTTCCAGGGTCCCCCAGTTAATCTACAGGAGGCTAAAATTTCACTTATGCGCTAAGATTGAAATGCCCACCAGCCACTGACTGGACCCATATGTGTGCCTTGGGGCAAATGTGGAGGCAATTTGCTGAACGTTAAAAGTACAATCGATAATGTTTCCACATGCACAATAGCACTTAGAGGAGCATCTGGGACCGAGCCACCTCACATCTGTCCAACCACAATTATTCAGATGTGATGGGCCCGATGGGCCTGTGGATATGGCCACATGTCATCCCGGGTGGAAATTAAGTCAGAATTTTGCCCAAGAGAGATTTCTGCATAGATAATGGCTCAGATAACATAGTCTGGTTTTAGAAGGCACACAGAATGGAAATGAGAACATGTAAAGTTAAAAAAGAATGGTTTTCAGTTCACAAAGACCCCACCCACCCCCCTGGAGAGCCCATTCCCTCATCCAAGGCCAGGATTCTTCACTTCCCCTAGAACTTGAGCCACTTCTCAATTTGCCTGTGAGTTACGGAGTTTGAGTTTCTCTAGAAGGGATTTCCCTCCCCGCCAGGAACAACTTGAGAACATCAGAAGGTGAAGTCAGGTACATTATTCTGGGACATATGATAGATCTTCTCGTGGTTCTGTAACGCTAAAAATAAAGGCAAAACTCTGTAGTGCTCTTTATTTTGATTTCTGACTTCATTGTAGACCAGTGTTTTCCTTCTGCAACCACTTGCCAAGTGATTACCTAAGGATTTCAGGTGGAAGACCCCGTTAGCCTCCCAAGCCAGAGATGTTATGACATGTCCCTAAGGGAGGGAACCGGAAGATCTCAGCTACCTCAGTATCCAGCTTCCCGATCTTCTCAGTCCATAAGACTCAGGTCCACAATGGCAGACTCTCCATGGGGCCCACACAGATGCTTCCAGAAGCCTAAGGAAAGAAACTAATGTTGTTGGGAGGCTGAGAATGCAGAGCTGCTGCTGAGGATTTAGGAAGTATCCTGAAGTGCCACCCACTGGGGGCAGGTGGGTGGTAGCCTGCTACAAGTAGACTGTGGCACCCAGAAGCAGCTCTTCATTTCACCCTAATAATGTGAGTCTATTATAAATTCAGTATTCAATGAAAGAAAGCAACCTCAGCCTATGCTTCATGGTTTCCCTTAAGTAAATATATTTAAAAGGAAACTTTCCTTCACTACCAGGAAAAGAAAACTTAGTATCTCATCCCAGACAATGATTAAATCTCTCCCTTAGATAATACTAAACCCTATTCAGATCTGGTTACCTGTGGAAGGCCTCAGCCTGTGACCTGCTTTCCCTTGTGAATTGAAGATTTTCTAGTGGAAGAGAGGCTTTACAGAGGTAGCACTGGAATCAAAAGACTTTCTCCTTGGAGTCCCAGGAGTCATTGAAAGGGAGCTGCTAGGGAAATTGCCTAATGAGTCACTTTTTAAAAAGTCATGAACTGTGATAGCAACTGGAACTGCTCACACACTCCACAGCACTGCGAGGCCAGCATTTTATGGAACAGAGTGGATGTGGCTAGTTGAGACACTCCGTAATTAGTTCCTGAGCAATAAGGTGACTTGGGACAAGGTTCTCTCTCATAACTC
This sequence comes from Ictidomys tridecemlineatus, assembly GCF_052094955.1. NCBI lineage: Eukaryota > Metazoa > Chordata > Mammalia > Rodentia > Sciuridae > Ictidomys > Ictidomys tridecemlineatus. The sequence continues at coordinate 103,717,111 of NC_135478.1, forward strand.
ATTCTTCTCTAATAAAGTCCCTTCCTTGTCAGACTTCAAATCAGGCTTCTTCAAGTGTTGGAGAATTGCTTTCAATCTCCAGATCATTGTACTGTATAAAATATTCTAAGACTCATTGCAAAAAAAAAGTCTTTTCAAAGCAGTTAGATTGAGTCTTGTGGGTTGAACTTACTGACTTTTTCTAATGAATGCGATTCAGTGGAAGTAATAGAACATCACTTCTGACATGGATATAAAAATACTGTGGTTTCTGTTTTGAGGGCTCATTCCTTCAGTTGCTCACCCTGAGGAAATCCAGGTGCCGGGTTGTGAGCTGCACTGCGGAGAGAGCAAGAGTCTCTGAGCCCAAGGAGGTTTCCGGGCCATAGGCAATGGGGAACTGAGGTCCTCGGGGCAACAGCCTGTGGGAAAGGAGCCCGCTGTAATACTGAGGGATTTTGTTGACCCTTCAGGTGAGATTTGACCCATGGTCAGTGGCATGGCTTTGCCTCCAGTGCCCTGAAGTCAGAAGAGCTCCAGAAAGCAGTCTGTGATCACTGACCCAAGAAACGGAATGTGTGCTGTGTCAAGTTGCTAAGGCAAACAGGAAGGGCAGTCACCAAACACAGAACACATGGCCTCTGATCACACAATGCAGAACACTCACCTTTGACCTCACCTGCAGAGTTTCTTTTTTATGTTTAATTTACATCTTCTTTTTTTCCCCTAAGACAGATGCCCCTATAAAAACAGGGACTTCCGGCATGTAGCTCTCTTGCAGTCTGTACAGCCGTCTTATTGACTGCAGTCAGTGTCCTCAGAGATACCTGTGTCTCTTTATGTGACTGCGTTAACTTGGCAATTTATCACCGAAAATAATGTGCTTGCTTTTTTTTTTAGAGGGAGTTAGAGAGGGAGAGACAGAGAGAGAGAGAGAGAGAGAGAGAGAGAGAGAGAGAGAGAGAGAAAACTTTAATATTTATTTTTTAGTTATCGGCGGACACAACATCTTTGTCTGTATGTGGTGCTGAGGATCCAACCTGGGCCGCACGCATGCCAAGCGAGTGCGCTACCGCTTGAGCCACATCCTCAGCCCCAATAATGTGCTTTTAAATTACTTTTATTTCTTATAAGATGCAAAGTCAATACTGTTGGGCGGAACCCCTTTCCTTTTCTCTCATTGCCCCATTTCTCTCTTTCTTTTCCTATTTATCTTTCCCTGTGGTTGGATCCTGAAAGTAATCACAGGACTTTGTGGGAAATTGAATTCTAAAGCATTTTTAAAAATAGCACTTTTCTAAGTTTCTCCTGATAAAATGGCAGAGCTTTTAACTAGTTGTTGATGGATTCAGAAGTTTTCTCTTAGGACTACTCTTTGATGTGTTCTAGAAAGAGTTGGTCATGGCAGGAGCCAGAAGATGAAGCTCAGTAGTGGAGCACTTGTCTCACATGCATGAGGCCCTGAGAGCTATACCTAGCATTGAAAAAACAAAACCAGAGTCAATAATAGAATGAAGAATTTTAATAATTTTCAGCTTACATAGCAGAGTTAAGAAGAAGTAACAACTTTTACAAATAAAAATGGAATCTACACATAAATGTGTATATACATTCACACGAATGATCTTTAGTATGGAAATCGCATTTACCTAAAACATTAAGTATTAGCCAGTGGATGTGTGCAATTAACTCTGCTGTTTCCAAGACAGGCATTCCATGTCCCATGCTTCCACAAGAGTCCTCGTAACTTAGTAGTGAATTAAGAACTAAAAAAAAAAAAAAAAAAAACAAAAAAAACAAAAATGAACGTTAAATCAGGAAGGATGATGACAATGACAAGAACTTTCATGGAGATGTCTAGACAGTGACCATTCACAGCTTCCTGGGACCCAGCAACAGATTCATCACCTGAACCCCTACCTCCCCCTGCCCACAGGGTGGGTCACAGGGACACATGCTTCTCCCCATAGGACGTTTTGGGACAACCACAAGATTCCATTATTGTTCATTTGCCTCCTGTCTGTGCATGCCGTCACTCCCTGCTGATGGGAGCAAGAGAAGGGCTGTTTTCCCTGCACACATTCATTGGCTGCAAACCTGAGAAATGTGATAGATGAGCTTGTGAGAGTTTCCTTGGAGATGACACGTATGTGGTTCCTAACCCCTCTCCTCCAAGGACGGCTCGGCTTATTCTCCCCTATATCCTGACAACAATTTAAAAGGCAATGCTCATAATAAGTAGTTTACTGAGTAGTTACCATGTGCCAGTAATTCCTTTAAGAGCTTTGTATTTACACATTTCATTTTAACATGGAAACAGCCCTGCAAAGCAGTAATTCTGTATCCCCCCAGATACTGACAAAGAAGCAGGGAAAATCTTCATGACTACTCATGCCATATGGCCAACAGGCCACAGAGGGACTCCTGAGCCCTGTTCACATATTTCCAGACAAAATATAGCCCCTTCTCTGTTCTTGGAAGAAAACCTGACCTTGTACTTGGGCTTGGATGCTGGAGCAGACTGCTAGGCCAATACCTGTCTATCACTCATTAATGTGCGATTTTGCCCCTTAGATTATCACCTGTAAATGAAGAATAATTGAGATCAACTGTGAATACCTGTCACATAGTAAGGACTACATAATTATCACCATCACCATCACCACTACCACCACTAGTATCATCATGGTCATCACCATCACCATCATCATCACCACCACCATCATAACCATTACCATCACCATCATCACCACCACCATCATAACCATTACCATCACCATCATCACCACCACCATCATGATCATCAATATTACCATCACTATCATCTTCACCACCACCATCATGATCATCACTACCACCACCATCATAACCACCACCATTACCATCATCATCATCACCATTATGATAATCACCATCAGCAGGAGCATCACCACCATGATCATGATCATCAATATTACCATCACCATCATCATCACCACCACCACCATCATAACCATCACCATCATGATCACCACCATCATGATTATCACTACCACCACAATCATTGCCATCATCATGTTTATTTTTCTCCTTCTCAGATTTACTACACTAAATTGTTCAAGTGATACTGTCTTAATTCATGCTGCCATGACAAATCACTGTAGACTTGGTGGCTAAAATGATAATCACTTCTTTTCTTACAGTTCTGGAGGCTGGAAATACGAGGCCAGGCTGCTATCATGGTTCAGTCGTGGTGAGGGCTCTTTTCTAGGTGGCAAGCTTCTTCTTGCTGTGTCCTCCCATGGAGGAAAGAGGGTGAGCTGGCTCTCTGCCTCTCCTTATGAAGATGCTGTGCTTATCAGGAAGGCTCCACCTGTTCACCTCCCACATCCCCACTCCAAACAATCACAGTGGGGCCAGGACTCCAACAGATGCTGGGGGACACAGCATTCAGTGCTCTGCAGCTTCCTTCCTGGAGAAGAGTCTCCTACTTCCCTTATTTAACATTTCCATCACCACCCAGACTTCCTAATGGCCTTCTTGCTTTGTTTATATACATTTTTCTTCCTGTTAGATTTTCTCTGTCCCTCCTGTCAAGCACACGCTCTGGAAGACAGGGGTTTTCATCTGTATCTGCATGTCTGGAACAAGGCCCCACACAGAGCAGGTTCTCCATCAACCTCTGGAGGGTGGGTTTGACACAATGCTGGGAGCTCACTCATGTCACTCACAGTCAGGCTTAGATGTGGCCCCTCACTGGACTTTGCCCAAGAGTCACTCCTTGCATGCAGTGAGCTCTGGGGCAGCCACTGGGTCCTGCTGAGAAATACTTTATTCCTCCTGCAGCAGATCCCTGGTACCATCAGCCTTCATTTGGCTACATCTAGTAACCCACAAATGACCATTTTACTACCAGCTATTAATTTTGCTGCCCACTTTACAGAGCTGTTAGAGGAAAATGCCTTGAGCAGCAAGATTTCCAACCCTGGGGCTCCAGGACCACAGTTAATTCAAGAGACAGATTCACAGCCTGCAGTCTAGGTGACCTTACACTGATTTCTAGGAAGCAAGATGGTGGCTGTAAGACCTTATTGAAATAACACTGGGTACTCTGAAGCCAAGGAAGGGGACTTCCCAGGTGGGAGGAGGCCTAGCACTTCTGGGCTTGATGGAGTGAAGAGTGTTGTGAAATGGAAACTTTGCCTCATGCCCACTGGGAAGGAGCACTCAAGAGAGGGTTTGAGGATCACATGATCTTGATCTTGAGGAGTGAGGAAGGTGGGACTAGCGCCTGCTCTTCCAGCCCCCAACCCTCCAGCTCCACCTGTCTCCTCTGTACAGTCAGCCTCTCCCATTTGGCCTGCTGTGTGGATCAGGGCCAAGGACACAGCCTGTCCCTTCAGTATCAGGGACTAGGCAGAGCTGAGAAGTAAGAAATTGTAGGAGCATCGACCACTCATGGCACTCACAGGCCTAAGAACGGTTGCAAATCCAATTAACTAGCAGTAATTCCAACCACTATTCATGCACAATTCCTAGTCAATTAATATGATCTGGGGTCAATACACATTTTGCCAAGTGTAAGAGGAAAAGATTTGATTGAGCCAAGAAATGAAGATTATGAAACTAATTTAAGATAATCAACCCTTGGGAAAATTTGATTTGCTGGCACATAAATAATATTGAAATGATCATAACATAAAATAGAAAGCAATAGTGGTGTATGGTGTTCCTGCCTGCTCTACCCAATAGCATCTCAGAAGCACCTGTCTAGCGTTAATTCGAGTTGAGGCCAGGGTTCTGTGAGTCCCCAGCATGGACATCTTAACACACGAGCTGCAAATCCAACTTCAGTCTCTTTCAATGATCTTTTTTGTCTCTATGGGTTCAGATTTTAAACTCTGCTCTCTGGAGGATGCAGTTTAGGTGTCTTTAAGATCATGAGGCATGCAGTTCATGAGCTGGAAGCCATATGTGATTTTCTAGTGGGGGAATGACATTGGATGCTTGGTACTTGATGTTTATAATTGAGAGAAACTGCACTCTTTGTAAAAATATGGGGGCCTTAAATCATCTGCCTATGATAAAAAAATGGCCCTGACTTGGAAAGTGTCTTTTTGGACATAAACAGAACAATTTCATAAGCCCATTCCCAATTGCCTGTTTCGTCACCAGTAGAGTCTGACAATTAGTTGACAACTTATCACTTGTCTTGTTATTATAAAACCTGAGAAGCCCCAACTCCAACTGTATGGACCTTCAGCTTTTAGGAAATGAGTCCCGGATACTTCATGGGTTATTCTGGGGGAGGAGGAGGCAGGGCCTTCTCTCCACTCATTACCAAATACAAAGGCCTGGGGATACAGGTCAGTGTTTAAGAGCCCCTGGTTCCACCCCCAGTGCCAACACAATCAAATAAAAAGTATTGACCTGAGTGTCCTCTCTGCCTTGTCTTTGGGATCCACTCAGTGGTCATTGGTTTTCCCATTTTCCAGACGAGGGCACTGAGGCTGGGAAAGGGCAAGGAAGTTCCCTGGTTTGAGGACAAGTGAGTGGTAAGGTCAGGATTTATATCCAAACTTTCTAAATCCAGGCTGGAGATCTGGGGTTATCTAATGACTGGCTGCCATGTGGACTTAAGATGTCGCCTCTTTACTTTCCACCCAAGCACAGAGGATCAGAGAGTAGAAGATTAAAGACAATTAGTCAGCTTTTTCCTAGTGTATAAAGGATCCAAGCAATAAAATCATCATTCATATTATTACACGTATGATTTTTTTTCATATTTTTCCAACCTTACAAAGATGTTCTTTTTGGTTCTTCAAACACAGTAAGAGATTAGTATCTAGATTAGTACCTAGATGTTTGGTTAGGTTTTCATTGTTGTAGCCAAGTTACCAGAGAAGACCAATGGAAAAGAGAAAAGGTTTATTTTGGTTTCAGAGTTTCAGTCCATGGTCAGCTGGCTCCATAGCTCTGGGCCCAGAGTGAGGCAGGATACCATGGTGGGGGTGTGGGGGTGGGGGGGCATGGTGGGGGAACGCAGCTCAGGATGTGGCCACTAGGAGGCATACAAAGCTCTGCTCACCAGAGACAAAACACAAACCCAAAGGAACATCCCCAGTGACCCGCCTCCTCCAGCCATGCCCTACCTGCCCACAGGTACTACTCAGTGAATCCATATCTGTGGATTTAATTGGAGCTTTTATAATGTACTCATTTCACCTCTGAACAGCCTTTCATTGTCTTGCACAAGAGCTTTAGGGAGAAGCCTCAGATCCAAACTGTGACACTGGGTGACCTCATGGAGAACAACAGAACCTAAGTTTCCTCCAGAAGAAGGGTCAATAGTGCAGCTATTACGCCAGGCCTTGCTGGGGCCTGCAGGGCAGAAGCTCCGCATTCTAACATCATGCATGCATGGGAAGAATATCTCTGCCTTGTACATATTTATATCAAACAGCAGAGTAAATATCCCACACCCCCTTCCCAGTTAAATTAACATGCCAACAAGTAAATGACCCATAAAGAAAAAGAAATGATTTTTTTTCCTACATGAAAGCTTTTATATTTGCAAACATTTTGATACCTAATAGAGAAGGTCGTAAAGCAAGCTTGGTGCATTTTCTTGACAGAGGTTTTACAAGGTTTTAAAAGGACTTTGGGTGGTGTGCAGCGTTCAACGTTTTACTCTATTATGTTCTGATGCCTGTTTATTGGGTGAGTTACTCTACGTAGCAGGGAATTTTCATAAATATTTGGTGTATTGGGGTGAAAACAAAACACTAATAAATCTTCCAGCCCATAACTGGGATGTGATGGCAATTATTCTTTTAAAGATGCCTGACATTTTTAAGAATGGGGCTTTGAGTCACACTCCAAGGCACAGTGCTTTGGGTGGATGAATATCTTCTCATCTCTCCACTCCCGTGGTGTGGAGTGGTGTCCAGGTGGCCAGCTTGTGCTCTCCAGTGGTCACCCAGGACTGTGCTGTCTGACCAGGAATCCGTCCTGCCTTCCTGGGGCCGCCCAGCTCATGCGGGAGGTCTGCTGTGAGACTCTCATCACTGAGACATGGCGTCCAGCACCACATCCAGGGAACGCCGGCTACACACCTCCATGCCAGCTCCTGGCAGAGGCCTCCCTTGTGACGAGTGTGAAAAGCATCAAAGCAAACCCTCCGCTGCCCAGGGGTGAGACCAGGGACAGTTCCACCCTCTTTGACTTCCCTTACTCTTCAGAACTCCTAATCATCAACCTTATATTATTTATGGATTTATTTATTTATTTATTTATTTATTTTGGTCCTGGGGATTGACTTCAGGGGAACTCTACCACTGAGCCACCCGTCCCCCAGGCCTTTTTACTTTATTTGAAGGCACAGCCTCACTCACTTGCAGAGGCTGACCTCCAAGTTGCCATCCTCCTACTTCAGCCTCCTGAGTCAATGGGGTTACAGGCATGCTCTGCCACACTCAGCGATAAATCCCCCTTTTAAAGGTTCCTGTGAATTGGGGTGCTATACACCATCTCCATTATAAATGAATCCTTCTTTCAGACTGAACCACAGGATATTCATGGGTTTGCACTTCAGTCTTACATCATTAATTCGACATCTAGATATTAAACGTTTACGTTGCCTCGCTTGAAGTTGGTTTGAAATGGATTCTGTCGGGGAGGCTGGGGAAGAGGGTTGCACCAGCTCACTGTGTGCGGTTTTATAACTTCAGTTTCTTACCTGTGAGCTGAATCTGCTATGCTGAACTTAGATTTTCATTCACCAAATTCCACCTGGATTACTGACAGAACAAGGGCAATAATGACCCTTTAGGACCACCTCAGAGACTTGTTCATGTCACTGCTTACTCAACACTAGGAGGCATCTTTTAAATTACTGGCAGGGGAAGAGTGCCTGTTGTTTGAGCAGTGCGCAACCTGTGTGGCTGAGGAGGGTGGAATTTCTAATGCTTCCATGCTACGCCTTACCTCATTTGACCTTCTGAGGGTAGTCCTCATGTTGGGACCTAGTGAGCAGCAAGGATCACTCTATTGACTTAAATGTCAGATGTTAGCATTAATGGGCAGCAAACAAGCACATTTCACGAACTTAGTTCAGATACCGACAAGTGATCAATGGAAGATTCCTCAGTGAGCTTTGAGACAGGCGGCGATGTCCATGTGGATATTTCAAAGGTTATTCCTGATAACCAATGAGACCCCCCTCCCTGCTGGAGGCCAGGAGGGAGCCAGGTGGGGCAGCAGAGAATGGGTGCTGGGTTCATAGGAACAGAGCTGATGCCCGGCTCCATCCCACCTCCAGCAGGAGGTGTGCAGAGGACCAGCCCCAAGCCCAGGCCAGGAAAGGTAGCTTTGCCTGCAGACCTGGGCACATGTCCCCGCAGTGAGCTGGCTTAGTGAGCAGGTGCCGGCTGCATACCGGGAAAGCCAGGGCAGCCGAGTGGCTGAGAGAGGGCTGAGCCTGAGGAGCAGGACTGGACGGTGGCCCTATGCTGGGGACTAATGTGGCACAATGCATGCAACCCGCTGAGACTCTCCTGGAGATGGGGAACTCCGACCCAGGCATGTTGCAAAAGGAATCCTGCCCAAGGAAGTGGAGAAGCAGATCAGAGGACCCCACCTCCTTCTGGGGCAGAAGCTGAGGGGAAAGGGCAGGAGCAGGTCACAGAGACAGGTCCCCTCTGGTTCCAAGAGAACCTGGGTGGGTGGCCCAGAGAGGGCACAGGGCCAGGACAGGTCACCTGGGAAGTACAGAGATGACCTGCACTGAGGCAGCCTTGTGGGCAGGGACTGGGCGCCCCAGGACACATGGGAGGGACAGTTAGGAATAAACATCACCCTGCATTCAAGCTTGAAATCCACCTCCTCCAGGAAGTCTCCAGGGGCCTCCCATCCTCTCCATACACTCCCTGAATATCAGGTGTAGACCGTTTGGCTTACTGAGTTAAAATCAGCTGTTCAATCTTAATAATCACTATACTTCATTTGAGCCTGAAACACCATCAATTGTAAGTTACCATCTTATTTTATATCATAGGATCTGCAGTTACTTTTTTTTTTTTTACGTTTGCCTAATTTCTCTCCTCAGTTACTGTGAATTCGTAAAGAATAAGAAGCATGATTTATGTTTTTGTCAACATATGTTAACTGGTAAATTCATGGATAAAGGATTATTTCAACTACAAGAAGGAAGCCTATTTGAAGGAAACACCAAATGTTTTGAGACGTTTCCATCATTTCATTATGAAGATCCACTCTTCATAAAATAAATAAATTAAAAAAATAAAAACAGCATGAACTGGTGCATTTGAAAGAGGGGCAGTTACAATTTTGCAGATTGAAATAACTCAATCAGTTTTGCTGTTTTGAAATTCTACTCACGCACACGCATGCACACTCCCAGGATCTGGGGGCTGGAAGTCCCCTGCTGTGGTCAGCACTGAGACCCAGGATGCCTGGCCATGTGGCCCTGGGTCTGGAGCTGGAGTCAGGGCTGTGGATTCTGCTGGAGTCGAGGGCCAGAGGAGCACCTTGCAGGGATTTTTTGGAGTGAATCATTTAGATAGGTCATCTTCAGTCCCTTAAAATAACTGTCTATCTTGTCTGTCCCACAGGGACCCTTCCTCTACATTTATGACCTTAAATCAGAAAATCATGATGATCAAGGTTTAAATATTTAGTTCCTGATTCCTTGTTTCATTTTCTTTATTCCTAAGTAGATCAGAGTTGGAAGGAAAGCCAGGCATTCTGAGGGAAAAGAAAAATCAAGAGCAAGCACAGAAGGAAAGACCTGCACAGTGTTTTGTTCTGTTCGCCTCGACTGGCTTGATATCAATCTCTGTTCAGTCTGATAAATACATAAGTTCCTCTGTATCAAAGAGCACACCCAGCAGGCTCCGGAAGCCAAGGTACGGGGTCTCATAATGTGCACTTCCCACCTCAAAGATCTGCTTATTGGCTGCACTCTGCACACCAGACATGGGGATCAACCAATAGGTCTAAACATGCTCACAGCACGTAATAGTTAATACGCAGACATAAATAAGTACGATCTGCATTTTCTGGATGGAATCCAAAATGGTTTGTGCCTGTGGTCTCTCCAGTCCTCCCATTCAGACAAAGGAAGGGTCTTGGCTGTTGAATCAAGGGATGCTCTTAGCGCAGCCGTTCAAGGGACTCCTGCACCCCCTCCCCAGGCTCATCTTGAGCACTTCCAAGCACAGTTTGCTGCACTCACCTCATAGAAACAGTACCACTGAAAAATAGGGATATTTGAAACATATACAAGCTTTACACTCACTCAATTCACAATTTACTGGACAAAGTTAAAAGAAAAACTATAAGAAAAATTGCTAATTCTCTTCTCTTTCCCTCCCTTCCTTCCTTCCTGGATAATCAGGGTATGAAGGAGGAAGGAAGGGAGGGAAAGAGAGCACAGAGAGCACAGAGACAGAAAGAACACAAGGCAGGAATGGAGAATGGGCTTAGCCTTGCCCGTTCACCCCTGTGAATTCTAAACTGGGCCTGTTTTTTAAATTGCATAGCCTCTCTCTGTGTTTTCTGAAGCTGCACATTTTTTACTCTGACAATACTTTTTTCTCTCTTACTTATGCTTTCTTTTGACTTTACGGTGATTGCTATCTTGTTCCCTAAGAAAAGAGAAATAGAGTTAAGAGAAAAACCGGATGGTTCAGCTGATGAGATCTCACACAAAGAGCCTAATTGCGGCCACTCTGGAGGGTCAGTGTGAGTAGCAAGTGGGGAAGGCAGAGAAAATGGGGTGAGTGGCGAGTGTGGCGTTGTACAGCTGGGGCTGCGTGTGGGCTGGTAAGTTGGGAACAGCCATCTGGATGTTTGTCTCCCCTTTTTTACTTTTTAGGTGGATTTTTAAGACACTCTAGAAACTTTTCTCCTGTTCTTCCTGTGTTTAGTAGCAGCAAGGCAGGTGCCCTGAACTCCGCAGAGTGGGCCTCCCTCACCATCATCTGGTGGTGCAAGCCGAGTTCTGGAGTAAGCAGCCCCAACTCCCACAGGAGGCCAGGAAACCAGAACCCTCTTAGTCAGTGCCACCCACAGGGATCCTGTGTCCTGGCCTCTCCCACGCCAGCTCCTCACACAGGCAGGATGCAGGTGACCTGACCGTGACCATACAGAACTCTGCCTCTCCTGTGTCCTGCCCCAAGGGTTCAGCAGATTGCCTGTGGTCCTGGGCACTTTCATGCTCCCTTGATGTCTTGTTGCGAAGTCCAGTGGTAATGGTGATGCGAGGAACCGCTCAGCCCTCCTGGCCGCTCCTGGCCCAGGGCTGCAGAGGTTCCTTGCAATAAGGCCTCAGGGCTGCTTGTGGTCCTTGAACCTGGTCGAAGTGAGATTTTAACAGCCTTTCCCATGGGAGTACCCCAAGGAGGGAACCCAGGGTGTTCAGCTTGATTCACGGGCCAGTGAACTCACTCGGGAAGATCAGCACCCATCTCACCCACAGGCGTCGTCTTGCACCTTTGCCAAGGTCAATGCACATTGTGTGTGTGATGTTTCTTGTTCTCACCGTCCTGGGACTTGGGGAGGAAATCTACTCAGATGTGGGACGACAGCAGCCTCCACATCTGAAGTTCAGATGACAGAATCCTTACAGACCATCTGCATGCTGTGGATGTGACAATAGGGAGGTCCTGACCAGAGGAGCGATTGACAGGTCATTTCAGAACTTTTGAGATATCAAAACAGAGAAATGCATGGAGAATAATGTTAAATCCACCCAATCTGTGTTTTGATGCATTGGTCTCAGATTCAAAAAAATTTAAAAGAAAGAAGTTAAAAAAAAAAAAAAAGCCATGCTGGGATGGTATGTTGAAATCGATGACTGTTACCTTCAGTTCTTCTCTTGGCCACAGTGAAGTTTCCCCTTTTATCTGAGGTGACACTATGATAAAATCAAAATATAGATGTGGTCATTGCTGTAGAGAGCCCATTAACTATGTTTTAAAACAGAATTTGGTGTCAATGTTCCCTGTGACAAAATTCTTGTTAACCAGTACAAACACATAGCAGGGCACTAAGTCCTTTGGTATATTCACAGTTCGTTATCTTCAGAAAGACGTGTGTGTGTATTTATAAATAAATAATAATATATATGTAATTTTGCAAGTATGCATGGTAAATATAAACATTATGCATATATTATTCACTTTGAAAAGTGAGATTTATATTAATACACTTTAATATTTATTTAGTATATATTTTAATGATACAATAATAACTGAGTGATGGTGAACTAGTAGACATTGTGATTATAGCTTTTTCTGAGCTATCTCACTAATTCTATGCAATGATCCTTTGAACTCGAGGTTATGGTCATACCCATCTTACAGTGGAGAGAACTTGATCTGTCTCAGGACACAGAACTAACACTAGCCAGGGCAGGGGATCCCAGGCTCTCTGACTCTGCCATGCTCTTCTCTGAGCCAGAGAAAACAGAAATGGTCAAATGATCCCTCTGCAACAGGAGCTGGGGGCAGGGACCAGGAGGACAGGTGGGTGGGGTCTGCCACTCAGAAGAGTGTCTAAAGAAGACACAGGCATTATCTGCCACAGAGAGTGCTGTCATTAGCAGCCACCCAGAAGGATGTGGAGAGGCAGCTGGTGGTCCTTAAGCCCCCTAGAAGCATATGCCCAGTCCCAAAGTCTGCAGAGACCTGGAAATCAACATTTGTCAAGCGGTATAATTATATGTAGCTAGCACAAGTACATAGACATATGTTCATGTTTACAAGTGTTCATTTGAAAATGTAAGCATTTGAAATGTAACAGTTCCTGTATCCTGTACGGGGATTTCACCATCTTTTTTTTCTTAAAAACGAAGCCTTTCAGGCATGGGATTGGGGCCAAGTGGTAGAGCACTGACCTAGATGTGTGAGGCCCTGGGTTCAATTCTCAGCACCACATGTAAATAAATGAATAAAATAGGTCCATCAACAACTAAAATGTATATAAATATAACTTTTAAAAAAAAGAGTTCCATTATTCCTTAAAAAAAAAAAAACTTTTGTGTCATAAAAAGGAATTTCCCCAGTGCACATCACCCTGGGATGGACTGATTCCCTATGAAGTTGCTGACCCTGTGACAAGGACCTTGGGCCAAGGATGGAGCATCAGTTCCAGGGAGCCCAGGGAAGCTGCTGGGGCCAGTGTTTTTTGGTCCAACCACACACAAGCTTGGGGGACCCCCACTCAGAAGATGGGCCCTCAGCAGCTACCTGTTCTCCAGAGCAAAGCCTTCTTCTCCATCTTGAGGTGCGGGGGAAGCTCCCTCTCCATCGTGGGGAGGAGCAGGGAGTGGAGGCCTCTGTCTGCACAGGTGAAGGAGAGAGAGAGTTGCTGATCCACAAGCAGAGTGGATACGGCTTTCACCCCAATCCTGCAGCCCAGCTCTGGGGATGCCACACTCCAGGGGCAGAGATGGAGCTGCCTAGCCCTGTGGCTGCCAGGCTCAGGGATGCCCACCTGCACCTGTGCACAATGGGATTCGCAGCAACTGGCCTCAGCAGGAGATGTTGGTGCCTAAACGAGGGGACCCAACGGTACCCCACAGTACCCCTCGGTACCCCACCCACCCACCCGGTGACATCTCTTGCTTGCACATCAATATGTTTGGTGAGCTCCATCTTAACTAGAGAGAAGGTCATCCCTCTTGTTTGGGTGTTACTTCAAAATAAAGAAAACCTTGACCACAGCTGTGCCTCAAAAACTGCCTGCTGAATGCAGGTGGCTCTTGAATGTGTTTTAAAGTGACAGTTTTTCCCAGGTCTGAAGGAACAAGTAGCCAGAGTATATGGCTGCTTCTGAGTGTGAGCACACACTTTGATACAATCACTGAATAATTCAACCTTTTTTCTCCCAAAACTCTACAGATCTCAGTTTCTGTTCAGTTTTTCTCTAACCAAAACATTAGAAGGCGCTATTCTGGTTTCTAAAGTGGGACGTTAGCCTTAGCGTCAAATATTTTCTAAATGATGCGTTAGTTATGTTCTCTGAAGCTCAGCAATTTTTTTTTTTTTGTCAGCCTGATACATTGAAGGGATTCACATCTCCCTGAGGATGTTAACTGTCCCTTGGTGAGATGGCACGTGGGACCTTGCCAGCATCAAACCCCTCTCCACCTGCTCACCACTGGGCCTCATTCATGAGATGGAAGCCTCCGTGCCCCATTTATTCTCAAGTCACCCACAGAAAACTTAAAACCTGTGTCCTTTCCAGAGCTTGCAATTTGCCTGCTCATATCTACAAAATAAATTCATGGTTTTCATCCCAGAGTTCTTTTTCTGTAAGCCCCATGCATCTAAACATCATTGAATACACTATTTTTTCTGAGTTGAATAATGTGAATGGTTCCAGCGGTTTTGTGTGACTTCACCGGGAATTCAGTTGTTTCTCTACTCTGACCACCCCCATAAAATATTTTTAATTATTTACCCACATCAAATGTGCCACCAACCATAAAAGTACCCCTGGAAAATAATGCACATAAATTAACAGGACCCAGGAAATGTTTAGAGAAGGAAATGTTTGCTTTGTATTCAAACAATCTTTTCGATTTGACAGAAACAAGCAGCCTGTCACAGTCTAAGTCAACATCAATTATGAATAACTGATTATTTGCAAGGAAGCGATACAAAAACAGATTCTGGACTTCTGTGGAGGCTAGAGTGAATACATGACAGTTGATGAGGACCAATTTTTTAAGTTTCTTATAGGTGCCCCCGGTGGCAAGTGTTTTATTAGTCCAAGCAATGAAACATATAATGAAATAGATCATCTTTTCACGAAATATTAGGGTCCAGTAGATGGGATAACTGTAGGTCTAAATGTGAAATCTCTTTTTATGGATAAGCTCATGGGCACTGTGGGTGACATGTTCACACTTTCTTGCCAAAGGAATGTCGCAAGCAAGCTCATAATTAAAGGAGCTACTGGGGATGATTACAGCAGAAGGCAATGGATACACCAGAGGAAAGCAAGGGAGAACAAACTTGGGGAGGGGCATGGGGGCTCAACAGCACACACAATGTCTCAGGGCCACTTCTTCCCTGTGTCTGAGGGTGTTTGAGGCATGATTCTTTATGCCTGGAGCAAGACGATGAAATAGTAAGAACTGGAGACTTCCACACACCAATCTGCAGTGGGTGAAACAACTAACTAAGTAAGGCGGTAGGAGAACTGAGTTATGGTACAGGTGAACTAGCCTTGCAGACAGCTGCTGGTCCCTCCACCTGCCAGCAGAGTGGGTCCCTACCAGGCCCCATGGAGCAGTCTCCAGGCTGGACCACAAGCAGGGGCTGCTTCACCTAAGGCCTGTGAGACCCTTGGAGCTTCTCCCTGCCACAGGGACTATTAGACTATGAGGACCACCATGGCCCATCTGTAGCACTCCTCAAGTTTTCTGGCCATAGAAATGGCAGAGGTGACATTTGGGTGGGGAGGGATAAAGAATGATAATGAAGTTTCTGGGCGCTTCTTCAGGGCTGAAGAAAGGAAACAGATAGCCAGGGGGTAAGACCTGGGCAATGGGGAGGTCATGACTTGTCAAAGGTGAATACAGAAGAAGCCAGGGAGCCTCAAATTCACCACGACAAGGAGCCGCCATAGAGGGTACAGGATTGCTCAGGGGCTGTGGGGAGAGCTTGAGTTTCCCTTTCAATGCCAAGGACAGCATGACCACAGAGCCACATGGATTGTACATCCGCAACACTGGGTACTTAACACAATGCACCTTCTAGACTTCCAAAGCCACGTGGGAGGGGCAGCACCTACACTTCTCACTGTTATTAACTTCCCATTTTCTGGGCATGGCCTGGTTGGAAGGACAAAGAGGGGAAGTCATGTTACTGGGGCCAGGACCACCCAATGGGAGCTGAGCCCACAAGCCCTGGAGAAGACTTTGCCGTGGCTGAGCACCTGGTCTGAGGGAGAGAGCAAAGGTGGAAGCACCCAGGACTCTCCCACCTTGCCATCTCCCATCTCCCGTTCCTCCTGCTGTCTCCTGGTAAAGCAGGGCACGGGTGGTGAAGAGTTGCGTGCTGGCAGGCATGTCACCATCCCATGTGCCCTGTGAACAGCACATGCAGCAGAGACCTGGCAAAGAAGCAGGCTGTGTCACTGACTGCAGTTTGGGGAGGGCCACAGGGAAGCGTCCTCCACACAGCAGGCTGGGTAGCCTTGGGCACACCAGAATCCCAACAGTCACACCCCTTTCTGTTTGGGAGAAGTCGAGGTGTCAGTCCTTCATGGGTTTCACTCAACTTATTGCCAGAGGAAAAGAAGGGTTTTAAAAAATGCACAACTAATTAAGATTCTCATGTTAGAGAAGGTTTTTGCAAATGAGATGACTGATGTGACTTGTGTTCAATGACCTCTGGGTATGAGAGGTCGTGCCACTGCCATCTGTGGTCTGGGCAACTTAAACCGAAAATGAAGGCTGACCTCTGCAGAATGACCAGCACAGAACCAGAAGCAGAAATATTCTTTTTGTTTTTATTATAAAAACATTGGCTTGGGTTAAAAACAAGCCTCAGAAATCATTCCTGAGTCCTCCTACACCCTCCCCTCATCTTCGGGTCATCTCTGTGGAGCTTCTCCACCTTGGATTGACATTTTCTATGAAGAGAAAGTAAGAAACTTCCACAGTTTGACACGGCTGAGCTCAAACACTGGGTGTGCAGGCTAGCTGACATTTGCCAATCCCTATCTCAGGTTGTAAAGCCTTACCCACCTTTATTTAGATAGAGGTAAGGATTTCCGATGGAGAAAGAAGACAAGGAAAATGTTACTTGTGTTGATCTTATTTTCTCAGCTATGCCAGCAAGTTTGCAGTCTCCACTTAGCAGAAACAACGGGGCTTAATTAGAAATATTTTTCTCAGAAGGTCTGAGAGGAGATATATGTATTATGTATGTATTCTAACACACACAAATATTAGAATTAAAGCAGAAGGTAATTATAGAAGTTCTTGCTTCCTACAGTTTTACTTTCCATGGGTTTGGTTATCCACAGTCAATATGCAATTTCAGCATACCAATTGTCAAATAGACTTTTTGTGAATTTTAAATGTGTGTCTAGTTATCTATAGCAATGACATCTGCAGCATCCATCCCTGTCCCTCCTCAGACATGAATCAATGCTCTGTCCAATGATGTATATGCTACCCACCTGTTAGTCATTTAGTGGCCATGTTGATTACCAGATCAACTGCCCTCGTATCACAGAACAGTCAAGTGTTCAAGTAACCCTTATCTTATTTGATGATGGCCCCAAAGTACAAGAGCAACAAGATTGGTGATTCAGATAGGCCAAAGAAAAGCCCTAAAGCACTTTCTAAAGGTGAAATTATTGACTGGAGAAACATTCACATGCTGAAGCTCTTTGGTAAGAATGAATCTTTCACCCATGAAATTGTGAAGAAGAACAAAGAAATACAAGCTAGTTTTGCTGTCACACATCAAGCTGCAAGTAATGGCTACTATGTGTGATAAGCATTTAGTAAAGTTGGAAAAGGTCTTAAGTTTGTGCATGTGTGTGTGTGTGTGTGTGTGTGTGTATATATATATATATATATATAAAATAAGTTTGCATATATGCCATATAAAGTGTGTATATATATTATATATATATGATATGTATATATATATATATATATATATATATATTAAAAAGCATAGCATTTTTCATGGTTTCAAGCATCAAGCAATGTATCCTAATGGATAAGGGGGAGCTATTGTATATATATTTAAGACAAGCACTCTTGTTACCTGAAACTGTATTTTTTGCATGGGTAAACACTGACAAATTCATTAGATATGTTAGTCAGTTGCCAGAGCCCAAAATACTTTCTCAAGTGTTAAGTCTCCAGGCTGAAATATTCCAATGCCCACTGTTTTCCTGAAAATCAATGGTGCTCTGGGCGATCCTGTTCCTGCGTGCTCTCTCCTTGACCTGCAGCCAGATGCTCATTACTGGGCTGGAAACAGGTGGAGGCCTGTGTTCAGAAAGGATGCCATTCTCATCCACCAGGCACCTTCCTGAAGACCCCTCTGGCCATCTTGTTTAAGTGTTTCCTTGATGCTAATTGCAGCTCCATATACTCTCAATAAAGAAATTCTATTAAAAATCCCAGTTAAACTACTATCCTTTTAATTCCCACAATTCCTCATTTTAAGTAATGCCAATGGCTCTTGAAATAGTTTCAGTGGCTTGCTTTGCAGCCTATCTGCAGATGCCTCTCCCACTGTTCATCCTGCTGGACACTCAAGAGCTCACAGCCTGGGAAGCTGCCAACCAAGTCATTCTATAAATCCCTTCAGCTCACTCTTTTTAAAAAGGTGAGCAATTCATGGCAACAGAAATTTTGTGAAGAGCCCCATGCTATCAAGACAATGGAGAACAGCAAGGCCCTTCAAACAAAATTGCTTTCCTTTCCTGTCACCATACAGAAAGGGTGAATTGTGCCAAATTGTGTGTTCCAAGAATAGACCCCACAACGGAGCTAAGCCAGTCTTCACATGGGAGAGAGGAAGCCTCATCTGGGGGAAAGAGGAATAAGGAACCTGTTTTTTTTTTTTTTTTTTTAATGAGAGTGAGGACACACACACACACAGAGAGAGAGAGAGAGAGAGAGAGAGAGAGAGAGAATTTTTAATATTTATTTTTTAGTTCTCGGTGGACACAACATCTTTGTTGGTATGTGGTGCTGAGGATCCAACCCGGGCCGCACGCATGCCAAGCGAGCGTGCTACCGCTTGAGCCACATCCCCAGCCCAAGGAGCCTGGTATTTTTATGCATCCTCCCTCACGTGGACTTTGGGTTTAGGAGCTTCTAGTCTCTGGGCTTTAATTGCAAAAAGAGAGTATCCATGCCTCCTGTGCGTGCTCATAGTGAGGAGGAAGAGACATGAGCAGGTAGTCTCTCAAGGGATATCATTTGGCCTTTTATTCTCAAGGGTACGAGGCCTTCTTTCCCTCAGGAGACTATTCTCAGGGTCATTTCCTTCTTATAATTTCTAAAACCCCACCACATCCCTCTCTGCACCCTATTTAGAGCCACCACCAGACAATCTGTGTTCCCACTCTGATGCCACCACCAACTTGCTGTGCAACTCAGTTTTTGACTTGCAGATTTCCACCCTTTATCAGCAGTGAGCTGACATCCATCCTCCCTGACATGGAATTAGGTAACTGATTCTCACTTTGTTGACTGAACCCCTGGAAACATAACTAGGCATCCATTCAGAAAGCATTTTACGTACCATATATGCAAAGGTGTAATATCCAGACAGTCCCGGATGTAGGCTTTTCTGACTTTATCATGGTGCCAAATTGATGTGCATTCAGTATGAACACTACTTTGAATCTTGCTCTTTTCCTGAACCAGCAATATGTAGTATGACACTCTCTCACAATGCTGGAGGGTGGATGGGGGTGGCTTCTTGTCAGCTCCATGGTCACCAGGGGAAGAAACCAGTTCTCTACAGTGTAGTGCATTGCTAAGCCATGACACTTGGTCAATCACATGCATTACATGCACTTCAATTTAGGATAATTTTAGCTTGCAATGGACTCCTCAGGATGTAACCCCATTCAAAGTCAGTAAATCTATATTTCCCAGGCAAAGTCTTTTATAATGGCTCATTTCAGGAAAAGGAGATGGCATCCCAGAGAAGATATCAGCCTGAATGTTGTCATCCCACCTGCCATTACCCTTGGAAAAGTAGAATTGTCTCTTCTTCATCCCTTGATCACCAGAGCTTACCTGCACACATACAACCTCCTCAGCCCAGTTCTGTGTGGCAACAATTGGAACCAACTTGGAATCACTACTTCTACGTGGATGAATGAAATTGACGTGGAGTTGGGAGAGTAGATGGACTTGGGTTTTACTTCTTCAATCTATTCACTATTGATGGGGTTAGTTGGGATAAGAAATGGCATCATCAAACCACAATGTTCCCTTTTGCAAAATTGAAATAATACTACCTCCATTGCACAGTGGTTGTGAGGGTTAAATCAGATGATATGGTAGGAGAACTTCATCAGAGAAATAGGCACACAAAATTCTCAAGGAGGGACAGCTGTGATGGTCACATTTGAAACTCTACGAGGTCCACAACTGAATTTGCTCTCACTACTGATAATTATTTGGGTTACATATTTACACAAGATAAAAATGCAGTTTCATTTAAGTAGAAGTCTGGGTTGTAGCCATGGCTGTCAGGAGAGCCCTCAGGGGCCCAGACCCTTGCCATTTGGGGGACTCAGCCATTCCTGGGCAGTCTTCGCTATGCCACTGGGTAAAACTGGTGCTCTACCATGTCCCTTGGGGGCAGCAGAGAGTGGACATCAAGGCAGGGGGACCTGCTCTTTCTTTCAAAACTGTAATTCAGAAGATGCCCACAAAGTGGAACCCAATCATTGAACTGTATCTAGCTGCAAGATGTTGGAAAGTACTGTGCTCTGGTCATCTGGTTGAAAATATCTATTCTGTGGCTGTTTTGTTTGTTTGTTTGTTTGGGGGTTTTTGGCGTGTGTGGGGGGCGCTGCAGAATGAAGGCAAGGGCGTGTGCATACAAGTCCAGCTCCCACCACTTGTTGCTCTCCTCAACCTGGCAAGGAAGCTTTGAATTGAGGTCAGCATCTTGCTCTGTATAGTTCACTGTTGCCACCTAGTGCATTCTCGGTGTTGGGAAGCCACCACCTCCATCCAGTTTCAAATTATTTTCATCTCTTAAAAAGAAATGGTGCCCAATAAGCACCGTGGCCCCAATTCCTCCCTCACTCAGCCCCTGGCAGCAGGAGTCTGTCCTCTGTCTCTGGAGTTACCTATTCCGGATGTTTCATATGAATGAAATCACAAAATACATGACGCTTGGTATCTGGCTTCTTTGACTTAACAATAGAATATATTATTTTTCACTCAAAAACAACCAACCCATTTTTAAAAATAGGCTAAGAACCTGACTGCACATTTCTCCAAAGAAGACATACAAGTGACTAATATGTATTTGGGGGTAAAAAAAGGATTCCCATATATCTAGTCCCTAGGGAAATGCAAATAAGAACCAAGGGATTTTAAAGTACAGTGAATTATTTTTTTTATTATTATTATTTTTATGTGGTGTTGAGGATCGGGGTCGAACCCAGCACCCCGCGCATGCCAGGTGAGTGCGCTACCCCTTGAGCAACATCCCCAGCCCCAGAATACAGTGAATCATTGCCCACACATGAAAGCTTGATTTGCAAAGATGGGGAACCATGACCCTCTGTTCTTCCACGGTTGTCCTGATTGCGAGGTCTGGCCCTTCAGCGCAGGCCGCAGGATTGGCAGGGGCAGAGATGGCTTTCCTAACATGGCCCAGGGGAGTCCATAGGGAATAATTACACAGGAACCCTCTCACCACCCAGGTATCTTTCCGCTGTCCACGTGACCACGCGAGGTGACATTCTGCCAGGAGAACATGATGCTCTGCGGGAACCACATGAGCAACACACAGCCCCTTACTGAGAAAGCTTCCAAACTATAAAACTGCAGTTGAGAAGGAAATGAAACATGAAGGTCGATGCCTCGCAGAAGGAAAGGAACAGCGGTAAGTGATCTGAGCCCAGCGTCTGCGAGACTCGGAAGTTAACTCTGCTTTCTTAAGTGACCAGAAAAGGTGCTTTTTGTGAGAATAAATGAATGTGTGCATGTGTGCGCATGTGCGCGTATGAGTGTGTGTGGGTGTGAGCATGCGTGCCTATGTGCAGGGGGTGTATTTCTGCAAATAAGTCCGGATTCCTAGGTGATTCATAAATTCTCACCCTTGGTCATTAACGCATAATCTTTTTCATTTTCCATAAATAATCATTGCTTCTCTAAATTTAGAAAAAATGATTTTAAAAATAAGGATGACACCCACAGCGGTGTGCCGCCATGTCCTTTGAATGGGCACAGTCATTCTTGTTGCAAAAAGTATGTAACCGGGAGACTGAACTGTTCATCTGTCAACTCTGTGAGATGCAGCCCATTTATAACTTTCACACAGCTGATTAGCTACAGCTCCCTCCTTGCACTCTTCCAAACGCTCTGGGAGAACTAGAGGAGCAGGTGGGGCCTCCTGGCTTTGTGGAGGGCAGAGGGCAGGGGAAGGCCGGCATGCCTGGGCAGCTTGGGCAGTGCCCTATAAGGCTGGGTTCCCACCTAGGGTTAATGCAGGGTGACTGTAGGCTGATCTGCAATGTGTATCATGTTTATATAGAAGAGGTGACACAGACCAACAGATCCTCCCCTAGAACAACACAAAAAATGTAAAACTTGATGTTTGATTGCAGTGACTTTTTGATTTTAATTGCCTATGGCAGTCGCCCATGCGCAGGAGGCGCAGTGAGATCTCAATGAAGGAATCCATCCTAGAAAGAGCAGATGGAACTCATCGGCTGCCACTAGCTCCCCTATTTGTCTTGTGTGTGCACTGAGGACATTTAAGGGCTCACATTCTCCAAAGAGAATACAAACAGGATGAGCAGCCAATGGAAGTGCGTTTGTTCCTCAGGATGTGGAGGCCACATGTTTGTCTGTAGAGTCACTCATGCCCTGAGGGATCAGTGTTGAGGTTCTCCCACCTGCTGAGCCAGGGAGAGGGGGAGCCCAGGCCATGAAAGCTGGAGCCCACTGGAGGTACTCAAGGGGCTCCTGAGGCTCCCATGCCCCACTTCGGTCAGTCCTCGGAACAGTTACCCAGCATTAACCCCTGACCCCTCAGCACCAGGAAAAATGCATATATAGGGGCCTTGCTTGTTGGCTCCAGGTCTGGAGGACCTCCTGGGCACCCTCCTGGGCACCACCCCTGGGCAGGTCTGTCTCAGCAGCTTCTCTTACCTTGAGGCTCCTTGAGGGTCAGGCTCAGCTTCCACACACCCTATAGGTGGGTCCACCGAGGATCTGGCTTCCTGGAGAGTCAACCACTGAGTGACACCTAAGGAAAGTCAGGGAACAGCCCTTGAAAGGAGACCAGCTGGTCTCCTTTGACTTGTATCCCTCCTGTCCCCTAGAAGTGGTCTCATAAAGAGCCAATGGTATCCAGTTGATCCCAGATAAACATTCCCCGGGATGGTTGCTGCTCCCTGGTGATGCCTGCCACTGTGTCCTGGCTCTGCCCACCCCTCTGACTTTTCTCCCTGCTCTGTCCCTGGCTCACTGACCTGCCAAGTGGTGTCCAGAGCCACTTCCCACCATGCTTTGTGCCCTGAGCACCAGTCCTACTCAACCTTCTGGCTACACCCTCGGCCTTCCCAACCTCTGTGTTCCTTTCACAGCGAAGCTTCCTCAACCGTCTCTATCCCAAAAAGCTATCCAGGTGACCAGGTGGAACATGGAGGACCTTTAGGGCAATGAGCCACTTTGTGTGACACCACAGTAGTCACCCTACACTTGTGTTTAGTGTGAGGGACAGTGGGAAGTGAGCCCTGTCGCAGCCTGGGGGTCTCAGGTGACAATGACAGTCAGTGCAGACAAAGTCTGGGGGGAGGGGGTTGCTGGGAGTGGGAGGCTGGGCACAAGTCAGGAAAAGGGAGGTACAGAAATCCTCATGTCTTTCTTTCTGTTTCTCTATAAATATTTTATAACAAAAAAACTTAAAAACCAAAACAGCAACAAAAAGAGTGTTCCCATCTGGTGTTAAACATTTTCCATTTTCGAGAGGACATTGGGGTCATTTTCTGTCAAACTGTCCTATGGTGAGCCCCAAGCCGGCAGCCACTGTGGTGAGCATCAGTTGTGACCCCACACTCACCCTCTCTTGTTCACCCTGCGTGACAGGGACCTCTCCTTCCTCCTGCTGAAACAGGACATCAGTAGATTCGTATTCACTTCTGGAGCTTGAACTTGGAATTGCTGACAATTAGTAAATATCATTAAAGAGAAGTTTAAGAAGTGCTTGCTCCCTGGAGCTCACCCTCTCCTGCTGCTCTTGGGAATTCTGCCATGGTCACCCTGAACAGGAGTGTGCTAGCCTGTAGGATGACTAGCTCCATGTCCATGGGACCCTGTTCCCTCTGCAGAGAGCCAGCACCAACTGTCACACCCCTAGTGAGGCCACTCCACCTCTGGTGACTACATGAGCCCATCTCAGCTGAGGCCAGACCAAATTCCCAATCCACAGAATTTGGAAAAAGTAAATAGTTCTATCTAAAGCTGCTCTGTTTGCAGATTCTATCATCTGTTAGGCAGGAAAGATTATGGACATGCATGATAAATATCTGTGGAATAAATGAATTAGTAATTACAAAAACTCACAGAACCTACAAAAACTACAGCCCAGGAGGCCAAGGCAGGAAAATCACAAGTTCAAGGCCAGCCTCAGCAACTTAGTGAGAGCCCTTTTAAAATAAATAAATAAATAAATAAGGGAAGAGTCAGGTGCAGTGTAATCCCATCTGTAATCCCAGCAGCTTGGGAGCCTGAGGCAGGAGGATTACTAGTTCAAAGTCAGCCTCAGCAATGGTGAGGCAGCAAGGAACTCAGTGAGACCCTGTCTCTAAACAAACTACAAAAAAAAGGCTGGGGATGTGGCTCAGTGGCCAAGTTCCCCAAGTTCAATCCTCAGTACTCCCCCCTCCAAAAAAAAAAAAAAAGTATAAAAGGGCTGGGGATGTGGCTCAGTGGTTAAATGCCCCTGGGTTAAAACCTTGGTACAAAAAAAAAAAAAAAGGAGAAAAGAAACTTACAAAACCAGCTATTCATGTGCTCATATATATTTATTTTCACCCACCATTGGCATTGTGGATAGTATACACATGAAATCCTTGCTGGTGCAAATTAAGGAAGCTGAATTCTCTCTGTTAAAACATCTACTTCATTGGTAAGATTCTATAGATATTGCCTTACTGAAATTATTGGCATAGATATTTCCAATTGGGAGGAATCCAAGTCATTATCAACTCCAGGATCCAGCTTCTAGCAGAGAGGATTGGGGATATAGTCAGGGTCATGCCGGCAGCAGCCATAGTTTGGATCTCAGAGCCTGGACCCAAGGTCAGGGAGAGTCCATGTGCTGAGGAGCAGGGCAACTGCGCCAGTTTCCTGGGAAAAGAAGGTAGTACCTTGCCCCCTGGGGAAATGCATTTTGGGGAAACTTGCAGGTGAAGAGGGCGGCTGTGGTGCTGATGGTGGTGCGAGGGCCGTGGTGGGGCCGTGGCTCATGGGAGATGCCAGTGCAGAATATGGTGATACTAAGGAGAGGGGCGACAGGCCTCCCCATTGCCACAGGACTGTGGGCAGAGCGCCCTCCTCTCTTCTGTTGTCTTAGCAGCTTCCACAAACACCAACTGATGCTAACGAGCAGGTGCATCAGTATCATTGTGAGAGAATTAAAAAGCTACCAAAAAGGGGGGGGGGAACCCAAGTGTTTACTTATTGTTTTTATAAGTTCTTAATATGTCGCCAGTAATCATCGAGTCTTCTAACATCTGGTAACTTCTTGCATTTGTTTCCAACTCAACCTTTTTAGAAGTTTTTCACTCTTTCTGCACTTTCTTTTTTTTTAATCACGAGAAAGATTTCTGATAATTCATGCCCTGAAGAAGGAAATCATACAACCCTGCAGCACGAATTAGTTCAAGATTATGCTAATAAAAACAATTATCCCCAACTTTTACGGTTGTGATAGATGTTTACATTTCTCATTTTAACCTTTTACAATAAAGGAAACAGAGAAGATGGACATAGAAATGCCAACTGCACACTCCTACAGCGCATGTTTGTTGAAAAGCTATGTGGTTTAAAAAATAAACACAATAAAACTTTTCAAAGAGAGCTCACGGCCTAATTGATATAAATTGCAGCCATCTGCTTCAGCTTCTTGGGAGAGGTGCTTAACATTTCTAAAAGGCAATTTCCCTGGTGGGGCTGCTCTGTGTCCTTCCTTGATGACATCTAATGGAAGGCCCCATTCCTGTCTCTGGGACCACATAGTTATGTAACCAGCTGTAGTCACCTCACAGTGGACCTCTGCAGGAGGCAGAGGCCATCTGGTCATAGATGACAGTGCCATGCTTAGATTTAGGGCCACTGAGGTCCCTGGGTAATAGACTATTGATCTCAACTCGGGAGTCATATTTGGAAGGGCCAGGCTGGCCTGGGAGGGTGTTAAAGTGACTGTGGCGCTGTGGCAGAGATGGCGCACAGAGCCTCAGGTTGAAATGACTTCCACTGGGACAGGTTGAGCTCAGCGCAAAAGGGATCAAGAGGGGGTCGAGAGGCTAGTCTGTGCACTGCCATGGATGACTCCCTAAACTCCACCCCTAGCAATCAGAGAAGCCTTGTCTGACTCGTTGCTTTTGCATGTTATATTTGAGTTGAAATTTCACTTTTTCTGCCTCTGGGAAATATTATTTGCAAATACATTTGCTCAGAAACCAAAGGTATTACTGCTGTTGTTGTGTGTGTGTGGGGGCGGGGGACTATGGTACTCTATACTTTTAGGATTATAGTTGAGAAAAGTTACCAAAATACAAACATTTCTGCCTCTTGGTGTGTATAGGGGGGTTAATTTGTACCTTTAATTCTATTTTTCTTTTTTAAAAAATAAGTCAGTAAAGTCCGATTGCTCCAAAGTCCATATAGTTAAATGCCTTTAAAAGGAGAATTTAGCCATGTTTTTAAAAGAAAAAAACTTGTCTTCAGCTGGAAAAGCAGGCAGCAGGGGTCTTGTCCCACAGGACCATGTTCTCACAGCTACCCACTTGTCATTGTGATTCAGTCTGATGGGAAATGACACCCTTCCCCACTGTCATTAGTTCATGTCACTTTAAATTCTCTCAGGCTTGGGCACGTGAGTCACAAACACTCACAGACTCTCCTGAAGAAGGGCAGCAGGACTCCGGCGTGCAGAGTGTGTGCGTGCAGGAAGCTTGAAGTTGCAGAGGATCCTCAGTGGTCCAGCCAGCCACCTGCCCAGGGAGACTTCAGAGGCTTGACCTGGAAGGAAGGAGCCACCGGTTTCCCACCAAGCTATGGGAATGCTTCACCGTTCCATTTACAGGGTCTAAATATTAAACTGCCAAAGTTGTAATTGGGGTTGTTTCTCTAGCCTGTGACAAACGCCTGAAGCTTTTTTTAATGACTGTGAAATATGGCTTGTCATTAAATGAACAGATGTGATAAGACCTAAAAAACCTGAAAGAGGTTGAGCATGAAATAACCATTTTTAACACAAAGCAATTTCCTCCCCAGCCACGGGGCAGAGGAGTTTAGATTTTCTTGAAAGAATTCCATCTCTACACTTCAGAAGCAAACTTGGCTAAAGATATTCCTATTATAACAGTCCCCCCCTTATTCCGTTTTCCTTTCTGCACTTTCAATTACCTGCAGTCATCCAAAGTCTGAAATACTAAATGGAAAATTGCCGAAATAAACAATTCATAAGTCTTAAGTTTCACGCCATTCTGTCATTCTGAATTACGGGGTGTAATCTGATATCATCTAACTCCATCCCGCTCCATGATGCATCCCTTAGTCCAGTGTATCCACACTATATACACTACCCACCCATTAGTCACTCAATGGCTATCTTGGTTATCAGAGTAACTGTCACAGTATTGTACTTCCTAGGTCCACATAACTCTTATTTTATTTAGTACTGGTCCCAATTCACAGGAGTTGTAATGCTGCCAACTGCCATCTACTAAAAATAAGGCTTAAGTACTTCCCTTATGTAGTATCCTTCATGATCCCAAAAAGAGTAAGTAGAGTATAATAAGAAATCTGAGAGAAAACATATTCACATAACTTTCAATACAGTATGAAAAAAATTACTTTTTTTTTCTATTTTTATAATGTTATTGTCATTAATCTCTTAATGTTTCTAAATTACAAATTAAACTTGATCATAGATATTTATGTATAGGAAAACACACAGCATGTATCTGTGTTGATATGGGTCTGTATGTATATATGTGTGTGTGTGTGTGTGTGTGTGTGTGTGTGTGTGTGTGTATTTAGGTACTATCTGCATTTTCAGGCACCCACTGGAGTTTTTGGAGTGCACCCCCTTCAGATAAGGGGTGGAGGCCACTATGTCAACTCTTACAAACCTTATGTTTTTCTCCGAGGGCTTTCCTCTGCCTTTACGGTGGTCCCTCCAACGGAGACAAGTAGCTCTCTTCTTCAGATTGGATGGAAAAAAGGAAATCAATCTGGGTAAAATAGGTTGAGACTTAAAATGTTTAAGTAGCAATTACTCTTATCTACATTGCCCTTCCTCTTTGAGTGCAAAGTCAATTTGGAAATCAATTTATTTTTTTAAGATGCTCTTCTAAAGCAGCCATGGTGGTGCACACCTGTAGGCCCAGTGACTTGGGAGGCCGAGGCAGGAGGACAGTGTGTTGAGTTTGGCAAATAAGTGAGATTCTGTCTTAAAACATTCTTTTAAAATCTTAAAATAAAAGGTGTTTTTCTAGTTCTTCCTCAGCTTCCCCTACACTGACAGGAAATGTTGCTAAAAGTCCTCAAGCCCAGGGTCTTCCCATGGCTGTGCTGCCTCTTGTGTCTTTAAAGATCACTTCCCCCTTTCTGCTGTCTGCTGTCCCCAGCCCCAGGAGACAATGAGCCAAACCCAAGCCAGCCACGACCACCTGGCTCCCTTTATCCAGTAGTCGAGCATGTGTGGCCCATGCATGTACAGCAAGGTGCTAAGCAAGGCTGGCTGGGGTCATTGGGCATGATTTCCTTCTTTTTCTTTTTTTTCTTTCTTTCTTTTTTTTTTTTTTTTAGGTGAGTACCAGGGATTGAGCCACATTGCCAGCTCTTTTCTGTATTTTATTTAATGACAAGGTCTCACTGAATTTCTTAGGGCCTTACTAAATTGCTGAGACAGGCCTTGAACTTATGATCCTCATGCCTCAGCCTCCCAAGATGCTGGGATTACAGGTGTGTGCCACCACTCCATCCTGATTTTCTTCTTAATACACAGAAAACAATCCCTGCAGAGCTAAAGGCCTGCTTCTGCCTGCACGTCCCTCCCTGCTGTGCTCAAAGTCCTGGAGGACAAGATTCCTGACCATGTGGTGGTCCATTGTATGCATGGATCAAAATTTATTGACCTGCTCACTAATTGGAGCATCTGAGTGGTTTTTACCCTTTGCCTGT
The DNA here is from genome assembly GCF_052094955.1 of Ictidomys tridecemlineatus. Classification (NCBI taxonomy): domain Eukaryota; kingdom Metazoa; phylum Chordata; class Mammalia; order Rodentia; family Sciuridae; genus Ictidomys; species Ictidomys tridecemlineatus. The sequence continues at coordinate 103,746,254 of NC_135478.1, forward strand.
TGTGGACCATGCTGCATGTTAGATTTTGTTGGATCACCTCTTCTCAATTATCATGACTATTTTTTTTTATTTATATTTTTTAAAATTTTTATTGTTCGCAGTAAAAAAAAAAGGAATCATAATGTCACTTTCACAGTTATTTTTGTTATTATTGTTGTGAGACTTAAGAGGTGATGCATATAAAAATCCTCAGAGCCCTTAGACTCTGTTTGGCATGAAGTTGATGCTCAATTTGTGTGTGCAGTGGGCATCATCAGCACCAGCCTGAAGACTTTGTCCACCTCTCACGCTGTCCTGAGAATGACATCCGTCTGCTCTGCAGCATCTTGAATGGAAACCAAACCTGAAGATGGAGATGGCTGTGTCTGATGGTGACTGGTGAAAACTGGGGCCTCTGCAGGGCTGCAACTTCAAGGACCCCGTTCGAGACGTCTCCTTGCCTTTCAGATTCCAACTCTCCTTGAGTTGAGGGACTGTGGCTCTCCACTGGCTTTCAAAGAGCCAGAATAGGGGTTGGCTGGATTTAGGCTCCCAGAAGGGTCTAACTAGAAACCCCCATGTCATGAACTTAGGAGAGATTTTTGGACATGAAAAAGTTGACTTTCCCACTTGAGGACCTCTATTTGGTAGAGTTGGGCTACCCAGGAGGCCAACTTGGTCAGTGATAGGAATTGGGTAGACAGGAAATCAGAGCCAGGAACACAGTTGGATCCTAAAGTGACATTCTATCCTGTTTAGAAGGAACTATCTTCTTATACCATAAATCTCTACAGTATCAGGAATTATTTTAAAAGCAAATTTTTTAAAAAAACATCCAGTTACTCAAGATGGACATCTATTTTCTTTTCATATAAAATATGTTGCTCTTATTTGTCAGTTAAGGGCTGATGAAGCTCTCCTCAGTGCTATCAGTCTAAGGCTCCTTTAAGTTTTCTTCATGATCCAAAAGTACTATCAAGGCTCCAGCCATTGCCTGTATATTCTAAGTATTAGTAAATAAAAACAACAGGACCCAAGTCTCACCCTTTCTGGATAGTCACCTACAATACCTTGCATTTATATGTCATCGTTGAGGGGTGCTGTGCTCTGGAAGCCATCAAGGAGACTGTCTTTTAACAGAGCAATGACAAATGATGTCCAAGAGGTGTTTGGTTGTTTCCAGTGTGCCTGTTCAAATTGGACTCCAAAGAGTTGATTTTTCATCGTATCCTTACTCAGATGGGACACAGAAAAGAGCTTTGAATTGTTCTCATGAGGGAGAATAGAAGAAAACTATTTTACATACACACAAAGGTGCAAAGAAAACCCTACACTGTTGAACCCTGCAGGACTGGAGGTCAACATGTACAGGTGATTTTCTACTATGCAGGTGACCTGAAGCTTTAGGATTTGTGTAAACAGATATGCTTACTGCATTTGAATTTGGAAATAGACTGCTGCTCTTGGCAGCTAGAACTTGCAATGTGGCTGCTCTTTCCTGTATCAAGCAAGGGGCACCAGAAGTAGCTTGCCATTCAGATGGTCCCAGAGATCTCAGCCCTGCAGACCAGAAGAAGGGGCAGCCACCAAGCTGGACTGCAGAATGTGAGCAGGTTCTCACTCTGACAAATTAGGCACATGACGCCGGAGTCATCTCTCTGGATCCTGGAAATAGTACCAGATGGTGCCTGGATTGGATTTCTGCTAGCAGACAGTTTTCTCTATATCTGATGAAGAGCAGAAGTGTGCAGAGGCTGCTGGAACTAATAAAGTCTTGCCATGGAGATGTGCACGGTCAAGCAACCGTCTCCTCAAGACAGCTCACTGATGAGCAGGGTTACCACGCCAAGAAATTGGTCCTGAAATCCTGCTCCAAAATGACAAAGTGCAAGAAAAGCAGTTTTGCCCTTGACAACACTATAGATGGTACTCCATTCAGCTCCTGTGTTAAGGTATTCGGGAAATATTCAGTGTCAGCCCTGTGCTTCTGTGGCCTGGGTTGTGGCTGGGGAGTGTTGGAGAGGGAGCCACCCGTAGGTGGGGTATCCAGGATCTGCTGTCCATCCTGCATCCCCAAACACACGCAGTCCTTTGAAGCAAGCTTTGAGTTGATTTGATTTCTTCTTAATTGTAAACATATATAGGCTCACTGCAGAAAATATGTGTGGAAGTGTGAAGTTGAGAATGTAAAACATCCCAGCAGGGGAGCTAATATAAACGTACATGTGTGAGTGTGTGTGCACACACACGTGCATGTGTGTGTTCTCCCCCTGCAGCTCACAGTTCTCTGTACCTTCAGGTCAGAGGAACTCAGCCTAGAGCCTGGGATATCCAGGAGAAGTCGGCTCCCTGCACTTGCTAAAGGTGACAAATCTGAATAGACCTGGGAAGCCCAGCAGTCATGGTGCCTGGAAAGGGGTCACCCCAGGCTTCACCATGTGCCCTGAAACCACTGGGCTGCTTGACGGCAGACCTGATCTTCCTCCACCATGGAATGACCTGAGCACCTGCAGTAACAAAGCGGGGTGTGCCCTTTCCAAATGTGCTAATGAAACACCAGTTGTTGAGACAGATAAGCAAGCTCAGGATGGCCTGAGCTTAATTGATTCATTGGCTAGGAAATTAAGGCCTTGAGCAGAGTGACACACAGGGGATACCAGGTGGGACCTTCTTTGAGGGCTTATTAGGAGAAGAGATCCAAGTAACAGACTGGAATAAAACAATACAGAGGGTGGCACTGGCCTGCCCAGGCTCTGGCGGGTGGGTTTCCTGGCAGGGCGCCCTTCCTGTTTCTCTCTGCCCGAGAGGGTTCCCATAACACAACAGCCTGAAATCTAGGATTTCTGTGCTTGAAGCCACAGGGCTGCTGTGCAGCTGGGGGAAGCTTGGGTTCCAGATTCCAGATTCTAGAACCCAGAAGATAAAGCCAGACAGAACATCTGTCCCCAGTGAGTGCTGGAATGCCTTGGATGAGTCCTCAGATACCTGGGAACCTTTGGCAGAGACAGAGAGTCCCACCTACGTCAACGTCTTCTCCCACTTCCCAGACTTGCCTGCAGCTGAATCAGAAGTCGTTTGATTCCTTTTGGAGAACAAGTGTCATCTGTCACTTCTGCTGGGAGAAAGTGCTTAATGCTGGTGGGTCTTTCCCATCTGTCTCTCTTTCCCCTCCCTGGGAGGATCCCAAGAGCCCCTTCTCCAAGGCAGAAGGTGGCTGTGGGGACCGAGCCCAGGTGCACAGGTGGAAGCCTCTGCAATTCTAAGGCTCTGGGATTCCTCGCTGCGTCATGGTAGCTGTGGACAAACACCCCTATGAATCTGGAATGCATCTCCTCTGTGCCCTCCCCAAAGCCTGCTCCAGGAAAAATAAAAATGGCTGTTTTTTAGACCACACAATCTAAGAATAGAATCTCTGTGTTCCAGCCCGAGGCTACTGTGGAAGAGGCAGAAATGTTAGTCACCAGATTCTAAAACAGACTCGGTACATTCACAATGGCTCAATTCCCAGCTCAGAAGGAGGACTGAAGCTCTCGGGGCTCATGGTGATGGATGATGTGCATGTGGACTAAGTAGATTCCATAAATCATAAGAAAGTTTTACTGACTCCACTGTGACTAGGGCTTGAGCCAGAGCCTGACATTTCACACATCCTAAATTAAGAATAATGGGTCCTTCTTTGATCATTTACCCAATAGGGAGGATAAAATAGCAGAGCTGAAAGGACTTTCAAAATGATCCTGATGAATCCCTATAGTGTAATCCAAACGTTTATTATATGTTCCTTGGACTGTGACGGGCCCTGGGAATAAAGGGACAAATAGGACCCTGGGCACTTCCTCAAGGAGCTTCTACTTGCTGTACAACTAACACAGCAGCTGGACATTTAAAGATGCAGATGCTGGACTCATGTAAAGGGTGTGGGGCTTGGGAGATGGTGCTCAGCTCAGCCTGGGGTCCAGAGGAGACCTCCTAAGGAATGACAAGCCAGGTGGATGATGAGGGATGTCAGGAAAACCAATACAGGGAGATGCTCCAAGCACAGTGTCTGTGAAGGGTGAGCCTGGGGAGCACGGACCCAGTGCCCTCTGTTGCAGAGGGGTCTTGGTTCTTCCTGTGTGGACCTCTGTGGCACTTAGTTGGATATTGCTGGAGGGAAGCTGGGGAAATGGCAGTGTAGGCCACTGGGTAGTGTCGACCATAAGGGGAATCTAACTCCATGAGAGTGGGATGCATTCTAAGCCCCTGGAAAATGATAAATTGTTTCAAGGGCTCTGAAGGCATGTGATCATAGGTTGCATTCAATGAGCAGGTTTGGGGGAAGGACTCTTGGTGAGATGTATGAAAACAGGCAAGTTAATACAGACACATGGAGGGGTTCAAGTTCTCCTAAGGACTTTAGTGACCCGGGTGCTCAGCTGGAGTGCACCCAAGAGGCTGAAGATGCCCATCAGGAGGACAGTCAGGCTCTTTGGATTGTGCCTGTTAAGAGGCTAATGACTTCATACATGAAAACCAACGCACAAGAGAGAGAGAAATGATTGCTGCTGAGACACCTGGAGTCACAGGTTCCACATGGAAAGAGGCACCGGCCTGGAGCACAGGAAGAGTTCCAGCCAAAAATAAAGAGTGAATTGCTGCAGGGAGGGCCTGCTGGGTAGCACAGGAGCACACTGTGGGCATTTGGGCCTGGCCTTCTGAAACCACCTGGGGAGGCCTCTGCCAAGCACAGGAGTGGAGAAGGCAAGGAGGTGGACACACTTCTTCAGCAGAGAGTCCTGATGGAAGAAGAAACCCAGGGCTCAGAAAGCTTAGCTACAGCTGCTCTGCGAGGGTATCCCAGGCAGGAGCTGTTGTGCCACCTTAGAACTCAGACATGTCAAGATGAGAAACACCAAAGCGTTCCCCCAGGGAGAAGAGTGTTAATCTGAGTTCATGTTTCCTTACTCTTTGCTTTTATGCATCTATGCTTCTTCTTACTGAGGCATAATATAGTCACCCTGGGCAAGTAGCAAGACAGTGTGGAGGGGCATCTGATGATCCACCAATGGCCAGAGTCTCAAATAGTGTGCTTGAATCTTGGTATTAAATGTCAAATATTGGTTTCAAATATTGGAATATTTCCAATAAGAAAAAGAAAATCATTGTAAGAAATATTGCAGGGCTGGGGATGTGGCTCAAGCAGTAGTGCGCTCATCTGGCATGCGTGTGGCCCGGGTTCGATCCTCAGCACCACATACAAACAAAGATGTTGTGTCCACTGATAACTAAAAAATAAATATTAAAAAAATTCTCTCTCTCTCTAAAAAAAAGAAATTAATTGTAAACACCTGGTTAAATATTAAATCTGTGTTGAGATGGAATGTTATGTGTTTCCAAATACCGTGTAGAACATCATCTGGTGGTTGATATCCTCAATACATTAAGAACTCTAACTACTGAAAAAGCAAAGCAAAGAATAGATGCAGACCACTTATTAAAGAAGACATAAAATTGGACATAATTCTTGAGCTGTTCCAATAACAAAACACACCAAAGAGATCTTCTAAACTGATGAGATTATTAAGTTATATGCAATATTTCACACGTGGATAATGATCCGCCTTGGTAAATAGATCATATATTAGTGCAAACTGCTGAGACATAGTCCATTAGACAAACTCCCCATATGGACCTTCAAGAGCCTTAACAATGTATAACTTTTAATTCATCTTATTTTTATATTAACTCCAAGAGTTTAATCACATATTAGATATGTTTCAGTTCCAACATATTCATTGCTAGATTGTTTCAATAATGAAAATCAGGGACAAACTAAATTCATCTAAACTCACGGATGAATTGCATGAGTATCAAGGCTGCTAACTAGAGATCATGAGGACAGACTAGCTGATGGACTTTTCCTCTGTGGCCACACCAGTGATTTAAATAAAAGTTCTGGCACTTGCAGGATTTAGAAATGGGCTTTGAAGGTCAATTCTGGGTTGATGACTTGCCTTGGAAGACCAGCATGCCCAGCCGCACTGCTAGCTAAGTCGGCAGAGGTGGTCCACAGTTGGAAACATCTGCCCCTGGTGGGCTGTATAGGCATCCCCCCAACTCCATCCGGCAGTCCTCCATCTGAATCCAGTTGTTCCCTTCATCTGTCTGAGCCTGTAAGTAATTGAGTTTATGGTCTCTGGGTTGTATAAAAGTCAGTCGCAAACATACTATAATATCAGCCAATCAGGAAGAAATGACAGTGCTGAAAATAGTTACTAATAAAGATAGGCATCCCATAAAAAGCATCCAATGTGTTATCGATCATTATTTATAATCTGGTTGCTTTCTTGATCCACAATTAACAGAACCAAAAACTAGACCATTCACAGCAAAATCTGAACAGAGTTGCCTCTGAGTATTAGACTAGCTGGCCACTTTGAGTTTCTTTTCTGTGCTCCTCTGTGCTTTCTTCTGCCCTCACCCTCTGCACTCAGCTCACCTGGGCTGTACCCAGACCTGTCTTGGGCTGGTCCCATCTGCAGTGACATCACAGGACACCGCCCACCACCACTGTGAATACAGCTAAGAGCAGGGCTTTCTGGCCCCTCCTGCTGGCCCCTCCTGCTGACCACTCCTGACCTCTGTGGAGTTCAACCCTCAGCTGCTCCATCATTGACCCACCTTCACACCAGGCTGCACCACACAGAACCCTGACAGGTGTGAAGATCACCCCTGGGAGACATTTTTGTAATGCAGACAGAGAGGCACGCAGGAGGGAGGCTTAGAGAAAGAAGGAAAGAGACATGTATGGGGATTGTCACACACTCTGCTCCCTGAGTCTTGCAGGGAATTTGCCACAGCCCTTCTAGGGGCACATGATGGGGTCCTCTGGCTCTAGAGCCCCCAGGGTGGTATTTTGCATCTAAAGATGGCACTGAGATCCGACCTCCCTGCTTTCAGAACACACACCTCAGAGAGTGTTGGGCCCTGAGAGAAGTGGAACAGTGACTTCGCACGTTGCTCCTTGGTTGGGATTGCATGCTGATGAGCTGGAACAGAGGAGGGTACGTTTACCTGCCCTGACCCGTGCATGCCTGAAGATACGCTGTGGCATTCAGGAGAATGAGAAAAATATCAAAATAAATAAATTTTACTCCTCTCTAGGGAAAACACTTTAAGACACCTTAGTATCAGTTTTTAATCACAGAAGAAAGCTCTTTTGAATTAGACACAACATCCCCCACTCTCCAAAAGTACCATTTGCAAAAAGCAAGTGACTTCGTTTGGCCAGCACACTAAAAGGGACCCATTGCTCTGTAGGCTCTCTCCTCACCCTTGCTCTGGAAACAGAGACAGCCACATTGCTGTGTGTTGATGGGGAGGGATCCCTGCAGCAGCCTGCTCACTGGTTCCTCCCGTAGCTTGGGTCAGTAGTGTGCTTCACCAGCTGTCAGCAAAAACAGTTAAGAAATCACTTCAGGAATAAAAAAAGAAAAGAAAGGGGTAAATACTGGTGTTCGTTTGGAGCTTGAGTAATGGGGGTGTTCTGTTCAGATAGAGGGGCTCAGGGGCAGTGAGCGTTGGCCCAAGAAGACACACTTCTTTTAGGATGACATAAAGGAAAAGAGAGAAAACCTTCCTAAATGCCAGCTCTACACAGGAGGCCCGAAATAGTGGGTCTATGATTTTATCCCCTGTTTCTCATTTAAAGTGAGAGATGCTAACCACACACACATGCACACACTATGCATGGCAGTGCCAGCCACGTCGGGGAAGAGCAGAGGCCTTCTGGAAGCTGTCACCTCCAGGTTCACCAGGGGCCTGGGAGTCTCCCCTCTGCTGCCCCCATACCTCCACTCATTTCTGTTCCCTGCTCTGGGTCTACAGAGCCATGGATGTGTATATGCTTTTGAACATGCTTTGTTGACTGAGGTGAGTGGATTGAAGAAGACACAGCCCTGGCACCCACCAAGGTGCCCACCAGCTGATGAAGGTGTGCCCCACCTCGGGACGCCAATCATCCATGAGAAACAAAACTAGGTCGTGTGCAACAGCCTAGGGGCACCGCAGGTTACTGCATTCAGTGAAAGGAGCCAGGCGCAGAATGACAAGCCCGCATTCTGTCACCCCATGGGACCTGAACAAGCCCATGTCATGAAGTGAGTATAGAGTGGAGGCCAAGTAGAGTGAAGGCCAGGTTGAATGGAGGGCAGAAAAAGTAGGTGCAGGAGGCGACGTTGAAGGTGCTCAGTTCTAGGGTGGCGGGAGCAAAGAGTTCCAGTGAGCCACTCCCAGCAGGCTGACAGAACAGAGCAGTAATGTTCTCCATAATATCTCCAAAACCTTAGAAGGAAATATTTGGAAAGTTTACATCATAAAGTCGGGATGAACACCCAAGGAGATAGATGGTTGACCTGATCACAACATTACACAATGTGTGGCATTGAATATTGAATTTATATGGTGCACCATCAAAATGTACGACATCTGATGGTCTTTTGTATGAGTTTAAAAATATCTGTCAAGTGAAGAAAGTTAAGAATCATTGAGGGCAGAAGAGCCCTGCATCTACAGACAACAAGCCCATGCTCCCTCCCTGAGGACCATGGGTGGCGGTGCTGGGTGACCAGGCTGGCAGCAGCTCCCTGTGTCTGCTGTTCCTCCAGCCAGGGTGTGGTGGAGTTTCCAGGCTCCGTGAGGCTGCACAGCTTTTTTCTGGACAACCAGGGGGTCGGCAAGGGCTTCAAACATGCACTCTCCTTCCTGATGGTCCTCACAGTCTATGGGTACATTATGAGAAGATATTCTCCACATTGCCATGACATGGGTATGGTATTTGTAAAGTCAACAGAAAAGCATCTCTGTGTTGATTTATATAAGCTAAATTGCCACAGGTAGAGCCCACATAAAAAATTCTCTGGACTCATTAATAATGTTGAAGAGTCTAATAGGGCCCTAAGGCTAAAACATTGGAGCATCACTGTTTTAGAAGTTTAAGTGGGCTGTGGTGCTACACACCTTGTACTGGGGAGCCTGCAAGAGGAGGATCACTTGAGCTCAAGGTTTTAGATCAGCTTGGGCAACATAGCCAGACCCTATCTCAAAAACAAACAAACAGACAAACAAACAAAACCTTCTTTGAGTGTCTTTCTCTGAAAGCAAGCTTTCTGAACATTCTGAGATGCTGTTAATTTGCATTTCTGGCAATACGTTATTCACCACGAGAGTGCTTCACCTAAAGAGCAGGCTCTCACTGAGAGGGGCAGACGCACCTACTCGTGTGTACACATACAGCTATTGGCAGTTCTGCTCTCTGGCCTCCTGGTTCAGAACACCTGCTGCCCCTCCTTATGTCAGCAGAACTGCTCATCCTGTTTCCTGCATCTGCAGATGTTAGGGATGAAGTCACTGGTTGAACTGGTCTTCAGGGTCCTCTACCTTCCTGGCCAACTTCACCTGTATTTGGTGCTGATAAAATCCACTCACCTCTATAGGGAACTCTTTTGATGTTCATATCTAGTCTCATAAAACAAAGCCTTGAGTCCTGAGGTCCCCAAATGGCCTGGTTTGAGTCTTCAATCTGGTTTTCTGTACTCAGGAAGTAGAGTACAGTATACCTGGCCCTGTTCTTGTGCCATTGTTTATGAATTCATATTTTCCTGCCCATCCAGCAGGAACACTAAGGCAGCTACCCATCCTCTAAAGAGACTGGGACACCTTTTCCCTGCAGTGCCTGGTCCACGCAGCTCATCATGCCCCATCCCTGCTTGCCTATGCACCCAGGCCCCGATGCCTTGCTCTGCTCCATGGCACCTTACCCTCCTTCCCTGAGTACATGGAGACTCTCACCTGCAGGAGCCATGTGGGTGCCATCACAGCCTGCCCCTGTCCTCACTGGTGACCACTCCAATTGTGCAGACCTTTGCCCTGGGGCTGTGAGTGGAACCCAGCAACCACTGGGAGGGTGTGTGTTGGGGTCCCGATGAACAGCCTTGTTCTGAAGCTCTGATCAAGAGCAAATCCAGTAGATAGTGCAAACTGCACACAGGGGATTCAGGCCTGTCTCTCCTGGGAGGGGAGTGGAAAACACCTCCCTGGAATTGTGTATGGGTGACATCTGTGATCTTTAAATCTGGTAGCCTGCGTGGCAGGCATTAACTAAATAGATGTGAAGCAAGGAAGGAAGCTGGACTCTTCAGAGTCACCTTCCCCTAGGAGGCTGGGGTGGACAGGGAAGCCCTTTGATCTGAATCCAGACAGTGCCACACACTCAGTTCTTGGGCTGGAGCTGTGTGGCTTTCCCACTGCTGCTGCCCATGGATGGGCATGGGTCACCTGGAGGGCTCAAGACCATGGTGTGCAGGCCTGGGAATCTGCTCCTACAAAATCCATATAATTATTACAGGCAATTTCAGGTGCAACATCCCTCCTCAGACAAGCCAACCTGAAATGCTCCAAAGTCTGGAACGTTGTGCACCAGCAATATGCCACAAGTAGAGAATTCCACCCCATGGAATTCTCATGCACAAAATTATTAAAGGTACTCTATTAAATTACCATCAGTCTATTTTTATATAGACTGATGTATGTAGGATATAGGATGTATGTGAAACTAATCAATTTTCTGTTTAGAATTGGGTTCTATCCCAAAATATCTCATTATATGTACACAAATATTCTAAAATTTAAAAAATCTAAAATTTGAAATTATTTTGGTTCCAACAGATATATATATATATATATATATATATATAAAATTACATTATGAAATTATCTAATTTGTATATAACAGGTATTTCTTGTGTCCTAAACATAAATCAACCACTTTGTTTCTTATATAACACTATATGGATGAAAAGGCAGCATTGTCTTCTCCAAAGGTCTATTTTGCCTTCTTAAAAGGATTTTCAAGAATTAATTCATAGCCAGTAGTTTTATTTCCTCACATGCTAACGTTAGAATCAAAACCCTTGCCTAGGGAGCTGGGCTTTGGCTCAGTGGTGGAGCACTTGCCCTGCACACCTGAGGCCCTGGGCTCCATCCCCTGCTCTTCAAAACAAACAAACAACACCTGCCAAGATGGCGGGCCTCCGCTCCATTCATGATGCACGTGATATGTGTAAAATATGGGGATTTTAGATAAGATAGCAACTTGACCAGATATCCAACTCATCTCTACGCCTTGCTCCCAGTATCTTGTTGTGAAAAAGAGAAAAGAAAGAAAGAAAGAAAGAAAGAAAGAAAGAAAGAAAGAAAGAAAGAAAGAAAGAAAGAAAGAAAGGAAGAAAGAAAGAGAAAAACTGCACTCAGACATCATATTTGTGAGACCAGCTCTAAAGCACAAGCTTAGCAAAACCGTCCCCCAGAGGCTGCCGGGTGGAGATGCTGCATGGTGAGTGGGGAAGGTGGTGTGGAGCCCGGCTGCCCCAGGTGGTGCAGGACATTGGACTTGCCTGCTTTGTACTGGGGGCTGGTTTCCTCCACCAACTCACTCAAACTGGTGGAACCAGCTCAAACTGGTTCCTGTAAGTTTGTGACTAGCTCAATTTTCTGTTTAGAATTTGGTCCTATCCCAAGATAGGATTTCAGAGAACAGATATCAGAGAACAGCCCCCTCCACAATGGGGTGGGAACAAGGCTGGGAATAGTCTTCCCTAAACCATTCAATAGGCAGCAAGCAGTGGGTGGAAGCCCAGCCCTGAGAAGGCGGGTGGAGTGAGGGGAAGGAAGTCGGCCATCAGCAGAGATCACAGGGCTAGCAGCATGCTGCCCCTCAGACCGGGGCAGTCAGCTGCAAGGTTGATGGGCACCTGCTTTCTCTTCCTTAGGAAAATTGCTGGGTTATGTGACAATCCGATGCTTAATCTACTAAGGAACTGCTAAGCCATTTTTGATAGCCTCTGCCCCAGGTTACATAGCCTCCAGCAAAGTGCTAGGGTTCCCATCTCCCCGCCCAGGACAGCACCTGTCTCCTATCTGCAGAGCTGGAAGTCCAGCAGGAGGCTATACTGAGGCCAAGGCTGGAGCAGCTGTGCCACAGCAACTGTCAGGGGAGATGTCAGGAAGCTGTTTAAGTTGTCTGAAGAGAAAGGAGGGAAAATAGTGCTGGGGATGCAGGACTCTTTCATTTGATGACATCTCCTTTATGACCATCCACAGCAGAGTCTCAGAAATAAGAGCTAGTCACAGACGTACAGGAACCAGTTTGAGCTGCTTAGTTAGGAGTGTCCATACCCGTGCATGTCCACTCTCCATACCCAGACCTGTCTTCTCCACACTGCAACTTGCATTCTTGTCCCAAGCACCAGCTTCCTTCCACAAGTGCCTCATGATCATGATGAATTTAGGAAATAGAGCAGAAGAGACTCAATGGATAAGAAAGTGTGAAGAATCAATCAGGAAAAATGGAACCAGTCTCTCTCCTTGACTGGGACCTATGGAGGAGTGGAGGGGCATGGTCGTGTGGGAGAGAGCATGGTGGACACATGTGGACATTGTTATTTCATTGCTCTCCAGTGGGGATTTTGCCTGAGACTTATGGAGACCATGGCTTTGGCAGATGCTGCAAGACACGATTTGACAAGTGGTTTTATGAGTCCTTGTGCCCATGCTGTGTTGCTTTGGGGGTGCTTTGGCATCAGGGAGGGGCTCTTCCCACATGAATCCCTAAGTCCAGTCACAAAGCTGACTGCACTCTTGGATGTTCTGGTCATATCCATCAACAAACTCCTTCTTTCCACTGAGGACCATTGTGTGGGACTTCCAGAAACCTGTTCCCAAAGAACTTTGATTGGAAGAGGATGCGAGCAGATGCCCCCACTATGCTGACCAGTGGAGGAGAAGAGGCTCAGGTGGAGGCTGCCCACTGGGCAGTTTGGATCCCATCACTGGGGAGTCTTTTCACAGAAAGGTGAGCAGCTCATGGAGGAGTCCTGATGAGTCCCCAGGCAGAGGACCTTGACATCAAGCTGAGATCGGCAGAAAGATGCCTGTCTTCTCCCTGCTGAGCTACACTAGCAGCAGACAGACCTCCATCCAGTATGGAACCCAAATCCAGACTCAACACACCTGACCACCATGGCAGTGGGCCTCCAAACACAAGAGGACAAAACACAAAGCAAGAGCTTCCTCCCCAGACCACCGAGGGCCTACCCCCTCTGCCTCCCCCAAGCTCTTGGTCTATGGAAAGGCTCCTGGACTGGTCCCCAACCCACACTGTTGGAATGGGACCAAGTAAATTCCCTGCCTTGTTCATGATAGAGTCCCATGTGGGGAGGAAGAACTGGAGGTTGTGGAAAACCTTCAGTAACATTAGAACAGAAAGAACACACAGCTTCGAGAGGCAAGAGAAGACACGTTTTCTGAGGATTTATTGAGGGAGACAAGTGGGATTTTGAATAAATTCCTTACACAGCCCAGACCCTGTCCCCACAGACGAGGCTGCTTCTCTGGGAGGACGTTGAGTTGTTTTCTCTTTCCACAGCTGAGCAGATGATCCCTAAATGTTGTCTTTGATTTTCATCTATTTTAGACACTGAAGGAATCAGGAAGAGAAACCTGGGAGAAGATTTAAAAAAAAAAAAACAAAATGGAACAGTAAAAGTGCGGTGGGTGACCAGTGTGAGGTAGGAACCTGTTCAGAGACCCCTGCTGGCAGGTCCCCAGTGGCGCTGGCTTAGAGACCTCACAGGGAGGCTGTGCAGGTCAGGACCCCCGGAGCCAGGTGGGCAGCTTCCCCTGCTCCGTTCACCTTCTCATGCTGAGCAGGAATGGGGACTCTGTGCTTCTGGAGGCCAAGGGGACTCCTGTGCACTTTTAGATGAGACTTTATCATTAATATCAACAGCAAAGAGAGATCTATTATTAATGTCCTCATAAATATTTAACATTCAGAAACCAGACACCAAAGAAAGCTCTCACAACATCCACAGGGCTGCCTGCTGCTCCTTGGAGATTTCTCCCTTGTGGTACCAACATGGAAATTAAACATCTTAAATTAGCAAAAAAAAAAAAAATAGACAGATCCCAAATATAAACAATTTACTCTAAAACCAATGGATTCCAGAGGTTAGCTTCTGATTATTAAGGAAGCTTCTTTGAGCCACCTTAGTCTCTCTCTCTTTCTCTCTTTATCTTTTTTTTTCTTTTTTCTTTCTGTGTTCTCTTCAGGGGCTGGTACCAGGATTCTTTCTAATCAGTAATTGGTTGTTTTGTTTTGTTTTGTTTTTTCCCACACACACTTTAGTCTTTATGTGTGCATAAATGTTTGGAAGTTAATTTTTAACTTATATGCAGAACACCCACAAACTGCTTAAACAAAGGCTTGTTGGTATGAAAATATGCTCCACAAACATCAGCTATTATTACCATCATGAGTGCACTGTGGGAAACAGCCACATAGCAGGTGCAGTGGTGCACACCTATAATCCCAGTGGCTAGGGAGGCTGAGGCAGGAGGAGGATGAGTTCAAAGCCAGCCTCAGCAATTTGATGAGACCCTAAGCAACTCAGAGACACCCTGTTTCTATATAAAATATAAAAAGGACTGGGGTTGTGGCTCAGTGGTTAAGCATACCTGGGGTCAAGCCTCAGTACCAAAAAACCAATAACAACAACAACAAAAACCAGCCACATCTAGTAAATCCCTTCCTCCAAATCCTTGTTGACTACTCCCACATCAAGGAATGCTGAACTTAAAACCCGATTTACAGAAATAAATACAAACCGGGACTCAAATCCCTCAGATGGAAGTTTGGGGAGCTGAGGACAAGCGGGGGTACCTGCAGAGGGTGAGCTGGAAGCTCACACATTCCAAAATTCTATTATGTTGAGGATTCATTTTTCACATCAGCACGTCTTCGTGCATCTTTTTTGTCAGGACACCTTGTGGGGTCCGTTCCTGGCGCAGAAGCCTCCCCAGCTCTGTCATCCAGCAGGGAAACACCTTCAAGCCTCACAGGCCTCCTGGCATGATTCAGACCCACTCCACGGTGCCCAAAGCTTTCAAGATCTCTTCCTTGTGGCCAAGAACGCCTCCTCACTAGGCATGGGGTGGGCACAGACACCGTGTCCTCACAGGACTCCCTGCCCTGCAGCTCCATGATCCAGGCTTTCTCCAAATAAGACTTTTTCTTGCCCACGTCCCTCAACCCCCTTGTGTTCTGCAAAAGGGTCGATGGCTTTGAGCATTACTGAATCGGTTTTCTCAGAGCTGGAACATGCACACTGGGGATTTTGATGTTGACATCTGGCTTCACATGTGTAACCCTAAAGGCTTATTGAAACACCCACTATTAATCTCAGTTTCTCGGCCTGGACCCCAGGGTCTGTTTAATCCTCCCAATGAGACTGGCTTGGACCAGAGCTAAGGTGAGCCGTGGGAGACTTAGAAACTTCCATCTTGCCTGGCTTAAGGCCTAGGACTGGGTAGCTCCTTAATAGCAGCATGGTTTCAATGGGCAAGAGCTTTCTGTTTTGTTCCTACTTTGTTTTAACTCAGTAACTCTGGAGGGGCATAGCTTTGATTTTAAAGCATTCCATACACAAATTCATGCAAACTTTAGAATATAAGGTTGACTTTAAAGATTTCAAAGATTAATTTTTACCAGGAATCATTTTCCTCCTTTGTGTAGACTCTAGAAATGAAATTGTGTATGTAATATATACTGCCATTGTGCCAAATGCAAAAAGATTCATGTGAAGTATTCTAAAATAAATGAAATGCTATCCCTGTGTGCCAATGCACTCCACCCTGATAGATGAGGAAAAAAAAATTCTGCAAATGACTGATGATTTAAAGCATTATGACCATGTAATTGTAATTTTAAAAGCTAATGCCTACCAAACCCTGATGATCCATGAAACAATTTCCTAAATCCACATTAGTGCCTTTAACCCCCATAGCAACACTAGGAGGGGAGGGCTATCATGACCTCTTTGTTTGTGGATGCAGAGACCTACAGAGAACTGAGCCTCTTGCCTAAAGTGAAGCCAGTGAGAGAATTAGATGTCACATCCAGTCAAGTCCTATCTGCAAGCTAAGAGTGGTCACCAAGGTGGCTACCACATGCTCAACACATTAGGGCTTCTTCTGGGGAGGGACTGGGACCCAAGCTGGGACTGGGACCTCATGCTGAGCTGGGCAGCAGGTGGAGCTTGGTAAGCCTGAGCTCTCAGTCACCATTCCCCACTGGGGTGAGCACTGGTTGTGTCTCAGGCAGCCTTCCAAGTCAGGCCCTGGTGCAGAACACAACAAGACAAGCCTCTGGGAACGTGTGCTGTAGCTTGTGGAGGTGAACTGTGTGGTGAGGTGAATTGCAGGCAGATAAACCATCCAGAGGATCGCAAATGGGAAGCAGATGGTGGGGAAATGACAGAAAGGTCCAAAAGGCCCTGCCCCTGGGGACCTTCCTGTCACTCTCCAGTAGCTGGGAGGCCTTCGCCCTAATGCCCCAGGAGGTCTTGTCTGAGGGCCTGCATTGCCAGTCTTCTGCTGAGTGGGCAGAGGGAAGGCCTGGGGCTGGCCTGCGAGTGAAGGAGAAGGGTAGAAAATAAGAAGTAGAAGCAGGACCTCGACCACGGGGCCTCGATCACGGGGCCTCGACCACAGGACCTGGACAACAGGACCTTGACCACAGGAACCTCAACCTGCTCAGTGTCAACAAAGGATCTCCAGTGTGGGCCATGGAAAAAGGAGAACAACACAGAGACATTTTCAAGTAAAGCTGAGACCAGGTGGGACTCTGCACCCTGAGGGGGGAACAATGACCCAGAACTAGCTCTGTGAGTTTGATATATAGGGTCTCACAATCAGGAAGTTAACCTGGAGAGGCACTATAAATTGTGCAAGGCTTTTGGAGAAAATCTCATGAAAATCAAAAGGTCAGGAAAGGAAAGAGACTAAACGGTAGGAGGCAGGCAGGAAGGGGTAAGTGCCAGGGAGTGATATTATCCAAATTATTTTGATATATTGTGTGCCTGAATGAATATATGACAATAAGTCCCCATCATTATGTACGACTGTAATGCACCAATTTAAAAAAAGTGAGGGGTAGGAAGAGTTTTCTTCCTGCACTAAAACGTTACAAGGCTAGAAATATTTCTGTGGCTATCCTGCTGCACCCAAGAAGCCCATTGTCCTAGAACGTCTGATACCTGTTGGTGTCAGAGCCCTGTGTCAAGGCTGATACTATCCTTGCCTTTTGGCACGGAGTGTTTCCCAGGCTTGGCTTTTACCAACAGAATCAGCCGATGGCCAGAGCTCATTCGTTCTCCAGATCATTCTAAGCAGAATGGAAAGCTACAAGGGAGTTTGGGGCATGAGGGTTATATGATTTGATTTATGCTTTAAATTAACCTCTTTGTCACACAGTAGAGAGTAGATTATGGGAATATGTGTCCAGCTAGGCAAGAAGAATTCTGAGACTCATTTTTAATTCTTCAGCATCAATTTCCCTGACAATCAGGTTACTTCCTCAGAGGTGAAAGACATGCTCAGAAGCTAATTTTTAAAGTCACGAAACTACACAGTTACTAGTTTCATCGCCAAACTGCTTTGAAAAGATATTTATTTGGGTTCCAAAAAGTATTTTGTCTCTATTCACCATTAAGGGACCATAACAGGACATATAAACAGGAAAGCCAAGGAAATTTAAAGAGATGGAACAATGTTGATTTAGATACAGATGTAGCGTAGAATTAAGGTAGACATAGGTATTAAGATAAATGTAGAAAATTTATTTACATTTAGATATAGAAACAGACACAGAGAAGGTATATTCATGGATATGGAATATACATATGTATGAATATAGATAAAGAAGACAGATGATAAGATAGATAAATGGGAGTGTGGGAAAGAGATACAGAACAGGTACAGACGCTTAGCTATATAAAATATATGGATACACAGTACAGATTTGGATGTAGAAAAAGAAGACAGATTAGATAGATAGATCTATCCATAGATGGATCCATAGATTGATTGATAGGTAGATAATGTGCTGCAGATTGTGTAGAAATGTAGACATAAAAGTTAAATGGTTTTCATACTGTTTAGCTCAGCCGTTAATCTGCCTGACTCACACATAGGTCTTGAAAATAAACTAGATAAAACTAGAAAAAGGTGAAATTCTCAGCTACAATGATCAATTATCAAGATTCTCAGAAGGTAAAGAAAAAGAAAAGACTGTGCTTGGCATGAAATCACTGTTTCAATGATCCTAACAGACTCAAAACCCCCTGGGGCCAGACAGTGGAAGAATAGTCCACTGGGATCTTCTGTTACTGCCTCGCCCCATGTTATTTTCCTGGACCAGACGTCGAGGTCTTTCTCCATCAGAAGGGCCATCTCACACTGAATTGTGCTCAACTAGTACAGAATTCTCCTCCATGGCCCTGAGCACCATGGTCTCTGTCCTCTAGAGAGAGGAGCCCACAGCTCATCGAAGGTAGGAGGATAAGTGTGCCTGGCATTTCACCCCAAACCCTCCTCTGAAGGTCTTCCTCTGTGTGTTCCCCCAGGTGGGGCTGTACCTGCTTGCATTGCTTCAAAGGTGCCAGGAGAAAACATATGTATCTCTAAAGGCACCCAAATGTTCAGCCTCGAGGAGAATGTGTTACATCCCAATCCTACATTCCAGATGCACAACTGTACTCCTTCAGTTCAGCTCTGTGGCTTGCTGGGAAGATGTTGGAACCCTCCAGTCCTCCAAATTCACCTTGTGGAAGTTGGCCCTGTGTGAGGTCAGAGGTTCTAGAGGCAGAGAGTTTCAC
The DNA here is from genome assembly GCF_052094955.1 of Ictidomys tridecemlineatus. Lineage (NCBI taxonomy): Eukaryota > Metazoa > Chordata > Mammalia > Rodentia > Sciuridae > Ictidomys > Ictidomys tridecemlineatus. The sequence continues at coordinate 103,764,985 of NC_135478.1, forward strand.
AGGAGGCCTTAGAAGAAAGTGCCAGTAGCAGAAATGCAGAAAGTTATCCAGAAAGTTCTTCCAGGGCAAACCCCAGCTCTGGAGGCCAGAGGGTGCAGCTGAAGATGAAGTAATCACTTGGAGAAATTGTTGATATTCATTTTAGACAATATTTATAAAATGCTATCTGTTCAGCTCCTGAATTGGTAGAAATGTGGAGAACATTAATATTTTTATTTCCATGTTTTCTTACATGGACACCTAGGCTTGAAAGAAAAGGTTTTGTTCCAAAGGACATAGATGCTAAGAGGCAGAGAATAAATGTCACCCCAACCTGCTTGATGTCCTGGGCCTCCTCCCCTGGGCTGTGCCCTCCTCCCTCAGTGGGTCTCGCCATGGGAGGGTTCCATGTGTGTCCACATTGAAAACAGATCCTGGGCCTTCAAAAGCAAACAGACTCCTAAAACAGGCATCACACAAGGCCATAGAGAGATTCCAACATTGGGCTTCATGCAAACCCAAAGGTGCCTGGTCCTCAGGGCTTTGGGAAGTGACCCACGTGCAGTCTAAAGTAAAGTAAGCTTTTTTTTTTTTAATAAAGTCTTTTAAAAAGTCCAAGAAAATCCAGGAAACTTCAAGGACTTGGCTATTTCTGTCAGTGGAAACTAATTCATAGTCTTGAAGACTCAGAAGGTGGTAAAGTATTGGGTTTGAAATAATACAGGACTGATAATATGTTATTGTCATTAATCAGCACTAATTCTTTGTTATGTTTGCCTTTCAAATAGTAAAGGCTTTCTGTATAGTAGAATGCAATTTATTACATTTATGGAATATAGTATATATATATATATATATATATATATATATATATATATATATAATGTGTGTGTATGTGTGTATGTGTGTGTGTGTCTATATATATATATTTATTTAACTGAATTAATTGACAGGCTTCCAGTTCTAACAAATTATTTTGTGTGTCTGGCATCTAGTAGGTGCTTCATAATGAATCCTTGCTGTGTGTCCTCTGTGTGCTGAGAGTTCAGCCAATGCTGGGTATGCAGCAGCAAGTCACACCTGCAGTGTCCCTGGGAGCTGGTGGCCTCAGGGAGGGGATATGAAGACAGACAGCCCTGCTTGTTAGTGCAGCACTTCCCAGGCTGTGATGGATGCAGAACAAGGCAGAGGACAGTGGAAGAGCTCACACTTAGTCAGCTTAGCTCACAGAAAGCCTCTCCCACATGGAACATTTGAATGTCAACCTAAAGGACAAAAGGGAGAATCCCATGTGGGATCTGGGAGAGTACTTTTCTGTAGAGTTAGTGGGAAATTAAAAACTCTGCTAGGAGCGTGCTTACTGCCTTTGAGGAACAATCAGGAGGTCAGGGAGAGAAAGAGGGGAGAGAAGGGGAGGCAGAGGCCAGAAATGATGGTGAGGCGAGGAGGTGGAGAAAGACCAAGGATTATCAACCTGTGCATTTGGTTGGCTCACCCTCTTCCTGGAAGCCTTCTCCCAGAGTAAGGAGGGAGCCTGATGACATTCCTAAAACATCTCTCCTGAACATTTGGGGATCTCCTTGACCCTTTTATCTTTTTAATTGCATTCCTTAGATTACAATGGCTGTCTACAACGGAAAACCAAACTAACCCATCCTTTAGTGACTTGTATGATAGTTACAATTGTTGGATACATAACAGAAAACACAAAGGTAGGAAAAACTGAGGTTTGTCCACGAATCATTGGTTTGTCAAGAAATCAGGCTCTTCCTCTTTCCAGTCTGCATCTCTTAATATTCTGACTTTCTGGTCACTCTTGTTTCCTCATGGTTACAGAATTGCTGCTGCGATTTCAGACATCATGTTCACACTTGACAACATCCAGTCAATAATGAGGTGCAAAAGCTAACCTTCTCTTTATGTAGCTTTCTCTTTTTAGAGAGAGGAAACATTTCCCAGAAGTTGGTAGCATATCTTCCTTGTTACTTATTGGCTAGAGTCAGACCACCTGAGGAAATAGCAAATAGAATGGTGCTCTTCTGACTGATTAGTTCAGATTAGGGATTAGTCCTTCAAGCCACCATTCAGCCACTTACATTGTGTCCAGTATTTTCCTAAGTGCTTCACCTAGAATCAATCATTTATTCCATACTACAACTTTCATCGGGTAGGAAAGTATTAACTAACTTGCTCCTAAGAGAAGGAAATAAATAACCCCAGGGAGGCCTGTCTGCAGGTGTGTGTGCCCAGAGGATGTGCCCAGAGGAGCAGACCTCCATGACCAATGGGGTAAAAGCAAAGGTGTCCATGTATAAAGGTCACATTTCCAAGGGAAGTAACTACATCTGCCAGGTTAACTCATAGAACCAATTAAAAACTAAAACCCTCGATTGGAATCGCTGACACCCTTGGGGAAATTGTGCAGCAGGGCCCAAGGAAGCCAAAAGTGAGCAGACTCCTGGCCCAGCCATTGCCCCTCTAGAACATTCCTGAGCACATTCAGAGCAGGACTACTCATAGCAGCCAGAGGCTGGTGACTCTACAGAGCCCATCAGGAGGGAGGTGGGTAAATTATAGATTATCTATAGGGATCTGCAACACAGTGATATGACCCAGGTTATCACAAGGCAGGCAGTGAGCAAATAGTTCTCGAAAGCTTCACGTTGAGTGAGAAACACCTACACTTTCCAAGGCTCCAGAAGCAAACTCACCTATGCTGGGAGACATCAGAACAGGTTGATTTGGGGAAGGCTGGTGAGTGTGGAGAAGATCGGCAGGAGCGTGCCGTTAGTGCTTTCTATGTTTTAGGAGGTCGATGGATGCAATGCCGTCACTGATAAAGAACCTGGATACTCTTGCTTGTTGCCTGGGTTGCCTGAGATGGACTGTCAGATCTCAGATGACTCTTTCTATAGAAAAAGTGAAAGAAAGGCAGGGCTGGATTAATACGTTCAGATATATTACAAGATTCTGAAACTTAACTTTCTATGAGTTTCATCTTGCACTTGGACACTTCACCCCTCAAAAAAAAAATAAATAAATAAAACCAATGCTCCACTAAAGCAAATTGTAATATTGAGGAAAAGATAAAGACAGAAGCAACCTTGCTTTTGGGATAGATCTGAGGCTCACGTCTGGACTGGGGTCACCAGGAGATGAGCTGTCACACCTGCAGACCCCAGAGCCTGGTTCTCAGGATAGAGGGTTTCCAGAGCCCTCTGTCTGAGATGCCCATGGCTCCCACAGTCTCCATCACAAACAGTTATAAAAACAACCTGCGACCTCAGGTGCATTCTTAGTGGCCTCTGGCTGAGTCCTGGATGTCTTCTCTTTGGTCTTTTCTCTTTTTTTGCCTTCTGAGCAATTTTGCAGATCTACTACATTTGCCTTTTATTCATTCTAAGGGATGCGTCTCAAAATGAGATGGTGATAAAGCAATTGTCTATTTGGAATTAGTCTCCTTCTTCACTCAGGTGATCCCAGGTGGAGCAGAAGAGTCACTCTGCCCTTGAAAAGAGGGAGGGAGGTGTCTTTGCTCCAGAGCTCTGCTGGTAACCATCACAATGAACCCCAGGCCCATGTCTGCAGTTGGAGATGGGGCTGCTGGGAACCAGTGTCCCTCACAGAATCTGAATCAAGACCATTGATCTCCATGCAGGGCTAATGAGCACCCAAGGAGGCACAGGAGAAGGGGGCACTTCAGGTCAGAGTTGATCACCTTTGAAGAAATGGTTGCTACAGAGGCTAAGTGTATGCATTCCCCGGAAATGCACTTCAATATGTCCCAGATCTCGAAATGCTCCCCAGACTCTTGGCCCAGCAATTCTGTTCTAGATAATTATCCTGGAAAGTGATTGAATAAGTGTTCAAAGATTAAATGTCACTGCATATTCATCTAAGGGATTATGTGGTCTGCCTGAGGATAACAAAAATCAAATTGATGTTGTAGGAAGACACTTAATAATGTGGATATGTTTATGGTCACTGTTAAATTTGTAAAAGGCTGAGAGGCAACACAGACCAGTTATTTAAAAGCATTATTTTTCTTACTTGGGGCAGTAAGTGAAAATACAATCATGAAGGTGATAGATAGGTTTCAGGTGATTTTTATGTGTTAATTGTTTTGTTTTCTACGAGGAATATTAGGTTGTCTGTAGTCAGAAAAAATACATAAGCTTTTTTTTTTTTTTTTTTTTTGCATTTCTCGAGAATGCAGTTGGGAATTCTAAGCTGTGTGTCTTAGTGTCTCAATGAGGCCTCGGGATCCATAACTTGCAAGTTTGTGTTTCTCCCTTTTTCAAAACAAATTCTCCTTCCTATGCTAATTTGTTAAGAGAAGTATTCAAGAATTCTGTCCGTATGAATTATATTCCTATTTTATTATAGCTATGGTTAAAAGTAATTTCACATTAGCCAATATTTGACTAAGAAGATGAAGTACGATTAGATGCATTTATCACTGTGGTTTTCAGTCATTGCAATGAGAGGCACCCAAAACCACAATCATCTCAATACAGGAGAGGAAAAGTAAATCATGCAGTGGATTACCAGAGAATGATCTAGAATAACTTGGTGTCTATCATCAAACTCAGGTTGCAAACTGGATTAATTGTGCCCTTTAATAGCCGATTTAATCCCAAGGTTTGATCTGAAAATTGCCATAAAAACAATAAAAATACAGTGCTTCCCTGTTTTCATTTCTTTTGTAAGTGAAATGTGGTGGAAGGTTTTCCTGAGTGTGGGTAGGAAGTAGCACACGGTTAGGAGTTGCTGTGGAATTCCATCCCCACAATACCTTGCCTGGCACCTAGTACAGTGTCTGCCACATGGTACCCACTCTGCCAGTATCACTGGCTGACTGGCTGGTAGAGCTGCTTCTATTTGTCAAGTGTTGCTTCTGCAAGTTTTCTACTTGGTGACTTCATTAGCATGAGCAGCTTGCAGATGCAGACACACAAAGAGCAGGAATGTGCTAAGATGAGATTAGAAATAAGATGTTGTAAATGTGTATAAAGGAATATGTTTTGAGGCGAGACAAGGAAAAGAACTTCTTATTAGACCTTTTACAGAGAGGAGAATGGAAATTAGGGAGCTTAAGTTTCTTGTGGAGGTCACAATCAGATGTCATCTCAGGGTAGGGGTTTTGCCTGTCATTACTGAGACCTCAATGCTGAGAACAGCCCAGACTGCAGCTCTATGCCTAGTATTCATAAAGGGAATGCTGAACGTATACTTCAGGTTTCCTTCCCCTGACATGATTGACATGTGGCATCCCACAAGTCCTTGTCATAGGAAGCTACACCCAGCCATCACTGTGATATATAGTGGCACGGCTGTCCTGCACCCACCAGATTCCAGTAGTGTCTTACCCAGTTCTGACAACCAAAACTGCTTCCCGACATGGCCACATGTGTGTGGGATGGTCAGAGGAGGCACAAATGGGGCTCGTGAAGCAGTGTCCATTCATTAGACTGGAAAATTCAACTTGATACGTTGGTTTTCTCCAAGTCTGCATCTCCTGGTCTGACCCCTACCATCACTGTAAACCTGCTCTAAAGCTACCACAGGTGCCTGCCATGGTCTGGCACTTAGGAAGGCACAGAGGCTGTCCAGGAGGCCACACAGGGATCCAGCCAGCAGGTGGGCCTTGCTGTGACTGTACCTGGATCAGGAGTGCTTGTGGAGTTTACCTCCTGTGCACCCCTCCAGGAAAGAACTCAGTTTGGCCGAAGCCACAAAGAAGCCAGAACAGCTGTGCATTCATTCAGTCCAAATTTTGAGTCAGAGAAATCTGGTGCCTGAAAGTGACTCCTGCTTTGACTTTGGCCAGCGTGCCACAGGGAGTCCCGCACAAGTAAGTTTTGGAGGGAGCTTCACATGGGCCTTCCACGAGTCCCTCGTGTCACGTTCACCCTCCCAAGTCTCTTGGGCGAATATCGGTCACTGTTCTTCAAGTGCTGTGGGGTAGTTGCCTGTTTACCCAAACGGTCCCTTTTCCACATCATCAGTCTAATCCCACTCCCCCCAGATGGCTGGAATTCTGGAGTGCTCTCTGCTCACTGCAGAACAAATCTACAGTGATGAGGATGGTGGCAACTCGAAAGTCCCCAAATGGATCATTTAAAGAAATAATCTACGCAGACAAAGAATGTCACTGCAAATTCAAAAACACTTTGAATCTAATCATTTGACAGTATTGCCTGGGAACAGGTAGCTAAAACCACCTGTGGAAGGAAATGCCTCCCCAAAATGTGCATATTAGAACAGGGGCAAGTTTTGGGGACGTGGGTGGCACCACTTAGGGGCTTCAACCAGCAGTGGTGGGTCCCTCTGCAGGCCCAGACCTGCAGGCCTCTCCAGCTTTCCTGCCCACGGAGGGCTTCTGGCCCCTCAGCCCCATAGCAGTGTCCTCCAAGATGGCCCAAACTAGAGGGCCAGGAAGTGCTTGTTCAGCCTGGGTCAGGGGTGGGGTCCCCCAGGTGTGAGTAGGTATGGGAGAGCATGGGGGGCAATGGGTGGTGGCTTTGGAGACCAGCTGGCCAGGTCTCTCCTACCCTCTCCCCAGCTCCCATGTGTATGGTGCCTCCTGGATCAATCCTCAATTCCAGCCCCACAGGCTCCTCCTCCTCCTGAACCTGCTGCTTCCTTAGTGGTTGGATCTTCTGAAGGGGTATCTGGACTCCAGCCCCTCCCTCCAACCTTCTTTGCTTTCTGACCAGCATGAGGTGAACAGGTTTCCTCTTCCAGGACATCCTGGGTCACCATAGACCCCAAAACAATAGGTCAAGTGACCATGGACGGAGACCTCTGAAACCCTGAGTCCAAATCAATCTTTGCTCCTTACAAAGTTGGTTATCTCAGTTGTTTTAACAGAATGACTAACACATGGGAACACATTTTTCTTGGCCAGTAGTAATGAAACAAGTCCCAGTTACTCGGAACTTCTTTCCGAGGCTAACACTCTCCCCAATTTTTATCAAAGGCAAAGGTGTTTCTTTTAGCCATCTCTGTTTTGTGGAGCTGTAGCTGGGGGCCGATGCCTTGGCTGATATTGGAAGGACTGGCTCCCTCCATCTCCCTTGGAGATACTTATTATTTACTTCATCTCCAGTGCAGCAGGATGCAAGGAAAATGAGGTCATCTTTCTGTGAGTCTCTTGCAACAAGAAAGAAGGAAAATCAATATGTGTGATCATCATTCTCCATCCCCAGCAAATAGGTGGAGGGTTGGGATTCATCTCTGCTGATGAAAATTGGATTATAAATGTTGGAGAAGCCAAAAGCAAATTTGAAACCAAAATATGTTTTTCCCTTCATGGCTGAATGTCCCGCTGAGGAGTTACAATTTCACATACCACAGTTTTAAGATTGTAAGGTAGGTTCCTGGGCCCATGGTTTCTGGGTTTTTATTCTTTTTTTTTTATTGTTGGTCGTTCAAAACATTACACAGTTCTTAATACATCATCTTTCACAGTTTGATTCAAGTGGGTTATGAACTCCCAACTTTACCCCGTATATAAATTGCTGTATCACATCAGTTACCCTTCCATTGATTGACATATTGCTTTTCTAGTGTCTGATGTATTCTGCTGTCAGTCCTATTCTCTACTATCCCCCCTCCCCTCCCCTCCCCTTTTCTCTCTCTACCCCTTCTACTGTAAATCGTTTCTTCCATTTGTATTATCTTGTCTTACCCCTCCTTTCCTCTTATATATCATTCTCACTCCCTTTCCCTCCCACCTCTCATCCCTGTTTAATGTAAATCTTCTTCTCAAGCTCTTTGTCCTTACCCTGTCCTTGTTTACTCCCCTTATATCAAAGGGGTCATTTGGTATTTGTTTTTTAACGATTGACTAGCTTCACTTAGCATAATCTGCTCTAATGCCATCCATTTCCCTCCAAATTCTATGATTTTGTCATTCCTTAATGCAGAGTAATACTCCATTGTGTATAAATGCCACATTTTTTTTATCCATTCATCTATTGAAGGGCATCTAGGTTGGTTCCACAATCTTGCTATCGTGAATTGTGCTGCTATGAATTTCGATGCAGCAGTGTCCCTGTAGCATGCTCTTTTTAAGTCTTTAGGGAATAGACCGAGAAGGGGAATAGCTGGGTCAAATGGTGGTTCCATTCCCAGCTTTCCAAGAAATCTCCATACTGCTTTCCAAATTGGCTGCACCAATTTGCATTCCCACCAGCAATGAACAAGAGTGCCCTTTTCTCCGCATCCTCTCCAGCACTTATTGTTGTTTGACTTCCTAATGGCTGCCAATCTTACTGGAGTAAGATGGTATCTTAGGGTAGTTTTGATTTGCATTTCTCTGACTGCTAGCGATGGTGAGCATTTCTTCATGTACTTATTGATTGATTGTATGTCCTCCTCTGAGAAGTGTCTATTCAGGTCCTTGGCCCATTTATTGATTGGGTTATTTGTTATCTTATTGTCTAATTTTTTGAGTTCTTTGTATATTCTGGTTATTAGGGCTCTATCTGAAGTGTGTGGAGTAAAGATTTGTTCCCAGGATGTAGGCTCCCTGTTTATCTCTCTTATTGTTTCTTTTGCTGAGAAAAAACTTTTTAGTTTGAGTAAGTCCCATTTGTTGATTCTAGCTGTTAACTCTTGCGCTATGGGTGTCCTATTGAGGAATTTGGAGCCCGACCCCACAGTATGTAGATCATAGCCAACTTTTTCTTCTATCAGACGCCGTGTCTCTGATTTAATATCAAGCTCCTTGATCCATTTTGAGTTAACTTTTGTGCATGGCGAGAGATAGGGATTCAGATTCATTTTGATGCAAATGGATTTCCAGTTTTCCCAGCACCATTTGTTGAAGATGCTATCCTTCCTCCATTGCATGCTTTTAGCCCCTTTATCAAATATAAGGTAGTTGTAGTTTTGTGGATTGGTTACTGTGTCCTCTATTCTGTACCATTGGTCCACCCGCCTGTTTTGGTACCAGTACCATGCTGTTTTTGTTACTATTGCTCTGTAGTATAGTTTGAAGTCTGGTATCACTATACCACCTGATTCACACTTCCTGCTTAGCATTGTTTTTGCTATTCTGGGTCTTTTATTATTCCATATGAATTTCATGATTCTTTTATCTATTTCTACAAGAAATGCCATTGGGATTTTGATTGGTATTGCATTGAACTTATAGAGAACTTTTGGTAATATTGCCATTTTGATGATGTTAGTTCTGCCTATCCATGAGCAGGGTATATTTCTCCATCTTCTAAGGTCTTCTTCTATGTCTTTCTTTAGGGTTCTGTAATTTTCATTATATAAATCTTTCACCTCTCTTGTTAGGTTGATTCCCAAGTATTTTATTTTTGGGGGGGATATTGTGAATGGAGTAGTTGTCCTCATTTCCGTTTCAGAGGATTTGTCGCTGATATACAGGAACGCCTTTGATTTATGCGTGTTGATCTTATATCCTGCCACTTTGCTGAATTCATTTATTAGCTCTAGTAGCTTCTTTGTAGACCCTTTTGGGTCTGCTAGGTATAGGATCATATCATCTGCAAATAGTGATAATTTAAGTTCTTCTTTTCCTATTTTTATGCCTTTAATTTCTTTCGTCTGTCTAATTGCTCTGGCCAGTGTTTCAAGGACTATGTTGAACAGAAGTGGTGAGAGAGGGCATCCCTGTCTTGTACCAGATCTTAGAGGGAATGCCTTCAATTTTTCTCCATTCAGAATGATGCTGGCCTGTGGCTTATCATAGATTGCTTTTACAATGTTGAGGTATGTTCCGGTTATCCCTAATTTTTCTAGAGTTTTGAACATAAAGGGATGCTGAACTTTGTCGAATGCTTTTTCTGCATCTATCGAGATGATCATATGGTTCTTATTTTTAAGTCTATTGATGTGGTGAATAACATTTATTGATTTCCGTATATTGAACCAGCCTTGCATCCCAGGGATGAATCCTACTTGATCATGGTGTATAATTTTTTTGATATGTATTTGAATCCGATTCGCCAGAATTTTATTGAGGATTTTTGCGTCAAGGTTCATTAGAGATATTGGTCTATAGTTTTCTTTCTTTGAAGTGTCTTTGTCTGGTTTCGGAATCAGGGTGATGTTGGCCTCGTAGAATGAATTTGGAAGTTCTCCCTCTTTTTCTATTTCCTGAAATAGCTTGAAAAGTATTGGTGTTAGTTCCTCTTTAAAGGTTTTGTAAAACTCTGCTGTATACCCATCCGGTCCTGGGCTTTTCTTAGTTGGTAATCTTTTGATGGTTTCTTCTATTTCCTCTATTGTTATTGGTCTGTTTAGGTTGTCTATATCCTCCTGACTCAATCTGGGCAGATCAAAAGACTTAAGGAATTTATCTATGCCTTCACTATCTTCTATTTTATTGGAGTATAAGGATTCAAAATAATTTCTGATTATCTTCTGTATTTCTGAAGTGTCTGTTGTGATATTGCCTTTTTCATCCCGTATGTTAGTAATTTGAGTTCTCTCTCTTCTTCTCTTCGTTAGCCTGGCTAAGGGCCTGTCGATTTTATTTATTTTTTCAAAGAACCAACTTTTGGTTTTGTCAATTTTTTCAATTGTTTCTTTTGTTTCAATTTCATTAATTTCAGCTCTGATTTTAATTATTTCTTGCCTTCTACTTCTTTTGCTATTGTTTTGCTCTTCTTTTTCTAGGATTTTGAGATGAAGTAAGAGATCATTTATTTGTTGTTTTTTTCTTTTTTTGAGGAATGAATTCCAAGCGATGAATTTTCCTCTTAGAACTGCTTTCAATGTGTCCCATAGATTCCGATATGTTGTGTCTGTGTTTTCATTTAACTCTAGGAAGTTTTTAATTTCCTCCTTGATGTCTTCTAAAACCCATTCATCATTCAGCATCCTATTGTTCATTCTCCAAGTGATGCTTGATGATTCCTTCCTTCTTTTATCATTGATTTTCAGTTTTATTCCATTATGATCAGATAAGATGCATGGTATTATCTCTACCCCTTTATATTGTCTAAGAGTTGCCCTGTGACATAATATGTGGTCTATTTTTGAGAAGGTTCCATGTGCTGCTGAGAAAAAGGTATAACTACTTGATGTTGGGTGGTATAGTCAATATATGTCAATTAAGTCTAGGTTGTTAATTGTGTTATTGAGTTCTATAGTTTCCTTATTTAACTTTTGTTTATAAGATCTGTCCAGTGGTGAGAGAGGTGTGTTGAAGTCTCCCGTGATTATCGTATGGTGATCTATTAGACTCTTGAACTTGAGAAGAGTTTGCTTGATGAACACAGCTGCACCATTATTTGGGGCATATATATTTATGATTGTTATGTCTTGTTGGTGTATGGTTCCCTTGAGCAGTATGAAGTGTCCTTCTTTATCCCTTTTAATTAACTTTGGCTTGAAATCTATTTTATTAGATATGAGTATGGACACTCCTGCTTGTTTCCGCAGTCCGTATGAGTGGTATGATTTTTCCCAACCTTTCACCTTCAGTCTATGAATATCTTTTCCTATCAGATGCGTCTCCTGTAGGCAGCATAGTGTTGGGTCTTGTTTTGTGATCCATTCTACCAGCCTGTGTCTCTTAATTGGTGAGTTTAAGCCATTAACATTTAGGGTTATTATTGAGATCTGGTTTGTTCTTCTAGCCATATTTGTTTATTTGATGTTACTAAACCTGATTTGTTATTCTCTTTGACTACTTTCCCCCCATTTACTGTCCTACCTCCCATTGTTAGTTTTCAATGTTATTGTCCATTTCCTCTTCCTGTAATGTTTTGCAAAGGATTTTTTGAAGAGATGGTTTTCTAGCTGCGAATTCTTTTAACTTTTGTTTATCGTGGAAGGTTTTAATTTCATCTTCTATCCTGAAGTTTAATTTCGCCGGATACACGATTCTTGGTTGGAACCCATTTTCTTTCAGTGTTTGAAATATGTTATTCCAGGATCTTCTAGCTTTCAGAGTCTGTGTTGAGAGATCAGCTGTTATCCTGATTGGTTTGCCCCTAAATGTAATCTGCTTTCTTTCTCTTGCAGCTTTTAAAATTCTCTCCTTATTCTGTATGTTGGACATCTTCATTATAATGTGTCTAGGTGTGGATCTCTTATGATTTTGCACATTCAGCGTCCTGTAGGCTTCTAGGATTTGGGATTCTGTCTCAATCTTCAAGTCTGGGAAGTTTTCTCGTATTATTTCACTGAATAGACTGTTTATTCCTTTGGTATGGAGCTCTGTGCCTTCTTGTATCCCAATGACTCTTAAATTTGGTCTTTTGATATTGTCCCATAATTCTTGGATGTTCTGCTCATGGTTTCTTAGCAGACTTGTTGAGCTGTCTATGTTCTTTTCCAGTTGAAATACTTTGTCTTCATTGTCTGATGTTCTCTCTTCTAAGTGATCCACTCTGCTGGTAGTATTCTCAATTGAGTTTTTAAGTTGGTTTATTGTTTCCTGCATTTCTAGGATTTCTATTTGTTTGTTTTTTATTACCTCTATCTCCCTGTGAAATTGATCTTTTACTTCCTGGATTTGTTTGTCGATGTGATCTTTCATTGTCTGATTTTGCTGTCTCGTGTCTTCCTTGAGACTCCAGATCATCTGAAGCATATATATCCTGAACTCTTTATCTGACATTCCATCTGTTGCAGCTATTACCTCTTCGAAAGTTGAGTTGACCTGCATTGCTTGTGGTCCTTTCTTTCCTTGTCTTTTCATGCTGCTCACGTTTCTTTCTGCTTGGTGAAACTGTTGTGATTATGAGTTTTTCCCCCTAATTATTTATATTGCTCTTGTATAGTTGAAAAATCTCCCTTGCAGGGCGGGTAGTGGCTGTGCTCCTTCTCTAGTTGGGGTGATCTCAGTACCGCGCTGGCAGGCCGCTAGGCCTGCTCTGCCGGTTGTTCGCAGGTCTGCCCACCCTGCGGGAGCGGGTGGCGGCTCTGCTCTGCCCCCCCTCCAATTGTGGCGATATGACTATCACCCCCTCGGGTCGTTGGGCCTGATCCGTATGCGGGTGGCTGCTCTGCTCTGCCCCCCTACTCCAAATGGAGTGGCGTATCTACCATGCTGGCAGGCCTCTAGGCCTGTTCCGTTGGTGGGTCTCAGGTCTGCCTGATTCTGGCAGTAAGGGGAGTTGGGTGTCGAGAGTCCTTTGGTCCTTGCGGTCACGCCCACAGAGAGATTTTGAAGTTTCCCGGTTGTTCGCCAGGTGTGCGGGGCTATTAGCAGAGCCCGGAGGGCATGGCCATGTACGGGGCCATGTGGGGACCCTTCTAGCTGAGTCGGGCCACCGGGAGCCACGTGAAGAGCGGGGTAGCTGTGTCTGCATGGTTAAGATCCGAGCGGGTGGTTTGGCTGTTCGCCGAGCGAGAGCAGGGCCTCCCGGGAGAGCCGATATGGCGGAGGCGTCTGCCTGTTTGGGCTGCCACTCCGCTCCGGGCCGCCGCCGCTTTCAGAAGCTGCTGGTGGTTGTGGGATTGGACCTCTGCGCCCGCTGGAGGGGCCACCTGTAGAGCCGGGAAGCTGCGACCGCGTGGTAGGGACCGGGTGGGTGATGCGGCTGCTCCCAGAGCGAGCCCTAGGCCTCCCAGGGGGAGCCCGGATGGCGGAGGCCGAATTCCGGTTCTGGCGGGGCGGGCCAAGCCGCTCCGGGTGTCCGCCGCTTGCAAAAACGGCTGCTGTTTACAGAAGATGATTTCTGCACCCGCCGTGGGGCCACCTGTCTAACCGGGTCGCTGTGGCCGCGTAGTTAGGGACCGGGTGCGTGATGCGGCTGCTCCCAGAGCGAGCCCTAGGCCTCCCAGGGGGAGCCCGGATGGCGGAGGCCGAATTCCGGTTCAGGCGGGGCGGGCCAAGCCGCTCCGGGTGTCCGCCGCTTGCAAAAATGGCTGCTGTTTACAGAAGATGATTTCTGCACCCGCTGCGGGACCACCTGTCTAGTCCGCGTGGTTAGGAACCAGGCGGGTGATGCGGCTCCTCCCAGAGCGAGAGCTAAACCTCCCGGTGGGGCAGCTTGCTGGAGTGGCTGATGTCTGTGGGGCTAGATTTCTGTGCCCGCGTGGCCGTCCTAGATCCACTTCTCTGGGACAAACTGTCACTTCCAATAAACCTACCAGTTCACGGCAGCTCTCTTCTTCAGGGAATTATGCTAGAAGTTCCTCCGTAGGTAGGCTGCGGCTGTTCCGATGGGTCTTTCTTATCCGGTTAAAGTGGAGACGTTAGAATCGCTGCTTCCTCGCCGGCCGCCATGTTGGATCCCTGGGATGTTTTCTCTAGATTTGGCAAGTTTTTTCTTCAGTTTTTTTCTTTCACGAATTAGATCATTGTGGGTCTTAAGTAATTCTTCAAAGCGAATTTTGGTTTTTGCTTTGGCTTCACTCTCAACAGTGGGCATAGCTCAGCTTTATGGCAAGCATTGAGAAATAATGTAACACACTGACTCAATCAGGATCCTTTTCTCAGATGTAATAAAGAAGGCGTTTCAGTACCAGCTTGCCCCTGGAGAGGAGAGCGCTCAGCGATCGGTTCCCAACGAACCGACAGCTGGTGCGGTGAGAAGCAGACCCAGTGCCAAGCTGGGCGGGCCGGAGGGCGGCAGCTGCACAGCCAAACAGGCTGCCAACGTCCCCTGGGTTTTTATTCTTATCTTTAAAATAATTATTAGAGTTATAGTATGTCATCTTTCATACATGGAGGTGTTTGTAGATGGGATGTTGAAGGAAAGCATGGGATTACATAGAGAAAGGACTATTTCCTGAGGCGGCCTTGCCACCCCTTAAAAAACACAAAGAACCTCAGGTGCAGTGGTGCATGCCTGTGATCCCAGCACCTCGGGAGGCTGAGGCAGGAGGATCACAAGTTCAAGGTCAGTTTCAGCAACTCAGCAACAACTTGTCTTGAAATAAAATAGCTGGTGATGTATCTCAGTTTAAAGCACCTTGAGTTCCAGCCTCGATGGTACTGCAGAAAATAAAATGAAATGAAAATAATAAATAAATGAATATGCAAAAAGCATTGCTAAAATCAGGTACCTATTAATATGTGTGAATTTGCTTGGCTCCCAGAGCCCTTAACCCTCTGTCAATGAATGAATCCCACAAAGCCTGAATCAAGCAAGCAAAGTTTGACTGAGCCTGGATGCGAGGCCAAAGGATGAACAGCAGGTGATGGACAAGTGGGCAGCATGCAGAGGACCAGCAGATTGTATTCATAGAGCACTGGAGTCCAGTGACCTGCACGTGCGACCCCAGCACCTGGGGCATCCTCCAGGGACACAGTTGGTGATCTCAGCACAGACCACATGGCATCCATGGTGCTCCCAAGTCTAAATCAGTGTGTGAGTTTCTGAGAAAATGAGGGAAAGGCATTTGCTGCCATTTAAAGAGCTTGAGGCTTTTCTGGGAAGACAAGCCAGAGACAGGCTGTGTGGATACATCAGCTGCTCTTTTTTAAAAAATAATTAATTAATTAATTTTATTTAAGTATATATGAGAGCAGCATGCATTTTGATTCATTGTACACAATTGCGGCACAACTTTACCATGTAGCCACGTAGCCATGGCCTTCTCTCCACCCCCTCCAACACTCCCTGCTCCGTCCACCTCTGCATAAGCCATTCATGCCATTTATGGCACCCTTTCTTGGTCACACCTGTATGTAAGTTATGGGAGCCCATTATGTGGATGCAGTTTTTGCCTTCCTCTTGCTAGGGCTAGAACGGCACCTGATTAAGGCAGAACTTAGACAGGACTGTGATGCTGCAGCCCATGGACTCTGAGCAGAGCAGGACCCTGCCCCAAAGATGCACACACATGGCAGGAGGCTAATAAGAACACAGCACCATGATGATCTAATGAGGATCAGAGGCGATTCCAGCACACTGAGGTACACTGTGGCACCACCTGTGCTGGCTGCAGCAGGTGGTCACCACCCCTGTGGTTACTGCAGAGGCCTCTGCACTGGAAGCCTGGCTGGAGACAGGCAGCGGCTGCTCAGGAGCAGACTTCTCACAGTTGAATCTAGTCCACAGCAGCCCATTTGCCCACAGGGACCATTACGCCATTTTATGTGAATATAGTACTCAATTCACTGTGTTCTGATTCCAGCGCTTCACAAATGGTGGAGCCACCATGGTTTCCTTGAGTTTCTCCATTTAATGGCCCAAAGGTCATTCCCAGCCCAACAGCTGAACACTGTGTGCACACGCCATGGAATACAAGAGTGCATTCTGGGAAATGACACAGTTTCACAGGAGAAGGGACTTATCTCTTCTCACCACCCACATCAGCCAGGAACAGGGAGGTGCAGAGCACAGGGAAGGCCTCCTGGTGCATCCAGATTCACAACCAGTGTCCTTCAAAATTGTGGTCTGCCTTCTTAGGACATACAGCACTAACCCCAGTGACTGATACCCAAGTCCTTCCAACAAAAAATAAATGAATCACAGAGCTCCATTTGTGCAGGCTGCTGTGAACTAAAAAGGATGAGGGCAGGAGCAGAGGGGTGTTCCCAGCACCCTGTGACCCACTGCAATGCAACTGATGGCCTTCTAACATCCTTGCTTCTGTCATCCAGCTGTATTTGAGAAATATTTCCTCTGCTGCCTATCTCTAAGGCATCCTGTAAAGAAGCAGAACTTGTTGGTGACTTGTCACATCCAGGACTGTTACATTGAGGACATAGTCAAGAGGAGCTGGACTGAGACCCATCTCCCAAGCAAATGACCTGTGTAGGGTAGGATTGCATGTCCACTTATAGTTCATTCTTAACCTATTATTATTATTATTTGCATTACAATTCTTATTACACTTATAAAGCACAATTTTTCATATCTCTGGTGTATATAAAGTATGTTGACACCAATTTGTGTCTTTATACATGCACTTTGGATGATGATGTCTATCATTTTTTATTCACATCCTGAGTTGGAAACAATACTCAATATTATTAGGTAGGTTGGTGAGAACAAACCTTGGTGACAGGAAGCATTCAAGGGCTGACGACCGCATTTGAGGGTGATACAGCAGACTTGAATACATAAACAAAAGCATGCGGGGTGTAGGGGGGCTACAAGATTTGAAATGGTTCACTGCTATGATGCAATGACCACTGAATTAGAACAGGCTAGGAGACCCGATATGAATATGGAAATACAATGTTGTACTCTTGAACAGCACATGGTGCTCTCCTACTGTGAGAGCAGAATACACATCTTTGACCGACAGCACTTTGAAGGCAAGAGGGAGACATTATTTTCACAGACCTCATTTGGTGAGTTACCTTGACATCTATTAACAAGGTTTCAAACTTCCTATGTCTTATTTATCAAGCTGCTTCTGTGTTTTAAGTGCCTTTCTTTGGAAATCAAGAGTAAAATTTTCCCTATTTTTGATCTATCACCCTAGCCCCCAAGAGTTAGATCCTTTAAGAAAATTATGGCAGAACTGCCCTGTGATGCCAGCCCACAAAGACAGGAATTCACATGAGCTAAATTGGCCTTGAACCCCAACAGCAGGAGATTCACTCATTCATTCATCATGATTCCCAGGAGGAGGCTGGCCCCATTCCAGTCCCTCAGATACAGTGGTGAATGGGACCACTGAGGACCCTCCTACTGACATGCAGCTCAACTTGTAATTCAGACATTCTGTAAAAGAAACAAGGGGACAGGCCAGTTCATACAGTGACAAATGCTGAGGTGGAGAGCCTGCCTCTGTAATGGAGAGACCCTAGAATGGGGTGGGCAGGACACAGGTGCAGGTATTACAGTGCAGGCAGATGGGGTCTAGGAGGTGATAAATGACAAATTCTTCTTCTAAGGAGGAAAGATAAATAAAGAGCCCAACTGTGTGCAGCAAGATCAGGCAGGGGAGCAGAAAGGTCACTGGTCCCATAGAGGATTGACACCCACTGGTTCCAGAGTGAATGACAGGCTCCAATGTTGGAACACAGTGACTTCCCACCATCCTTCAGCATCAAACAGCTGCTTATTGATAAGGCAGCATTTAGGTATCCAAGGATTATGCTCAGAAAATGCAGATGGATCAGTTCTCTTCTATTTCCTGTCCCCAGTCCATCTACCGATGGGCTCAGGAATGCAGGGGTCTTCCCCCAAGCCACTAGTCACCTCCTGAACTTTGGCAAAGTGGCTAAAAGACTCATATTGAAGCATTTTTTTTCCCTGCCAAGAACTGCTCATATGCATACCCTGCTCCCCGAATAGTCACAGCAGAATGGAGCCAGGATTGTGCTACCACAGGTGTGAGCTATTTGCAATTGTATAGGAAATTGCAAATTTTTTTCTATTGGTATCTGGGGTAATCAAAAGAAATTAAGCCCAGCATCACCCAGGTAATTCTGTAAATTGGGACGATATTAATAACTTGTTCTTTCCTAGTGGCTAGGCTTTTCAGCCTCGTTACCATCCCTGCTCATTTTCAATCCATCAAAAGCAGATTTCATTTCTTCCAGTCAGATGCCTCATCTTCCACCAAGCTGCTACCACAATCAGCTTATTTCAAACTAAGCTAATCCTGGTTTTACTTGGATGATTGAGTTATGTAGCTTGAGTTCTGTAACAAAACCAGCTCTGTCAGAAGAGCCAGCTGTGGAGAATCAGGCAGAAATGTCCCAGGTAACGGGATTTTCTGGGCACGGTGGACACAAAGTGGAGCGAAAGGCTGACATGCTCATCTGTAAGAAATTTACATCTCTCCCCAATCGATTAATGGTTCTGCACAGGCTGTAGTAATTGGAAGAACTTGAATGCTTGCTGGAGGGTTGATGATAATGAAGAGAATTGTTCATTTTAGGAGTAAAACTGCTGGTTGTTTAAAAATAGTCCTTCTATAGATATTCAATATTTGTGGATGAGGTGGAAGGTGTAGTTCAGGGGCAGAGTGTTGGCAGCACCAAGAGGAAAAAATAAAAATAAATAAAACCCCTAAACTGTGGGTGGTGTGGACATGGTATGGACGAAAGCAAATAAATCAGGAAGGAATTTCAGTTCCAAGGTGACTCTTCTGGTCCCATCTTGTTCCCAAGGCTATTTCTCCTTGCTCTGAGAAGGACGTTGACTGTCAGGATATTGGGAGCTCCATCTATTAGGGCTACCACTCTGCAGCACCTGCATGTCATCTTCACACCTTTGAAGGTCATCATCAGGAAGGATTCCCTCCTGGGTTGCCAGCTGCCCCCTCGGTGTGAAACGGAAAAACTCTTCACCACCAGCTCATTATTTTATGTTCACGAGAGGTGTTTAAAACACTTTTTTTTTTGCCCCAATGAGACAATCATGGACCCATGGAATCCACAAGAGAGCAAGAACTTGTGTCGTGTCAGACTTAAACACTGACGATGTCACTTTTATGTGTTTGCTGGACAGCAGCTCATCTTCTGTCCTGTGTTCATCCCCATCATAGTGAAACCCTCTATTTCTCTGGGGGAAGATTCTCGGGGCTAGCAGCAGCTCCTTACAAGGAAGATGCTTGGACATGTAGACCAATGAGGAGACCTGGGTGTGGCAGTCCGAGAGGGCGGGATACTTGCATGGTTATTTCATACTGTGTGGTGAGCCGTTCCTGCGGACTGTGGTCGCCATTACATGATGGCGCTGGCTCCGCTGTGGTCTGTGAAGGACAACTCCATATCAGAGAGAGTTGGCGTATTGTCAACTCCTTATCAGAGAAAGTTGGCGTGTCGTTCTCTAGCACCCTGTGAGAAGGGTCCACGTGGCAGCTTCGCATTGGGGTTCGAGGTGCTTTATTAAGGCTGGGAGGGGCATCCAATTATTATTCTGGGGATTAGAAGAATTATTAGAAGAATGTCAAGGGCCTGAATAAACTGCTGAAAGAAGATTCCTGAGTCGCGTCTTCCTTGCGGGCAAGGGGGTCGTGACAAGTGGTGCCGAAACCCTGGAGAAAAAAGAAAAAAAAAAAGAAAAACCCAGGAACCAGAACTTTCAGCAGTCAGGGAGGCGCGCCGGTAAGTCCCAGGTAAGGTGGGACCCGCTGTTAAAAAGCGGAGGCTCCTCTATACATAAAGAGGGAGCGTTAAAAGGTACCTGCTCCTCTGTAAATAGAGGGCGTTACATCTCATAGCAATTGCACTCTGTATTTTCGTTTTGTTTTCTGTGTATTTTCGTTTTGTCTTTGTGTACTTTCACTTTTGATTTCTGTGTTTTCTTGTGTTGCGTCATGGGTGCCGTGACTTCAAGTCCACTTCTTCTGGCCCTAGATGACCTTTTACGTTCCAAGGGACTGGAGGTGAAACGCAGTACCTTAGAGAGATTTTTACAGAGGGTAGATACAGCTGCACCGTGGTTTGCATTTTCAGGCAGCCTCACTACACCCAGCTGGGATAAATTAGGCAAAGACCTTGATTTTGCTCGTGAGCAAGACATGCTAGAGGGCGGGGTGATACCCCTCTGGAAGATGATCCGTAGTTGCCTTACGGATGGCAGATGCCAAGAAGCGCTTGTTAAAGGGCAAGAAGTTTTAGAAAAATTACATGAGGAAAAATCAGAAACAACAGAGAGCGAAGTGTCTCAGGAAGAGGGGAGTGTGCGGGGCATGGAAAACGGGAGGAGACTGTATCCAGATCTCAGTGTGCTGCGCACGCCCCCATGCGAAAGTGGGTCAGAGGTGGAAGATAATAAAGAGGAGGAGCTGGAGACGCTGTCTTGGCAACTAGGGAGTTTAGGTACAGGAAACAGAGATAAACAAGAGCTCAAGAAAGGACAGCCTCCCGATCCGCCTCCGTATGGCGGGGGTGTTTCGGAACAAAGTTTCCACGCCCAAACATGGAGGGCTGTTAACGCTGAGATGGGTCTTGCTTATCCAGTTTTTCAGGATGATAATAGGGAAAGATTTCATGAGCTTTTGGATTTCAAAATTGTAAAGACCCTGGCGGAGTCTGTGCGCACTTATGGGGTTGATACCGCTTTTACACTAACTCAGGTAGAGAATCTGTCCAGATACTGCATGACTCCCTCTGATTGGGCTAGCCTCGTTCGGGCTTGCGTCTCCCCAGGCAAATATTTGGACTGGAGAGCATTTGTGCTAGAGGGCGCAACAGAGCAGGCCGCCCAAAATCATGCATCAGGACACCCCCATTGGGACAAAAACATGCTTTTGGGACAAGGGAGATTTGCTAATCAACAGACAGGATTTCCTCTTGAAACATATGACCAGATTAATAATATTTACATTCGGACATGAAAATCACTTCCAAATAGAGGAGAGGTGTCTGGTAACCTGACTAAAATTATACAAGGCCCTACAGAACCCTTTTCAGATTTTGTAGCAAGGATGGTGGATGCCGCTGGAAAGATTTTTGGAGATCCTGATAGAGCCATGCCCCTTATCAAACAATTGGTTGCCTCAGTGGCCCCTTCCCTTGGCTAAATTGGCAGCAGCCCATGACCTAGTTAAAGAACAACTTGACTTGGGCCACATTCAACATTCTACTTCTCCATGAAATACTCCCATATTTGTCATTAAGAAAAAATCAGGGAAGTGGCGCCTACTGCATGATTTACGAGCAGTTAATGCTCAAATACAACTTATGGGGCCCATTCAAAGAGGGCTACCGCTGCTTTCCTCTGTTCCTCAGGGATGACATATCATTACTATTGATATTAAAGACTGTTTCTTTTCTATTCCTTTACATCCTAAAGACTCACAGCGTTTTGCCTTCACCCTTCCCTCGTGTAATCACGAGGAACCAGATCAAAGGTTTGAGTGGGTTGTTTTACCACAGGGAATGTCTAACAGTCCTACGATTTGTCAGATGTATGTAGGGAAGGCACTCGCACCTCTCAGACAAAAATATCCTTCCATCAAGATTATTCATTATATGGATGATGTATTATTGGCAGCCAAATTAGAGCAGTCAGTTTATGAGGCCTATAAAGACCTGGTGAAGTTGTTAGCTCAATATGGATTACATATTGCACCTGAAAAGGTTCAAACAGGGGCTTCTATTAAGTATTTGGGAGCGACGATTGGATATGACATATTAAAACCACAAAAAGTTACTATAAAAACTCAAGATCTCCAAACTCTAAATGATTTTCAAAAACTGTTGGGAGATATTAATTGGATAAGAGGTTATTTACATATTCCTAATATCGTGCTCCAGCCTTTGTATGCTATTCTTAAAGGTGATCCAGATCTTACTTCCCCTCGTACCCTCACTAAAGAGGCCAGAGCGGCCCTTATAAAAGTAGAAGAAGCTATACAACATGCTACTCTATACAGGCTCCAGAGTGATAAACCTTTCCAGTTATGTGTGCTTGCCACTATGCGGCAGCCTACTGGAGTACTGTGACAAGATGGGCCTTTACTATGGATCCACCCACATGTATCCCCAGGAAAATCTTTAAAATACTATCCTGATGCTGTTGCAGCGTTAGCACTTAGAGGGATTCAACAAAACATTCAATTTTTTGGACAAGCACCTTCTTCTCTTATCATACCCTATTCTAAAGTTCAAATTAATGTTTTGTGTGCTACTCTGGACAACTGGGCCATTCTATGTTGCTCGTTTCAAGGGGATATTGATAATCATTACCCTTCTCATCCATTACTCCATTTTGTTAAAGAACATCCTATCATTTTCCCTAGAGTAACTTCACCCACTCCAATTCCGGGGGCTGTTAACATTTTTACTAATGGCTCTAAGTCTGGAATGGGAGCTTATGTGATTAATGACTCTCCCCCTGTCCAACATCAATTTGCTCCTGAAAATCCACAATGGGTAGAACTACAAATTGTCATTAAAGTTTTTAAACAGTGTTCTTTTCCTTTCAATCTCATTTCGGACTCCATCTATGTGGTGCAGGCGCTCAAAATTCTGGAGGCTGTAGGAGCTATTAGTGACACCCATACTGTGTCTACTTACTTTAATCAGCTTCAACAACTTATCCGTAGCCGTACTGCCCCTTTCTATCCAATGCACATTCGGGCTCATACCTCTCTTCCTGGCCCGTTATCACAGGGTAATGCCTGTGCTGACTCGGCAACTAGAAGCCAGTTGGTATGCTTGGCCTCCTCCTTAAAAAAAACTAAATTGTTTCATCACAACTTTCATGTCAATGCTATGACACTGCGCAGATGTTTTTCCATCTCCAGAACAGATGCTCGTCAGATAGTATTACAATGTCCCCATTGTGTCACATTTCTTCATCCTCCTACTTATGGTGTAAACCCACGAGGATTAAAGCTATTGGTTGTCTGGCAAATGGACGTAACTCACGTACCTAACTTTGGTAACCTCAAATATGTACATGTTTCTATTGACACATGCTCTGAAATTATTCATGCTTCTGCTTTATCGGGAGAAAAGGCACGTAATGTTATTACTCATTGCTTAGAGGCATGGACAACATAGGGTGCACCTACATCCCTTAAGACTGATAATGGACCTGCTTATACTGACAGACAGTTTACATCTTTTTGTTCTACTATGGGAGTACACCTTGCTCATGGGTTGCCTTACAATCCTCAAGGACAAGACATTGTTAAACGTGCCCACCGCACTTTAAAAAAAACCTTAGAAAAACAAAAAGGGGGAATAGGAGTTGACCACACTCCTAAAGAACGCCTGTCCTTAGCTCTTTTTACCATTAATTTTTTGAATTTGGATATTCATGGCCGCTCTGCGGCCGATAGACATGTGTCCCCTCAGCCCTCTGTGACTGGCTATGTTAAGTGGAAGGATGTTCTTATGGGCCAATGGAACTGCCCTGACCCCGTGCTGACATGGGCACGAGGATCTGTATGTGTTTTCCCCCAGGATCGCACGGAGCCGCTGTGGATCCCTGAACGCCTGACAAGAAGAGTCTCGAGATCTACTAACCAGCAGCAGGAGGTGCCACAACAGTCCCATGATGAGGAGCTTCATTCTGATGAGTGCTCTGGCTCCGATGCTGGTGCCAACAGTACAGATGACACCAATGCAGTGGTGGGCAGTGGCACGGGCATGGCCAATGCCAATGCCAGTTCATAATAATTCTAGTGTCCTCCCCACTCTTTTTTCTAACTCATGTGAGATGTCTGCTCCTTGTACCTCTCCTAGAGGGGACATGGAAAATATTTTTAATCAGTCTCAAGTTAATCTCACAGGAGTTTTTTGTTTCAGCCTTGGGAACACTAATTGTATTAGCCTTAAGACCAAAAATTTGACTAACTGGGAGGACCCATTGCGGTCCAGTCGAGTCTCAGGGAGCATTCTCAGTGCTGTATTGAGCCAAGTAGTTTCAGGGAAGCAATCAGGCTCAGGGACCCCCGCAACTAGCTCTGTTTTAAACATAACTACTTTAGCTATTATCTCCGAGGTATTAATCCCAATGCCTCCTTCTTCTAATAGTACTTACAATGCCACTCATTTCAAGGCCTCTCCTTACTGTACCCCTAATTTTGGTTTTCCCCAAACATTTACGCTTTGTCAGGATCATTCTTGGGAAAAACATCAAGTTGCTAAAGGTTTCTCCTTTTCCCCCCCTCTTAAGAGATATGTTTACAACTTTAACAACAATGCCAACTCCTCTACAGAAACAAGTTGGTCCTGGTTTCAATGGCTCATTTCCAATGAGAAGGGGGCTTCAGCTGATATTTCTACATTGGCTCAATTACTAGGAGCCAAAAGTTGGCTGGCTAATGTTTCTGGCACTACTAAGGAGAGTGAACGAAGTAATAGGCTTACATCTGTTTCGTTCAACTGTTACATTATGCCACATTGCCTCCTGCAATGGTCTGTATCCAATACCCGTTCCTGTTCCTTTTAGCTAATAACACCTCATCGGGGATGCTGGATTGTTCTAATATTACCTGTTTCTTATCTGAGTGTTGGAATGGTTCTTGGACTGTAGCAGTGATTATGAAAATTCCAACTTTTGTCCCAATCCCAGTCACTGCGGATCCAGATAAATTTCCTATTGTAGAGCTACTTAGAGTCCGCAGAGATTTTGGAATCACAGCAGCTATAGTGACAGCCGTGGCGGCATCTGCTGCTGCAGCAGTTACGGCCGGAGTATCCATGGCCAGTCAAGTACAAACTGCTGCCACCATTAATCAAGTTGTTCAACAAACGTCCACTATACTTAAATCGCAAAATGCGATTAATCAACATATTTTGTCAGGGATTTTAGCTGCCAACCAAAAAATAGATTTTCTTCAAGCTCAGGTAGAGGAATTGGCTGACCTAGTACTTTTAGGCTGCATTGACCAACGTGCACATTTATGTATAACCTCTGTCAGATTTAATGATTCCAAAAATACTTCCCACATCATTGGTGGATAGTTGGCCGGGAATTGGTCCATGGAAGCGAAAGACATGATCCAGTCTCAACTAACCCAGATAGCTGTCTTGAATAGTACCCGTGTCGATCCCGTGACTCTGGGTCAATTCACCAATTGGATA
The DNA here is from genome assembly GCF_052094955.1 of Ictidomys tridecemlineatus. NCBI lineage: Eukaryota > Metazoa > Chordata > Mammalia > Rodentia > Sciuridae > Ictidomys > Ictidomys tridecemlineatus. The sequence continues at coordinate 103,790,360 of NC_135478.1, forward strand.
TCTTCTGCTTTTTCCTTTTTCAAGGAGTGGGTGGGAGTAGGCATTTTTGGTGCACTGTGTTGTTTTGGTATGTTCCTCTGTTTGTGGTTTCTCTGTCGCCTTAAAGCTCGTAATGCTCAAGATAAGGCTATGATCATACAAGCTCTTGCTGCTTTAGAAACTGGCAACTCACCTCAAGTCTGGCTTGCGCATCTTAAACAGTAAATCTTTGACATGGTCATTGCACCCCAAGTTATTATAACATTGCACTGGGATTGACATGTCTTTCCTCGTTATTCTCTTAGTGTCAAAAAGCCCTTGCACTCTGCCGGTCTTGCTACCATTACACACAGACGGGTTTCTACACTAATGCCTTTGACATGGTCGTTGCACCCCAAGTTCTTATAACATTACACTGGGTACGACATGTCCTTCTTTTGTCTTTCTTTTAGTGCTGGAAAGCCCTTGCACTCTGCAGGTCTTGTTGCCATTGCACACAAAAGGGTTTCCACACTGGTCTTTATCTATCACTTTAAAGTCCGTGCCTTTCTTTCAGGGTGCTGCCAACTTGTTTGTAGTTGTACTTCTAGACAGCCACAGTTCAACCTCAGCTATTCCCTCTTACTCACCATCGTCACGATACAAGATGCGAGACAAGGCACTACACTTGAGTGATCCATTGAAAAGAGGGACCTCAAGGAGAGCATGTCCTATTACATACGGGTTTGACGTGTCTCCGCCCCGCCCCACAAAAAAAGGCGTCGGCTGATATGGTGTCAGATCTGGGGAAGGCGCCCCCTAGGGCTGGACCATACTATGCAGCCACTTCTGCACAGTGGGATAGGACCTCTACTCTCGCCTGTATTGTCTTAGTGAAACAAAAAGGGGGAGCTGTGGTGAGCCGTTCCTGCGGACTGTGGTCGCCATTACATGATGGCGCTGGCTCCGCTGTGGTCTGTGAAGGACAACTCCATATCAGAGAGAGTTGGCGTATTGTCAACTCCTTATCAGAGAAAGTTGGCGTGTCGTTCTCTAGCACCCTGTGAGAAGGGTCCACGTGGCAGCTTCGCATTGGGGTTCTAGGTGCTTTATTAAGGCTGGGAGGGGCATCCAATTATTATTCCGGGGATTAGAAGAATTATTAAAAAAAATGTCAAGGGCCTGAATAAACTGCTGAAAGAAGATTCCTGAGTCGCGTCTTCCTTGCGGGCAAGGGGGTCGTGACAATACTGCATATGAAGAAAGGCAGGAAGTGTAAGACATAGGAATAATACTTGCAGTGGATTCACTGTTTGGATGACAGAGATCCTTATAATGAATAAATTTAAATTGCCCTACTCTAATGAGACAGCCATGTGGAAGTGTAAGAAAGAAGCAATCGAATCTCATATCCTTGGTGGAAATGGTTCAAGGAGGACTCTATCCATGGATTCACTTTGACCCTATTGCATTCCGAATCACCAGATTTCACACTCTTCTAACAAATCCCAATCATCTTGCTCAACCTCTACTAATAAATTGTCTCTGGCTGCCCTTCTGTCTTAGGCAGCATCTCCCAAAGAAGAAGCTGCTGGACAACCAGGGGCTGCCCAAACCGACCACCTGTCCCCAGTGTCAGATAGGAGAAAAGAGGAGTGAAGAAGGCCAGGTGAGGCCCTCAGCCAAGGGGACACCTGTCCACTAGAGACACGTGTGTTCAAGTGCAAGCTCAGGGCCTGCGTGTCCAGAACTTCCACTGTCTTAATAGATCCAGGCAGAGGCATGTCCGGGTTGCATGTCCAGAATCCTGTGTGCTGGGAGATGATTGAGAGCACTAACAGAGCAAACCAAGCACCCCACACAGCAGGATGAGTCCGACTTGGTAACATATGGTTGGAAGGAATGAGGGCTGCATGTGTTGGATTTTTCCTTTGATATGATCAGAAAATTTCTAATTGAGGGAAACATGGGGAGCTGAAAATTCTGTTTTTTTCAAAAGTTCAAGTGCATTTTTGATAATAATTAACACTAAATTTGGGAAACAAGTCTGAGATGGTGTATTTTCAGGGGTGATAAGGGAAGAAGCTTCAGTTATCCTCTGGCTTCTTCTGGAGCTTACTGTTTCATAACTGATTTATCTGTACTCCATTTTGTTGTTGGTAAAATAAAATGATATTTTATATGAATCCATTTCTACACCATTATAGAAGTTACAAAATTGTATATATGGAGGACAAATTAGTGATTTCGGGGGGTGGTTTTCGATGGCAGGAGGGTACGGCTGTGATGGTGAACAGGCCACATGGGGCCTCCCTGGGTGCTGGAGTGCTCTGGGCTGTGACCCCATCAGTCCTCTCTGTGGCCATTATCCTGAGCAGAGATGTTGGCCAGGCTAGGAGAAGTCTGGGCCAGAGGGAATTAGAGAAGCATTGATTATTTAGTTTGTCCGAATAAATAAAAAAATTAAAAGCAGCCAAAATGCCATTTTATAATTGGAAGATAGGTTCACATTTATTTTAAAAATGAACCTTCTTGGAGTGAGATTTGTTCTTTGCGACATACTCCGTTCAGAGGGAACATATGTTTCTGAAAAACGCTGGTGTAAATATGGATCTAAGAAAAAATTTAATTACACAAATGCAAAAAAAAAAAAAAAAGAAAATCATTCAACCAAACTAGAATGACTGCAATATGTCATTCTGTAAATTTACTACTTTATGAAAATTGTGATGCAGTCATTCAACATTCAACACTGATAGATGGTTTTATTATTTGTTTCAAATTCTTAATATGTATAATTTGATATGAGGAAAATTTGATAGGAGGAAAATATTTTGGACATAATTTGTTTACATAGCCCTTTATCTGGGGGGGTTCTGATATTTGGTACTTACATAGATCATCTGTGGAATTTGTAGCAGAAATCATGGCAGCAGCCAGCTCTGTGGATGGGACACCCTTGACTCTGCAGTGCTGGGCCCCCGGTCCTGGATGCTGAAGCACTCTGAGGTCAAGGAGCTGGAACTACAAGGCCAGGTGGTGGCATGAGGAGGAGATACCTGATTGGGTGCGAGGCATTTTTTTCTTTTTATTGGTGGGGAAGGGGTACTGGGGATTAAACTCAGAGGCACTCAACTACTGAGCCACTTCCTCAACCTTATTTTGTATTTTATTTAGAGACAGGATCTCACTGAGTTGTTAGGGCCTCCCTTTTTGCTGAGGCTGGCTTTGAACTCACCATCCTCCTGTCTCGGCCTCCCTAGCCACTGGGATTACAGGCATGTGCCACCACACCCATGAAGCATTTCTTAACTTTGCTTAATATCAGCAGGAGGATGTGACGCTTTATACTGGTGTTGGTGCCATCCCGATCATAGTGTTTGGATCACGGTGTCTGGATCAGGCTCCAGCTGGGGCACAGTCCTTGGTCCTGGGGCTCAGGGCTTCCTGTCCTCCCTGATCCTCTCCCTTCTTCCCTATTCTTTCTGCTCTGCCTCATACCCAAGTTCCCTGGGCACTTTCTTTCCCACACCGCTTCCAGGTCCTGTTGTCCCCGTTGATATTGCTGTGGCTTATTTTCATGCCAAACATTTTAAGGCATCTAATTCTCAATGGTCCTTGTGAAGTGATCCTCCTCTGGTTTCTCTCCTACCCCTCTTGGTCCTATTGAATTAGTAATTTTTGTGGCTGCCATCATTGAAGACGCGCCCTCTGGCTTCTATTGAATCCTCACCAGCTCAGGGTTGTAATCTTCTCCTTATCCACCTGGAAACTCAAGTTGGGGGTTGGAAGAGATAAGCCCTGAGTCACAAGTCCTGAGTAGCAGAGTTTGCACTCAAACCCAGCTTAGACTCACACCAGATTCAGGGCTCTCACAATTGCATTAAATTGCTCACCCCTTATTAGTGCCAATTTTGCATATTTTCAGGATAAAGTTATGGCTTATGGAATGTAAGTCATGCATACAATTGCTAAACTCATTGGTCACTGCTGAAATTGTAAAAGCCTCTTTTAAGAAGTCTAAATGACATCATTATGGCCTTTGATAGGATACTAAAAGGGAGAGTGGGGGAAAGAGGGAGAGTAATAAAGAGAAAGATCATTCAAATGTAAAACATAAATCAAAGGAAATAAATGCTGTGGCATGGATGATACCTCTCCCATCCCCAGTTCTCACACAGGCGCACAAATTGGATCTTGTCCTTCTTCTTCCCAAGACCGTTTGAAGGTAGCTGGGTGGCTCTGTGAAGCGGCACTATCTGAGGGAGCACACAGGCTGCACCTACCACGGGGAGTCTGTTTACCTCTGGCCTCTCTCCAGCCCCTGCCTCCCGACACCTCCACTTCCCCGACCCCAGGCCTTCATCAGCATCATGTGCAGTCAATCACTGCTACAGGTGGATTCCCAGATTACGGATTCACCTGCTCACTAAAATGTATCTGTAGCTACAAAATCCATATTCAATACACTTTGAGAACCATTCAAAGAAGTGCAGAATGGCAAAAAATTGGAGTTGCCTGTGAACATATTCCAGCTCAGGTCAAGGAAGGTGGCGCTCAGCCCTTCTGTGGATTCAGACTATAAGCAGATCACCACCCCACAATCCACCCAGTGGCATGCAGGTCAAGGCTTTGAGCTTTGGTGGTTGATTTTGCTGTTCAGGAGCCCCCAGGAAGAGGGATGAAGTGCTGTCTAGAGTCTCTACACATGGGAGACTGTGATAGGCCTTATTGAGCAAAGGCAGGAGCTCAATGAGGCTGCTGACGCTGCTCAGTCATGCAGACTGGCTGGAGCTCTGTGCTCGTAAAGCAGCGTTCCTTCAGCAAGATGGCTTTTAACAGAAACCCGCATAAAACCGGGATGTACATTGGAATTTTGAAGCAATGTAAACCAAGGTCCCCAGGAACCTGGTCCTCTATTTCCCCTGGGGGCACTTGCTAATTCAGTGTTCTCTGAGACTTCTTAGAGTGTAACCACTGCAGACAGTGAGGATCCACTCTCCTCAGAGTCTGTTCATCCTGGCCCAGTTCCATCTTGCAGCTCACCTGCTAGTTAGCTGCACCTGTGCCTCTGAGTGCCCTGCACTGTCTGTCTAGGTTCCTTCCCTCTGAGTGAGGAGCTGTCTTTATTTGCCTGTGATTGACAGCCTAGTGTCTGGCCCGCCCCCTTCTTCTAGTGTGGGCATCTTGACTGTGCCTAAGGGTCCTCCCTAGCTCTGTGGGATACACGGGTGTCTGTCCTGATCCTCACCCTTCCTATGGAGAGGGCCGGGGAATGGGGCTGGCGTCTGAACTAACCTGGGTCACTCAGGCATGTGAATCTTGAGTTGGACAGACTGACACACACATGGGGCTCTTTGACCAAGTCCACCTGTTCTATATCCCCAGGGCTGATATTTTGGTTTCTAGTCTTTCCAAGACCCACTTTGTCTATTTAATTCTGATGCAATGACAAATGTCATGTGCTTCATAAAGCAACCCCACACACACACACACTTTTTGTTGTTGTTATTTTCTACAGAAGACTCAGCTGAGCCTCTTCTTCTGTGGAATTTTCCTGCCATCCCCCTCTGTTTGCTGATGGCATATCCCCTCCCCTTCACCCCGACACTCACCTCCCACAGGAACACATGGGGACCTTTCACTGGGATCTCGTTTCTGTCTCCTGAAGCCCCTGGTGTGGAGGGACAGGGAGACCCGGCAATCCGACTCGGCCAGCCAGATGGCAAGGCTCACCTAGATCAAAAGGAAGTGCACAGACACGGGGAAACCTGGAGACGGATTCAGAAGCCATTAATGAGTATCCCCCTCTCTGTTCCATCTAGAAGTGTCACATGAAAGTTTTTCTAGGATGAGATTCTTGTCATGGTAAAATAATGAGCCTCCTGGCAGCTTTGGGGTGAGAAGGAAGCGTAGGAAAAGCCTCGGCCCATAAAGCTGGGGCTTCCGCCTCACCCCAGAGTGCTTCCATGCGTCGTGGGATGCCAGGGTGCATCTCCATGTGGGTGAACGTGATTTAAAAAGCTCTGTTTTCAGAACAATTTTTGGTTTACAGAAAATTGTTCATGAGGTACAGACAATCCCCACAGGTCCATCTCCCTCCCTGAGACAGTGGCCCCTGTCATTAATGTCCTGCATCCCTGTGGAACATCTGTCACCATCAATGAGTGGATATTGATGTGCTGCTGCTGACTGGCTCCATTGTTTACCCCAAAAATCACACCTGGGTGAGGGGCGTGGCCAACACTTACTGTCCTGTGTCCACCCCCTCACTGTGATGCCAAGTAGTGCCACTGCCCTTGAGGATCTCTGAGGTCCACCTGTCCTCCCGACCCCGACAACCACAAGGTTCCTCACCTCTGCCAGAGGCTGGTACAGAATGACCTGTACTTGGCTCCATATACATGGAGCTTTTCCAGATCGGCCTCTTTCAAGCAGCACTATGCAGACACTCCGTGTCTTCCTGTAGCTTGGTAGCTCATTAAAAAAAAAAAAAAAAAAAAAAAAAAAAAAAAAAAAACCTCCATTCTGGTCTATGTGTATTATAATAATATCTGACTCTCTGTTGACTTTCTGTTGTTGGGGTAATTCCTCCAAGTGTCTCTTTCAGGTCACAATTGCTAGCACAGAATAAATGAATCGGAAATGAGCATTTAAAAATTAGAAATTTAAAAATGATGCAGAACAAACTAGAACATGGTCGAACAAAATGGAAAAAGACAAAAAGGAGAAGAAAATACTGAACTAATTACAGTTAACAAAGAAGTTTTGTTTCTGTTGTATGCATGTATGAGGATGTGGGGGCACAGACCCTGACACAGATCTTTCTCCCTGGGTATTTTTTTATGTGGGTCACAGTCAAAACTTTCACAATCAACTCTTCTGGTCTGTAGCTTGAAATACTGAAAGTTCATATTGGAATCAGAGGAAAGAAAAATGTGGAAAGAAGAAAAAAACCAGAAAACAGAGAAAAGCCACATGTGGTAGATATTGATTCAGAAAACATTATTCATGTAGCATTATAAAAAATATTAATTAAAAATCAATATAATTAAATATACAGTAATTACCATTTTTACATATTTGAAATATTTTGCAAAGATTAATAATATTCTGTAAAGTGGCATTATTATTATTATTATTATTATTATTATTATTATTATTATTTTGCAGATGAGATCCTTTATGTTCAGAGACCACCTCCCCAATTCCTATGGGGTATGTTTGCTGGATTTCAATGCAGGTAAAGCACCTGTTTTCTTTGTTTTATCACATCTCAAAAATGAAGGTGAACAACTTCTGGAAATTTTTTACTCTGGGTCATAGTCAAAACTTTGGGGAATTGATTGTCAGTAGGTTAAGAATGCCCGACTCTAGGATCCTGTAGCTCAGAAGACAGCAGATTCGCCTCTTGAAGGAGGGGTGACAGATGGCTTTCCCCTGGGGCAGGGTCTGATGCCACCATGAGGATAAGAGCCCAGTGTTCACGGGCTGAGCTGGGTGCTTCGAGGGACCTGCAATCCACAACAGACTAGGAGCAGGGACCCTGCACCAACTGTTCCTGTCTGTCCCTTCTTTGAATCATGCAGACATTCCATGGATCACTGTGGAGCCTGTGGCAGAGCCCTCTGAACAAGGGCACAGCACAGGACAAGAGACACAGTTGCTGTCCCCCTGGAGCCCACAGTCACATGGTAAGAGGCCCAACAGAGAGAACAGCACAGACAGAAGTGCTGCCAGGTCTGGAGGAGGTGAAGGTGAGATGGAACTCCCCCAGGGAGCTACCAGAGACCTCTGCTGTGCAGAGACCATGTCTAGCAGAGATCCCCAGACAGAGGGAGTGAGCTTCCCAGTGTCTGCACCCACCCACACAGACCTTCACCCAAATGCTTAGTCCTGCTTCTCTTTAGGTCTGGAAAGACAGAACTCTGAGGAGCCGGCAGGGCATTGGGTAGTGGTGAGGGGCTCCTTTCTTTCCCCACAGTCTACGTTCAGTTCTCTCGGGGTCGCTTACACTGAAAATTCCTTGTTTTCTTATTAATCGTGTATGTATTACCTCAATTCATAAAGTGCTTGGATAACACTTTGTTGGAACTTATAGTTCTAGAAGAAGTGTGGACGAAACATTCTTCTGCCCCTTTGGTTTCTCTGTGGACACCAGACAAGATTTCTAGATCAATCTATAAGGAAAAAAAGCTATCAGTTCTTTGAGATGCTGATCAATTGTGGTCTCATAATTTGGTGATCTAGGGATAATAAATTATTGAACACTTCTTTTATCACTTGTTTCTGCCCTGATGGTCTGGAGTGGTCACCATGGAAACCAGAGAGTGCCCACCTGACCATCAGTGGATGCAAATGTGGAGGTAGGAGGGCACCGCAGGGCCAAGAGCAATGGAGCCCCTGTGGACAACCCTGGGAATCAGGGCTGTGCCGAGGCTGAATGTTTTTCTCATTGCACTGGGAGATGTGCTGTCAGCTTTCCATCCCTGTGACAACATGTTTGAGATATAACTTGTAAAGACAGAGGACCTAATTGGGATGATGATCTCTGTCCATGGTCAGTAGCCCAAGTGGCTTTTGAGCCTGTGGTGGGGTAGAACATCATGGTGTAGATCAAGGTGTGGAAAAAGGCTGCTCCTCCCCTGAGGAGAGAGAGAAAAGGAGTAGGGGTCCCATATCCCCTTTGGGGGCAAACCCCCACCTACCTAACTTCTTTCCATAGCCCCCACCTCCGAGGTTCCTCACCTCAGAGCACCACACAAGCAGGGACCAAACCTTCAGCATATGGTCTTTGGGGAATATTCTAGAACTAACTATGGCAGGAGAAGATGCTGGAGTCCTTTTGGGAACAGCAACAGCTTCCGAGCTCATGGCTGCAGAGTGGACTCCCTGCCCACTCATTCAAAATGGGCTGTCAAAGAAAGAGTGGTCTTCAGGACACCCACCAAGAAGTCACGCTGGACAGCTCCAAGCAGGGCAGCCCCCTCTGTGAGGAAACTCAAGCCCATCTACAGGGTTGGGAAAATTCGATAATGGAAAATTTATGTCATTATTATTTGTGGAAATTTTCCATTGAAGATATAAATTTGGAATTTTTCTAGTGTGTTCCCTCTGTTTAACTCAATGTTTCTGATGGAGAACTCCAAAAGAAAAAGAAATTTGTGCTGGTCATCTCCCAGCGCAAGCGGGGGGGGGCTGTGCTATTTTTAGGGGGAAGAAGGTAATTGAAAATTTATCAATCTGACAGATGCATGAAAGAGTTACATTTCTTTTTATTCTGTATTTTAACAATGGTAATTAGGTATCATTTTAGACATGATTCAAATATGAAGTAATAGACAGTTTAGCACACTTAATGGGAAGTCTTTAATCATTTGAAATCCATCTCAGTATATATTAAGGCATTTTACATTTTAATCACAGTTTTTACTGTTTTAAGAAATTTCTTCATCACTTACAGAAATTGCCTGAGTGGCAGTACAATAAATCGGCAGGTTTTAGAAAGGTGATTAGCAACATGTATCAAAACATTTAAAGATGCATTTGTCCTTGGTGTCCGCAGCCTGACTCTGAGGCACACACCTGAGGACATGGGGTCAATGGCGTGGGTGCTGGTCTTCTCTGGCTTCTGGAGAGCATCCACTCTCTTCTGACACCAGACCACCGGTCTCCTCAGGGAACACCCCCACTCTCAGTCTGTCCAGGTGGGTTGCCTTGTCCCAGTCCCACTCTAGCTGTGTCCAGAACTGAGACAATCATCACTTTCTATCTCTTAGTCTCCAGCTCAGGTTTGGACATATGACTTAATTTCACTCTGTGTCACTCAGGTCCACCACAATTCAGGGAGTATAGTGAAAAGTCAGATCTGAATTGTTGTTCACTGGGTGTTGTTACCTCTTACCATCCACCATGCTAGAGAAGTGTCAGATATGAAGGACTGTGCTCTGCCATCTGGCTTCTGCTGAAGTTAATGACAAATCCAAGGTCAGCAGTGCTGAGGGTGTAGGACACTCCCCTGGGATGTCAGCTCCATAGTGACAGTGGCTATACCTGGATCCCTGGACTTGTCAATTTATTGTACTCCACATCCAGGAACTTACCACATGCTCAGCCAATACTGCTGGAATTCTACCACGAAGCCGTCTTCTGAATATGTTAACTGAGCACCTGGGTCCACCCATTCCAGAAGCTTCCAACCAAGATTTCCAAGTCATGCGGTTCAAAATATGCTTTCCTCTTATAAGCCAATTTGAGCTCTGTTTTATATGAATCAAACATTCCTAATATTAATGGAATCCAAAGGTATATTTTCAGTGACATTTTTCAGTTTTCTGTCACTTGTATATTTTAGGATTGCTAGATGGAAAATAAGCCTATCTATTTGCAGAGATAGCCACAATCTGAGAGCTCTGAGACACCATGTGCTCAAGGAGAATGAAATGCACAGTCTCCTGGTTTTCCTTTCCCTACAGTTCCAGACACCCATGAAGGGAATCACAGGTGGCCTGAGGTCCCCTGCAGTCCAAGAGTTGGTGTATGGCCTAACTCCAACTTTCCCTTAGACTCCATGCCACTAGCTCCCAAGAGCCCAAGGGCAGGATCTCAGGCTTCACTCCAATTGTTCCACCCTCACAAACCTTCAAGGGGAAAGGATGCTTTCCAAGACTGAACCTCCATCCAGATCCTGTTCAGGTAACCTGTCATAATAGAAAACTAGAATCAGCAGTGTTTACCAATGAACTCTCCATGTCTATAAAAGCAGTGAATTGTTCATGTCAATTTTCATATTATGTAGCATCTGACTGGGCAGCACATGACAATCAAATAGTGCTGAGTTGGTCAACCAATATTTATGAACTACATGCAGGGTGCTTCCTCCTGTGCCAGTCAGGAGACTCTGATGTACCAGGCACACACAGGCTTGGATCTCCATGTCCTCATGGTCGTGAGGAGGTGAGAGGCAGGGGCACATAATCAGAAAAGTGCCTCCAGGTAATGGTGGGATTAATGAAGGGAACCAACAGGGAGCAGGCTGGAGAGCAAGCAGCAGGGAGGAGCTACCTTCGTAGGCCAGGAACAGAAGGAGCCAGCCAGGTGCAGAGCTCGGTCAGGGTGATCCAGGCTGAGGAAAAGGCTGAGGCAGGAGCCTAGCCAGGGGAAGGAAAAAGAGGATATAGGACCCAATGTCCACAGAAGCCTAACCAGTGTATATGTGCTACTGGAAAGCTGTACACACTTTGTATAATTATTCAGTTATGGTTAAATTATTGCCCTCCCCAACTTATCTATTCAGGTCTTACTCACATGACTCTCTTTGGAGATAAGACCTTCAGGGGAAAAATTAAGGTGAAACAAGTTCATGTGGGCATCACCCTAATCAATAGGTGTCTTCCTAAGAAGAAGGAGAGGCGTCAGACGCCACTCTCCCCTTATGCAAATACCAGGAAAGAGCCACCAGGATGCAGCAAGAAGGTGGTTGTCTGCAAGCCAGGAAGAGAAACCTCACCAGACATCAGATCGGATAGCACCTTCTTGGATTTCCAGCATGCAGAAGCATGAAGAATAAGTTTCTATCGTTTAAGTTACTGATCTGTGGTATTCTCTCATGCATGGCAGCTCAAGCTGATGAATTATATAGCTGACTCTATACATGCATGCATGTGTGTGTGTGTGGGAGAGAGTGTGTGTGATTACTGTATCGAGTGAATAAAGTTAACCAGCAGACTCCATCTTGAAAGAAAGGTCCTTTATAAAGCAGGCATTAGCAAACGAGGACAAGAAAATATGACCCAACGCTGCTTTTACAAATATAGCTCTCTGAGAACACAGACACATTTGCTTTGAATGAACTGTCCGTGTCTATTTCCATGTTATATGCCAAGCATGGTAAGAAGTCATATCAGAGTCAGGGGGCCACAAAGCCAAAGCCATCTACCGTTCTTCTCTTTACAAGAACAATTTGCTGTTCCTGCTCTAAAATATTAGCCCATATAATAAGCTGATGAATGATCTTTAGTTTATTTTTTCTTTTCTAGTCTCGAAATCAAAATACACTACTTACATAATTTAAGAGCATCTACATATAAACAAGCACTGATTGAGGTGATGCATCAAAAGCATTCAGAATAGATTTAACTCACCTATGCAAATATTCAAAGAAATCGCTTGGACACACTGCATAAATAGTAAATGAGATTATCTGATCATGTTTGCTATTCCTTTTTACCCTGTTTCACAGGAATAAATCATTGGTAAATAAAGTTGTGTTTTTCCAAGTCCCAGCAGCATTTATTGTTCTCTGAAAAATCTAATCACTGTAGATTTTATCTTCGCTATCCTTCAATATCCTCTCATTTAAAGGTCAATGTGAGCTCCCATTACATAGTCCCTGAAAATAACCATTCTTAAAAATATCATTCTGACCTAATAAAGTTACTTGTAGGCCTCTGTCTAGGAGTTAGAGGCGATGCTAATCGACTGTAGTCCAAGCAAAGGCTAGGCTAGAAGGTCTCATGGTGGCATCGCTGCCCCTTACAGCCACACTCCAGTGACCTGGGAACAGCATCCTGTCTAGTGCTGCTGTCTGGGATGTGCCATGCAGCTCCTCCTCTTCCCCAGGGCTCATTTCTGAGAAGCTTCGAGATGCCCACAGGTTTCTAACTAAGCCAAAACCTGAAGAAGGACGTGAAATCCAGAGGTGATGGGGAATCAGCCAGGCACACTCCACTCTGGCCGTGATGTGCTGTTTTGCCACAGAACAAATCTACCTCTGGGAAAAACCAGGAGAGTTGGAGATGTTTTTTAAACGCCCTGTGTTTTGACATCGGGGACCCTCTGGGACAGCCTGTATTGAGTGGCCAAGAGGCCAGAAGGATCAGAAACTTACTGGGGTGAGACCGACATTTTTGTTTCTTCCCTCCAGAGATTTACTGGCTCTGAGCAGCGCTGGACACAGGGTGGAGAAGTCAAACAGATCCTCACAGGAAATATAATGCAGGCAGGACTTAGGTCCTCCCCAGAGACTAAAAAATAAAAATGGAATGTGGGGTTGCCCAGCACGAGGACAGGAAGAGCCAAGGCCTGGAGAGAAGGGACATGGACAGAGGGGCCCAGCTTAGCCTCACCTTGCTGATGCAGCTGGCAGCGCCTACAGGGTGAGAGCAAGACACTCTGCACAGGCTCCTGTGGGTGCTGGGAAGGGGGGAGGCCAGCAGAAGATGCACAGGAGAAATTCACTGTGGAACTTCTGAAGCTTTGACAAACTGCTCATATTCTTGGCCTAGAGACAGAGGCTTAGGGAAAGAAGCTCCTGCAAGGCCACTGGGTTTGTCATGGGAAGTGGATTGTGCTGATGCTGCATCCAGAGCCAGGCCCAGGCTCCCGGCCTTTGGCTCTCAGTCTTTCACTTAGCATGGAGATCCTCATGCTACGACATCTCTCGACAGCATCAGGAAGACATCTGAGCCGTGACACTGCTCTGCAGCTGCTGAGCTGTGCAGCTGATGAGCTGTAGGAGCTGCATGCCATAGGAGCACACTGGATGGGATCTGGCTTCTAGACGCAGTTGAATGAAACTGTGTTTGCTTACCAGCCTGTAGCTTTCTCCAAGTGAAGCGCCTCTCCTGACTTGGTTTCCTTGTCTAGGACATGGAGCTAATGGAGTATCTGCTTCACAGGACAGTTGCAAAGATTGGATGCACTGAGACCTGTTTAACAGCGGAAGGATCCTCTACACTTAGAAATCTTTGTAGATGACAGATTTACCACTAACCTTAAGCAGATGGTGTACCGTCATGTGATTTTAAGCAACATTGATTTATGGCATGATAGAACAAGAATCTTACACGTAAGAAAGAAACTTCTAAGCTGCAATCAGAGAAAGTCTCCTTGAACATTGCTTGCCTATAATTCCCTCTGTCCCAAGAATCCATAGAACCAGCTGCAGTAACAGGTATTGGATTGCAATAAACATGGATATATTTCATGGTTTTCTGGCAAATATTTAACAACAGAAAAACAGGCATGTATCTGTAAGTTGTCTGTAAATGGTACTGATGAAAATGATATGTAAAATGGTATTTGCAATTAATAACAAAGGTGAATATCATTTATTAGAACTCCCTCTATCCACCCAGTACCCAGTGTTTCTGCTGATTTTTGCCAAACTTGTGTCTCAGTTGACAAAACATGGCTCTTGTTCAACCATGGTCTGACCAGTGGATTTCATCCCAGTCTGTTCTTCGCATTAAACTTACTGTGGTTAAATCTGATAAGTGATCTACTTTTGAACTATTTTAAGCTTTATATGATTATGTTCACTGTATGGAAACTTCTTCAGCCTCTGCACTGCTCACCATGGGAGGATAATCTTTTGGAATAATTGCAGAAGTTGGGATGTTGTTTAGTTTTACATCATTTAATAATGGCTATATTTAACAATAAGCTCATAATTTAAAAAAAAATAGCTTCCACGAGTCTGGCAGGAGCTGAGTTTCAGCACACCACTCCTACCAGCCTTTCCCCAGTCTTTATTCTGAAATATGAGAAGCCTTAGGTGCAGAAATAGCTGTGAAATCTTTTATTACCTCCATTAGTGTGAAAAGGGGTTTGTGTAATCCTCTTTGATTGTGTATAAATCACCCCTACTTCTGCCGGTTTCTGCTTTATCTCCATAAAAAAAAAACAAGACGCTGAAACCTAATTATACATTAACAAGCACAAATTAACGGTGGCACAGAAAAGCTTTTCTATTGGCTGGATTGACCATGGGTTGCTGGGGAGCTCGGCTGATGATGTTGGATAAGCACTTCCCCCAATGCCCAGGGACTAGAGCATAGTACATCATGTCAACCCCATTATGTGTCTGAAAAGGTCCCTGGGCACAGCCCTCATTTCAGATGTTGAAAGTAGAAAACTGCTGTTTCCTGAAGTCAAATGGTCTCAATTCAAATCCCACATAAGCTACTTCTGAAGCAAATGACCAGTGCATGCCTTAACTTCCTCCTACACAAAATGGGGACAGATCAGCTGTGGCTTAGTACTTACCACACTATGCCACCTAGGAAGCCAACAGGAGGGCCAGCTTAGCTATTATACCAAGGCCAGTGTGAATCCTGTAGGCCACTACCAAATGGGAAATCAGAGAAATGTTAACACACAGGAGCTCCCTAAACAGATGTTGGTGGGAACAAGAGAATGAACAAGATAGGGTGAGGCACCTAAGAGCTAGCAAAAGTGGAAGCAGCAACTGCCCCAAACAGAAAGGGCAGGAGGATGAGCCTGTCCCCAGGACCCCAGGAGGCCCCCATTGGGGCTGTGGCCTTCCTCAGAGAAAGGCAGGAATCTGGGAAGGTGGCCTGGCAGCCAGGAGGTAGGGAGGACAATGCTCTGACCTGTCTTCTCCCTGGCCAGCAGTCCTCCTGTGGCCTCTGGTTGGTTCAACATGCCTGGAAGTCAGCAGGCCAGGAAGTCAGGTTCAGTGGGACCAAGGGGTAAGCATCTTGGAAGAGGCAGGGCAGGGTGCAGAGCAGGTCAGCAGAAGCAGGACAAAAGCATCTAGCAAAGAGGATCACTCTGGAAGTTCACAAGCTGTAATCAGTAAGAAAAGGGGCAGAGCTATCTCAGAAGAGCCTCAGTCTCCCTGCAAAGCACCAAGTGACACGTAGTTGCCTTCAATCTGTGGCACACTCTCACACAGTTGTGGTCTGGTTGTGTAACACAGCCAGAAATGATATCCTCATTTTAAAAGTGAACAAGAATTATGAACTCTCTAGGATTATCCTAAGGCTTTATACCTAACAATTATGGTCATTTAAGTTCTTAGAGTCTTCTAACACACTTCTACAAGGGAGGTATTGATCTGTATTTTGCCAATAGACAATGAAGCAGGGAGATATTAATGGACAAGGGCCACCATTACCCATGGTTCAAGGTTTGCCTAACAATTAGAGAATTCTTGGACATGCACAGGGAATTTAGCAGAGGGTTTGAGAGCGCATGTCTTGAGTGTTTTTGCTTTTGGCTATGCAGGATGTGCTGAGGGCAAGTGGTAGTCCATGCTCTCTCCTGCCTGCTAGCCCTGCCTCCTGGGGAGCTGTCCAGTGCAGGACACAAAGAGCAAACCAAGACATAGGGACCTAGGGGTGACAGACGAGGAAGGTACTGGGGGATGGAGCACATCTCTTCAGGGCATTCCAAATGTCTTTTCCAGTAAAGTGGTATTTGAGCAGGGACCTAAGGAAAGCAAGCCTGGTGGATATTTCAAGGGAACAGTGTTCCCAATCAAGTCAGACCTAAGGAAAACTCTGTTTTTTTTTTTTTGTTGTTGTTGTTGTTTTGCTTTTTAAGTACTCCCTATATAATCATGAGCAAGTACCTGGGTCTTACAGTCTCCATTTCCACATTAACACAATATAGATAAAAACACACCATTCAAAGAGCTATTGCAAAGGTTAAATAGCACCTGAGATGTAAAATGCTTACGTATTGTACTTAGTATATCACACCTACCTAAGAATTAGGAATTCTGTTACTATTTTTATTACTCAAAGACTAAAATGCTTTGCGTTTTGCATATCATAGATTTGCACCCAATCCCATAATGCCTAATAGCTTTGCTTTGTGGGATATTACACCTTGTGACAAATAGTCCAATTCTAATATCATGCACTTTACTTGTTTCCAGAATTTTACGTTTGGACAGAATTGAAATAAAACAGATCATCATAAATGCGCTGCTGGAAATTTTATTGTCTCTGGACACATAATGGAAGTCTGGATTGGAAAAAACTAAAAACATGTTTATAGCTACTTATTTATATCACTGATAGACTCCATTCTTTCTAACCATTTTCTTGTATCTGAAATGAATAAAAGAAAAGACATCATTTCTTTTACATCATTTGTGTAAGTGGCAAGGGACCTTTTTGACAAGTCCCTTGAATTGCTGTGTGTTTCTTCTGAGAGTCTCATGTTTTGTCGGGGAAGCATGTGGGAAGAACACCTTGTCTTGTTTTACGACCTTCTTTGTAGAATGTGAAAGCAAGTCTTCTCAACCTCTCTGATAGCAGCTCTGGTGTGTATGGGGTGCTTTGTTACAATTTGAATATCTACTCCTTTGTATTGAGAGATTTTGGAATGTATTAATAGCAAACAAGTTTCAGTGTAATTATACCCTGCTTAGATTTATCACTCAGTTATTAAAAAAAAACAATATAGAACAGACATCATGAGGAATTATTGTTTCCTTTTTTGTGTGGTAAACTGCTGTGGACTGACATATCAATGCATAATTGCATAAAACATGTGCCGTCCCAGAATTGACAGATGTTATAGTTTTCCAGTAGATACCAGGTATATGGGAAAAGATTTTTTGTAAACTCTCAGGATTGAGGGTGCAGCTCAGGGGTAGGGTGAGCACTGAGCACGTGAGGGACCCTGGGTTCTATCTCCAGCACTATGTTATATGAGCCCCAGCCTGGGGTGCCTGGGACTGTGCTTCTGGTCTTCAGTGATCGTCACCAGGCCTCTGAGACCTGCTCCTTAAGACATGGACTTCACAACTGGGCCTGGAGACTTGGAAGAATGAACTTGGTAAATTGATCATCAGGCCCTGTGAGCCAAACCTGCCACACAGGAAGGGCTATAGCAGTGTCCCTTAGCTCTGCCGGCAAGTCAAACCTCAGCTCTGAATTACAAATTCAGGAAGAAGACCAAAGCTAGGAGAAAGCAAATCTAAGTTAGTGTACAACTTTGCCAGTTAGACTTGGGGCATGTTCCCTGGCTGGTGTGTGGGTATTGCTCTCATTAAATTGATCAGTTCCATATGTGAAGGAGGCCTCCTAAGTCCACTGCTGCCTGGTGTCAGCACGTCTCCTGTTTCTGTTCCCTGTCTGCTCCCTGGGGACTCTAAATAGAATCATGAAAATCTGTTTAACAGCATAATGAAAAGAAAACCAAGTTTGACTTGCAAACTGATTGCCTTTGCTATGAACAGAAATAAAGCAATTTACTATTTTTTTTAACTCAAAGAACTACTCTTCTTTGTCAGTTCCAATTATATGCTGTAAGAGGAAAGACGGAGCTGTATCTTTGTGGAAGGGCTTAGTCAACTTGAGGGCCCATGTTTTCAGTGGATGAAACCATTCAATAAATATACATGTAAATGGGGGGAAAGCCAGGGGTTTTGCTTTACCCATTCTTTGTTTGTATTTGAATAAACCACACACTTCTTCATTGATGTAGATTGGGGTCTTTTTTGTTATAGCAGCTGCCATGCTCTGCACCACTATTAGATGGAGCAAGGCCAGCCCTTGAACCCACAGAGCTGGGAGCTGAATCTGGAATACACCAGCGGCTGTGGTCACTCGGCCTGTGCTCCAGGGTTCTAGAATCAGGCACGGCTGAGCATCTTGGCCTTCTAAAAGATGATGATGCTGCATGTATGGATGATCGTGAGCACATTTATTTCAGAAACTTAGAGAAGATAGAAATTATGGTATGTGTTCCTCTCCCTCTGCCTGAAACTGGATGAAATCACACCCACTGATTAGTCTGCTTTTCCTCATTAGGACCAAAATACCTGACATAAGCAACTTAAAAGAAGAAAGTGCAGATTTGGCTCATGGTTTCAGAGGTTTTCTGACCCTGGTCAGGGGACTCCAAGGCAGAAACCTCAGGGAGGAAGGGTGTGGGAGAAGATGGCTGTTCTGGTCATGGCAGCTGGAAGGAGGGAGGGAGACAGAGAGAGAAAGAGAGAGAGAGAGAGAGAAGCCTGGGACAAGACATGTCCCCAAGGTCACAGCCCTAAAGACCACTCCCTTCTACTGGGTACAGCCCCCTCAAGTTTCTACCACCCCTAACCATGTGTTCAGTTATGAATCCCTCAATGGGTTAGTTCACTGGTGAGGTAAGAGCCCTCATGATCCAAGCACTCACTCCCCAAAGCCCAGGTCTAAACATTACTGAACGGAGGGACCAGCCTTCAATCCAGGAGCCTTTGGAGGACACTTCTTCCCAAAACCTAAGGCCCTCTCACTGTGCTTGCTTGTCTTTTAGTCAGACCTCTGCTCCCACACACAAAGGCACGGCTATGAGACCAAAGAAAATGTCAGTAAATGGCGGAGCCGTGAATTATCTCCATTTCAACCCTCCTTCAGTACTGGTTACGTCCAGGAGAATCTACCCAGGGGCTGTGGGGTTTGCAAACTTTCTCATTTTCCTCATTAGCAAAGGTGAGCTCACACTTGGTCTTGGGGGATATTGTTTAGTATCCTCAGCAAGGATTTTATACTATTGAGTCATGTCATAGTGTTTTATGGTTATCTTCTGGACCCTTCAGATTTGGATCAGAGAAGCAGAACAGAAGTGAGCCACAGAATGAAGAAGATGCTACAGCAGCAGGACTTGGTCCCTGAGGTCCTCTCCGGGGTCCTTCTGTTCTCCCGCTTGCAGGTGACCTTCGCTGCTGTGTGGAGACTTGTTGGTCACCATCACAGGGAGATGCTGCAGGCATTTGGTGGACAGAAGACAGGGTGCTGCTATGAATCCTACACTGTGGGGACAGATGGCCTCCAGGGGGGACAGCCAGGCCATTGCATCAGCCTGTGGGAGATGGGGAGCACTGCCTCCCACAACCTGGTGAGAAGCTAGTCACAGAGAGCAGTGATCCTGCACTGCTGTTCCTGGGGGCCAGAGGCTGGGGCAAGAGCTGCAGGCAAAGCATGCACAATGTTCTGGAAGCTTTGACACCCCAGGATCTGCTCCTCAGTACTCCTTATGGTGCTGCCCTGCAGAGCCCATGGCTGTCGTGAACAGGGTCTTGTCTCTGCACTTCATTCAAGTTCTTCCTGGTCAAGGCTAAGTCTGTTCCACATGGGGAAAGGCTTTCCTGGGATGAACCTGCAGCCTCACTAGCTCCGAGGTGCAGCTCAGGGGTGCAGTCCAGCGGTGGCCACAGTCATTGTCTTCATGGCAAGTTGAATGAGTTCTCCCATGATGGTGCAAGATAAAGCTCCTGTGGGTTCATCAGCTCTCAGTCACTGTAACAAAACACTTGAGAAAATCCAGTGATAAAGGGAAAAGGTTGAGTTGACCCCTTTGCTTTGGGCTTGTGGTGAGACAGAACATCATGACAAAAGTGCAGGGCATCCCAAACCATTACCTCATAGCCAGGGAGTGAAAGGGAGAAAGAGGAAGGGGCTGGGTCCCACAACCCTCATCAAGAGAATGGCCTCAATGACCAAGGCCTCCTTCAAAGCTCCACCTTCCAAAGGCTCCACCACCTTCCAGCAGTTGGTCTGGGGACCAAGCCTTCAACACGTGACCTTGGGGGATGCTCCAGATCAGAGGGAGCCTTATTTAAATAAATAAAATTAAGCTAAACAAATAACTATATGCAATCAATTTGCCTATAAAGGCAAATACTAAGATGCTGAAGATGTGGTGTTGAAAAAGCTGTCAAAATCTGTTAGTGGTACATAAATGACGTGATATGAGACATTGACTCCACCCTGGATGTCCTTACTGGCCTTGGGTTAACATCAAGTGTCTCTCTGAGTGTGACCACAGCAACACCCACTCATCCTTTATGTTGGAGTGACTGTTGGGAGCAGCCATAAGCCTACGTAATCGAAGCTATTTTTCATAACTTTCTCACAGACAGAAATGGCCAAGGGACTTGATTGTAGACAATGAGAGGTTCATGGGAATTGTTGAGTTGTACTTTCAGGAAAAATGGTCCTGGTTGAGTTGATAATGAGCCCTCCAGGAGTTTTCCCATGTAAAAGAAAAAAAAAAAAAAAGAGAGAGAGAGAAAAGAAAAATGTTCAAAACTGTTCTATGTCACCAAGCCTCTAGAGCAGCAATTCTCAAATGGGGCAAGTTTGTCCCCTTGGGAAAATTGGGAAACTTGAATACATCTTTTGAAAGAATGAACAAGGCTTGTCGTCAGAGAAAATGCCTGTTTATTGAGGAACAGCTCTGCATATTTATAGAGCCGGGGGAGGTTTGACAGTTATGACAGTTTAATGATTGAATGGGTGCTTTCTGATTGGTGGGTAAGGATCATGTGCGCCAGCAGGGCTAGTCTGATTGGTGGGTAAGGATCATGTGAGCCAGCAAGGCTCACCATTGGATGGCTCTTTTTGGGGGATGGGGAAGTTAGTCTTTGGAGCCAGGGTGACTCCCAACACTTTTGGCCATGACCCCTGGGTACCAGGGAGAGACTTCTACTAGCAACCAGTGAGTAGAGACCAGCATTCTGCAGGTCACAGGACAGTCCATGCAACAACTGCCCAGTTCCTGCTCCACAGAGCTTAGGTGAGAAACCGCCTCAAGGAAGTGGTCTAAACTGTGCAGAGTTTTTATGCTTGAGGGAGATGTGACCCTGTGAGAATTGAAAGGCAAAAACTGCTGTAAAGTGTGCTCCTGCCCGTGGTCATCCCCGCTCCAAGTCCTGGTAAACACAGCCAGGTTTCTGTTTATTACCAAAGAAACTCAGAGTGCTCCTCCCTACAAATAATTTAAATTTGGATCCCCTTGAGGTGGTGGCGATCAGTGGTTGATGAAACTGCCCCTCGTGAATTGTTCTCAGAAGCTCTAAATTGCTGCGTAGAGGGGGAAAGGTTAGTTTTTAAAGATTGATCTGGGCAATAGGTAGGGATTACTAATTGGCAGCTTTTCCCAATGCCTCTAATTTGCAAATCAATGCTCTTTTTTCTCTGCTTTCATAAATTAACATATTAAGGAGTATAAAAATCCATACTTGAAAATTTTTCATAAAAATCAAGTTCAATTCTTAAAATCTTTGCACCACTAATATCAGGAATTTTCAGAAAGTTGAAAGTGCAGCATGATAAACATCATAAGAAAATCTGCACACTCCTGCCCAAATGTTACTATTTTTTCCATCCACGGGATAATTTTATGGAAAAATAGTTCCCAGAAATGCTCTGAAATTATTAACTAATCACACACTCGTACAATGTTTCTTCTGAATGTCCTTTTAGAGGGAAAACATAAATGAAAAATCCTGAGACTTTTCTCCATCACAGGTCAGTTTGACATTCACAAATATTTGGACCCTATTTTCAAACAGACCTTCGTTAGGGGAAAGCCACCAGTGTGCATCCTCCCAGGCCCTGTAGGCAGCGTCCTGAATTATGCATAATCTGAGACTGGGAAGAAGCCTCTGGTACCTTCTGGAACAGGAGGGTATGGAGGGGCTGAGGGAGCTATCCTCTCTGGGCAGCTCCCTGTGGCTCCTGGAGGGGGCTATGAGGCTTGGACTCCTAAAATGAGCTGATTTGTCCCAGCTCCCCAGGATAAGGCAGCAACATGTAAAACAACTGAGCTGCGGTGAAATGGGCCCCTGGACATAGGGTTGCCACCACCTGGCCCCTTAAGTGTTGTCCTTGCTATGCAGGACCAAGGCTTCAGAGACACCCTGTCTTTATCTGTCTTCCTCTCGCTACCTCGGAAGTGTCAAACTGCATCTGAGAGCAGCCACAAGGCTGTGGACAGCTCAGTGGGGCCTGGCCTGGCATCTCAGGAGTGGAATGAGAAAGGACCCATAGTGGACATCTGAGGTTTGCAAACCCACGAATGAAGGAAATAGGATGAGACCCTGGTGTGCAGCATCCCTTACGTGGGCTAATCTCAAAGGCAGTGAGTTCCAGGGGAGACCACGTGAGGAGAGGAGAGGCTCTGACTGTACAGAAACAGCGAGGACTGGAAGCTGCTGAACTACAGAGATGAGGCGCAGACAGTGGTTGCCATGGAGAACTAACTGGGGCCGGGTCTCACGTTCTTCCTGACAATTCTCTCAGCATGCACATGGGTCCCACCGTGACCAAGCACCTGGTACAAGGGTGTCACCTGCACAACTTCATTCCCTCTTCCTCCTGCTTCCAGACTCTGGCATGAGGCAAGCCACTTAACTTTTGCCTGGCTTTGGTTTCTATAAATAAGACCATCACGCCAGCTTTTATAATTGAGGTTATTTAAAATATATATAACAGAGAATGACAGAAATGTTGCCAAACCACACCTGTTTTGCCCGGTGTGCCTCTGCCAGTTGCTAAAACAATAGGTCTTGTGAGACAGCGAGTTTGATCAGAAGCAAGGAGATGGGAGGCAGATTGTGAATGCACCCCCCTGAGGATAGGGTTTAGGATGGGGAAGCAGGGTTGTCCAAGGCATGGGGGAGGTGATGGGGTGAGGTTTTGAAGTGATTGGCAGTCTGCGCCTGTGTGATCAATCCTCACACACTTCAAAGGACACGTTCAGAAAGTGGCAGCAGCGGCATGACTTGTGGGTGGAGGATTGGGTCATCTGACACTTGTGTAGGTCCCAGAGCAGGATCTGGGTGGTTTCAACAGGTTTGAGATGGACAAAAGCGGCCTGCAGGTTCTGGAAAGACAACTTAGGCCACTCTCCTCATCATGCAGGAGATACTAACATATTTCTTAGCTATGTGACCTCCAGAATTGGTGATTTGACCAAATTATATCATCATAATTATGCTGTGTATCTATGAATATATAGCAGCAAATCCCACTGTTATGTATAATTAAAAGGCATCAATAAAAAAGCTGAAGAAGTAAAATAAAATAAAAATGTGTTTTCTTTTTTTTATTGGTTGTTCAAAACATTACAAAGCTCTTGACATATCATATTTCATACATTAGATTTAAGTGGGTCATGAACTCCCATTTTTACCCCAAATACAGATTGCAGAATCACATCGATTACACATCCACAATTTTACATAATGCCCTATTAGTAACTGTTGTATTGTGCTACCTTTCCTATCCTCTACTATCCCCCTTCCCCTCCCCTCCCATCTTCTCTCTCTACCCCATCTACTGTAATTCATTTTCCTCCATGTTTGTTATCCTATTCCCCTCACAACCTCTTATATGTAATTTTGTATAGCAATGAGGGTCTTCCCCCATTTTCATGCAATTTCCCTTTTCTCTCCCTTTCCTTCCCACCTCATGTCTCTGTTTCATGTTAATCTTTTCTTCCTGCTCTTCCTCCCTGCTCTATTCTTAGTTGCTCTCATTATATCAAAGAAGACATTTGGTATTTGTTTTTTAGGGATTGGCTAGCTTTTCTAAGCATAATCTGCTCTAGTGCCATCTATTTCCCTGCAAATTCCATGATTTTGTCATTTTTTAGTGCTGCATAATACTTCATGGTATATAAATGCCATTTTTTTTATCAATTCATCTATTGAAGGACATCTGGGTTGGTTCCACAGTCTAGCTATTGTGAATTGTGCTGCTATGAACATTGATGTGGCAGTATCCCTGTAGTATGCTCTTCAAGACGTAAAAATAAAATAGAATAAAGTCAACTAGGCAAGGGCATTTTGTAGGGTCTGGAGGGCTGATCCAGGTTTCCATGTTCCTCATACCTGAACTCAAAGTGCTTTAGTTAACAGAAAACTGCTCTTTCCACAAGACAGCAAGTCCAAGGTAGGACAGAGAACAGGCTAAGGAGCCAGTCCATTCAGGGACTCCTGGGGCCAAAGAACATAATCCCTCAGAGTGAAAGGAACCCTCTCAACAACTTTTTTAAATCCTCTACACTTTAAAAGGCAAAGGCAGAGCCCCAAGAGGCTGGCCATCCCCCTGGGCCCAGAGCTCCAGAGAAGTCCTGCCTGGAGAGAGGGTAATTCTTCTGAAGGCATTAGCGTCTATTAAATAGATTGACTTATACATCTTTAAACTTCCCTTAAGCAAAGCCCAGGCCTAGATAACATCATCATCGAATTCTACCAAATACTTCAGATGAATTTGTATCTTTTCTCTCTAAAACCTTCCAAAAAGTAGAGGAGGCAGGAACATTTCCTAACTCAGAATATAAAGCTGATGTTCTCCTGAGTCCACAGCCAGGCAGAGCCTTTGAGAAACTGATGTGACTCCATTTTTGACAAACCAGCTTCTACCTCAGAACAAAGTCTGTCCAAGGAAGGGGGTGCGGTCCTTGTCCTTGGAAAGACCCGCAGAGCAGTCCTAGGCACATACCTACCCTGATGAGTTGTTTATCTACAAATAACAGGAGAGATCTGCATTGCCAGGTGTCACTAACTCAGTCAGGCTAGGTGAGGACTCAAAGCAACCCCCTAGCAACCTCCAATCAGCATGAGACAGGGAAAATATCTGGGATGCCAGATGACCCCACAGTAGTTTATGGTGGTTGACAACGTGTTGGGAAACCATATAGTTCAGCACATACTCCCCTTGTGGCCTAAACCAATCAGTTCAAAGGAATCCCCCTCTTGTACTAACCAATCACCCCTACCCAACTTGTTCCCTCCAGTGAATGCGCTAATCAATGTTAAGAGTTGTTGTTTGACTCTCCCGCTGTGTGTGATGATTTGCTAAGAGATGCTATGATGTATGTGAAGTCCCTGCCTTCCCCAAAGAGTGTATAAAACTGCTGCAAACCCTGGGCTCGGGGCCTCTCAGTGTCACCAGTTGCTGTGTGTGCCCGCGGAGGACCCAGCTAGCTCGAAATAAACACCTCTTTGCTGCTTACATGGATCTTGGTCTCTGGTGGTCTTTTGGGGGTCTCAAACTCGAGTGTATCACCTTTACCAGAAAACTAGGGGCCAACATGTATTTCAAACAAGGACCTCCACTCAATATTAGTGAGCTAAGCCAGGGGTGTCCCTGGTCCCCTCCCTGGGCATGTGCAGTTCATCTGAGGAGTAGGAAGTTGTTTCCCTGTGAAACCAATAAATGTAAAAAAGCAAAAACAAAAACAAAACAAATTCCTGGGCAGGATAAAGGTCAAAAATCACTTGATCTTCTCAAGAGACTAAACAAAAATAAAATTGTGAGATTAAATGCCCATCGTGGAAAAACTCTTAACAGCAGAGCATTTCTCCACACTGAACATGCCACCCAGAAACATCCACAGTCCCCCATGCCTGGAGGGGTTCAGCAGGCCTCTCCCCTAACACTCCAAGCCCCCTGGATGCCCAGGGCTGTTCACCTCTGCAGGGGGCCTTCTGGAGGCCTCAGGAAGGGAAGTAGAAGTCCTGGCATCCAGCTGGGGAGGAGGGAGGGGAGACAGAGCTGCTGCAAATGGCTGGAGCCTGTGTTCAGGAAATGCTAAGAAATTAGTTTTAAAAACCTTTTAGAGCTAATAAAAGAGCTCAGTTGTTCAGCAAGCTGGCAGGAGACGAATGTGCAGAAACCAATTGTGTTTCTACATACTGGGAATGAATAATGCAAAAATTAAATTAAACAAACAATTCCATTTATAAATGGAAAAGAGCAAAATACTTGAGGAAAAAATGAACCAAGGAAGCAACAAAGCTTATACATTGACAATTATAAAGTGGTGTTGGAAGAATTTTCTAGCCAGGGCAATTAGTCAAGAAATTGAAATGAGACATCAAGAATGGAATGGAAAGGGTAAAATTAATTCACCATCTGGTATACTGAAAATTCCAAGGAATCAACATGAAACCTGATAAAAGTGGTCGGTAAATTCAGAAAGTCTTAGGATGTAACTACCATGAACAAAAATAAATTGGATTTCCAGATAGTGACCATGAGACAACTGAGAATAAAATAAATAAAAATTACACTTATAATAATAGTAATTGGAAGAAAAATTTTAAAATCCATGCAAACTTACTCTCTGAAAATCAAATATATCTCTTAAAGGAACTAAAGAAGACCTAAAATATGGAAAGAGAGTCCATGCTCATGGATCTAAAGACTCAAATATGTTAGGAAAGTGATTCCCCTCAAATTGATCTAAAAATTAAATAGTCCTTACCCAAATCCCAGCTGAATTTTCTGTGGGAATTGACAAGCTGAGTGTAAAATCTGCATGGAAATTCAGGAGGCCCAGAGCAGCCAAAGCAATATTGCAAAGGAACAGAGTTGGAAGGTGTAATACCCCTCAGTTTTAATACCCAATAGGATGTGGTATTAATAAACAAATGCTGTGATTCCCACATAGGAAGAAACACAGATCAGTGGAACAGCAGTGGAAATTCAGGGAAAACCCTCATATTTAAATCAAATGGACTTTCTTGAAGGCCATTCAATGAGGGGAAAATGTAATCTTTTCAGGGAGGGGCCCCGGGGAACTTGATCTTCACATGCAAAACCATAAAGCAGGACTCCCACTTCGCACCATGCCCAGAAATATAAACCCAAAGTAAATCAAGCACCAGCTCCTCTTGGGAAAAAGGAAGTAGGAACATTCTAAGCTTGGATTAGGGGTAGTTTCTAAGACAGGAGAGCAACAGTTGGGCTACTCGCCTGGCGTGGACATCTTTCCCTGTTTCAGATTCAAGGTGGACCTTGCCCCTGTGAAGTGTGTGCATCATCTGGCACCTATATACCCTCTCCTGGCTGTGCCCTTCCTGGCTGTGCCATGCTCTGAGCGAGGACCTGGTACAAGAGGGTCCATGCAGGCCATGTGCCCTGCCATGGCTGCTGGGGGACCCACTATCCACAGGCACCAATGCCCATCAGGGAAGCTGCTAGGTGGGTAAAATGTTTCCACCCAGGGCTTGGCTGTTGTGCTATCCATGGGGACTTGAGGCCAAGACAGGGTGACCAAAGCACTGGGAGTTCTGCTCTTGCTAAAGGGCAGCAGACCCCCCTGTTCCTTGGGTGGACACAGCTCTGTGAATGTGCTGGTAGCCACTGAGTTGCGTATTTTAACAGGGGAATTCCATGGAATGTGAGTTATGATCCAATAATCCTATTAAAAAGAGATGTTAGTCAGTTGACTAAATGGGGAAGATAATTAGACTGTAATAGGATTAATGAAATCATTAACAATAATCATTTACATAAGAGCCTGAGTATGGGGCTTGACTTTTTGAAAACCACTCAATAAAAATTAATTCTTGTACTTACTGGTATTGTCTCATCTTCTTCTTTCAGTCTCCCTGCAAAAATGCATTAATAAATTGAAGTTACACTTTCTTGATAAGCACAATTTCTTGTTGCTATTGCTGTGGCTGTTTTTAGCCAAAGTCTGAAGTTTCTGTGCAGACAACAAGGTGGGTGTGGTTTATCATAAACAGAGGAGGCTGGTCCCACTGACTTTTTGCAAGGATGAGCAGGGAAAGGTCTCCCTTGAAGGCAGAGAGCTGATGCTGGCACCCTTTCAGGCCAGCAGCAAAGCTGACCCATGGCTCACCTGGGCAGCATCCATTCCATGGCCCCCCAGGGGCACAGGTGCTGCCACTTGTGTGAGCAATAAATCTACCTTTGTCGATATGGAAAGAGTCAGCGAAACACATCATGTGAACATTTTCTGATGAAGTTTATGTGTTGTGATACTATGAAAATAATTTCCTTCCATCAAACAACCCAACAAATGATATAAGACTAATTTCTAAAGACAGATACATTTTCTGGCTTTATACATTTTGTGTGCATGTTAAGATGTCATTATAGGGGGATAGTAGAGGATAGGAAAGGCAGCAGAATACAACAGACACTAGTATGGCAATATGTAAATCAATGGAAGTGTAATTGATGTGATTCTGCAATCTGTATACGGGGTAAAAATGGGAGTTCATAACCCACTTGAATCAAAGTGTGAAATATGATATGTCAAGAACTATGTAATGTTTTGAATAACCAATAATAAAAAAATAAAATAAAATAAAATAAAAAGATGTCATTATACATACACATCAGGTGTCAATCTCTTTGATAATTTATAATAAAAATGGTGGCTACTTTAAATAAAAATATTCTTAGTAAATATCATAAAACTAAAGAGCAGATTATAGGAGACCTAAATGGATGCGGAGCCCTCTTGTGCTCCCTGATCAAAATATTTCATATTGTAAGGTGGTAACACAGATTCAACACGAGTCCAATCCAAATCCAGGTGACTTCTTTACAAAAAGTAACAAGCTAAAGCTTAAATGTATATGGAAATGCAAGGTTTCCAGAACAGGCAAAACAATCTTGAAGAAGAACAAAGTTGAAGGACTGACGCTTTTTAATGGTGAAACTTACCATGAGGCTACTGCCATCAGGACATTGCAGTGCCTGAAAGAGATGGACATCTGGATCAGTGGCACCAGAGTACAAGTCTAGACACTGTGCCAAGTGATTAGGAGGGAGTAGAGAAGCTCACCACTCATCCTCCTCTGGAGGAAACACATGGAGCAGCCACCTGGGGGACAGCTTGGCAATTTCTCAGAACATTAAGAGTGGAGTTGTAACATGACCTCGCGATTCTACTCCTAGGTGTGCACCCACAAGACTAAGGATACACACCTGCACTAATCTGTGCGCTGATGAACACAACAGCATTACTAATGCCAGCTCAAAATGGAAACAACTCAAAGATCAAGGTAGAACGGACAACCAGAGGGTGGCTTATCCATATCATGGGATAGTATTCACCCATGAAAATGAAAGAAGCACCTGATCCCATATGGATGAACCTTGTAGCTGTAATGCTAAGTGTGAAACCAAGGCACGAAAGGCTACATATCTGCAAGTGCATCTGAAGAAACTGTCCAGAATGGGAAAGCTGTAGAGGCAGAGAGTGGATCCACTACCATGTAGGGCTTATGGGGTGGGGTGGTAATGAGGAGTGACTGCTAATGGGTATGCAGCTCCTTTCT
Organism: Ictidomys tridecemlineatus; assembly: GCF_052094955.1. Classification (NCBI taxonomy): domain Eukaryota; kingdom Metazoa; phylum Chordata; class Mammalia; order Rodentia; family Sciuridae; genus Ictidomys; species Ictidomys tridecemlineatus. The sequence continues at coordinate 103,819,953 of NC_135478.1, forward strand.
GACTTAATGAAAATGCTTAAAGACTGATGCTGGGGATGGCTGTGTGACTGCAGGTACTAAAAGTTACTGAAGTGTACACTCTAAATGGGTGAATTGCGTGATATGTGTAGTTATCTCAAAAAAATGGAATAATAGGGGTTGAGGCTAGGGCTCAGTGGTAGAGCTCTTACCTAGCATGTGTGAGGCACAGGGTTTGATCCTCAGCACTGCATAAAAACAAACAAATAAAATAAAGGCATTCTTTGTATCTACAACTACAAAAACATATTTTTTAAAAAATGGAGTAATAAATAGGTAGCATTTCATCTGGCCAAATGATTTCAATGGTCACCAACATATCGGTCCAAGTCAGCTATGTATCCCATGCACGCTTATGCTTTCTCTGTTTTTAGTAGAAAAACAAAATTTTGAAAGATGGTGAATGATTTTTGTGCTTTTAGTTCTGGGGTTGTTTCCGACTTCCTTATGCATTAATGAGAAAACCTTGATGTTTTCCAGAGAAAGTGGAAGGTAATGCAGAAGGAGATAGTCAAAAATGGGTACCAAGGGGTTGGCACATCACTGATTCACAGATTCAATTATCTGGTGAAACCTGGAGCAAAACTCATTTTAATGAAATGTTTTGCAAACCAAAACTAGAGAGAATGAAAAAAAAAAAAAAAAAGATCAGCATCACTGTTTGGCTATCTTGAATCGACTAAAACCGTGGTTAATTTCTTGAAAATAAAAATTTTTGCCTGAATACAAGAAATAATTATAATTAGTATTTGGAAGAGCAAGGAGAACTGAATTAGAAATACTCATCTTTTATTAATCACATACATTTTTCATAAGAAGTTTATTTTTACTAAGCTCAGGCTAATAGGGTAAAAAAGCATTATTTGACAAAATTCTGGAAACAATTGGCCCATGACAATTCAACGCTATTTTCTCAAGCTATCATTTTTAGTAGGGGCTTCAGTAAGCTGAGTTTACATGAGTGTTTCCTGAATTTCTAAATCATCATTGCTCTTTGGGGCAGTCACCATAGGCCTGCAGTTCACAGTGTCTGCACAATAGGATGACTCCCTCCTGATAATCCCTCATCTGCACTAGAATGCTCCAAGAGGGAACAAAGCCACCCCTGTGGGCACCTCCCTAGGAGCTCCCAGGAATGAGCTCACAGAGTTCAACCTCAGGACTAAGACGGCTCCTTACCTGAGGAGTCCAGGAGCAAAACCACAGGCTTAGCAGACTGAGGCTTTTAAAACCACAGGCTTAGCAGACTGAGGCCCTGCATCTCTGTGCCCTGAGCATGGTTCACAGATGCACCACAAGAAGTGAAAGGATTCATACGGGCTTGGTGGTATCTTAAGGAGGCATGTACAGGAATTTTGGTGTCTGGCATCAGCTGGGGGGTGAGTTTCTACAAACCAGAGGGAGGGATGATAAGAAAGGGTGATTTTAGGAGGTATTTTACTGGGAGAAAATAGTAAGTAAAAGTCTTAAAAGGAAGAGAAGACATCTTCAGTTTTGATTTCTTCTTCAAGTTACACCAATCCCTGTTACAGTTCTGTGAAAACACAGAACAGTTACACTTTATAAAAATGTTGCATTAGAACATTATATTTATACATAGTATCTGGGTTCCTCCTGACATACATCCAGGGGGTTTGATTTCCATTCCCCTCTCCCTCCTTTTTTCTCCTCTCCTCTCTCCTGTTTTTCTCTCTCTGCTGATCTCCCTTTCACACCTTTATTTATTTATTTTTATTGGTACATTCTACATATGCATAAAGGAGACATTTCCTATGTGATAGCTAGCTAGCTAGCTAGATAATCAGACAGAAATTGACTCTGTTAGATTCACTGCGATTTATTCCCCTTCTCTTCCCTCCTCCTTCCTCTCCGTCTCTTGCTTCTCCTTCACTGATCTTCCCTAGATCTTGTGACATCTCATCCCCTCCCCACTGCCTTTTTCCCCTTATGCTATTATAAAACCAGAAGGAATTGGGGGCTGGGGTTGTGGCTCAGCGGGACAGTGCTCTGTTCGCCTTGCACAGGCAAGGCCCTGGGTTCAATCCTCAGCATCACATAAAAATAAATAAATAAAATAAAGGTGTTGTGCACAACTACAACTAAAAAATAAATATTAAATAAAAAAGAAGGAATTGGGCAACCAACTCAGAGGGACTAAAAATGATACTGAGTCCAATAGTAAAATCAAGTATCCTTGGGGTGCTACCATGAGAAACACCACCAATGCTGTATGTAGAAGTGGAAGGGTAGCTTGAAAATGGGAATTCATTCATGCACTAGAGAGACCACAAGTCTCACGGAAGGCCTTCCACAAGCTGGGGAACCAGGAATTATCTCATTTGTCTGAGTCTGAAAGGCTGAGCAAACCAAGGGATGGAAAAATTCTGAGTCCAAGTTTGAAAGACAGAGAATTGGGGCTGATGTCAGTAAGTCCCAGAGTCCAAAGTCCTGAGAACCAGGGCTCTGAAGTCCAAGGGCAGCCCAATACAGTTGTCTCAATCGAAGATAAAGATAGAATTCACCTTCCTCTGCCTCTTTTGAGCCCACAACAGAATGGATTATGCCCACCCACAAGGGTAAAGGCAGGTCATCCACAGTTCATCTACCAAGTCGGATGCTAATGTATTTCAGAAACACTCCCCACTTGAAACATGCATAAATCATGCTTTACCAGCTATCTGGGCATCCCTTTTACCCAATTATGTTAACACATAAAATTAAACTTCACTGTAAGGAGTGATCCCAGGACTCCAAAAGAGAGAATAAATCCCCATTTGTGTCTTCCCTGATTTTCATTTTATCTCATCTTAGAAATTTTTCATGAATACTGATTAAACATGATTTTGACAATTATCTTTACAAACATTCCATTAATAAAAAGCAGAATGATCATTCCAGGAGAAACCTATCCATTCAAGTAAGCTTGTGCTGGGCAGGGAGCAGGGCTCAGAAGACAGACCAATAAGTTCGTATTCCTGTGGTTTTTTGCACAAAGAGAAACAGCAAACAAGAGGATGTAATCACAGATCCTATTTCATCTCCCATAGAAAATAAGTGAATCAATGGTGGACTGAGAATCCTGGCATAAGGGTCTGATGCAGTAGACCCCTATGGTGTGTCCCAGCAATCAAGTTAAATCTCCTTTCTGAGAGTAGCTGTCACTCACCCTGACATGACTGGATATTTCTTCTATGTGTGGATTCTACCCCTCTGGAAGGCGGATAACAACATGGAAATTTCTGTGTCACCTTTGCAGGACAGCAATGTCCATGGAGGTATTTTTGTGCTTGGTTCAGTGATTCAGTGATGCTCCTGGAGACTGGGATGAGCACCAGGATCAGACGAATAGTGAGTCTCTGGGAAAGCCTCTCAGAGGCAGCTGCAGTTCTAAAAAAACACCCTTTCACTTGGATGGGCAGGAAATTGGGTCATCTGAGTTGGCACTTGAAGTGGCATACCATCAGGGCTGGTGCATCGACCCTTTTTAGGATGATTTTAAACTTTCTATCCTTGTTTCCTTAACCTTTGTGGCCTGGTAGAGAAGGGCACCTGCACTGGAATGGAAATGCCTCCTGGGAATATGGTGGGAATGAAGTTCCTGAGGTGGAGGCCCCCAACTCCTGGGACTGACCTGTGGCTCCTCCCCTGGCTTCTCGCTGTTCTACAGACCCACACCATTGGATGTCCCATGGCTTCTGGCTGGAAAGCTGTCCTCCCCACCCAGCTGTTGAAGCCCTGCATGCAGAGGCCAGGGAAAGGTGTATGTGAGAAGAAAGTGACCAGGTGCCCAGCTCTCACTTCCGATGCTCTTCAGCCAGAGCCAAGGTGTCATACAATGGGAAGGCTACTGTTTGGATTGTTTTGCTGCCAGAACCTCAGCTTGCTTTCTATTTATCACCAGCCTGGCCTCCCTCTAAAACACCAAGGTGTCCTCAGCGGGTGATTCAGGACCATCTACAGAAATCAAGTTTCACAAGCGTTGCGTGCAAACTTGGTTTCTAAATCCCTGGTCATGGAAGTAAGCCATCTTTGCCCAGTGAACTGAGTAAATCCCCCTGCTAAAAGAAAAATGTTAGGCAGGTTAAACTTAACAGAATTTAATTAAGAAAGAAAAATTCACAAACCAGATGGTCCTCAGTACCACAGTGATTGTGGCACTGCAGCCTATGCAGGGGATGCCAGCGTTCAAGGACAAAAGACAGAAGTAAGGGGCAGAGAGGGTATCCCTGGATGTAGCCAGCAAGGGCCTTTCTTAACACGGTTTCATCAGCTGACCAAGGGATGAGACTGGACGCTACTGCTTATTACACTGGTAAACACCTAGTTAGTCTCAGCTAGTTGACCTGCTAGATTAGGTGGAAGTTCAGTATGAAAAACTCAATTATGCAGGCCTCAGGAAGGCTGAATTTAATTAAACTTATCACTGATGTTTATTTTGCCTCTGGAAGTGGAACTTAGGCCTTAGAAGATCTTCAAATGCCCTCCTACCTCAGGACATGTTCAGTCATCTCCGATTTTTGCTTCACCCTCTGGTCCCATTTTCTGTCTGGTCCAGGAGACATGTATCCACCATGATGATGAGTCAGAGTTATCATAATCACAGGCCAGTACAGGCCTGCTGCTTCACTGCAGCTCTCCCTGCCACATGCCCACTGCCACGGCCCTCTCTGTAGCCTGTCCTCTCCCCATGCCCAGCCAGCAGCCTCCAATCCCTACATCCTCACTCAGGGCTGGTATGTGGGCCAGGAGCAGGCTCAGCCCTTTGCTGACCACTGAAAGGTCCATCAGGCTCAGCTCTCAGGATGGTCACATGCCAGGTAGGAGGACCTGTCCCTCCTCTTTGAGGGTGGTGAATAGGCCATTGCTCCTGGATTTCTCTGCCCCCATCCTGGTACAGCAATGTGTGGGGATTATTGGTTTTAATCCTCCCCAGCCCATAGGTAGGTTTAGACCACATCACACCACAGGAAAGGAAGCTAAAACACATGTGGGTTATTAAGCAATTAGAGTTGCAATGAAAGCCCTTACTCCAGGGCTTGGCTGGAGTTATAAAAGTCACTACACCATGTGAAAATGATTGGCAGAAGACCATTCCCAGAGGTCGTTAGCTGGAATGACCTTTCCACCAGGGACTGTTTGGGGACTGGCCTTCAGCTCACTGGGGAGCTGTGGAAGAATGTTTTTAAGTGCCCAGGAGGTGAAAATTACCCAGTCTAATGGCAGAGCTCAGAGTACACTGAAGTCCACTCGGGTCAACAAAGACGCACCATACACACTGAGCTGTGATGGGTGATGGCTTCCCACGACTGCAGCAGAATGCCTGGGGTGTCAGAATGAAGGGGCAGAGGTTTATTCTGACTTGAGGTTTCAGTCCATGTGGGCTGGCTCCATTGTTTCTGGGCCTGTGGTGAGCAGAACATCATGGTGGAGACAGCAGGGTGGACCTAAGCTGCTCACCTCATGGTGGCCAAGGAGGAAGGAGAAAGGGGCAGCAAAGGGTTGAGTAGGAGTCCAAATACACCCTTTCAGGGTACAGCATAGTGACTGACTTCCTCTAAACAGGCCCTAATTCTTAAATTTCCTCCAGCTCCAACATTGCCACCAGCTGGGGAACAAGCCTCCAGCATATGAGCCTTTGGGGGACATTCTAGAACCAGATTGTAACAGGTAGATTCCAGGGTGGGCACATCAATTGTCATGTTTTAAACACCTCTCTGGGCAGCGATCTGTTGGACTGGGACTTGGATAATGCTTCCTTCCTAAGACTCCTGATTCTTCAACTTCATCTCCCTTTAGACAACACTCCTTCTTGGAACCCGAATTCAGTTCCTTTTCCATCCTCAAACTCAGATCCCACACGCAGTTCCCACCCTCCCTTGTACAAGGGTGTGCAAGCCCGTGTGAGAAGCCCCATACCTGAGGCCATTTCTCCACTTGTAGTTGACATGGTGTTTCATGCTTGGCTTCACCAGCACCATTACTGAAGGTTGCTCACAACACCTCCATGTCCCTTAAACCTGCTATGACGTGGCTCTCAGGGGGAACCAGCACACAGGCAGTCTGTATTGAGTTCACTCTTGAATGAATCTTCCTGGGGTAATGAGTTCCAATACCTGAGTGCAACCTGGGGAAGTGTGAGAATGGGAAGCCACTGGGTCTGTGGGTCTGCAGCTCAAGATTGCCCACCAGGAAACAAGGCCAAGAATATCCATGTCATCAATAAAAGGCAGGAGCCTGAAATGGTGAACCTTGTAGCTCCGATTTCTTACAGAGAAAACAGTTCAGGACAGATTCAATCTGAAAACTGGCAGTGTGCAATCTCTGAAAAACATACTGCTGTTCAATCAAAAACCTGTAGCTTTCAGAGTATCTGACATCGTTAGATTGAAGCCCCCCTTCCTGTCCTTGGATGTCCAAAGAGTGTGCAACCTACATTGCACTCAACTTTTAAAAAATGCACATATGGTTAGACTGAGAGTTATGGGAGGAAAGGCAATTTACATTAGGAAGCACACTTTGCGTTTGAAAATTAAGTAAGTCCAGTGTGAGAAATCGGAGCTACAAGGTTCACCACGTGAAAGAATCGTGCATGCATTGAAATCTGTTCTGCTCATTTAGCTGATGAAATTGTAAAATTCTAGTTTGCATTCATGGTTACAAGAAGACCAGATGTGAAGGGCTTTCTGGAATTGTATAAAATTACTTATTTTGAATATTTAATTTTAATATTACAAGACTGAGATGATTTTTAAAAAAGTGTGTACCTAAATGAAGTTGGCTTGAAGAATAAGATTTGGAAAATAAGCATGCTTCCCCTAGACAGGTGCTACTGGAATGCAGATCTAACTCTAATGAATCTAATTATACTTACACATCTCCATTGAGTGTCAACTTGCTGCCATTTTTATTACATTATCTGGAATTTAGATGGCTGAATAATCTTTACGAGCACAAACAGGCTTGCAAGGCACGGTTTTAGGAGTTTGTTGCTTCACAGTGAAACTGTCTTACTCTCCCAATATTATTTCTTAGTTCTTTAGACTTGAATCACAAGGAGAAACAAGAGGTAGGGATGTCTTTCAGAGAGTGAGTATCTTTTAGCTGTAAAATATTGTGAAGGAAAGTGCCTGGACATTCAATTTTTCAGCTTATCATTTGCTGTTGCAAACATGGGTTTCTTCTGATGAAACAAAAATTTTGATTTTAGGATTCATCATCAACACTCTCCTTCTTTCCCTCCGCCTCTATTCCTTCCTACCTTTTTTCCTGTTTTCTTCCCTTCCTCTCTTTCCCTTTCTCCCCCATTTTGGAGTGACAGAGGAAACCCTGCTAGGGTTCATGTGCAAGCCATGAGCCCCTGCCAGGCTTGGCCACGGGTAACGCTGGCCTCACCACAGCCTGGTGGGAGTCCCAGGAGGCTGAGGGCTCACAGACCTGTTTATTGTCCTGTCAGTCCCTGTACCAGGCAGAGCTGAGGGCTGGATTCTGTGTTGGAGACCATGGAAGACAGAAGAGGGGCAACAGTTGCAGCTCTGGAATTGGCCATGCAAGGTGGGACCCCATTACTAGGACGGCGGTCAGGCTGGATAGTCCACATGTCACTAATACACAACTATTGCTCTCATTCTTGCCTCTTTTTTGATAAATTATGGGTTCTGCAGAGACAGCCCCTGTGATCTATTTAGGACATGTTCAACAAAGACATCTTTGCTGAATGATTACAGGTCACAGGCATGGGTGTTGAGGTCCCGAGATACAGAGTGAGCAGCTGAGCTGATCCAGGAGCCCATGCATTGACCTCCACACGCTGTGGCTGTGTGTGCCCTGTCCTCACCTGGAAAAGCCCTGCCACTCATGGTCAGCATGTGGTGATAGGTACAGGAAATACTTAAACGCAGGCTCTGCTAGGACAGAGGGTCCTTCCCCACCTTCCCTGTGCTCTTCCTAAACTCTCAGGCAGCAGAGCCCAGGGGCTGCTCCAGGGTCTCCTACTCAGATTAAAGGACACCAGGAGGCCACTGTGGGCAGCTCATTATGCACAGAGAGATCAGTCAGGGCACTTGTTAGTGAATTCCTTTGGGAAAACTCTGAATGGACATGAAGCCATCGATTTCAATACAACTTGAAAAGGCAAAACCCCTGTGCAGTGCTTCAGACAGACGCCCTGGCCTAGAAAACTTTTTATATTATATTTATATTATATCCTCCCTTTTTATACTATATTGATAATTTGTCCTGCAGAGAGACTAAACTAAGACCTTTTGTTCATCAGAAATATCCTTCTCTCTCCTGAAAATGAATATCTAGCAAAAGTGTTTTCAGAGGCAGAGAAGATACAAAGCAAAGGGAAACAGGGTCCTTCCCAGAATAGTTCTCATTTGCTGCCTGGAATATTCTAATGACAATGGCAGCAACAGCCCTTGACATCCACTGCTCACCCACTGGGGTCCACATCTGTTCTTAGCTCTTCACATAAGGGAGCACATGGATTCAGGTGAAAACCAGTGCTAGGATGATATTGTCACCAACCACTTTTTAAAGTATAAAACTAACAAATGGTGAGATGTGGGAACTTCAGCTCAATGGCAAAGCCACGGTGTGGATCTCAGTCAGGGCCCAGAGTTTGGCTTCCTTCTCCCTGTGCCTCTCCCTTGATGGCTGCAAAGGGAGCTCCTAGTCAGCACAGGGTGGCAGGGAGCACGTGGAGGGCTGAGGACTTGGGAAGGGTCTTAGAAGGATGCAACAAGGTGCCACTGCCTGCACCGCTGCAGCAGGCCACCTTTACAATGAGGGGACTTCAAAGAAGCAGCTGACCTGTGCTTCCTGCAGGGCCCCAGCCCAGGCTATTTCAGCTGCTTTTCCTTTGGTAGCTTCATGGCATGGTGAGTGAAAAGTGTGCCTGCCTCTGGTGGGGACTTGGGACATGTGGACAGGGTGGCAGGCTGAGGAGACTCCTTGGAGGTGGTGTCCTGGGGCAATGAGGGAGGAGACAGTGAGCAGGGCTCTGGGAACCTCAGTCCCACACAGACAACCTGAGAGGTGATGATGTCCCTGGAAGCAGGTTCCCAGGAACTGGAGGGCCAAGCAGAGCATTTAAAGTGCATTAATGCAGAGTGCTGGGTAGGGACCCTTGGTAGGGAAAAGAGCAGGGAGCAGAGCCCTGGTCCCCTTCATCACCACCCTTAATTCCAGCCACCCATCTTGTAGCTCAGGTTGAGACACTAATACTAGTTGGTGCACAATTTTTCATATCTTTTAAAAACTATTTTGCTTCCTATTTATACCCAGGTGGGAGTTAGGACCATCTGTAGTAATATTTGGGGTCTACGCAGAGGTGGGCCCACACTTTTCCCACAGCACATGGGTCCGTGGGTGGTGTCAGTGATCACCCCCTTGCACCTCCATGGCAGCTCAGCTGTGGCTGCTGGCTGAGAGCTGCTGCTCTTCCCCAGCCTGTTGCTCAGCCGTGACAGCTGCTGCTGCTCCCCTCACGTCCATCTCTCTTCAACCTGCCACTCTCCTGTGCCACCAGAATAAGCAGGGCCTATGGCTGTGCTGCCTGAGTTCTGTCTGAACCTCACTCACAGAGGATGGGAGCCTGGGCCCAGGAGTGAAAATGGAGTAACCCAGCAGACCGTGCTCCTCTAACTTAGGGTCTCCCCTAGAACCAGTTCCTTGACTCTGGTGAACTGGCCAAGATGGCGTGAGAGTGCTCTTCCAGACCTTACCCCTTAGCTGAGGGCCACAGGCTCAACACACTCACAGACATCAAGTGGGTTTCCATAGGTCGGTGGCATGATTTGGGGAAACCTTGGAAGCCAACAAAGATCCACCATCTAAACTGACAAATGAAAGATCTTCCATGTGTGCCCAGCCTTCCAGCAGAGATGGCTGCCTTGGAAGGTGTGGCCACCCAAAGAAGGGAGGATCTGAAACTGGGAGTCTAGGTACTAGCGAATGCTGATGTGAGCTACTCAGCTTTCACCTTCAAGTGACGACCCTAGCTGAGCTAGTACTGGGAATATTTCCAGAGATCATTATAATATATCAACAATTAATCTGTAGTTTTTTTTTTTAAGGAAAAATCTGTTTGTATCCTTCTAGTTCTCCAGAGGCAGCTGCTTAGTAGCAGACGATCATTTCAAGTGGATCTTTGCTAAGTTTCTCCATGAAACTACTTAGTACAGCACAGACAACCTGATGACTATCTGATGGGAAGGAAACAGCTGGGCTTCCTCTTGGGCCATGTGTCAACTTTCAAATATAAAATATTAGAAAACAGTTAAAACAGGGTAAGTGGCCATACATCAAACCTCAAAAGCCCTTTGAATACCATCAGGTGAATTCTATCCAGCCTTCACCCCACATAGGGTATAAGTGGTTTTATTTATCGTGTTTGTATTGTCAAGATGATTTAAAGCTTTGTTCTGCCAGATGGCTTCAGCCCTTGCAGTCACTGGGCTGCTGCTTGGTCTTGAGTTTCCAGTCCTGTGCAACCAACTTTCACGTCAAGCGGCCAAGGAACACACCTGCAGAAACCACTAAAAAGATGTGAACACTTACTCAAGAGCTATACTTCCATTACCACCCAGAACCTCTGGAGGGTGGAGAGAGAACCAACAGTGATCTTAGATTAAATGTAGCAAAGCATTCAGAGACCCTTTGAGATCACTTGGCCAAAAGCACTGGCTCTTCTGGCCATTTGGTCCACTCCTTTGGGGACACAAAGTCATCCCCTGTCCGTAGGTAACAGCAAGTCTCAGTCAGATGGGAGTTTCCCGAGTCTAGTGACAAGTGTAGTGAAATTGTGCCTGCACCCACCTGACCTCCACAGGTACCTCCACCTTACCTCCTGTGACATCATAGACCCCTCACAGTCTTCAACCCGGAGGACGGATCTCCTGGAGGAGACACCAGAGATGAACATCTCTCAAATTGCTTTGCAAGAGACCACATAAGGTACTGTTAACGACAAATGTGACCCTTCACAGTGAAGTAGAAATGCAGAATTCCACCCAGCTGGAAGGGCACACCCATGGTGGAGGTCCAGGGAAGGTTCTCAGAGATGCTCTAACATCCACCGATGACACATGACCCCCTGAGCCAGGAAATGACCTCAGAAAGTGGGCGGCTTACCCTCAGGAAGGAGGGCCTAATTCCCGTCCTGTTCATCATCTGCTTTGGTTAATCTTTATTCCTCTCACTTCCATTATTACCTCTGGCATGAACCCAGGGGACTCCTTTTCTCTTTCCTTCCCTCTTTGGGATAATTGCTAGTTTGGAATCCATTCCTTCTAATGCATTCTTAGAGTATCCCCCAAACTAGCCCCTGCGCTCTGCCTTCCTGACTGCTGGGTGTCATCCTCATCATAAATGGCAAATATCTCTGGGCAACTTTTGCCTCATCATAGGAGACCCCTGGTAACCATGGCCAACCGCAGGTCAGCTTTTACCCATCTGGAAAAATGTCCCTAAAAATCAACCTCTGAGTTTGCTTGTTGACCCCTCCTCCAGAAAAAGAAAAGGAATTGTCACAATCTGTCATTATAATCCTAGGTAATTCTCAATTGAATTAAGCAACCCTCCTAGTGCAATAGAAAAATTTCCCCCTGGAAATGGACTAACAGAGGCTCCAGGATGGGGCTCAGCTAATGGTAGGGCTTGGTCTGACCCTGTGTCATGAGAAACTCCAGTTCCTGGGTCTGTTTGTGCCTGGCCCCTGGGTCCTGTTTACCTCAAATTCTTACCTTATGGATTTCAGGAATAGAATTCCAAGGCTTGACTGTATAGAGATACCTTAATTCCACAAGCCAACTCAGACCCAGGAACCAGAAGAGGGCCACCTGGGATTATTTAGGTATTATCTGGAGGAATCATTGACTCACTGTCTCCCCAAGCAATTTGGGCAGGTTCTCAGGAGAGGGAGTCACCTAAGAGGTGATCAGATCTGTAACCTGGTGCAAATGGTATCGCCTCTGCCCTGTAGGATGAAGTTCCGTCTCAGGCTGCTGGTGTGGGTAGTGATGGGTAATCATGCTGTTCTAGATTTCTTATCAGCTAGTTTTGGCAGCCTCTGTGCCAGTATCAATTGTTGCGGAAGCAGACTGGTCGAGGATCCACAAGCGGCCCTGAGGGAGGAGGAAAGCTCCAAACTTCATTTTACACCAGTGGGCTCAGTGGAAAACAAAAACTCCAATTCTTGAGCCCTCATCCACAGTTTCTCACAATATTTATAGGTTATTTGATGTCATCTTAGACCCATCCTATCATTGGGGCTTTTTCCTCTTTTTAAAAAAATGCGTAATGTGAGTGGCAGAAGCCTGCGCAGGGTCTCCAACATAAAAACAGGCTCACAGAAACAGATAGGAAGAAAGAGGTCTTTTCATAGGCCTCTGTTACACTTCAAGATGGAGTGGTCAGACCCCTAGGGCAGTTATTTATCCAATCCAAAAGGTAGAGACCCAGGGTTAATTAGGCTTCCTGGAGAAAGGCTGAGAGGACAAGACTGAGCCCTTCCCCAGGCCTTGGTTTCTGACCATGATTGTACTGGCATTTCACAACCAGGTCTGGTTTTGCCATCAGGGAATCACTAACACAGCGAAGGTAGAATAGGCCACCCAGTATTTTAAGATCAAAGGCACATGACTTCTGAAGGTTATGGGATTTATTCTCCTGACTTGTTTTGGTTTCAGGTGTCCCTAGTTCTGCAGTCCCTCACAGGGGTTATTAATTGTTTTCATGTCTATCACAGAAGCCATGATGCTGGCCTGTCATGTCCTCCCCAGTCTGGAGGATTCTGTGCAGCAGAGCTCTTGGCAAATGACTGCAATGAAGACCCAACAGCACACAGGTTCAGAGACCTCAAGATGTTATTAACCATAGAGAGAGTGGGTGAAGCACAGAGGTGAGAACACAGACTCAGACGTGCTGACCATTCTGTGAGGATGACCACAAGGGTGAAAAGAGAGGCAGAATAGGCAAATGAACCATGGTGTACAGTATGTGGCAAAGCCCCTGCAGCCTCCAGCCAAGAAGCAGAGCCACAAGTGTGCAGTCGTTGGCCCAGAACTCAGGACCTGGACCACGATCAGAGCCTCTTTTTCCCTCCTTCTTCCAATTCTGTACGAACTATGGTACAGCACCTGAGAGATCCTGATTCTGGTCATCCCACCTGCAGCTTCTGCAAGCCAACAACCTCCAATCTAAGCACAGCTGAAACCTCTATGCACTCCAAATCTTCCACTTCCTGCCTGTAAGTCTGAATACCCAGCCTTTTGTTTTTATTGTCTCTCTTCACATATTTATATACAAAAACAGCAACCATGTGCACACCATGTGTGGTTGGCAGTGCTTGGATCTGGGGGCAGATGAATGAGCCGCCATTTCTCTTGCATGATTCAGTCTGTTGGATAAATACCAAGGAGAGAAATAGCTGGGTCATATGGCAGATCCCTTCCTCATCTTTTGAGGAATCCAAAAGAACTAAAATCAGTATGCTATAGAGACACACACATTCCAATGTTTACAGCAACACAACTCACAATAGTCAAGTTATGGAACCAGCCCAGGTGCCTGTCAAGAGATGAATGGATAAAGAAAATGTGGCATGTTTATAGAATGGAGTTTTATTCAGCCATAAAGAAGCAAGAATATGCTATTTGCTGATAAATGGATGGAACTGGAAAACATCATTCTATGTGAAATAAGACAGATCTGGAAAGTGCAGGGTAGAATGTTTTCTCTCATATGTGAAAGAGAAAGAGAAGAAAAGACTCAAAAGGAGATCTCATGATAATAGAAGGGAGAACTATAGAGAAAGGAGATGGAAGGGGAGGGAGCAGGTGCTGGAGAATGAAATTGACCAAATCATGCAACGTGCATGTGTGAGTGCAGCACAATGAATCCTGTTTTGTGTATAATTATGATTCTCCAATTAAAAACACACAAACAGAAGGGACACCAGTAGAGTAGATGAAGGGGGTCTTGGGGAGGGAAAGAAGAATGAAGGTTATGTACATATATGAACAGGTCATGAGGAACTTCACACTTGTGTATAATTATAAAGTACTAATGCATAAAAAAACGCAGAGTCTAGCAGAGAGGTCTGCATGTAAACTCAGAACAGCAAATTCCAGTGTCAACAGCGTAGAGGAGGTGTGAGAGAGAGTGACTCGGGTCAGCTCTGGAATGGGAGGGAGCAAGGCATTCTGGGTGGACTGGATAGCTTAGGCCTCTTCAGCTGCCACTGATTGACATTTTTGAAAATTCTTCCAGTCAGATGAAATGTGCCTGTTGGGGGAACTCAGCCCCTGAAAGACCTTGCTGTAAATTATTAATTATAAATAGTAAGTGTTTATACAACAAATTTTCCATGGCACATGAATGCCAGAGGCTTGCATTCCACCTATGTGTACCTGGGGAGGCGGCTGGACCTCACACAGGGACAAGGGGACAAGGCTGCTTTGGTGCGACACGGCAGAGCCAGCTATGCAAAGATCTCAGAGGACCTGCAGCTCACAGGAGCCCCAACCACATCCAAGAGGGTGACAGTGGTGTCCTTCACTCTCTGCTTATCCATTTCCCATTCACTTCAATATCATTGCAGAAAACAAAAGTCTTTGGGAGACTTATTGACAGAAGTGATGGAGAAATGCGCTTAATGTGAACAGGAAACAATGATAAAAAATAAGCATTTGAAGAGCGAGAAGATGCGGAGCTTTTGATCTGACACTTCCCCTCTCCTCTTGAATGTGGGTTGTTGAGTGCTGTCAACTACTTCCCAGTTTTGGACTTAATGAGGTTCACCAGCCCCATATTCGACACGTCATTGTCTATGAAACTTTCATCTGAAAACTAAAGATAAAAGGTGTTTGCCTTCAAAGTAATGTGGCTTTATTTTTGTATCTGGTGTCTTTAAGTGGCTTAAATTCAGACATAATGTATCAGTCCTCAGTGACAGCCATGTTAGAAGTCCCCCTCCTTGTTCTCTAAGTCCCTATGGATCATTGTCTTTCCAGGTATAATAGGTCCTTATGAGCAACGAGTGATGGTTGTGTAGGTAAATGTGTTTGTGCAGGTGTCTTAATTTAGAGTATGAATAATTAGGGCAGATCTGGAAAAGAGAAAAGAATGGAGAAGGGAATATTTACTAAGCAAAAGAGAACACAGGACTCTAAAAATATAAAGGACTGTTAACACATGGAAAATCAGGTTCATCTCAGATTTGTAACTCAGGAAACCCCCGGTCCTGGTCACTCTGGGCATTGCTTCCTTTGTGGGTTCTGTCTCCAGGGCCTAAGAGGGTGACAGGCAGGGGCAGAGGGCTGGGAGCAGACCAGAGGGCTGGGACTGGCTTTGCCAGGGACCCACCAGCCTCCTGGCCCTGTGCCAGGGTGGAGGCGTGGAAGCCTCAGTGCAGGTGGAGGAGGTGAAATTTCTTTTTCCTAATCTCTGCTGAAATGGCTCCCGCTGTACCTTCCACTTGCCTTGGGTCAAAGGCTAGGGTTGAATCATACAGCGGAGCATCCCTCTGTCCCTGATGTCCTGGGCAGAGCCAGGTCACAAGCATAGGCTTTGGTGTGAGGCAGGTGTGATTCCAAGGTGGCCTTGGGCACACTGCCTGGCGCCTTTGGTCAGGATGCTTCACCCTGTGGTACCATTTCCTTGTCTAGTTATTGTTTTTGTTTGTTTGTCTGTTTTACCCTTTTCATATAATTTTTATTGTTTTGTTGTTAAACCTGACAGTGGAGACCATTTGATGTAATATACAAGCCAGGAATATATCTTATTATAATTAGGGCCCCATTCTTGATGATGTACACGATGGTGAGATTCACAGTGGCGTTTTCATATGTGAACTTAGGAAATTCATGTCAGAGTCATTCCACTGTCTGTCCTTTTCCTACCCCCTCTCTTCCCTTCATCCTCCCTTGTCTAATCCACTGAACTTCCATGCTTTCTTCCCCTCCATCTCAAACAGTCAGAATGGCATGCAAGTGACACAGGTGTCGGCGAGGACATGGGGAAGAAGGCTCACTCACACACTGCTGGTGGGACTGCAAACTGGTGCAACCACTCTGGAAAGCAGTATGGAGAGTCCTCAGAAAACTAGAAAGGCAACTGCCACCTGACCCAGCTGATACACTCCTCGGAATGTATCCCAAGGAAGCTGTTTCCTCATTTATAATGAACTCAGAGGATGGTGCTGCCACCATCCTCTCCTGTGCAGGGGCGGGTCCTTGGGTCTTGATAGTGTTTGGCTTGGGGCCTGGAGTGGAATAATGGCACTTAATGGAATTTAATGGGACAATAATAACCAGCTCTTAGAAAACCACACAGAGGCTGGGAGACATATTGGTAAATAGAAGGTTATTTTGCTATATATCATCTGTAAATTCTAATCTCCATCAAGAACACATGATTTCAGGAAGCTAGTGTTTCCTCACAGTGGCACTGTCAGCGGGGAAAGCAGAAAAGCCCCACCTGTGCATAGTCTGCCTGTCCCTCAGCCGTCTCCTCCCCAGTCACCTCGCTGCCTCTGCAGCAGGTACAGCTCCAGGCTTCCCAGCCCAGGACACTCAGCCACACAGATGATGAGGAAGGTGGGTAGGGGGCAGGTTTTGGTCCAGGGCTCTCTGGGGAGGGGCTTCCTTGCATTCTGAGTGGAGTTGGGTCCGCTGGCTTTTGCAGCCACTTAGCCTTCAAATGAATCACACAGTGGAACAAAACTGTAGGCAGGATGCAAAGTTGTGTGATTTGGCTTATAAATAAATCTTTTTCTTTTTAAATGTTTTATTATGGAAACTTGCAAACATGCAAAAATAGAAAGAAGGGTATAATGAATCTGCACCTGCACATTTCAAGAACTGTGGAATGTCTAAACCCCAAACAACAGTTTAGGTCTCATTGTTGGCATCTGTTCGATCTGGAAGCCGAACAGGTGACCTTGGCACCTTGCTTTACTCCAGGCTGCCCAGGCACCCAAGTTACTTGCCTGGATAGTGCAGCCATGTGGGTTGGGGGCCTTTTTAAAAAAAATGTTGATGCAAATCGAGAGGAAAGAAGTGGTTTCTGAACTCAACTCACATTCAAATGAGATACAACCAAGTACTGAGATGCACACTAACGTGTCAGGCAGTGGCAGGTGCTCTTTTGGCCATTGGTAAATTGCAGATAATTCAAAGCTTCTCAATCTGGAATACAAGTGAGAACAGAAATCAAGTCTCCCTTCCTCACTCAAATCCCCCTTCTCTCCCCAAATAATTACCACTCTTCCCCGACCCCACAATCAACTCAGGTGCTTGAAGTCCACACAGGGAATTTTTTGCTCTGCAAACTCTGCAAACCTCCAACTGCAAATTATTATTGCCAAGGATGTAAGAGTGCTGTCAAGGTGGTGGGGAGGAAATGCAATTTAGCAGCCGTGCTGCGGGGGATGTGTCAAATCACTGCTAACAGACAAATAATCATCATGGACAGAACCAAGCCCAGCGTTCCCTGCATTTCCATTCTGTGCTGTGTAATTCTGCCTGACACATATTTTTAATGGTGTTAAACATGTTCAGAATTAGGTTCCTGGGCATCAAATTTTGCAGGCCAATTTAGGCAGGTAAAGTAAGATATTTGAAATAAAAGTTTCCTATAGCATTTCCCCCCAGATTCGTATGTATTTGCTAATAGAGAAATCCAGGTATTTTGAGTTAAAATAATTGCACCAAGGCTTATTTTGGAAATGACCCAGGCTACGGGCTGGGGATGTAGCTCAGTGGCAGAATGCTTGCCTAGCATGCACTACTATGCCCCAGTTAGATTCTAGCAAAACACACACACACACACACACACACACACACACACACACACACACACACACACCAATTAGAGAAATAACACAGAATAATATTCTGAATTTAACATAAAGATGGAGACATGGTCATGTAGCATCTCATAAAATGCAATAGCTCTGTGTGGATTGACTTCTTACAGGGCATTTGGGGAAAGCCTGTATCAGTGGCCCAGTGTTCTGCTGGAGTTTGGAGGGAGGCAGACACTGTGCTCAGTTAAAGAAAAGTGGCACAGGACTAATCACACATACACCTGGGATAAGAAGTGGGTTCAATGTCAGGAGCCTGGTGAGGCTGCTCTGCACAGAGGGACCTCAGCAGTGAGCAGAGAGAGCAGCAGCAACTCCCCCTGAATGTCACCTTTTATAGGCTAGAATCATGGCCTCACACCAGGGTTGGGTGTAGTCCTGACTGACATAGTGAGCACCCCCTGATCTAGGGGAAGGCAAGTTTGTTTCTTGGGAACAGAGACAGGCAGTTTTCCAAGATCTCAGAGGGGAACAGGGAACCAGCAGGTCCCTTCACCTTCTCAAGGAGAGAACAGGGAACCAGTAGGTCCCCACCTCAGGGGCTGGTTGGTCATCTCCTGTCTCAGAGAACAGGGAGAGACCAGCACATCTCCCGGCCAATAGGTTTTATCTCGGGCTACTTTCTATTTCTTGGGAAAAAGAACAGTATTCATAAAGTAGGGGGTGGGGGGAAGGAAGTTGGCGGCAATTGTGCCAACACTCAGCACCCACCCCCACCCACCCTTCATGGGCCTCTCAGACAAGTGTCTCGGGGACACTCTGATCTCGGATCCATCTCCTCCAGACCTCCAGGGTCTTGTTTTTCCCTGTTTTCTTCTCACCCTCCTCCTCACCTTTCCAAGGGCTCCTTCCCATCAGCATTTCAATAAACTGAAGTCATTCCCATATTAAGGAGAATCAAACCCTCAGTTTCTCCGCTGGCCAATCACTTTTCCAAACTTTTTAAGCCACTTTCCCTGAACAGCCCAACTCCCTCTTCAATCTGCTGCTGTCTGCCTTGTCCCCAATCACCCCACTAGAACAGTTCCTTGGGGTCGGCAAAGCCCCCATGTTGTCCAACCCGGGGTCTATTTGCAGTGTTTATTTGATGGGTCCCATGAACTCTGCGGTTGCTCACAATGTCTTCCTTCCTGAAGCACTTTTCTCCTTGGTCTTCCTCTTTTCCAGGGATTTCTTCCCACCAGCGTTTCTGGTCCTGTCTATTCTGCTTGCTGGCTCTTACCCTGCACCACATTCACTCCCTTCAATGTCTGCTTGAAGCTCAGTCTGTGATGCTTGTTTTCTTCTATCTAAAGTAAGTAGCTTGCACACGTTAAAGTGCATAAACATCACTTTGTGAAAGTTTTTGAAATGCATGTTTGTATTAGTCAACCTTTTCACTGCTCTGACCAAAAGACCTGGCAAGAACCATTTTAGAGGAGAAAGAGTTGATTTGGCACTCACGGCTTCAGAGGTCTCCGCCCACAGACAGCTGGTTCCATTGCTCTGGGCCCAGGATGAGGCAGGACATCATGTGGGATGGGTGTGAGGAGGAAAGCAGCTCAGGACACGAAACCAGAGAGAGAGAGAGAGAGAGAGAGAGAGAGAGAGAGAGAGAGAGAGAGAGAGAGAGAGAGAGAGCGCTCTCACTAGGCACAAAATATATACCCAAAGGCACATTCCCCAGTGATGCACCTCCTCCAGCCACACCCCACTGACTACAGCTACCACCCAGCTAGTCCTTATCAGTGGATTAATGCACTGCTTAGGTTACAATGCTCCAAACCCACCCATTTCACCTCTAAGCCTACATGCACCATCTCACACATGAGCTTTTGGGGAATGCCCCATTCAAACCTTAACAATCTTTCTTGCCCCTAAATAAGATCTAGATGTTAGAATCCCAATGTAGCTGAAGAACAAACATTGTTAAATAAGAGTGTGGAGAAATGCGTTTTCACCTGCTTGGCCTCCTGAGCTCTCGGGGCCCTGAAGCCTCAGATGCAGCCAAAGTGGTGATGGTTCTCTTTTATGCATCTTCACCTTAAACCCTTCTTGTCTTCAGATACATGTAGCCACTCCTGCTGAGTGGCCCTTGGAGGTCTTCAGGGACTCTAACAGCAACCAGGTGGGACAGGGCTCACCATCTCCCCACAAACAGTCTCCCCACCGTAGCCGCTGTGCACAGAGGCAACCACACAGCTGGCACTGAGAGCAATGCAGAAGTTATTGTAAATTTTTCTCTCTTCTTCCTTTCCTTCCTAACCAAATAGCAAGCCAAATTCATTCCACTTCCCAGCTGCCACCAACTGTACTCATTGGTATCCATTGCCTCCTCCCTCACAAAACCCCAGGCTCTCCTCCTCTCTTCCCTGGACTATGGCAATGGCCACGGTGGACACACCCCCTCCTGTCCAGGCTCATGTCTTCTCCACCCTGAATCCACGAGGCTGTCCTCATGTTAACATAGTGATGAACTGTGACATTGCTGTGGCCTCTGCAGGGGAAACCCAGACTCTGTAGTAGGACTCTTCGTGATCTGTCCCCCATCTGCATCCTCAGTCATCGCAAGCCAGTTTGAGTTCTACAGTTTTGTCCCTGTTATTCCCAGGACCACAGTTTTCTGTTCTCCTCGATGTGTCTCAGCTTTCTGACCTCTACATCTGGGCTCCTTCTTCTAACCTTGCCTCTATTTAGGCCCCTTCACCATGTGCTTCTGGGTCCTTCTAACACTATTCCTGATTTACTTAAGGTTTCAGTCATATTGCTTTGCTCTTCTAGAGTAAGCTCTATGAAGTGGGGATAGCATCTCTGGGTTCTTCTTCTCCAGCGCCTGGGGAGACGCTCAGGCACGCTGTGAGCCCTGATCCATGGAGGACCTCAGCACCCCTGATCCTTTCTTTACTCTGAGCTGCTTTTGGCCACTTAAGAAACTACGTTTGATTTTACCATTGCTGTTACATGATTCTCAACATTGTCCCTAAAATTTGCCACCAAGTTTGCCAGATTTAACTGAGCAGAAAAGCTTATTTATAAACTTGATTTTCTCTTTGCCAACTAATTATATATCTTTTCTTTGCATTTAGCATGGATTCTCATAACCAAAGAAATGTTTTTTTTTCTAATCAGATAATCAATTGTAATTTTACCTAGAATAATAACTTTCACTTCAGAGAAAAAAGTTCCAAGAGAGAGTATGATCATTTAATTCATAAAACTTTCTTTCAATTAGTCTACTCTGGGACAAGTCAGGGAGGTTGTGTCTGAGGGTGGAACTGAGAAAGTAAGACAGTTTTTGTATCTTGTAAAAAATTTTATTATAATGTGAAGGAATACAACAAGAAAATATTTATGGCTAGCTCATTGTGTACATAAATGCATTTACTTTCATATTAAAGAAAATGGGCAGAATGCAAATTTACATGTCCATGAAGGAGAAAAGTATATGATTATTTCAAAAAATTCAGGAAAAAAACTTTTGATAATACATGATGTTATTTACAATAAAAATCTACAAAACGAGGAACTGGTCTCCTCGGATAAAGGAATTAAAAACTGTGGGATTCAGCCGTGCCCAGCACAACTGAGGAGAGTGGGCACATCAGCTTCTGAATGTTGGGCATGAAGACGCCCTGTGTGAGTCCCTAAGGACTAAAAGTCCAGGAGGAACCACGCTGGCCACCCCGGGGGTGACTCCATGCACCCATGTTAAAGGAAGCTGGGCCCCAACTCCTCTCTGCCTCCAGATATCCCTGCCCTGCCCCAAGTTCCTCTGACCTCAAAATACCTCTGCCAGAAAGGGTTCCAGAGGTCACAAACAATGGTTTCATCAAAGGAGAAGAAATCTTATTATCTGGGAAAAGAGGCAGTTAGAGCTGTCTCCCTATCACCACCCATCACCACCCCCCTCAACCCCACAAAAAGCCCTTCCTTCCCGAAGTTCCTACATGGTCTCCCAGAAGCACAAAACAGGAAGGAAAACACAACACTCCGAGGTGCACAGAGGCTGGAAGCTTTAGGGCATGGCTGTGTCGCTCCTGTTTGATTCCTGCCTGCAATTTGCAGTGCACAGAGGAGATGATGCTCCAAACTATGAATCTTTATTTCTGCCATAAAAAAACAACAAACAATGAACAGGAGCCATGTTGGCTTCAGCTTCATCCATAGAAACTTCAGGGTACTGAAAGCACCAGAGAGGCCCTCCATGTTCTGCAGGAAATGGATTTCTGTACTGTAGCTTGAGACAGTGCAAACAGGGTAGGGCTGAATACAGACATTTCCAGATGTGCAGGTGCTCAAAACAACACCTGCCAGGGACCCCTTTGGGCAAGTTGCTGGATGAAGGACTCTCCCAGTGAGGGAAGCCAGAGAGGGGACATTCAAGGGATCTGATAAAAGGGAACTAAATGCCAGAGAAGGACAGAGGGGTCCTCAAAAGGATGGTCAAAGGAGTCCCCAAATGTGTCCTCAGGTACATCCAAGAGTAAAGGCCATTGTTCTGCTTTGGGTGTCCCCCAAAAGCTCCTGTCATTGCAGGAATGCTCAGAGGGGAGGTGACTATGCTGGGAGAGCTGCAGCCTCATCAGGCCATCCTGGTTTGAATGGACTGGCCAGGCTGTGACTGTGGGCAGGTGGGCGGGGCTGGAGGAGGCAGGTCACTGAGACTGCCCTGGAGGGGTCCCCTTCCCTGAGCCTTCTTCCCTGACCTTGATGAAGGCAGCAGCTTTCTTCTACGGTGCCCTTCCTTCAGGATGTGCTGCCTCATGGGGGCCTCTGATGCCAGGAGCCAAAATAACTTTTTCCTCCCCTAAGTTGTTCTTGTCAGTATTTCAGTCACAGCAATGTAAAAGCTGACTAAAGCAGCCGTCGTATCCCAGGACTGCAGAGCCGGGCCTCTCAGGAAGTTCAAATGGATAGAACAACTGATTTTTCCAAAGGAACCAAAGGAGGAGTTTGACAAAGGGCAGAGGGTGGGGAGTGACAGTAACCATCGACGCATGGAAAACCACCTATGCTCCCAGACACCTGCCCACAGGAGACACGTGATCAACTCAAGACAAAACAGCAGGCACTCAGGGAAATGAACCACTCATAGGACAACAAGGCTCCATTGGAACAAGGGAGATGTGGGGCACATCTGAACCCAACAAGGCTGCGTGGTGACAAGGCCGGGGTCCTGAGTGGGACTGGCATGGATGTCAAGAGGGATCTGAGTGAAAGAATGTGAAATGAGGCAAAGACACCTTGCATGGGCCACAGCGATGGACCAGGGAGAGAAGTATGAGGAATCACATTTTCCATTGGAGGTAAGAAGAGCAGGGGAGCTGTCGCAGTTGGGGAGGAGAAAGGGACTCCTGTAGGAAAGGAGAGAAGGAAATGAGAAGCATGTTTGTGGGAAAGTCCTTGACGCTCTGCACAACGACTGTGGGTCTCTCAGCAGATCTCTGATTGACAAAGAATTAGAGGCTTGTAAGTTGAACCAGGTTGAGAACTCTCCTTCCTCCCAGCTACTTCTAGGTGACATTGGGCTTGCTCAGGAGGCCCCCTTTCCTTACCTGTGCAGGGGTATAAGAATCTTCACCTCTCGGCATTGCAGTGAGAACTAAACGAGAAAATCTCTGAAGATTCCCAGCACTGGGATTGACAAATAATTAGGTCCTAGTAAATGTCGGAAATTATAATTACGCGAGGCTTTATGTTTACTTTAATTTTTAATGGGATTTCCAAAATAAAGTCTGAGTATTATAAGAAAAACAGATGTGTTTTAATCTCCTCTCTGCCGCTCCCCCTCCAACAGCTCTCAAAAACACATTGGTATTCCTAATTGTCAGTGAGTGAGAAGAGCGCCTTCCAGGGAGAATTGTGTCAATTTTTGAAGAGAGAAGTAGAACCTGAGCATGAGGGCTGCAGGATGGGGTTAAGGGGTTTAGGCCGCTGTAGCATGAAAAGAGATGAGCTTCCTCCTTACCACTTGAGCTGACCGGCCACACACACCCTCCAGCTGCCTTACCATGTCCACAAGACAGTTGTAACTCAGTCAGGTAGCCTCTCATACAAAAATTAAATGTCTGCAGTTGATGGGGTGGGCTTCTGGTTCCTTACCTAGAGACCACAGCAGAAGCTAGTATTATCTCATTTCTTTCTTTTTTTTTTTTTTTTGAGGGAGGATGGGAGGTACTCAGGGGCACTTGTCCACTGAGCGTGCTCCCAGCCTTATTTTATTTAGAGACAGGGTCTCACTGAGTTGCTTAGGGCCTTGCTTTTGCTGAGGCTGGCTTTGAACTCGCAATCCTCCTGCCTCAGCCTCCCGAGCTGCTGGGATTTTAGGTATGAGCCACCGCATCCTGTCTCAACTCTGAAGTTACAGAGGATATCTGTCCTGTAGCTTCAGATGATCCAGATGCACCCTGTGATTTGCCTCTTCTTTGCATTCGCAGACACAGATTCGATTGTGGCTCTCCACTGTGAGGCAACACATTTTGAGGATCTGGATAAGTCACATTGCATTCCCAGGGTTCAGTTCTGGTTTCACTTTTCTTTCCTTTATTGTCCCTTTACAAAGAGAAATGCTCTGTGGCTTTGATTTAAGCTGTGGTGATTTGATGGTTGCAATCATCAAACATGTAGCCTGATAGTGAATGTGCTGCTCAGTGCTGATATTCACATGCTTTTGTGTGTGGTTTAATTGCATGGAATGAAAGACCTTATCATCATAATGATGACTTGGAAAATGTCCCTTTGGAAGGTCAGTGCTGATTGTCCCCTGGTTCCCATTGGATGAGCTTGATATTTATGTGCAGCAAAATCTTTCTGAAAACACTCAGTAAGTCTTTGCTAAGCAGAGAGACTCGAGTAATAATTATAATTCAGTGCCTTAAAATTCTTGTGTTCTAGCTGGAAGACATTACAGTCACAGGAATAGCTGCTGTCCAAGGTAGACATGGGGAACAAAAAGAGGAGTTACATACAGCTAGTCAGGGCTGGAAGCCTTGGATTTCCCATGAGGTAGGAAGGGGTTCTGGTGGATGAGGGAAGAGACTTGCTGGCTGAGCCTGTGAGATGCTCAGGTCTGCAGGGGAAAGCTCCTCCTAGCACTGCCCACACAAATGCAGAAGCCACTCGCGATCTTGTGCTCTTAAGGGACTGCGCCTCCTTGGACGTGAGAACTCTTACATTTCCTAGGTGTGCAGCCCAGGTATATGTGTGTCTGCAACAGATATCCTGTGTATCTGTTTTATCTAAATGATATGTGAGCTGATTAAGAAATGTTCCGAGGCTTTTCAGGGGAACAGTAATGAAAAAGGAGGTCAGGGTTCTCTGCATTGGAGACCTGTCACGTGTTCAACTGAGATGTTTAGATGTGGGAAGAGAGGATACTATGAATGAAGATGTATGTTCACGGGGACAAGGGGTGACAGTGCTTCTGATTTGATTTCAGTGACCAAAGACAGCTGCGTATTGAAGGATGAAAAGCAGGAGTCCAGGGGCTGAGGTGCAGCTCAGAGGCAGAGCACATGCTTAGTGTATGCAAAGCTCTGGTCTGACCAGAGCACCAAGGAAGGAGGGAGGGAAGGGAAGAGAGAGAGAGAGAGAGAGAGAGAGAGAGAGAGAGAGAGAGAGAGAGAAAGCAAGTATCCAGGCCTGCCCTGGGATCAGGGCCATTGCCTCAAGTTCTGCCCTGATTATCCCTTCCTCAGGTTACTGCGTGACCAAGGTCCTTCAGTGGATGAAGACTGCATTTTAGATGTCAGTACATCTGGTCAGCCTAAACAATCACAGAGGAGTATATATGGCATGGATAACTCTCAAATTTGTACCAAGGTAAATATTTTCGAAATAGGACAAGAGTTCAAGAACCATGATTTATATAAAAAACACACCAAAAATGTAATATATATTTTCTATGTGTTTCAGGACATTTGCCACCATATTAGTATGGACAGACATGGAACAGAAGGTGGGGCAGGAAAGAAGCAGTGAGCAGGGGAAGTTCTTCCCACCAATCGAGAGCAGCCTCTGGTCCTCAGGGAAGCGCGTGGTTGAATGCCCTCCGAGCCTTCACCCAAGCACTTTGTAAATAGGTGATAAGTGAACAAAAGAGGACTCACAGATTTTCCAAGTAGATGATTTGTGTTTGAGATTATCTGGTCTCTGTGGAGTGACTGGGACTGAATTTAACTTCTCATTTTATACAATCTTAAAAAAAGGAAACTTACATGAGACAAGTTCTCAAGGCTTGGGTAACAGAAAGTACAGGTTGGGAGCAGAGAGCTTGAATTGGGAGATGGTCAAATTGCCAACAACTTGACCTTGGCTTCCAACAGGAGGTCACCTTCTTGCATCAACTCATTGAAATTGTTGTGAAATGGTCACACACACAGGATTAATCTTTTACAGCAAAAAAAGATAACACACAAGTAATATTTGCACCTCATGTTTAAGCAAAGCCCAGGCAGAATCTGTGATTCTTGGGGAACTACTTAAGGTTCTTCTGAAAGGCAGGGTTGTACACAGCACCTGCCAATGTCCTAGACTTCCACAGTTGGGATACAATGTTACATTGGGATTTCATTAATCATTTTTTTTCTGCCACCTCCTGAGCATCTCCACACCCGTTATTTCTATTAACATTTTAATTATAAGGGTAAAATATCTACATTTGGACTGGCATTGAGGAAGTATCATTTTGCTATTCCATGATTAAGGATTATGAATTTTCTTTTGGCATGAAGCTAAGACCATTATGATTTCAATTACTACTTGCTACATCGCCCCAAAAGCCTGTCTCTTAACACTGAGTTCTAAAAGATATAGAATAAGGTACCCAAATCCTGTGGCACAGCTCCTGGGTTTATTCCTCAGCGTGACAGATACCCTAGTCCTTGTTTCAAAGCAAGGTCCACCTGCAAACCTGTCCAGCCTTACAGTCCCCCTCTCCATCCAGGAGAAGATGAGCTGTAAATGGATAAACCCAGCCAGGTCCACATGGGAGGTGGCTGTAGGACCAGTGAGAATGGTGGAGCAGGTTCTCTTGTGATGAATCAGTGACTTCTCAACAGGAAAGAGGAAAGCATTGTAAGGAAACAGATTTCTCTTCCTGGGATTCCAGGGGTCAAAGTCACAGGGCCTTTGGATAGCAATCATACTCCTGGATCAAAAGGAGAGCCCAAGGTGAACACAGTGAATTTTAAATGGTGAATTAGGTGAGGACTCAAAAAATATGCCAGCCCTGTAGGAGCAGGCAGATCCCCAGTGGGATGCAAGGCTGGACCAGGGTGAGCAACTGAACTATGACTCAGTTTGAGCAATGACTGACAGGCCTTCCCTGGTATTGATCCTAGAGATGAGACATTCCCTGAGAACCAGGCCACACAGGTGATTCTCATGTCCTGATCAAAGGACATGACTCACCCAATCTTTCTCATTTGTTGGCAGAGAGGATGCTCCAACTAATTTCACCTCAGGGTCCCATAGATCAAATGCAAAGTCTAAAAATAAAATTTCTGTACAAAGTGAAGCAGCCTTGTCAGGGCCACTCTGGTTTATATCATTTTACACCTCTGTGTGCTCATTGAGCTGACCGTAAAAGAATCCACCAGAGGAGAACTGTTCATTAAGAGAAGGAGAAAGCGTGCACTTTTCCAAGCATCAGACATCAAGTATTCATTTCACATGCAAGCTTAAGTGATCAGCTGTCATTCAGATCCAACAGAATGCAGTCAGAAAGACATCTTCTAGAGCAACTTCAGATAGAGCTGGAGTCAGCTTCCCAACAGCTGCTGGTGTGCTCTGCTGCTTGGTGGCTTCAACTCTGAAAAGGAAGAGCAATTGGAATTCAAAAAAGTCATGCTCCCAGTCATGTTCAGCGGGCAGCCAGGCACTTGAAGCAGAGAGTGTCTTATTTATCTGGAGACTTCTGTTAGGTAGCGTGGACATGATGCTCAATGCTCATCAACTCATTACTCAGGAAAATGAGAAATAAGTTGAATGCAAATGAGAAGGAAAATTTTCTGAAAACATTGGGGAGGTGGAATTTAGTTAGGGACCTGTCACTCACTATCAGATCCCTGGATGGTATGACTTTGTCCATCTGAGCTGTTGAGGAACCTCTGTCTTGTGGGGACTGAGTCATGTGGTCTATGAACCCTGACTTGCTGCCATTGTTACTACAGCCCAGATCAGAGATGGCATGGGGAGATATCTGTGGGGTGAGAACTGTGGACTCCAAGCAGACCAGATGAACAGGACAGGACTCCACCTGGAAGGACTCTCAATAGAAAGAGCTGTTTTGATTTGGAGGAGATAGAGGTAAGTAGTTGAGTGACCCTGGTTCCAAAATGGAGAAGGGCACTAGCTATAGATTTAGAAGGCATGTTTTGAGAGAGAAAGCTATCTGGTGACACTCCTCCAGCCCACGTGTTCTTTCTGGATATTCGAATGCTTCCGTTTTCTATTTTATCTTCATTTCCAGCATCCAATTCCACACCACCTCACATCTTTCTTGAACGGTACGAGGAGAAAGCATCTTCCACCTGGCCTGTCTAGATGATTGCGAGTAGGAGTGACTTTGGTGCATTTCCTCTCCCAGACCTCAGTTTTCTTCATGGATGCCACCTGCCTGCACCCTCATGCCCTTGAGATCCTTGCTCTTTTTGCTTGTCTTTGTGGTCACAGGGCTTTGGTATTCTGGCCTGCAAACAGCTTTCTTTGTTTCCATCTCAAGGAGAGGGGGTTTTTAGTCTACTGGACAATTAAAACAAGACTATCTTATTTTTTAAAAAATCTATTTTCCTTCGGCAAACTAAAATCTGTAGAAGCTAGGTTTTCTTTTTTATCTCCTTACATTTTTTTAAATCTTCTTACAGTTATTGAACATATGTATGGGAGACAGTGTGATATCTCAGTATATATAGGTGGTGTGTAATGATGGGATTGGAATAATTGGTACATGTGTCACCTCAGACATTGGTCATTTCTGTGTTTCGGGAACATTCCAGATATTCTCCAGTGGCTGTTTTGAAATACAGTTACTCATGATTGCTCCACTGTGCTATGGACCTCAGACACCTTCCCCCACCCATCTGCACTCCTGTGCCCATTAATATCTCTCTCTCTCTCTCTCTCTCTCTCTCTCTCTCTCTCTCTCTCTCTCTCTCTCTGTCTTGCTTCTTTACTCCCTTCCCAATTCCTGGAAACCACTCACTTCCATGAGGTTGACTTTCTTAGCTTTCATACATAAGTGGGAACATCTGCCTTGTCCTCCATGCTTGGCTTATTTCATTTAAAATAGTATCTCCCAACCTCATCCATGTTGGCACAAATGACAAGATATCATTCTTTTTTAATGACCAAATGACATCCCACTGTGCATATACACAGGATGTTCTTGCTCCGTTCATCTATCAGTGGACACCTAGGTTGATTTCACATCTTGGCAATTGTGAATGATGTAGTTGTGAACCTGGGCCTGCAGGTGTCTCTCTGACATGTCATTTCCCTTCCAACATACCCGGTGGTGGAGTGGCTGGCCATACAGTGGTGATATTTCTAGCTTTTTTGGGAAGCTCCACATGGTTCTCCATAATTAAGTCTAGAATGGGCCTATGAAACAGTTTTCCTGCTTCTAAAGACTCTGAGTTTCTGAGTTAGGTGGTTGACTTCAAAGGATGAGCTTATTATTACCTTTAGAATGGTATATTTTCCAAAGTTGTTCCTATCACTTCTTCCTCCTGACATATTTTCCTCACAATTTGGTTTGAACACTCCTCTGCCTGAAGACTCTGTCTTCCACTCCCTTGAACTGGGGGCCCACATTCTGGCTGAATCATGACCTGTGACTTCTATGGCCATGTCATGATGGCTTCCCACGGATCTCCAGGTACACCTTCACTCAGAAGCCACTATGCCATGAGGGAGTCCTAGCTCCACAGAGAGGTTAGTGCTGAGATCATGAGGCCCACTGAGCATCCCTTGGGCTTGGACACCAGTTGCCAGCATTGGGTTGTTTGTGGTGGAAGTGAGTCCTATGGCTGCCACAGGAGATGCTGGGCACAGCAGAATACTGTCTTTCAAGCATTGCAGAGTATTCCACTTAAGCAAAATAAAAGATTAATATCACTCACTCTCCCCCCACACATGTGCATGTGTGTGCATTAAGGTGTTTGGACATATTGCAATGGACAACCTTCACCTGGGTGTTAGTGTGTCAGAAGGTGAAGGAAACAGGGAAAGAGAGGTACATTTTCCTAAGCTAAATGCCAGCTTTAAAGACTCTGTCTATATTTAGAATCTAGACTACCCATCATTTCTGTGGGAACATGGGGTGGTTCTGTTTATACCTTTGTTTCCTAACATGAACATTCGAGAAGGAAATAGGGTGTGTTCACACCAGGGCTGCAGCCCGGGGCCATGTGAAGCCTGGTGCTCCTCATGAGCTCTGGGTAAAGGCAGCTTGAGGTAGTGGTGGTGACCACAGAAGCCAGGCCCAGATTTCACTCACTCAAATCCTGGCCATGACATACCCTAGTGCTGTGACCTCATGTTGATTCCCTAACCAGCTTCCATTACTTGCAAACTGGGTCTCCTGGAAGCACCTGCTTCACAGAAGCATTAGAAAGATGGATTGAGCTAATATGTCCCCAAGAAGAGGTCTCAGTGTCTGATATGCAGTTATGGCACCTGCAAGGCTTGTCCATCCACTACAGCAGCTCCAGGAAGAGATCCCTGGGGAGTGGGGAAGTATTGACATCTTTTCTGTGACCCTCTTCCTCTAGTGCTCTTCAGGGTAAGACAAGTAACAAATGTTGCAAATCTTAGGTGAAAAATTAACTACAAGGAGGACCTGGAAAACCTGGAAGAATACCAAGCAAGGGATGTGGCTACCAAGGGGACATGGATGAGACTGTCATGAGACTGTAATATGATTACTTTATTTCTGTGCTTGTGGGAGAAATAAATGCCAAGGGTGCAGAGCTTGAAATCCTGACTCTGCCCCTCATAGAGACTGCACCATGGAGGAGGAGGGATGCTCACCTTTTAGAGACTGAGACCAAGACACTGGTTTCATAAGGTATCAGAATTGGCAAGTTTTCTTTTATACTGCAATTGACCCCAAATTTCTTCTAGCCCCTGGATGACTCCAAGCATTCTTTGTGATCATCAGGGGGAAAAGGGCTTTTTGTTCCCTAGAAATATAACTTTGAAATAAAGTTTAATATTCATTTGGAAAGAGGTCAATGTGTTTTCAAAAAGAAACCAAACCTTTGAAAACAAAGGGTGGGGGGTTCATCCCCAGTGTTTGCTCAAAAGAAGAGAAGGAGTGTGACTTTGACAATCTCTAAGGGGAATGATTTCTTTTTGAAGGAGAGAAGCATCTGGGATACTTTATCAATTAGCTTTTTAAACAAATCAACAGAAAGACTCATTTTGGAGATGCTGCTTACCCTAACATCCTCTGTGGTTGGGGCTTGGTAGGCACTCACCAGGAGTTTGTCAGTAAATAACAATGGCTAACATCACTCCTGATGCCAAGCGTTCAGTATGCACAGGGCTCTTGCTGTGTATGGGAGTCCTTCTGTGGATCCACTGTCCACCTCTCTAGACCAGAGGGATGTGAGTGGGGAGGGGCTAGAGCAGGGGGCAGAGCAGATGGGCAGCAGGGCCGCAGGTGAGCCTTCCTGAGCTGAGATCTGCTTCCTTAGTGCAGGGGTGGGGACTGGCTGGGCAGCTGGAAAACAGACCTGGGAGGAAAGCGCCTGGATTCATGTCACAGGACACTAAGTGTTATTGAGGGTCAGCTGAGGACTGGAGACCATGGACTAGCAGATAATATCCTCCTGAGATATCCTCCTGCAGGCCTTGACAGTCGTGGAGTCTGTGGTTGACACAGCAGAGAGAGAAGGGGACTTTGTGTGCAGATAATTAAAGAGAATTGCCCATGAGACCCACATGGAGGGGAGGGGAAGCTCACTCAGGAGGGGTTGATGGACAGGAGGACAGGAGGGGTGGAAAGGGAGGGACTGAATGAGGTGGGAGGGCAGGTTTCCTAGGGAGGCCCTAGAGGCTGACTCCAGGGGAGGCTACGGCAACAGCACACTGAACAGGCCCAGGAGGCAGGGTGAGGGGTGGCCTTCAGGTTCCCAGCCTGCACAGAGCCAAAGGTCCCTGGCCTTCTGCCCTCCTCTAGGGCATGGCCTCCTGTGTCAAGAGGGGGACACACCAGCCCTTCCTGGGTTGCTTAGCAGTATTCACGTTTAACTATTTCATTTCATTGGGAATAAATCTCTGGTGTGAAATATATTGTCCCTATGTTTATTTATATACTTTAAAGATTTAGCTGTATATATGTGGGATCTTATAAACTGCTATGTAAACTGTGGTTTCCCTCCTCCAAGTTTGTATTAAATTGTCTGTAAAACAAAGACTGTAGTAATACCCTCATCATAGAGATAGCATCAGGAGGAACCTAGATCATGTTTGCTAAGAAGATTCATATAAAATGCCCAGTCCCTCCAGTTGGTGTCTCAAGTTTTGATGTCAGAGTTAATTAGCTGCAAATCAATAGTATTTTCATTTTCCTGTAGGCGCCATTTCCTAAATAAATTGGCACCATGGAAGAATATCATTAACTAAATTATAGCTGTGAAATAATGTGATTCTTGATGATTTATTAGTAATAAGAGTAGCATCAAATATTTCTAGTATTCAAATAAAGTGATATTGCATGAGCACTTCTTATCACACAATGGCTAAATTGACTTGTCTCAAATGTGAATGAAATACAACTTTACAGAAATGGGAACTTTTCTGCCCCCTTATTGGTTCACCTGAGATCTGCTGTTTTGGAAAAATTCTTGGCAGTGACCTTGGGCTGGGAGCACCTCTGTGGGACCAGAAAGGCAGAGGAGAGATGAGAACCAATAGAGGCTGGGGAGATGGAGTTGGGTACCAGAGAGGTGCAGGGAGCTTAGGACCCTTTCCAGAGACCCCTGGGTCTTCAGCCAAGTGGCCAAGTGCTGATATCCACCATATCCGTGCTGCATGGACGAACATCTAGGGACTGCAGGAGGTGAACTAGGCCAGACACGGAGGCCAAATGCCATGTATTCCATTAGGTAGAGTGGCCACACTCACAGAGATGGGAAGTGGGTAGGTGGTACCCAGGGCTGGGCAGTGGGAGACGGGCAGCTGCTGTTCAGGGGTGTGCAGCTTCAGTTCTGCAAGACCGAGGAGCACTCCATGCCACCCAACCATGCCCCCCAATGGCTGTGCTGGTGAATGGGTGTCATGCATTTTACCAACATTATATTAAAAACAAAAAGACTTGTCATAGTAATGAGTCACCGAGACAGTCTCTAATGGCCTCTCCCTTCAGAGGAAACAAGTTGGGAAGGAAGGAGGGAGGGAAGGAAGGAAGGAAGGAAGGAAGGAAGGAAGGAAGGAAGGAAGGAAGGAAGGAAGGAAGGAAAGGAGGGAGGGAGGGAGGAAGGGAAGGAGGAAGGAAGGAAAGGAGGGAGGAAGGAAGGTGGGTGGGGACAGGATTGGATTCAGTGCCTTGGAAGAGGCCTCAGCCAGAGCCTCAGACATAAGGCTGCCTCCCCACAGGGCCTTAGGACCTGCTGTCCCTTGTCTTGTCCTGTCCTTCTCCTCTCTCACACCTGGCCGCTGTCTCCTCCCAGAGCTCAGCTCAGGCTTCAGCTCCTCCAAGAAGACTTTGGTCTTCTCCCTTCCTGGATGAGACTCCACCCATAAGGGTCCTCTGTCCTATAGGGGGGTAAGTTCACCCATCTGCTGACTCCTTGCTCTGTGCCCATTTCTGCCACTGGACTGCAAATGCCATCAGAGTGGTGGCACTCTGTTTCTGCTCAGCTCCTTGAAGACGGAGCCCATCAGAGTACTGGGTCCTTAGTGCTCCTTGACCAGGTAGCCCCTGAGTGACAAGAAGGAGAGGAGGGAAAAGCAGGTGGAGGTGTGGCCAGGCTTTGTGTCTTGTTAAAGCAGGAGGCTGAGGACTCAGGAGCCCCCAGCAGTACCCTGGGTCCACAGGAGAACCACGTCAAAGCCAAGGCCAGGCCAGCTCCTGAGACACCTCATGGGAACCGTCAGCTCCTGGGGAGCAGAACGCACATCCCAGGGTGGTTTCTCCTGGAAGCTGGGGCACTGCTGCGGGAGCCTCTGTTGAGACAGTGCTTGAGAAGATGCCCTGCTCCTGGGTCCACCAGCATGGCTTAAGTCCCCAGGGAGTTGTCACAGCAAGGACAGCAAGTTCAGCCTCTGGAGGAGAAAGCCAGGATGCAAATGTATTTAAATGCACTCTCAACACCTCAAGTGCAGAAATCACACGTTGTTGTGCCTGTTGGTTATTTATAGTCTTAACTCTCCTTTCTTCAAAGTAGACACTGCACATCTTTGTAATGACATCTAGCATGCTAGGTCCTGGGACTTTCTTGTCTGCGGGTTCTCATTCTCATCTAAGTCATCAGCACCTGGGTTTATTGTCTTTGGACACTGTTCTCGGTTACACTCCGCAGGACAGGGTGCCAAGCTTGTGGCATCAAAGGATGAGGCAACTACTGAGCTTGGATTAAAACAGGTTCATGAATCTGATAGAATTACTCAAGAATCTGATAGAATTACTATGTCTTCTCTGCTCATGGTCGAATAGCGCTGTCAGTTTTAGACTCAAACAATCCAGACTGATAGAAATGTAAATGTAAATCATAAACCTCACAACTGAGGTTGTAAACGACTTTACTGTTTTTCTATTAGTGCTTTATAGCTATACGTAATATTGGGGCTCATGTTGATGTAACCATAAAAGCCTGTTCCTTGTTTTAGAGTAAATGCTTTCAGTTCTCTCCATCCAGCATGATGTTGGTTTGGGGTTTGTTGTGTATATAGCCCTTGCAATGTTGAGATAATTTCCTAGTTTCTCAGTGTATTTAACATGGATGAATAGGTGCTGGATTCTGGTCAAAGGCTTTTTTCCTGCATCTATTGAGATGATCATATGATTCTTGTCCTTAATTCTTTTTATGCGGTGAATGACATGTATTGATTTGTGTCTGTTGAACCAACTTTCCTTACCTGGAATGGAACCCACTTGATCATGCTGTGCTATCTTCTTAATGTGCTTTTGAACACAGTTTTCCAATATTCTATTAAGGGTGTTTGCATCTATATTCAATACAGATATTGGTCTATAGTGTTCTTTTTTTTTTCTTTTTTCTTGATGTGAACTTTTGCCTGATTTGAAGTATCAGGGTGATTCTGGCTTCACAGAATGAATTTCAGAATGTTCTCTCCCTATTTCATGGAATAATTTGAGGAGAATTGACACCAGTTCTTCTTTAAGGGTCTGGTATAAGAGCCAGGTGTGGTGGAAAATGCCTGTAATCCCAGTAGCTTGGGAGGCTGAGGCAGGAGGATCACGAATTGAGGCCAGGTTCAGCAATTCAGTGAGGCCCTAAGCAACTTAACAAGACTCTGATCCAAAATTTTTAAAAAATATAGAAAAATTTAAAAAAGGTCTGGGGATACAGCTTTGTGGTAAACCCCTTGACTTCAACCCCCAGTACATTCCCCCTAAATAAATAAATATACAGTCTCTTAGATCTTGGCTGAGAATCCAACTGGCCCTGGACATTTCTTTGTTGAAAGGCTTTTAACTGTTGCTTCAATTTAATTGCTTGATATTGGTCTGTTTAGGTTTGCTATATCCTCATAGTCAATTTGGTCGAGTCATATGTTCTACAGATTCTCAACATCTTGTAGATACTTCAGCTTATTACATTATAAATTTTCAAAATAACTTCTAGTGAGCCTCTGGATTTCAAACTGCTATCATCAGCTTTCCTCTTAGAACTGCCTTATGTACTGTCCCAGAGATTTGATAAGTTGTATTCTGTTTTCATTTTTCCAAGAATTTTTACTTCACCTGTGATTTCTTCTATAATCAATTCCTCATTTTAAAGTGTATTATTTAATCTCCAGAGGTTAAAATGGTTTCTGTATTTTGTCTTGTCATTGATTTCTAACTCCATTACATTCTAGGATGCGAGGAATTATTTATTTTTTGTATCTGATGAGACTTGCTTTGTATCTAAAATATGGTCTATTTAAGAAACAGTTCCATATGATGTTGAGAGGAAAGATTCAGTTGTTGATGGATAGAATCTTCTATAGACATCTGTTAGGTCCATTTGATTAAGAGAACTTTTTAGTTCTGATGAGAGTTTACATAGTTTATGATTTATACAGTGGTGAGATAAGTGTGTTGAAATCACCCAGTATTATTGTTTTGTAGTCTATTTGATTCTTCATGTTGAGTAGGGTGTGTTTCATGTACGTAGATGTACTTGTGTTTAGGGCATAAATACTTTCAATGATCATATCTTACTTTTGGATGATTCATTTAACCAGCATGAAGTAAAATTTTTTTCCTATTCTGAATAATTTCAGTATAAATTCTTAGTGGTCAGATGTGAGAATAGCTATCCTTGCTTGCTTTTGGTCCCTATTTGTATGGTACTTTTACCTTCAGTCTGTGAATGCGTTTACTGTAAAGTGAGTCTCCTGCACCAACATGTGCTCCTCTGTAAGCCCATTTATGAGATATAGTGTTGGGTGCCTGAGGTTCCCCACGTGGGCTGCATGGGTTTATCCTCAGGAAATGCCTTCTGTGGACCTATGCATTTCAATGAGAATTGAATGAACTGGCAACCCTGGGACGTCCAGCTGTGAATCCTCCCTGAGGTGCTGCAGCCTGCATCTAAGCTCCTACTACTGGCAGCTGTGAGTCACTGAATTGTGAGTCACCTTGCTGCCACTTGTCCACAGAATGTTATCTAAGCACTTGGTGGCTCTCTGCAAATGCAGGTCCTGTGGGTGTATGCTCTTTGTGGGACATCTGTGGCACAGGGTCTCTAACCTGGCTGCTGCAGTTCATAGGGCTTTACCCATCACAAGGACAGAGAGAGGGTGTCCGTTGTTGACCTATTGTTGCCTGAATCAGGCAGAGGCTTTCTGGTAAGCTGTGCTTTCACTGCTTCATCTCTGGGCTGTGGAGGGACCAAGGGTGGCTGCCTAGGTCTGCCTCACCATCTTTTCCAATTGGTTGTAAATATTTTAAACAACATCTTAAGAACCTACATACACCCCAATATTGTGCAATTACTTCACCCCTATATGCATTAAGCAGATCCCTCCTGAAATACACCAATAGCAATGGGATTCAGATTTATGGGTCCTCTGGGGAGGTGATAAAGTGCAAGAGTCACTGGACACAGGGTGCAGGTGCTCCAGAATTGGATGTTCTCCTGGGCTCTCAGTGGTTGTGAGACCTTAGGCAAGTTAACACCATGGAGCATCTGCTCCTTCATCTCTGAAATCTGACGCTTATTATATCTTTCACACAGGGTTGGGAAGAGCAAAAGAGACTGCCATGCAAGATAGCACAAGAGTCCTCTTCATGAGATGCTAATGCTAAAATAAAATAGGCTACCCTTTCCCTTAGGGCTGTGCATGGGGTAGCCATTCCTTCTAAAGTTCAAAGCTCCCTTGGGCTCTGTCACATGCTAGATGTGCATTGCAGAGGAACATTTTCTCCTGAAAATATTTTTAGAAAATTGTATTGTTTACTGGAAGGATTTAGTCCATTAATTACTAAAGGCAGAAAGCTCGACATTATCACACCCTGGATTCATGCAGCAAGCCCTCTGGGTGGCCCCCACGCATGGCTTACTTCCCTAAACTCTGTGAGTCCAATTGACCTCATGAGGTTTAAATCAGTTTTTCTCTGTATTCTTAGGTACCAAGGAGGTGGGGCCCGGTCACACCATGCACAGAGGAGCCTCCAGCAAGAGTGTTCCAGGTGAGAAGCGATGTTTCCATCACTGCCCAACCGGCCTGCCTTTAATTAAGAGTGGTCTCAATTACAAGTGGGGGCAGAGGGTAAAATTCCATTAGGAGAATAAACCAGCTGATGCACTGCTTCTAGGCCCAGTGGAGAGCTTTCTTTCCATGAGTTCAAAATTGAAAGCTGACTGCATTATCTTCTTTAATCAGGAGAACCCAGTCATTGGCCTGATAATTAAAGAAATGGCACAATTGCTGAGATTGAGAAGACCATCCCCACAGTCCCAGCCAGAACGCAGTGATCAGTGCTTTCTCATTAAGCACAGAGTGTCCTGCACTGGGGAAGCGATGGGCACAGTTAGGAGGCAGAGCAGAGTTGCTCTGAACAGAGGAAACAGGTCCTGATGACCCTGCGGTCCAGTGAGTCCCTGGGCAGGAGAGAGACCTGGGGTTTGGGTCCTGCACTGCTATAAGCACAGTCTCTGGGTCTCAGCAGGACCTGGCTTTTACCTGCCTCCATTTGGTGCCCTTCATTCAATCGAGGAGTGTTGATTGGATGCCAACCCCATGCCTTGCACATGATGCCTGGTCCTAGAGAAAATGTGGCCAGAACAGTGCTGCAGAGTGACTGGGGGATGGAGGGACAAGAGCTGGCCTTTCAGGAGAGGTGACTCTTGGCTGAGTTTGAGCTCCATCTCAGGGGGAGCTCCAGGTGCCTGCATTGCTGGGCAGGAAGGGTCCATCCAGCTGCTGGGGGACATGGGTGGGGGCTGAGTGTGTTGATGACCCCAGATGTCCACCACAGCCTGGGGCTGCACTGAGGAGCTGGGCCTGCCTCCCATTCCTCCCCCTGGCCTGGACCATGGCCCTCTTGGTGTTCGATTCTGGGGAGGAGGACTCACCTGCGGTCACTCCCTTGGTTGCTGGCTGTAATCAGGGCCCAGAGCAGCATCTTCTCCCCTCCCCTCTGTCCTTGCAGGGGTAAGACCAAGAACCCCAGGGTGCTTGCTGAGCCCAGCAGAGCTGGCACTGGCCCCCAGGGGCCAGGGCTCACACACAGGGTGCTGCTGGCGCAATACGGCCTGAATATGCATTTTGGTCTTAAATGTTTTCTTCCTTTTCTCTCAGTATGTGTGGGAAAGGAGAGGAATTTGACATTAAAAATTACATTTCTGTATTTTCTCAAGAAATCAGATAATCCCACAACACAGGCCTCACGGGGCATTTCCCGTGGAGATGTGAAAGAGAAAGGGGTGTTGCGGAAGGCATCTGTTGGGAGGCAGCTCCTTTAAGCCCTGTGCTTGGAAAAAAAAAAAGTCAATTGTGATAATTTAGGGCAGGGGACAGCAAGCATTTCGGTAAAGTGTCAAACAGTAAATATGGTT
Source organism: Ictidomys tridecemlineatus (assembly GCF_052094955.1). NCBI lineage: Eukaryota > Metazoa > Chordata > Mammalia > Rodentia > Sciuridae > Ictidomys > Ictidomys tridecemlineatus. Next base: position 103,859,058 of record NC_135478.1, read on the forward strand.
GGCTTTGCTGGTCATCCGGTCTGTCAGAATGGCACTGTGTTGTGAAGGATGCCATAAACAATACTTCATGGAGAGTGTGGACTGACCCCAATAAAACTTTACAAAAGCAGTCAGCTGCACAAATCTGGTCCCAGGTCATAGTTTGTTGAACTTTGATCTAGGAAAGAGTCACCTAGAGAGTGGTCCAGAAGTGCAAAGGCCCTGAGGCACAAATGGATTTGCTAGTGTGCAATGCAGAAAGAAAGGCCTGTATGTCAGGAGTCAGTGACAAGTGTGGTCTGGGAGAAGGTGCTCATCAGTCCCTAGATGGGGCAGCAGTGTGGGAGGGACAGGGGGAGTAGTGATTGATTCGGAGGCTTGTAGGAGCCTATACTTTTTTAAGTCTGACAAACCCCAAAACTCATAAACATCTATGGACAGATCCATCACGGACTCCAAGCTGTTTTATTGTACAGACCCCCAATGTGATCGCTTCTAAGTGGCTCCCGTGCAGTCATCTTCAATGTCTGAAGCCAGAGAAAAAGGCCCAGGTCCTTGTGCAGATTTTTATGGAGAAAAGAGAATAATTATAGTTTGAGCAAAAGTGTCCTACATCACGAAGGAAGCCATATGTATTGTTGAACAGTATCATGTTGCTATCCCATGTAATTCTCTGAAAGGCCCTGAACTGTTGGGGATCGTTTCCAGTTCTTTCCGGATGTTTTGGGACCTGGACTATTCCAACTTATGATCAAGATTTCTAATAGAGTAGAAAGGGTTATCTCACTACCATATTTTTATCTGCCATAGAGGAGGGCAAGGGATATGAGGTAGAACATAGAGATCACAAAGCCCAGCATTTCCCAAACTGAGGGCACACGTGGCCATGAACATGGCATTCAGAAGCCTGTGTCACATAGTAAGGATGCGGTTCTTTGATCATTTTGATTTCACCGTGAAGACAATCTGTTTTGCATGGTTATATGTTTGATGTTGGTTTCTCTGCCTTTTTGCAAAGATAGAGTGACTCCCAAGGTCGGAGCAGCACCCACACACCTCTCTCAGCTACCATCTGCTGGGACCTCTGCTCTTGGCTGCCCCCTGACTTCCCACCCTTTTGCACCCCTCCCTCTGCCCTGGGAGGAGAGCTACAATGCACACCAGGGGCTTCCGGGCTCTCTATCTTCCTTGGGGCTCTGAACCACCAGGCTAGACCAAAAGAAGGGAGAGTGTGGTCAGAGGTCACTCCCCTGACTTCTCCAGGGAAGTAGGCAGGCTGTGTCTCCTGGTGGCCAATTGGCACACTTGCTCTCCTTCCACGTTCTCAGGACCTCCCCCTCCCTTATTCCTGGAGACAAGGCCTGCATTAATCTACTTGAGTGGATTAGCTGGGTGGTGGCTGTAGGCAGGTGACTGTGGCTGGAGGAGGTAGCTCACTGGAGGTGTCCCTCTGGGGTGCACAGTTTGTTCCTGGTGAGCAGAGCCCTCTCTCAGCTTCCTGATGCTACCTTCACTGCCACACCCTTCCGCCTCTCCTGGGGCCCAGCAATGGAGTCGGCCATGTGTGGACAGAGACCTCAGCAACTGTGAGCCCCAAGTTAAGTTTTCCTTCTCTAAAAATTATTCTTGTCAGGTTTTTTGGTCACTGTGGCAAAAAAATCTGACTAAAACAATCCCCTCGAAATGACCTCATTTTAATGTTCCATTTCTTCCTGTTAGAACCGTACTAGCACACCGATGTGTGTCGATGTGTGTCACTTTAATACATATAGTAAGATCTAGAAGTTCATTCAAAGATAACTATTAAAGTTTTCAAAGTGAGCTTTCAGTATAAATATTGAAACAGTAATACAATGGCTCAGAAATATGCTGGGAATTTACAAAACCCATTTGCAGCTGACTGGTTTGGGAACTCACTGAATTCATTAAGCCAAAGGTTGTTTGTTTGTTTGTTTGTTTTTTATTTATTGGTATCTTGTTTTTGGATTTGCTTTTGCATTTCATGGAACCAGAGATGGGAAGGAAGGTGCTCTAGTCACTCAGAAAATACACGGTTGTGTTGATTGTCATGTTAGAACCCAAATCTCCACAATCTTGTAGCCAAGTCTATCTTCATCATATAATGTAGCTCAGTCCCAGCATTTATGACCTGGGCTGAACAATGTGCAGAATCTCCAAATACGAGATGGTACCTTCTGCCTTTCAGCCACAGTCGAGTCTTCTCCTGGGTTTCTTTTCAAAGTTTCATGACGTCCACTTAAATCAGTAGCTCCTGCATTGCCCAGAAAACACAGATCACAAGCACCTGCCCAGCGCACATTTCAGTCCATTTCCTGGATTCATCTGAGTGGATACAGAGAAGCCGGGCAACCAGATTGACACTTCATGAGAACACAGGCAAAAACCAGAAGTTGGGCAGCCCCAAGGGACAAGACGATGACCAGGAACTGTGGTCTTCCATGGAAGAGAATCCCAGGGTGATGCTGGACAGAGGTCACACTTGACATTCACTTGCTAGAAGGGGGCAGTTGTGGCATCTAAGGTCCTCAAGCCCCTAATGAAACTGCCAGCGTAGCCTTTATTTTCACTTTTATAAGATCCAAAAAACCTTCTTCCATGAAGGGTGCTGAGTTTCCCGGTGGTCGTGATCCACCACCGGGCTGAAAGGTTCAAAAGTGGTTCCTGAAATATAAAACTAGGCACCTTCACATCAACAGCCAGATTTGTATGTCTCTTGAAATGTTTTTATTGGGTTCTTTTGCACCCAGACTTTTACAGATGCTAATCCTCCCAGTCCCCCATGAGTTGCCCAACTCTCACCTGCACCACCTGCAGAGGTTGATTGTTCTTTGGTGTTTTGGTTTTGGTTTTGGGGCTGGACCCTCCACACATTCCCATCTCAGTATCCAAAGGAAAAGGAGGCATGAAATTGCTTGCTCTTGACTCGCTGGTTCCTCAGATTCTTGGAGCTCAGACCCAGAATCCAGTGGAATTTCATCACTTTTCGTAATAGCAATCTTTGTCTCAGAGAAATGAACACATTTTTTTTAATCTATCCAGCTAATCCATGTACTGTTTCTTGCTTTTTGAGCTAAAACAAATATATACATATAATAATCTTTCATTTACAGCATGGACATCATTATATCATGTAGGACTAACAGATGGCTTAATTTTGATGGTAAGATATATTCTATGAATACTTCTTAATATCACATTTACTCAGCGAATTGAATAAATCTAGCCTGTTTACAACCAGCTCAGATTTTTTTTTTTAAAGAAAGAGTGAGGGGGAGAGAGAGAGAGAGAGAGAGAGAGAGAATTTTTTAATATTTATTTTTTAGTTTTTGGCGGACACAACATCTTTGTTTATATGTGGTGCTGAGGATCAAACCCAGGCCGCACGCATGCCAGGCGAGCGCGCTACTGCTTGAGCCATATCCCCAGCCCAAGCTCTGATTTTTAATGCCTCTGATTCTTCCCAAATTTTGACCAAAAAAAAAAAATTTCCAAGTGAAATTTTTAGGTCACTTGCTAAAATAATCTTTTATCTGTAAAATTTATTACAGAATTATTAAAATTTCCTTTCATGTTTTTAAGCCATTGCATACCCTTTAAACAATAACAATGGTGTTTCCACAATGGTAATGGCCAGATACCAGAAATTAGAATTTTTGCTTCTAAACTATAATAATAATCACCTTGCAAATTGGGAGCTGTGGCTCCTGCCATGGCCCAGCACCTTGAGAGTGTCATAGCACATGTGGCTAGCCCAGGACGAGATCAAAATTCAAAATTCAAAGTACATTTTCTGCTGGATGCATGTCACTCTTGTGCCATGATACAGCAGAACGTTTGCAAATGGTACCATCCTTAGTTGGCACCCCATCTGTGCACTGTGTGATGGTCCCTGTGACCCAGGCTGGAATGTGGGCTTTTCTGCTCTGCTTTCTCAGCAAGCAGGCTTTCTGTGCCCCCAGCTCAGCATCTTAGTTTGGGAATGCTTCATTCCATGGGCACAAGTGATCCCTTAGACCACTGCATTTTTCTACTCCAAGGGTCATAGAAGTCTGCCTTCTATTTGCTGAGGTGCAGTTTGCCCCAGAGAAGAGTTAAGAGCCTTCTGCCGCAACTCAGCCTTATCAAAACCTCACATCCCTTAATGCTTTCACAAACGGGAAATGAGCCCCAAATAATTAATTGCTCAAGTGAAAGCACAGAGAGCCAGTCCTTTCTTCCAAAGTTAATCTTCAAAATGGGGAAAAGCAGCATTTTATAAACAGAATCTAATCTTCAGTCACCCACCTGGAAGCGCAAACTCCTGTTGTGTTTCTTATAATTATCAGATCCTAATAACGGCACAGCACAAGAGAGGAGTTATATTTAGATGTACAGTTACCCAGAAATGCTATCCTCCTCTGAGCTGGATGATTTTGCAAGGCTTTGTTGCCAAATATTTTCACACCTGCAACAGAAAAACTTAATTAAAGGCCCTTCTGTAAATGGAAGTGAATTGTGTGCTAATTGGAGTTTTAAGTTCTCGAGTTTTCCTTTTTGGCACTCAGGTAGCACAGAATTCTAGCTAACCCCCAGTCAGTGGCACATAAATGTGTGCATTCATGCATGGCTCTCTCTCTTACCCATTTTCCCCCTCTCTGTCCTGAACTTTGTCACCACTAAACATCGCTGCACTGTATCTCCCCCAGATGTGACAGATCCATGCTCTTGGTGATATCATGGGAAACGTATATTAATAGTTAGTATGTCTGTCTTAAACTCACATCATGGTGCTGTGTTACAGAGCTGGTGTTTCCAGGTTTTCTTTATTCTGACTAGGCTTTGGAGATCTGTCAGGGGTGCCATTAGAATGTCTAGTTCTAGCCATTGTGATCCTCAATCTATGGAGCTCTGTCTCACCGTCTGTGTTCCATTTGTGTTACCAGCAAATGACATAATATCATTCTCTTCCTGAGAATTTCTGTGTCCACTAATTCAAGAAATTTCTCAACCTTGAATATGGGTGAATTTTAATTCTTGTAAATGTGGCGTTTGTGCAGGTAGATGTTATGTTTGCCCAACTATTTTTAAAATTGAAATATTTTTAAAATTCATATTTTAATATATTACAGCAAAACATCAAAGCCCATTTTTTTCTAAACTTAAGTTCAACTTACAAACCTTAGTATGACATTCACAAAGCTGATAAATTTTACAACTTAAACTAACTTAAATTTCTTAAATAGCATCATGTGCCACATACCGTATTTTGATGAGTGGCGGATCGAGTACTTAAATGATCTTAGTGGACATAGAGGGTTAAACTTTGAAGCAGAGGAGCTTCAAACATGCTAAACTTTTGAAGTCCTACTAAACATGCTAATGCTGCTGGAGCTGGAGACCAGGATGCTGAGGGAAGAGTCAGCCACAGAGAGACAAGGGCTGGGCCACCTCACTCACACGTGGAGGAAAACCAAAGGGATCTGGAGGAATTTGGGAGAATAGTGCTTGCCACAGGCTGGGGAGAGTGGGGAGGGCTGGGTGGGGAAAGGTCATCCAACCGGTATTAGTCACTGTTAAAGGTATCAGGTCTCATTGTGCAGCAGGGTGGCCATAGAGGAGGACATTGTACTGCTCGGAATAAAGAGCCATAGAGAGGACTTTCAGAAGAAGAGGTAAGTGCTTGAGGAGATGGAAATGTTTTCTCAGATTCAAGCAAAGCACAATGCTTACATCCCCTGAAACATCATGCCACCCCATAAAGACGTACTACGAGTCCATTAAAATGTTCTCAATACATTGAGTCACCTAACAGAAACAGGAACACAAATGACAATGTGCCGATAACATTTGAGAGTTAGATGTCCTTTAAAGTCTTCCAACTCAAGTTCACTCTAATGATATTGGCTAAGCTGGCGGCTTTAGTAGAAACTGCAGGGCTAACATGTTCAAAGTCTTAAACATTTCAAATACTTAAAGACAGAATATACTAAATTTATGCCTCTAACAACACTGAAATATTACAGAGGCTTGTTTGGCTGCCATGTTGTTTCCTTGGTGCATTTTAGCTGCACACTGTGGGGTTCATCTGCCTTATCTGTATGTGCACGGAATGTAATTGGAGCAATCTTTGCAACTGCACCTTCCTTGTCCCTCTGGTCCTCCCTCCCCATATCTGCTTCCTCCACTCTATGGATCTCCCATCTACTGTTGTAACTGTTATTTAAACTAGTGTGTTATAATTACACATTTATTATATACTATATGCGTATAGATGACTCATCGTGGTGAATTCATAGGTGGGCTTAGCATGGTTTGAGAGATCTCATTCCCCAGCACTTTCCCTTGCCTTTTTCTCCTCCCACCCTCTCAATCCTGTTATTCATTGCTTTCCTGATCACCCCCCCACACACACACACACACATGCAGAGTTTTTAAAATTATCCAGCTCCCCTCTATAGATTTGGCAAGGGAACAAAACATTCAACCTTTGACTTTCTGAGACTGGTATAATACACAAAACATAATGTTCTCAATTTCCATACATTTACCAGCAAATGACATAATATCATTCTTTTTTATGGCTGAGTAAAACTCCATTGTGTGTATATACACATTTTCTTTAGCCATTCGTCTGTTGATGTGCACCAGGGCTGGTTCCATAACTTGACTATTGTAAATCACACTGCTATAAATATTAATGAGACTGAGTTTCCACAGTGTGCTGATTTTAGTTCTTTTGCATAAAGAACCATGCAGTGGGACAGATGGGTCATATGGTTGTTCCATTTCTAGCTTTTTGAGAAATCTTCATACTGCTTTCCAGAGTGGCTTTCCTCCTCTGCAGTTCCACCCACAACATTTAAATGCATCTTTCCCCCTAATCTTTCCCAAAATTTACTATGATTTGTATTCTGAGGATTGCCATGTGTACTGCAATGAGATGAAATCTCAAAGTAGTTTTGATTTTCATTTCCCTGATGGCTAGCAATGTTGAATTTTTTTTCATATATTTGTTGGCCATTTTAGAAATGTCTGAGTCCTTTTGTCAATTTATTGTTTGGGTAATTTCTTTGGTATTATTTTTTTTTGCATTCTTGTGTATTCTGAATACCAATCCCTTGTTGGAGGAGCAGCTGTCACAGATCTTCTCCCATCCTGGAGGATCTCTCTTCGTGCTTTTTCCCTTTTGCTGTGTTCCATTTATTATTTCTTGAATGTTAGGAGTCTTGGTAAGGAAGCCAATGCTCATGATAACATGTTGGTGTGTTGATCTTATGCTTTCTTCTAGGATTTTCAGAGATTCTGGTGGAATTCCTCAGCCTTTGATCCACTTTGAGTTGACTTTGGTGACGGACAAGAGATAGAGGTCTAGATCCATTTTCCACATATCGATGTCCAGGTTTCCAAGTGCCCTTTGTTAAAAAGGCTATCTTTTCTCCAACATATGTTTTTGGCACTCTTGTCATGGAATAGATGACTGAAGCTATGTGGGTTTGTTCCTGCATCTTCTATTCTACTTCATTGATATTCATGTCTGTTTTTTATGTCAGAATAATGTGATTTTTGTTGCTTTGGTTTTGTAGTATAATTTGAGATTGGGTACTGTTTTGCCTTCAACCTCTTTTGTATTGCTCAGGAATGCTTTGATTATACTGGATCTTTATTCTTTTATAGGAAGAACTTTTTTTTCTGCTTCCATGAAGAATAACATTAGTATTTTGGTGGAATTTGCATTGAGTTGTAGATGGCTTTTGGTAACGTGACTATTTTGACAATATTAATTCTTTCTATCCATGAACAAGAGATGTCTTTTTATCTTCTGAGGTCATCCATTTGTTTCTTCAGTGTTCTATAGTTTTCATGAGGTGTTTTACCTCCTTAATTGGGTTTATTCCCAATTATTGAAACTATTCTGAATGGAAGAATTTGATTTATTTCTCAGCAGATTCATTATTGGAGTACTACAAAGCTATTAATTTTCATGTGTTGTTGTTGTAATATTCAACTGGCTTCTTAGAATGAATTTGTGAGAATTCTCTCCCTTTCTATTTCATGGAATTATTTGAAGAGGTTGGGTGTTGATTCTTTTTTAAAGTTCTGATAACTCAGTTGAAAAATCATCTGGTCTTTAGCTATCCTTTTTGGAAGACTTTATATATATATATTTGCTTCAATCTCATTGTTTCATATTGGTCTGTTTAGACTTTATATATATCCTCTTGATTCAATTTATGTATGTCACATGTATCTGGATATTTGTCAATGCCTTCTATATTTTCCAGTTCATTATAATACAAATTTTCAAAGTAGTCCTTAATGATACTCTGGATTTCAGAAATGCCCAGGTGATATCTCCTTTTTTATTATTATTTTGGGTCTTTTATCTCTTTGTTTTGGTTAGTTTGGCTAAGGGTTTATCAGTCATGTTTACCTTTTCAAAGAATCAACACTTTGTTGCATTGGTCCTTTGTATTTTTTGTCCTCAATGTAATTAATTTCAGCTCAGATCTTAATTATTTCCTGTCTTCTATGTTTTGTAATCAATTTGTCTCTTATTGTTATCTATCCTGCTTTGCTATGGTCTTGAGATGGAGCATTAGATTTTTAAATTTAGAATCTTTCTTTCTCTTTAATGGAGGCATTAATGCTATAAATTTCCCCCTTAGATTGTCCCAGATATTTTTGTATGTGGTATCACTATTCTCATTTGATCCTAGAAATTTTTTAATTTTTCCCTAATTTCTTCTATGATTCATTTCATGTTAGAAGGAGTGTATTTGATTTTCTTGTGTTTATGTGGTTTCTATGATTTTTTTTGCTGTTGATTTCTAATTTCATTCCATAATGATCTGATTAGATGCATGAGATTTCATTTTGTTATTGTTGTTGTTTTGTTTGTATTTCTAAGACTTGCTTTGTGACCTAGAATTTGGTCTATTTTGGAAGTTTCCATGAGTTGCTGAGAAGAAAGTGAATTCAACCCTTGTAGAATAAAATTTTCTGTACATATTAGGTTCATTTGACTTATAGTATTATTTAAGTCACAAATGTCTTTGCTAATTTTATTTATGAATGACTTGTCTATTTGTGAGAGAGTATTTTTAAATCAACAAGGACTATTCTATTGAGGTATATCTGCATCTTTATGTCAATAAAGGTTTGTTTTATGTGGGTAGGTGCACTGACATTCAGGGCATAAATATTTACGATTGTTATATCTTCTTGTTGGATCATTCCATTTACCAGGATGAAGTAACTTTTGTCTCTTCTGATTAATTTTTTATGAAAATCTGCTTTTGCAGATGTGAGAATACCTACTTCTACATGTTTTTGAACTCAATTCACATATGTATATTTTTTCCAACCTTTTCTTTCAGCTTATGGGTATCATTGCCTATAAGATTAGTTTCTTGCAAACAACACATAATTGGGCCCTGTTTTTTAATCCATTTTGCTAATTTTTGTCTTTAGAGAATTGAGATCACTTATATTCAGAGTAATTATGAAGAAATGCTTATTATTTTCTACTGATTTTGATTTGTTTCATATATTTAATCCAGTATTAATTTTTCTTTACCTATTTGCTCTTCTAAGGAGCCTCATCCATTTGTCAGCTCTGAGATTTGTTTTTGAATTACTTTTTATATAATATTTCGTTAACTACTTTCTGTATTCCTGGCTTAGTGGTCATTAGTTCCTTTAGTTTATCCTTACTGTGTAAAGTTTTTACTGTTTCTTAAGGAGTTTTTTTTTTTTCATCTTGTCTATTTAGGGCTCTACATATATCCTGTATTTGAAAGTCTACCTCATTCCAGGGATTAAGAAAATTTTTTGATATTATTTCACTGAAGTTTCTAATGCTATTAACCTGTCTCTCCATGTCCTTTTCTATACAATGACTTATGTTTTGTCTCTTGATGTTGTCCAAGAATCCCTGTATATTCTGATCATGGTCCCTTATTCCCCCTTTATTACATATGAGTGTTAAAGTTCATGTTCCTGCCTTTGAGGCCTAGAGTTCTGTCTTCAAGGGATGAAGGTCTATTTTCTATATAATCTAACCTGTTGGTGATATTTTCAAGTAAAATTTTTATTTAATTCATTATCTTTTAATCCAAGAGCTCAGAGTGTTTTAGTTTCAGAATCTCTATCTCTTTATTGACGTAGTGCTTCACCTCCTGTATTTGCTCTCAATTCACTCCTTAGAACTTTGAAACATTAAACATTTTACCATTTATTTTTATGGACTTTCTCTAGAATTTCATCCACTTCAATATCTGTGGGTTACTTTATTTAGTGATTGTAAGTTTTGAGGGCAGATATATTTGCTTGTTTTCTCATATTTTCACAGGTCTTCAACTTGCTTGTATATTGAATGGATTCCTCCTTCTATTTGATGAGTGTGTTCTTTGGTGTGCAGTTATCTCTTTTGTAGTAAGTTCTATGTTGTTGGTGTATTAAAGCTCTAACACCTAGTCTTTTCGTAGTCTCAGTGTTAATTTCAATCTCCAGGGCTGGGGATGTGGCTCAAGTGGTAGCGCGCTCGCCTGGCATGCGTGCGGCCCGGGTTCGATTCTCAGCACCACATACCAACAAAGATGTTGTGTCCGCCAAGAACTAAAAAATAAATATTAAAAAAAAAATTCTCTAAAAAAAAAATTTCAATCTACAATGCCACTCAGTTTGTTGCTGTAGAACTGCTAAGTTATTTCACTCTTGGAGAGATTCTGTGACACTCTGAGTTCCTCTGAGCCATTTTCTTAGGACCCCTTCTGTTTTCCTATATGAACAGATGTCCAGGAGTGGAACTTGAGGTCCCTTTCTAGCCATTTCTATTTGAGGCCTGGTCATTGGTTTGGGGATTCTGTCTCCCATATTCTATGAGTTATGGTATATTGCTGGGATCTTAGTGAAACTAGGTTTTATCTGGGTTGAGGTTTACTGTCATTTGACTGAGTTTGGGGTATATCTCAGCACCAGAGTCTCTACCCTCTGAACTTGTAGTATTCCAGTGGCTTCCCAGAACTTTTAGAAAAAAGAAGGGAGAAGAAATAGCAACAAAAATTGGCTAAAAATTAAATTAAAATAAACATCTGATGTTTACCATGACATCTATGACACTAATTACCACAAAGGAAGAAATGGTGAGGTCAACAGTAAACATCAGCACCAGCCCTAAACAGCTGGGAAGTATAACTAGCATTCAAGTAAACATCAGGTATCAACTGCACCATCCATAGGATAATAACTGTAAAAAATTATGAATGATGGTCACAGTAATTAGATAAATAGTTCTAAAATACAGTTCTAAACAATCTAAAATATACATCTAAATGGTTCTAAAATTAAATATCTGTATGAGAAGAAATGGAGTAAGAAGGCAAAAAAAGAGGTTGCCATCTCCTGAGCTGTTTTCCCACTACTCTCTTCCACCATGAGGTTCTGCTATCACCTTGGGCCCAAAGCTATGGAGTCAGTCAACCATAGACTGAACCTCTGAAATCAGAAGCCAAGAGAAAAGTTTCCTACTGTCTTCTTATAAAATCTTTTGGTCACAGCAACTGTGGAAATAATTTATTATTTATAGTTACAAGTGTCACATTCCAAAGAAAACTGGGATTTATTGTCCTACAATGTTCAGCATCTTCTCCATTTGGCCTGATTGCTTGTTGATGAGACATTATTAAATGGGACAAAATCTGAACCTGTAAATACTTCATGGGATTGTTCTCCTCATGAGGAAGGGCTTCTGGCAACTTTTCCAACATCTTTATGTCTATCTGGACTCTGAATCTATGGTCCCAGCAATAGGCCCTCTGTAATGACATCACACAGTGAGGTCACATGATTTGATTATAATCTCTTCAATTCAGATGACCTCACCTCTATCCTAAATAAATGATCCTATTTACTGCTGTCTGTGTTCTAAATTCTATCGCCATCCCTCCTACCTATCAGGGCCTAAATAGCTATATTATGCACATTCATTGTGTTTTTTTCAATTCAAATGTTTTAGCATCCAAAGCAATCCATAATGATGACACCCACAATTGTTATTTTTAAACTTTTATAAAAAATGTTATGCCTTTAGATACTTTTTACTAAGTTTATTAAGTAAATGACTGTTTTCAAATTTAGGTATGGATGTTTCTTTTTAATATTAATATACTTTCTAATAACAAATAATGTATGCAAGTACTATTATTATAAAAACATTTTAGGGCTGGGGATGTGGCTCAAGCGGTAGCGCGCTCACCTAGGGTGCGTGCGGCCCAGGTTCGATCCTCAGCACCACATACAAACGAAGATGTTATGTCTGCCGAGAACTAAGAAAAAATAAATGTTAAAATTCTCTCTCTCACTCTGTCCCCCTCTCTCTCACTCTCTCTTTAAAAAAAATTAAAAAAATAAAAACATTTTACCAGTGTGCTTTCATTTTTCTATATTCTGAAATATCAACAGAATAGACTCAAGTTTGTTTTTTTTTTACTCTTCTACTAATGTCTTTAACTAAATATACAGACATAATTCAAAACCATTGTTAGTGATTATGGTTCATGCTACAGTTTGCATCTCAGTTTTCCCTCAAAGGCCTGTATGTTGAAGCTGTGGTGCTCAAGGGAAGTGTGTGGGGCTTTAGGAGGCAGAACCAGTGGGAGGAAGTTAAGCCCTTGGGGGGCATGTTGAGACTCCAGCCTCCTTCTCTCTCTCTCTCTCTCTCTCTCTCTCTCTCTCTCTTTCTCTCCCCCCCCACCCACCATGAGGCATTAAGCTTCCTCTACTACACTCCTGCCATGATGTACTAGGCATCAGGAAAAAGCTATGAATTTGCTATTTCTGGGAAACTTGTCCTAATGTATAAAGGAGTTTCTGATACACTTCTTCACTCTGGAAATGAGGAGTCCTCCACAACTTTGTGATTTCCAAACTGTCCCACAAATGGATTACATAGCGAGTAATTTTTTTGAGACCGGCTTTTTCACTCCTCAGGGTTCATCCAGAGTGTTGTTCTATCAGTGGACTGTATTTGTCATTGCTGAGCAGAATGTGATTGTATGGATTATCTGTTTTTTATTTAGTTTGTAAAGGAAATCTAGGCTGTATTGCTGTTCTGGGTGATTATGAATAAAGTTTTAATAAGCATTTGTGTACAAGATTTTGTGTGAATCTAAATCTTCACTTCTCTGACAAAAATCCCAGGTACACAATGGTTAGGTTAGGTGATAATTGTGTGTTTAGCAATTTAGAAAGCTAGCAGAGACTTTTGGAGATTGAATAAGATACTGTGCATCAGAGTCTCTCATGAAACATGGAGTAAAACAAGCCTGTGGTTATTGATCTTACTATTAGTAACAGAAATAGCTGCAGTGAGGACTTAAATTTAACTACTTAGGGTGTGTGATTAAGTCATTGGTTGCCACATGGTGGAATGTGCTGTCACAATCCTGTTCTCTCCTAGTGACCAGGTTGCACCTCTCACTGCTGTTACCTGAGAATTAAGCTTCCAACATGTGAGCTTCAGGAGACAGGTTGACCCCACAGCAGTAGAGCTGACAGCTCAGGAAAAAGTGAGACCAGGCTAGGCTGGCATATGCATATTTGAGAATATAATTAGACACTTCTCACTTATGGCACAATTATGTGGGCATGACACAGTAAAGGCAGGTGGCCTCCCAGTAGCTCAGAGGTCCAACCTGTATGCAGCAGGCAAACCAGGCATAGAAAGCAGAGGAATCTTGTGCCCATTCATTTCACCTATTGCTCAGCATGAAACAGGTTCTGTGTCACATTTGAATAGAAATTGGAGGTACAAAGCCTTCAAAAAGAGAGGCTGAGACTCAAGCTCTTACTGTGGAGGTTCTGCCATTGCTCTGAGCTGCCCTCCTCCCTTGTTCTTAGTGTGTGGGATGGCCCTGCTTTGGAGACCCAGTGGCCCCATCAATCACTGTCACATGGGCTTTCTTGCTTGCTGTGGCATCAAAGACATTCAGCCCACTTTGGCACCAGAGTGTTCTGTGTGCTCAGCTGGGCCTGACAGCTCCTGGCTGCCCTAAGATCACCTGCTTTGCCCCAGTTTGCTCCAAGAGACGATGGCAGGGGAAGAGAATGTGCAGATGCCAATGTGGATGTCCTCATGTCACCTTTCCAAAATGAGAAAAGAGAGGGAGGAGAATAGACTGCTATTTTCAAAAAGGATATTCCCCCCATTTTATAATCTATTATATGAGTGAAGAGAAAAGGCAACCTTAATAAAAATGGATCGGAATTCTATTTTTGACTGGAGCCAATGTTGGAGTCATGACAGGGTCAATGAATCATGAGCATTTTGAGCCTTGGCATTACACCCTTTTGGACATGTTTTCTCTCTCAGAACAAGGGACACACACACGTATATATCAGCATTCTGTCCTCAGTTAATATGTCAAGTTTTGTTTCTGGGGTTCTCATCTAATGAACCTCTTTAACAATAATCAATAATGATGAAATTTTTACTCTATGGACAATATTTTGAGTGGGACAGAGAAGAGTGGAACTCACGAGTTCACCAATCTAGAACCTAGACCTTCACATTCTGGCCTATACATAGACCTTTCATCTTTGTTGAATTTCTGAGAAGATTCCATAAAAGCACCCCCGTCCCAGGTATGGAATAAACTGATATATAAGGTTATAGAAGGAAAGGGACCAAGGTGTCACTTGTCCAGGTCAGTGGGGGTGGTGGTGGGCAGGCTGCAGATCATGGTTGGGGTTGGTTAGGGGAGAAGGTTCTCTAACATGGAGCTCCAGGTCAGCATGACTTACTCACCTGGACCCAGACAGTGACAGTCCAGGACAAAGGACCTGCAATGCCGAGTGGCAGGGGACCTAGAAGCCCTGTTCTGATAGGCAAGTCCTTTGGGAATGGACAGAGTTGGTCTGAGCACACTCAATCCTCTTCCCCACTTTCCCCAATCAGAAACGCCACTGCAGCTGCCCCAGGAGACTCTTCCTCATCTCACTGCTTCCAGCGTACAGGCCTCTCCTGCCATCACACTGACCCCAGGGCCAATGCTCCTCTTTCTGGGCCTCTGCAGTTGACTAACATAATTTAATAATGTTATTTTTTACAAAAACAAAACCAAACATAGTTTCCCAAATGTCTTTACTACTCAAGAAAAGGCAAATGAATGCAGAAGGCCTGGTTGTCTGGGGGAGCAGAGCAGAGCAGGGGCGGAGAGTCGGAAATGCAGAGAGAACAGGAGCATTAACAGGTCTGCACATTGTCCTTCCAATCAGAGAGCATCCTGCAGCAGTCAGAGGAGCATCACATGAGTGAGTCAGTTTCCAAAGAGCCCAGGTAGGTTAGGACGAGAGGCTGAATTCCCAGTTCCCATGGGGAAGGAAGAAGCACATGGCCAGCCCCACCTGCTGGGCAGGCCCTGGTCAGAGGGGGACCATCGCTGGGGAGGGTGGTGGATTTACATCCTCCCTTGAAAGTCAGTTTCTATAGAATTCTTTCTACTCAGCCAGTGACTGCATCTGCTCCTCACTGTCACACAGCCCTGTAAGGGGGGACTATCCTATCTCCATTGCACGTACAAGAACACTGAGATACTGAGGTTTGGGGCTGATAGGAAAGCCCACCCTGAAGGACTCTCAGCTTACAGGAGAATGAGCAGCATGCAAACCTAAGGGCTGGTGCACCAAGTTCACCCTTTCTGAGCCCACATTCAATGCCACAGCTGTACTGGTCTGCCACAGTCCGGCTGCAGCAAAATAACCGGGGAGTTACGAGGAACTTGTGTAGATTGATACAGCAGGAATGGGAGCCATTTATTGTAGGACAGGAGGGGTATATATACATTCCACACAGCTTATCTTAATTAACATAAACTAGATACAGCAGTCAACCAATAAGGAATCTCTACACTTAATGGCTCACTGGCATTACTTCACAAACCACTCCCTCTGGCAAAATGCAAGGCGCCATCCAGACTTGTTTACAGACTCTAACATTTTCCCCTTTTGTTTGATTTAAATAATGACCATAGTGGTTTTTACACAAACACCATAAATAATCTGCTACAAGCAGAAGAGGAGGATACAAAATGCCACAATACCAAGCCAATTGATGGCTCCATGTAAGAAGCCCTTGGAAAAATTATACCAGCAATGACACCGTTAGCAAAGATACCGAGTTACAATTTGTTGTAGATTACAGTTTGTTGTCTCAGTCCAGGTAAAGCAGTGTCTCAATAGATTAACTCACAGTCCAGGTAAATCACAGTCCAGGTAAGTTCTGCAGGGAGATAGCTTGATCCCAAGTCTCGTCTGATTCTCAGCAACACTGGAAATTCTTCCAATCTCGTCCTCACCGGCACTGGGACGAAGGCAGGAACTCCGGCAATGCTGGATAAAGAAAATCCTGTAGTATTCCAGCAGGCACTAAGAAAACAACCTTCTGAACAATTTAGTACATTATCTCAAGGTTTGGCGCCATCCAGACTTGTTTACAGACTCTAACACTGATCTGTCCTTGCCTTTAGCTCCAACAGAAGCAGAGTGGCAGAGTGGGTAAGGAGGCCCACGTGTGGATTCTTTCTCCTCATTACTGTGTGATTAACTCCTGGATACCTCAAGGTATTCATCTATCTACTTATTAGTGACATCAGCCACTGCAGTAGTGGGATGTTGGCCATTTGTATGAGCTGAAAATGTGGTGAACACTGTGGTTACAGACCCAGCATTGTAAAGGTTAAATTTAAGTTTTTCTCTTAAGTTTTGCTTTTCTTTTTTTTTTTATTGTTGGTCATTCAAAACATTACACAGTTCTTAATACATCATATTTCACAGTTTGATTCAAGCGGGTTATGAACTCCCAACTTTACCCCGTATACAGATTGCTATATCACATCAGTTACCCTTCCATTGATTGACATATTGCTTTTCTAGTGTCTGATGTATTCTGCTGTCAGTCCTATTCTCTACTATCCCCCCTCCCCTCCCCTCCCCTCCCCTTTTCTCTCTCTACCCCTTCTACTGTAAATCATTTCTTCCATTTGTATTATCTTGTCTTACCCCTCCTTTCCTCTTATATATCATTTTGTATAACCCTGAGGGTAGGGACGAAGAGCTTGAGAAGAAGATTTACATTAAACAGGGATGAGAGGTGGGAGGGAAAGGGAGAGAGAAGAGAAATCACATGGAAATGGAAGGCGATCCTCAAGTTTTGCTTTTCTGTAAGTTTAAGTTCTGTTTTCCTGGAACCCGAAACTTATGTTAAAAACAGTTACTTATGTCAGAATGTACCCTGACCCAACCCCTTGACAAAATGCATGATTATTCTGTAATGGTTATTTTGTAACAATCCCACTCTTACACCCTAACTGCCATATGAGCTTCCCTGTTTAAACACTGTATAAAAACTCTGCTTAAGCTGTACTCGGGGCTCTGGTTTCTCTCAGGAGAACTCTGGGCCCCAGCATGCTGGTTTCCCCCCCAATAAACCCTTTGCTTTTGCATGAGACAAGTCTCTTGGTGCTCTCTTCCTCCGACGTTAGCCTGACCCTAACAGCGTAACTACAATTTCTCTTTTAATGAGCATCTTCTATGTTTACAGCATAGATCCAGGCAATATGTCTACAGTCCAGACTCCTATTTTCCTGGGAAGACTTAGTGTCCCTTCTCTCCATGACTCATGCTGAGGAGTGTACAGGTGTCCATAGGACTAAGAAGGCTGACCCTGGTTCTCCTACCTGCCTATGGGGAATAGCAGCTGGGTGCCAATGGGGAGATTTGAGTAGAACAGTCTGTGTAGGAAGTCACAGGCAGCCACAGACACCTCTCAGCACCAGGGAAACTCCTTCATAAACATGTGGCCTCATGATGTGGATTTGGACTTCTTGCCCCTTGGCCCTTCCTGATAGACCTGTGCCATTTCCTATGTGGTTCTTTGCAGTTACCCTATGGGCTGATATTGGCTGAAAATCAAACTCCCCTCCCAAAAGCTACTATGAATGAAGCACTTGGCTCTGTTCAGGTCAGCAGGGCAGTTGGCATCCACATGAAAGCAGGACCCTGGACGGTTCACCTTGCAGAATAATGACCAGCGGACATCAACTGTGGGCTTAGGTGGAAGGCCTCTTGGGAGTAGGGCTCATTCAACTCTTCCAAAGGCTGCTTCTCTCTTTCTCTGATTCTACTTCTGCTCAATCCACACAGTCTGGTCACTTTTCCTGTCCAAAGGAGTCCAGATTGATTTTGACCTGCTCCGAGCAGCAATGTCAGGGCTAAGTATCTGAAGAAGGCAAATACTGATTGAAGAACTGAAAGTAAAATGAATGACTGGCTTCTAGAGTGGAAAATGCTCTCCCTACATGTGGTACTATGTGGGGTAGGTGAAGATTTCTTAAGACAAAGAGAGGCTTAGTTCTCAAGAAAAAAATAGTGAGTTAAATTTCATCAAAATTAAAATATTCTGCTCCCCAAACATCATCATTAAGAAAGAATACATTCCACAAACTGGGACACCCCACATATAGTATTTATATCTAGATTATATAAAGATCTCTGATAAATTAATAATAAGGCAAACATACTAATAAGATATGGCCCAAATACTTAAACTGAGAATTCACAAAAGAAGATATATGAAAGGCCAGTTAGTATTTTAAAAGATGCTCACCCCCATTAGTCATCAGGAATGCAAGTTAAAATTATGAGGGAGATATATTCCACACACACTAGAATGGCTTAAATGAAAAGATTAAAGTTATGAAGTGTATTGGCTGTGGAACAAATGGCTAGGGTCCTCGGACACTGGAAGTGGGAATACAAAATAGCACAATCGCTCCAGAAAGGATCTGGCAGTGTATTAAGAAGTCAGCTACTCTCTTATCTAGGCATTTATCAAAGAAGAATGAAAAGTCCTCTTCCACAAAAATATGTGCACACAAATTGTTATGGTTTAGATATGATGTGTCCAACAAAAGCTCATGAGTAGACAATGCAAGAAAGTTTAAAGATGAAATGTTGGGTTATAAGAAGTTTAACCAATTAGTTCATTAATCTCTTGATAGGGATTAACTTTGTGGTCACTGTAGGCAGGTAGGATGTGGTTGGAGGAGGTGAGTCATCGGGAGTATGTGTTGGGGGCATATATTTTATCTCTGGAGAGTGAAAACTGTCTGATTCTTGGTGGCCGAATTCTGACCTGTTTTCCTCCTCCACACATTTCCCCATGATGTTCTGCCTCACCTTGAGCCCAGAGGAATGAAGCCAGCCATCAATGGACTGAAACTTCTGAAAATGTGAGCCTCAAAATAAATTTTCCTCCTTTGTTTTTGTTAGTTTTTTTTGGTCACAGTGGTAAAAAAGCTAACAAAAACAGAAATGTTTACAAAGATTTTATCTGTAATAACCAACAACTAGAGTCCACTCAAATATTTACACATATGAAAATATATAAATTCCACAAGAATGTAATACAGAATAGTCAGACCTCTCAAGCGACCCTGCAGAAAAGGGAAATAAACTGCATACATGCAATAACATTAATGGATCTCAAAAACAACTAAACAAAACAAGCCACGGTGCAAAAATAGAAATAAATACAAAGTATGTAGAATATGATTCTGGAAAACACAAACCTAATCTTTCTGATGGAGACCAATGCAGTAGGTGCTTGCGGTGCAGGATGAATTGCTAGGCAAGACCAGGGGAGAGCAGCCTGCTCTGCTGAATGGAAGAGAGACACTCAGGAAAGCCAGGTGGGTGCCCTACTGAGGGTGTTTCCCCTCTGGGAGAGGAGAGTCCTGTGCCTTTAAGAAAAGGAAAGAGTCAGATCAGAGCAATCATCAGTGCCAATCAACAGCGTCACTCAGGAACTATGACCCAGATCCCATCTCTTCTGGCTCGTTCGCATGTTTCTGCAGTGAGTGGCATTTGGTGGGCAATTCCTGCTAATTTGTTGAGTGATGGTTTTGCATTCTCTGAAATAAATTCTGGCCACAAAAACTCCACTGACTTCTTTTTAAAACCCACAGACAGAAAAAGAGTGCTACACTTTGCCACACACAACATAATTGCACATTTATCAAGAATATTAGCTCATGGTGGTGAGCCAGGCAGGGGATAATGCTTTAATTTTATGTTCAATGTTTTCAATATTGCCAGATTTCCTTTGTGAATATGCATATAAGCTTCTATTATGATAACATCAACAAATTGAGACCTTTCATAAATGTCCCTGTATGCAGGAACTAGTTAGTCAGCTCATGGATTCGCTGTGGGGCCTATTTCCCTGGCTGGCTCTCAGCTGCGCCTGGAGAAGGAGCTCTTGAGGCACCCTCCATGTTAGAGTGTTCTGCACACTGTGGACTCTGAACCAGGCTGGACCAGTTTGTCCAGAGGGTTTGTGCAATTAATCTCATTTGTGGAGAGGACTCCTTCTGGGAGTCTGGGACTTTGGTACATGTCTGTATCAGCCGCTTCTGATAAACTCACAGGCTCAGGCGAGCTTCCTGATAGACTGCCTTTCACCTGTGTTGTCACAGTGTGTCCCGGACGTGTTTAGTGTGTCCCACCCATGTAGCTGCCCTGGGACAAGAGTCTGGAGCTTGGCACCTGGCTTCCCAAGACCTCACCCTGTGCCTTTTCCTTCTCTTGGTACCATTTTGGAACCTGAGAAGCATTCCCACAAATCATCCCACACAACTGAGGAGGTCTTAGGGATCCTGGCACTCCTTCTGTTAAGCAATCTAAGTTCATCCACGTGCAGATTCTCCAAAAATCCCAACCCAGGGCCACCTCCTCCCACAGGGCCAGCTGTGCCTTTCATCACCTGGAGTGCAGTCTTCACTGGCCAGGGCTCTGGGCACCTTCCTGATGCTACATCTTGAGCCCACACAATGCACATTGGATCTCCTTAGAGTGTTCCCCCCACCCCCCCATAGACAAAACGGAAAAATAGACAATGAAATACCTTCTACTTCCAAGCCAAAGTTCCTTGCTTATCATCCATCCTCTTATTAAATAATGAGGATATAATCTTTCATTGCCAACTAGGTGTTTAAATGTTCATTTGTGTGACATTCAAAAGAATTAAAGCTCTAACAAAACTTATTTTTGTATAACCTCATATTAGTTCTAAAGCAGCATGCTTGTCTTTCATACCTTTAATGAGACATCATTGACAACACAGTCTGCACATATTTTCAATTTACCATTGGATGCACTTCACACACATAGTCACACACACACCCTGAACCCACCAGGACAAGGGGACAGTGAGCAGAGCCAGCACCTGCAGGAGCCAGCCGTATGGTGCCCCCGAGTCACCTCTTACCAGCTCCATCTGCAGGAAACAACCGATCATCATTTGATCACTGAATGTTTGCGTTGTCTAGAATTTTAAATCAATGAAATTACATTGTGCACTCTGCTATTTGAGGCTGGTTTTACTCAGCCAGTTGCTCTTAGGTACATCAGTGCCCACTGTGGTTCGGAGAGGGCGACACTCTCTGAAGCTATGCAGAGACCCAGGCTCAAGGGTTCATCCTGACACCGCTTTCACGTCATTGTATCTGTCAGAAGAGAACTTCATGAAGCAAACACTCTGTGTGTGTGTGTGTGTGTGTGTGTGTGTGTGTGTGTGTGTAAAGGACACTGTAAAATCAGTCCTCTTATAAAAAAAAGGTGAAGTTTATAAGACATATTCTTATCATGGGAACAACGTTCCATTTCCAGTCTCTGGAGGGTAGCACTTAGCTAGACTGACCCTTCGTGGTCCTGGATTGGTAACTCTCCATTCCCCTTGCCCACAATCCCTGGTCACCACCATTCCATTACCATTCCATTCGGTTGCTGAAGATTTTACTGTTTTAGAGACTAGATAGGTGGGATCAGAAAGACTTGGCCTTTTCTTACCCGACTTTCCTCACACAGCATGATGACCTCAAAACTTATCCATATTTTTGCATATTCCATAATTTTCTTATTGTTGGTTGCTAAACAGTCCTCTCATCCACAGACACTTTCCTGCCCTGCCCTCCCACTCTCACGCTGACAGGAGGAGATGCTTTGCTAACCTCTGGGCAGAAGCCTCACTAGCTGAAAGCTTTCCCTCTGTCCTTAGTTGCACACTTTAATCATGACACCAATGAGAGAGAACAGGGGCTTGGAGAGGTAGGAAAATAGAATAAACACAGTCAAAATAAGTTGGTGGAATTTCAATACCCAAGATTAGAGTATTTGCCTTATTTCTGGGCATGGAAAAGAACAATCCAGGTTGAAGTATTTTGTGTTTCAACTCCCAGGTTTCACAGAGATGGCTGTTGGCTCCTCAATTCTAGTTGCCCCCTTGGAAGGTGACCTGCCAGGGGAGGAAGGCCATTTCCCCAAAACCAGACCCATCATCAAGCGTGCACTTCACGTAACTCTTCATGCTGCACTTCTTCCTGTAGCCAAGCCCCACTGCCCTCTGCTCCCCACACTGTGCCTCCTTCCTGACAGAAAGAAGGACCTGTCATTTCTGTAGAAAGCAATGGTCTCACCCCAGCCCCATTATCACATCCTTTTCTTTCTTCTCTCCCGCACTCAATGGCTGTCCCTCTAAAGTAAACTCTCCAAATGATCAGTGCAAAGCATCCTGAAGGTCATTGCAACAGCAGCCTTCAGAAGTGGTGCAGGGAGCCCCATCACCCACCCCTGTCATGACCCACAGTGATTTTCTGTCCTTTCTCAATCCCTGAGATGCAATCATTTTGCAAAATCTTCATGAAATGGAAGGAAGAAGGCAGAGGAAGCTCAGGAGGGGAGGTGGCCTGGTGGGTCTCACTGCCCCCATCCCAGAGCACGGGGCCTGTCTATATTCTCCCTGTGAAGCTTTCTTCCCCGGGCCAGGCCAGGGAGGGATGTTGGTCACTCATTGCACTTAGAATACGTTCAAACAGACACATTCTGGGGAAGAGAAGGAGGGAGAATGACCAAGTCCCCACAAGCCCTGAAATTCTCTCCATATTCTGTTTCTCTAGGATTTGCCTAAAAAAAAAAAAAAGCCTCGGAGTGATATGGGAAATGTGAATGAGCAGTTAATCCTTAACAAAAATTAAGCACTAAAATTTTTCTGAAGTCTCTCCACCTTGCATTTCTTTGAATCCAGCATATGTTTATTGTTTAAAGAATCTTCTTTAATAAAACAGGGCTTCCAAACCATCACATTCCCTGTTATGCAACACGCAGACTACGCTCCATTTGCACCTGGTGGGGATACTGGCTCTGCCAAGAGTGTTGAGGGATATGACTTGACCTGTGTTTCCCCTCTGTATCCCTTTATCACTCAGAGCAGAAGGCATAGTCTCCCTCCTCCATCCTTCCACTTGTCCCACGAGGTTCTTTTTAAGCCATTCTTGTATGAAGAAGAAAACATCTCTAATCCATCCCACTGATCTGCATTAGGATGTTCTGTGTGATTTATCCTTCTTGCCCCTAGAACTATTTTTTGCTTTCAAAAATGAAGACTAGAAAGGGCAAGGCCTGGTCTAAATAAAAGGAGGTTTATGCTATTTCTCTCCCACGGTCCTTTGAAAGCAGGGCATCTCCTGGTGACAATGTCTGGGTAAGACAAGTAACCTCTTCCTCTGGGGACTGCTGTCAGTCCTTACATGGGAGAATTGTTCTCAAGAAGGCAAAAGCCATGGTGCAGTCGGGTGGGGGCCCTTGTGTAACCTTCAGAGGTCCACTGACAAATGGCCAAGGGGGATACTGGTGGAGAGGTACAGGGCACTGTGCTTGGGCTGTGCCTGGGGAAGAGGGTACTGCCTGGGGCCTGGCCCTCACTCTGGGACTCCTGGACCTGGCCCTCGGCTATGCTAAGAGGGTCGCTCAGGCCCTGGAAGAGTGCCAGTGTGTGCTGTTGTGTTTCTGTGGGGTTTTGTTTATTTTATATATGTAGATACACATATGTGCACCCACACAAATACACAGAGACCCGTATATGCACATCTACATAGATATGCATGCTTATGTCAATATGCATATACATCATGCACACATATATACACACAAACATATGTATACTCAGACACACACACACACACACACACACACACATGCATACATGTGTCAAATAACTACATTCCAAAACACTTTTCCCATTTTTCCAGGTGTGCAAACATGATAGAGTACTTACACAAACTAATACAGCAGAACATCTCCAGGAGACCCCTACCACCGTGCAGGCAGTCCATCATGGTGAAGAACGTCATTACGCTGTGACTGTGTATAAACATTCATAGTTCACACACTGCAGAAAGTACAGTAGCACGACCGACAGCTCACACCATCCCTTGGAGCTGAGATCATGAGGCACAGTGACCATGTGCACATGTGCAGAAGAGCCCCTGTAGCAGTCTGACCAGCAGCTTCTCACCTCCCAACCTCTGCAAAAATTTTCTGGTACTACCTGACCCAGAGGCAGATTTGAGGGGTTTTCCTTTTATTTGCTGTTCCCTGGCTCCCTTGCTGGCCAACCATGCACTTAAGCTCTTTGTTATTGCAGAACCCAGCGCCCTGGCCTCAGCTTCTCTGCACGCCCAGCCACAGGCTCTTGTCGGGTGGTAACAATGTTAGCTTGAGCACCTTTGGGTCATGGGGGCTGCTGCTGTGGCACCTGTTATTGCGCCCCAGTTCTGCTCTGGGCAGCACCTGGCCGAGTGTGGATACAGATTAACAAGCTATGCTGGCCTTCCAGTGGCCTTTGTGGGACACTTATTTTCCAAGATTTCCTTGTTGCTGGGGCCACGAGGTGACCCCAAGAGACACAATGAAGTTGGCTAGGGCACGTTCCCTACCTGGGGAAACCAGAGCCCGGTTTCTCTCTGTTTCCTCTCTTCTCTGAGACCCAGGCACCTGGAGGTTATGTGTGGGGCTTCCTCAGCCACGTTGTCTCCATGAAGGGGCCTCCTGAGGATGGGGAGGGAACAGGCCAGGGGGAAGCAGTTCTCCTCCCACCTGCTCCCTGCCCAGCCTTCCTGTCCTTAGGTTTGAACTCTCTTCAGTGACATTGACAGGATGCTTCCCTTTGCTTTTCTTTTAACTGTGGAAGTAACATAAGAAAGAGAAAAGTAGAAAAAGAGCACCATCCTGTTGACCCCGTGATTTAAAGACTTCCCTGTTCCTAACCCTATCTTCCCGTCTTCCTAACTCCAACCTCGGGCTGAGCCAGGGGCACATGCTCTATTGTTTCCTTGGCCTCTCATTTGACCCTTGAATTCCCAAAGCAAACACCTGCGACTTTAAGTAAACTCACAGACATGGGGTTAAAAGCCCTCTTTGGATGGGTGCTGTTCTGCACAGGTCATTGTCCTCCAGCTTCAGGCTCCACAAGGCCCCACTGCTGCTCTCAGGAAAATCAAGTGCATGGGAGAAGGGGGATGGTCCCCACTCTTGGCTGCAGCTTGCTTATTCTCACTTGCTTATTCTCTCTCTTTTCTTCTTTCAGGCTCAAGTCATTTTGGAGGATTCACATGATCAGGTGAGACATTCTAACAGTGAGATAATCTAGTCACAATGACAGGAAAATGGTCTAAAAGAAAAAAATTATAATGCAGGAAGATTTGGTTCTGAATAGGAATTGATGAACAGGTTCTGCTCTTTCATCCTCCCTCACAATGCACAAAGGGAGCAGCCTTGGTGTTGATGAGGGCACCTCGGGTCAGTGGGGGTGGTAATTAAGTGGCCTTTTCAGAAAGTTCATATATTCACGATGCAGTTTGAATATCTGAGTTTATAGGAAATAAATAATCTAGAGAGTAAGGGCATGCATTGGCTTTGAGACTGCTTTTCATGTCAAACACTTGAAAACTCACGGCTAAAATAATCTCTGCAACCTTTTCTTTTCAGGCACAATTTTCAAAATGGGGCTGATCTTGACAAAAGTTTGAAAGGTACCTTTGTAAGTTCAAAAAAAAATGTTTATTAATGGACCTTGTTGAATTTTTAAGTATATAAATCTGTTCTCCCCATAAGAACGGAAGATACTTATTTCTGAAAGTGCCCTGTCAGGGTGTTGGTGCAGTCAGAGTGGAGAGGAGCGTGTTGTCTAGGGAGTGCTCCCAAGACTGCCAGAGATGTCCTGTCTTTAAACTACAGATTGCAGGAACTTTGGAGATTAAAAATGGGCACCTCGCCCTCTTGGAAACAAATGACCTTTGTAACTCTGCAATCAGTTCATTGTGTGTGTGTGTGTGTGTGTGTGTGTGTGTGTGTGTGTGTGTGTGTGTGGTGCTGGACATGAAGCCCAGGGCCTCTGGCATACTAGGTGAATGACCAGGGCTCCCCGGCTCCAGTGATCCTTCTGCCTCAGCCTCTTGAGTGCTGGGACTACAGAGAGCACGGCTGTACTCCACTCATTATTTTAAAACAAATCATATGTCTCTATTAATATTTTTTCTTCACATTCTAATTATTAAGTAGGAAACTTATGTTTCCATGTTATAGCTGAGGAGTTAATGTCATAGTTGAGAATTGGGTTTTATGTGGATAAGTGAGTTTGGGGTGCGGCAGCGACTGAGTCAAGCCAAGGTAGAGGCTACAGAAGACCCCTCCGCCTCAGGACACAGCCCACAGCACAAAGCTTCTGCGTGTTACATACCTGGGTGTTCTGTAGCTAATTGTAACAATGTATCATGGATCACCAGGAAGTGAAATATAAGCAAATCAATGTAACAACCAGACCTTGCAGAAGTGTGGGCTCTTTCAAAAGAGGCTTCAGGCTCTTCACTGACACTGATTTTCCTTTGATTCTGGGGAGGATCTGGCTTTGGAGATGGAAAGGCTGAAGACAGGAACAGAGAGGCCTGGACATGGATCCCAGGGCCCCTGGCACAGGAGCAGGGTCTGGGCTCCTTTCTCTAACTCTGACTAAGTCTCAATGAGGGCCGGCTGCTGAAAGGCTCGGGAAGCAGGGACCTGAATCCAAAGCTTTTCATGCAGCCTTTCTCCTCTGATCTCTTGCTCCAGGCGTCCTTGCTGAGAGCCATCCATCTCCATCCTCGGACACAGCACGAGGAGAACCAGCACTGTGTCAGTCAGTTTGATTAATCCCCCTGCCCTAGTGATTATAGCCAAAGGCCTTCAATATTCCCAGGAACATTTTAATATTTCAGCTTTTAATATTCTATTCTTATTTCAGCTTTTAATATTCTATTCTTTTTCTGTATACTAGGTATTTTAATTATACTTGTCATGGAAGAATTTTTTATCTTATCTGTTTGGAATTTAAAATGCCTCCTGTGACTGGACATGTAACTCATTCTTAAGGTTTGGAAATGTTTTAGTTATTATTCCCTGAAGAGTTTATTCATAACATTAGCCTGCATTTCACAACCCTCTTTGATTTCAATGATTCTGAAGTTTGATCTCTATTTCATCTTTTCTTGTAGTGGTTACTTATGTTCTTCTCTTTAATGCAATATGAATGTTCAAGGACACTCCCTTTGTCTTCAGCTCCTAGAGTACGCCTCCTGCATGGTCTACTCTGGTAGACAGACTGTTGACTGAGCATTTTATTGGATTCGTGTGTGTTTCACTTCCCAAATTTTGTTTGGTTCTTTTTAAATATCTCCATCTCCTTTATTGAATTTCTCATTCATATCTTGTACTGACTTCCTTGCTTTATTCAGCTGTTTCACTGTGTTCTCTTGAAATTCATTGATCATTTTATAATCATTCTTTTGAATCCATTATTTGGTATTTCATCCAC
This sequence comes from Ictidomys tridecemlineatus, assembly GCF_052094955.1. Taxonomy (NCBI): domain Eukaryota; kingdom Metazoa; phylum Chordata; class Mammalia; order Rodentia; family Sciuridae; genus Ictidomys; species Ictidomys tridecemlineatus. The sequence goes on from NC_135478.1 coordinate 103,886,779, forward strand.
TTTGATGTCTTTGGATTTAGTTGCTGGGGAATTATGAACTTCAGAAATTAGTGTATGGGTGTGTATAATTTCTGTATTGGGGTTTGGCTTTTTTTAAGGTACAGTATTCTCTTGTGGAAGCATTCTGGGATATCAGGTAGTTGTGAATTTTCCAATATCCTCTCAAGTGGGCTTTGTTGTATGGCTTCCTGGCCTTTGTTGGTCATGGTTAGTGTACTTCAGTGTAATCATGCCCACCTGTATAGATTCCTGATCCTCTTCAGCTGCTAGCATGAGCAGCCACTGTGAAAGGGGAAAGCAAGCTGCCCTCTTCCTATCTTTGTGACCTGACTCCCTGTTTCACTCTTGTCCTACCACGTGTCCTTCCCAGGACAGCATGGCAATGTGCACAACCCCAGACTCCGCAGTAGCAAGCTGCAGCGCGGCCTCCTCACAGCGGCACCTGCTCAGCTCTCCTCTTATCGGCTGGAAAACCTGAGAGCACTTACCAAGCCCAGGGTCTCTGTGCAGCCTAGAAGGAAAGGCAGGGCAGGTGGCCTTTCTGTCCTACAATTTCTTCCATGTTGGATTTTCCCCACTGTGTTTTTCTCACTTTTGCGCTCTCTCCCCCTCTCCCTCCTCTGCAGTGACCCAGTGCCACTCCTACTACTGGCTTGGCTTCAGGGTGCTCCTTCTTGTCCTTTCTTCAATGCATCCAAATTTCTTAGTCTCGTGGAGTCCCTGACTGTCCCATGTGGAGTTTCGGTGGATTGCCTCTTTCATCTTTCATCTGCAGAGCAGACATGCCACATTCCACAGCAGCTTTCCTGAACCATGGAGCAACCAGAAATGCAGCCTTCCTTTACTCTGTCATCTTGAATCTCTTGAACTTAAACTTTTGGTTTCTGATCTAACTTATGGCCAAAGAAGAAAGAGTAATTCATCAGTTTCTCCCATTCGCCTGAAGTAAAGACTCCATGTGCTTGAGGAGTATGTGGAGAAAGTGGAACTTTCAACACACTTTTGATGGAAATGTCACATGCTGTTGCTCCTGTGGGAACTTTTACCTTCGGTTCACACTGAGTTCCTTGATTTGGCCACATCCTATCTGGTTTTCTAACAGGACACACCTTCTCCCAGGGTGGTGGAACTCGGGCCCCAGTGTGTACTCTCTGCCTTGCCCTCCAGCCCTCTAGTATGCAGGGGGTAATATCAGCCATACACGGAATGCTTTTGGTTCTTTCCTTTGTTCAGGAAGCACAGGAGTCTGTAGTGACCTCGGGTCCCTGTGCCTGAGTCTTCTCTTTTTTTTTCATACCAAGAACTCCATGTGGGGCAGCTTCTATTTTCAGATTGCAAATGGTTTAGGGGAACATCCACCCAGATGCCACATATCTTTGCCTTTTTCTCAGACTGTCTCTTACTTGATCTAAGCACATGGAGACGTTTTCCAGGTGAATGGAAGAAACAAATGAATTAATCTTTATTCTTTGGCTGTAGGTTAGATCAGATCCTAAAAGCTCAATTTCAAGAGAACCAGAATCCTAGGAATCAAAACCACATGGTTTTCTCTTGAAAAATATTGGTTCTGTATTGAGTTTCAAAATCCTATCGTGAATCTCAAAAGTGGAGGTAGATTTGTTTGCTCTTCATTTGCATTTCTTCTTTCAGTGATGCCATTGGGACCACAATCCAGAATGCCTTATTTCTTGTTTGTACAAAAAGTCAAAGGAAATGCAGGGGAAATTCATACCTTGTTTAGTATTTCACATCACCACCACACAGGAGTAACTGTGTGACTGCAATAGGGCTATAGGTTTTGGAAGACAGCCACTTCTCACTGTAGTATTCCACGCCCCAAATCCTGATGCTCTCAACCTATGCTGGAGCTTGGTTATTTTCAGTGTGGCTTCCCCAGGGCAGGAGATGCTGTGATTAGTAGAAACATCATCCCACACAGAAAAAACCCAGATTGCTCCCAGAGAGAAGACAGATATAATTAAACAGGCCTCCTCCTTCCCTGGTGTGGGTAATATTCATTTAAATATTTACTTAGAGCAAATACATTTTAATGAATTTTTAGTTAAAGTTAAATCAACTCATTAAACCACATTTAAGAGAACAGAGATGTAAAATCAGTGCTGGGAGGAACTCGTTAATTTCTGAGTTGGACTGACTTGAACCTGGGGAAGTGCAGACCATGGCGGGGGGGCGGGGGGCACCATTTCCCTTCCTTGGACCAGACCGCCCTTTACAGCCTGTGAGTGGCCAGCCCAGCAGAGTGAGGCTTTATCCAGGTGAGGAAAGTGAGGCTGGGCAGCTGAACTGCCGTAGGGATCCCAGCCAGCAGGCAGTGGGAGCAGAGCCGAGGCAGAGCATTCTGTGTCCTGCCCCGACTCCAGAACTGGCCTGGTGCAATGGCCATCTCCATCTGCCAAAGGAGCCCAACTTGCTCTATTTCCCTTCTTCTCCTGCTCTGCTCTGAGCCTCAGAGCCTTTACCCCTCCCTAGGAGCCCTGTCTTCTCACTTCCACTGGGAGTTTTCTGCTGGGAAGCACATCTGGACTGAGGAGGGAGGACAGGAGGGGACGAAGGTCAGGTACTACCCCTCTGTCCCTCTTCAGGTCTGGTGCCAAGGGCCTCCTGACCTCTGTGTCTCTGCACAATGAGAGGTTCCAGGCTGTCCCTCCCTCCTGTCCTGCCTTCTCATGACCCTGTCGCCTCTGTTTGCTGTTCAGCCTAGAGGACATCAAAGCATCCCCTGCTGCCAGCCCTCGGTGCCTTTCCACCTCTGGGGTCTCTCTTAACCCCGCCCACACACACCCTCTGTGACATGTCCCTCCCCTGAAGCGCCTCTGTTGAACCCTCTGGGTGGATACTGTTCATCTTGGCTTCATGGAAAAGACCAGCAGCTTCTACTTGACAGCCCAGGGCCTGGGACCCCCTGAGTTGTGTATTCCTCTGCCTAGCTTATGGAAAGTTTTAGTCAACCTTCCCAGTAGGAATATCTGAAAGTCCCTTCCATTTCTGATCTTTTCATAGATGAAGTTAAGTGGGTGGTTTTGGTTTTGGCTTTGGGTAACATTGCTCATTTTGCAGGATTCTGTGCTTTCAAACATTCTTGCTCATTTGGCAAGATGTGAGGGGGCTCTTTATGAGACTGGCTGGGTGATGAGATCATGCTCCAAGAGGCTCTGCTGTTAGGCAGTTTTCCAAGCTGCCTATTCCCATGTGCATCTTCATCTTCACAAACCAGATGGACAAGAAAGCAGGAGCCACTCAGACCACTGTGGTGGCAGAGCAGCTGGGCCCAGGGCACACCTACTTCTCATCCCACCCATGCTGAGCAGGCCTGTGCTCTGGGCTCTCCCCACAGCCTGCTGGGAGTCAGTGGTCCAGGTGCTGTGGTCACGCAACCACTGAAGGACCTGCCTTGGCTGGGGAGTCCCCCTTCAGGCCTCCTGGGTCTACCTGTGTGCATGTGGCTTCAGGGCAATATTATAAATCACCCTGACAACTGCTCTGTCTTCACAGAAATCCTATCTACCCCTTCAACCACTCAAGACCAACAAGTTAGAGGAGGGAATCACTTGAAGGGCTGAAGTCCCTCAGAAGCCTTTTAGAGATAGTGGCATCCACACCAAACCAAAGGTCACACCGACTGTTTCTTAAATAAACTTTTCTTTTTGGAAGTTATCAAAAGTACTTAATGACTCAGGCACCTATAACACACTGTTTGGTAAACAGTTTTTTTTTTTTTAAAGAATAATTAATGAAATTGTTATAGTTAAAGCTTTGTCCCAGGGTTTCATACACTGACTTTCAGACCACTCACGTAAAATCCAATCAAGCCTTTATTGAAGCACACCAGTGGCGGCTGACCAGAACATAAAGCTGTTTCCCTGATCAGCCCTGAACAATTGCAAGGGCACTCCTTATAAGCCTGAAAACCGCAAAAGGGATATTTGCGGGGGGGCGGGTCTAGCCAATGCAAGCAAGCCAGGTTACAGTGCAGTCAAGCAGAGAGAAGCCTAAACAATCACAGTTAGCCCAGTCACCCCAGTTACAGAAACAGAGCCCTGTTACCCTAGTTACAGAAAAAATACCGCATTAGGTAGTTCCGTATTCTTAAAGGTTTCTATAGCAAAAGGAAAAGAACATCTTGCTCCAGTCATGACTCTTTTACTTGGCATGGTTGTTTTACAGGATGAAGTTATAAAACAAAATGGAGTCACATTTGCTCCTACTATCACAAAATCTATTTTTTTCTAATTTTAAGTGTAGGTGCTCTTTTATGCTTTGACTCATCCCCCTGCAGGCATTTTAACACTGCAAACACTGACAACCATGCTGGGACCACTGGAGTTTAGACCCAGGCTGGGGGACGGGGCTCCAACTTAAACTTCCTTCATTCTCCTGGGGAGTTGTTGAAACCTGACCCAGCCCTAGCCCCAGAGCAGGGCAGTTTCAGGATTGGAACTAAGGATTTACACTTCCAACTCACTCCTTCTCAGAAGATGCAATGCTGGTGGTCTGGGCTCCCATCTAGGGGTTCACGCCTGGAAGAGCTAGGATTTAACTGTGAGTCACTGGGGAAAAGGTAACAGCCATGTAAAATTGATGTTTCCTGGGGGAGGAAAGGAGCCTGGGGAGGGAACTACAAAGAAGGAAATCCAGTCTCTCTTTCCTGAGCACCCGTCCTCTTGGAATGTCGGGGATGGTCATTCCAGGGCCAGGCTTCACTCCTTCTATATCAGACAGTGTAATTGGCCATCACAGGGTGCGTGTCCTCTGCTCAGCACCAGAAGCCTGTCTGGTGCAGAGGTCTGCAAGTGAGGTCTGCAGATTTTACACGTAGGTGCGATTGTCCATAAATGGGGCAGCACCCTGCTCATTCTGCATTTTGTTTCTCATCTGTTTTTAAATTGTCTTTGTTCATTGTGACTCATCCATACAATGGAACAAAGCAGATAGGACCATCCCCAGAGCTAGAAGCAGACTGAGTGCACCTTCTTCAACTCCTCCAAATGAATGGGGGTTGGGGGTGGTAGGGGAGAGGAGAGAGGAAGGACCTTATCATTCCTCAAATAGAAATGAACAACCTCACCAGAAAGAGTGCTGAGCAGGCAAACCCGAAAGGTGCTTGAAGCCAGGGCCATCTTTCCTCCCCTTATAGACTTTTTTCTTATTCTTTACTTGTTGCTTATGAAGCTACTGATTAACTCTGAATTGGAAATTGAGCCCTAAGAGGAGTCTGGTTGTTTGAGAGTCAGTTCCACTCTGCCTTCCCTTGGTGATCTCCATTCAAAAACAGAAAAAGGGATCCAGTGCCCAGGGGTGACTGTTGAGGGGTAGCTTCTCTCGAGTATCTAATAAAAATAGTGAAGCAGCCTCCATTCAGACATTCCATGCAGTCCCCACCTGTTTCCACCAGTGCCCCACCACAGGGACTCACGGGGCATAGAAGGTCACCCCCTTGCTTGTTTGTTAAGGACATGAGATCTGCCCTCTACATAAGTTTTTACCTGCCTGACACAGTATTATGAGCCCTAGGCTCTTCACGGCACTGGGAAGCTCTGGAACTCATTTTTCACTATAGTTAAGATGTGGGCAAACTCAGGATAATCCACAGATTAACTTTTTTTGATTCTGTCCATTTCCTTTCTGTATGACCAGCCTTGTGTCTCCCTCCAAGACCCCAGCTGGCAGCACCCAACCCCCAGCAGTCTGGGTTCTGAGTCTTGACACCCTCCCTCCAGGCTTCCTCCTCAATGGCTCTTACCATTTTATGGGGAATGCCTCACGCCCTCCACTCCTGGGCTTCTGCCTGAGAGGATTTCAAGGAAGACGTGAGACTCAAAAGTCTACTAGGAGGAAAGGAAGAGAAAGACACTCTCAAGGGAAAGAACTGTGCTCAGAGAAGAGGGCAACAACTCCCTTCTTTGTGACTCAGCTACTAGGGAGGAGGGGAGGTTCTGGGAATCCTGCCCAGCACTGCCTCTAATGGTAAACTTGTGCCCAACAGCAGGGCTGCATCTAATGTTCAAGTCCCTCCTGCAGGTTTTTTAAAGCCAACTCCTGGTCATTTTGGTTTATGAAAAGGTCACAAAGTCCTCTTTCATGCTGGTCCAGCCTGGATCAGGGTTACTTGTGAAGTTTTGGGGACTATACTCCTCAGTCCCAAGAAGGAAGAAAAACCTTGAAAATAACAAGCTTGTTAGTCCAGGGTGTAATGTAGGGTTATCTTTTAAAGCCACAGCTGGTTCAGAAGGGCTTTGTGTGAGCTGCTTCAAAGAGGTGCATGCTGAGAGTGAGCACCTAGGCTCAGTCCACAGATTCACCTTAAACCCCACGACTCCACGGCTTCTGTCTCCCTACTACCTAACACTAGTCACATGTGCAAGATGAGAGGTCCCCAGCAGGCCCTGAGTCCAGGTTCTTGGTATGCTGAAGAATTGAGACAGCCATGAGAGGTTGGCAGGGAGGACAGAGGTCTATGGAAAGCAAGAACACACTCTGGTGAGTAGACTGGGCCGAGTGGCCAGCAGGGGCCTGTCTGCACTGCGGGCTGTGCTTCTTCACCTCTTTTCCCTGGGTTCAAGGGCACCTTGATTGACAGCCTAGCCTGCGTAATTTCTTCCCTACTGCCCACTGGTAAGTCTTTTTATCCCCAGAAGATCCACAGATGGGGAGCAAACCACAATGCCGATGACTTGCATCTAGCCACAGGCTGACTGTTGTCCCTCGTGTGGGCCCAAGATTGGGGGCTTTCCTTGAGGGGCTCCCCCTTGTGGTCTGCTAACTTCTCCCTTTAGCCTCACAGGGCTCAGTTTTCCCTCACTCTCAGGAGTGTGTTGGGTGAGGCTGAGAGGCCCAATGGAGAGCCCTAAGGGGTGGTCATTTTGTCCCCTTCCCCACTCCTATCTCCTACCTCCCGGGGTCTGCTTCTTGCAGTTACTAGGACATCTGTGCCCCTCTCCCTGTTTGTCTTTTCAGTGTGTCAATAATGATTTAGCCCCTTCTAGGTATTATCCTGTCTCTGATAAAGTAGCTAGCCAGGCTTCTTCTTTCCTGATTGGACTCTCACTGGTGTCCACCCTCCAGCGGACGTCCACTCTCTCTCCCAGATTCCGTTTAGAACAGTCCTCGCTCCTTGGCATTAGTCCAGGCATGGGCCACGTGAAACCTGCTGGTTATTTTGCCTCCTCCTCCCCCTACAAATCCAACCTTCTCTTGCACAAAGACCCTTCCTCACAGGACTTGGTTTGAAGCAGCCTGGCCCCATAAGTCTGGGCTGAAGACACTGTAGGAAGCGCAGGTTTGTTCTCACAGGCTTGGGACATCTGCTGCCTTGCCCTGGACATTTTTGCTCATTAGAAGCTCCACAGCCCTGACCCTTATGGATGAAAGGCCACACAATGCTGAAGGGCAGGACATTGGGGGCAGACCCAGAGCTGTGGGAGGTCCAGGCCTTGTGACATTCCAGAAGCAGGATGGGGCTCAATTACTGCCTCTGTGCCTTGGTTTGACATTATAGTGGTTTGGGGAAAACTGAAAGAGTAAGTGCAGAGCTCTTTGTACAATTCCCAGCATCTGGTCACCAGTGAGACTTTTGCATTAATACTTCAATGCTCTTGTCATACTCACCATCATGATCATAGTGATGGCCAACTCTGGACATTTAGACAGCAGTTGCAGGCAGGTGATGTCCCTATTGCCAAGAGTTAGGAGAGCTGGTGCATCCTACTCTTGCCCTTAAGGACAAGGTACTGGCTTGGCTTATTGACACAAAGAACTGGAAAGAACCCTGTGCAGCGTGGGGAAGCCCTGGATTGGCATCTGAAATGATTGGGACACTAAAATTAAGATCACCCACACAGAGAAATCAGTACATATGTGTGTAGCTCAGTAATAGGTGAGATGTTTCATCCAAGGATTAAATATATCCTGGGTTTTTAGCATTGACTGGAGTATCAGACACCTATGAATGGTGGAACAGAGGCCTCAGGGACTAGAGTCAGACAGGCCCAGAATGGAACTCCAGCTCTGTCACCTACCTGCTGTGAGGACTCAAACGTCCCTTGACCTCCAGCTATCTGGAAGCTCAGTTTCTTGTGCATTAAATGGGTTTGATGACAGCACTCAGCTCCTTGGGCTGTGTGAGAATCAAGTGGGTGAAACAAAGTACTTAACCTAGAGCTGGGGACATAGTGGCTACTTCATGACCAGCTGTTAGTGAAGCTCAAGTCAGGGTCATTAAAACCCACCAAGGCCTTGCACTCCAAGACCCTCAAGTCTTGGCTGTGATGACACCTCACAGGATTCAGCCATGGCAATCCCAAAACAATTCTTTTAAATAATGTAGCTTCTTACTGCAACGTCATAGGCAGGGTCAGATAACTGAAAGTCATTCATGCGGATATGTTAATTTTTTGTCTTTCACTAAAATTGGGCCTGATTTTATTTATTTTCTTTTTACTTTTTAATTTTTTGGTACCAGGGATTGAACCCATGGGTGATCAATTACTGAGCCACATCCCCAGTTCTTTTTTATTTTGAGACAGGATCTCACCATGTTGCTGAGGTTGCCTTCAAACTTGCAATCCTCCTGCACCAGCCTCTGGGGTTGCTGGGATTACAGGGGTGTGCCACCTCATCCAGCTGTGTTTAAGCATAACAGGCAGATGGAAAAAATAATTCAGCTCATGCATTTTAGTGGGAGCTTCTTCTTGACCCGTGAGAGGCTTGTAAAACCATATAGTAAGAAGATGAGCTTGTGAAGTTCACAGTGTAGTGAAAATGGTCCTCTTAAGTTTCAGGGGTCCTTCAGGTCCCTCCCGCCGCCTCCATGCTCAGAGATTCCCCAAAATGGTTCTCAGGAGCCAGCGCAGAGATGTGCTTACAGCTACGTTCACCATGGCAGCGGAGATAAGCTGTTGGGCTGGATCACAAGGGGCGGGATTCTATGGAGTCAGTAAGTTCCAAGCACAGAATTCACACTCCCCACCACACACTCCCCAGGACAGTCACACACAGCACACTGTCCCCAAGCAATGAAAATGCAGATGGCAAAGCAGACTGCCTGGGGAACCAGACCTTGGAGACGTAGCCCAAGGCTGTCTATGGGGGCTGCTCTGCCTGGCAAGGACCCGACCCAGACCCCAGAAGGAAAGCAGCTACTGAAGTAAACTATCATTTATGCACATGGTGAGGTTCTGGGGCCCCTTATGAGTGGACTGTTGATTGGGGACACTGGGAGCTGAGCATCCACATGGAGAAGGAAGGGTGACCTTGAAAAAAGGCTGGGGATGTGGCTCAAGCGGTAGCGCGCTCGCCTGGCATGAGTGCGGCCCGGGTTCGATCCTCAGCACCACATACCAACAAGGATGTTGTGTCCGCCGAGAACTAAAAAATAAATATTAAAAAAAATTCTCTCTCTCTCTCTCTCTCTCTCTCTCTCTCTCTCTCTCTCTCTCTCTCTCCTCTCTCACTCTCTCTTTAAAAAAAAAAAAAAAGAAGAAAAGAAAAGAGGCCTTTCCCAGCACAGCCGCCTTGGCCCCACAAGCCAGCTCTTCTGTGCACCTGGTGTGTGGGGCCACCTGTGATCCCCACATGTGGATCCATTAAATTACACACATATATAATAGAAACCAATTCTGATTCTATCTGGTTGAAGAAGGGACTGAGGCAGGAGGAAATTGGGCAATGGGGTTGAGGTCCCTCTTCTGGGAAGAGGCCGAGAGTGGATTCCAGCCCAGACCCTGCTGCTGTGGGTCCCTGTTTATGCCAGTTGAAAAAGACTTCTTCCTGTAGAAAATTCAGGTGAAGCTCCTCCCAGTGTTTCCTACTCAGCACCCACAGCAAGCTCCTTGTGTCCCTCGATTCCTCCCCATATGAATGTCCAAGGTCTCGGTGTCACGATCTTTGCCTTTGCACAGGTGACCTGGGGATGATGGGAGCATCTATGCTGTTGTGTACTTGTGATTGGAAGTCAGAGCTGGAGATTCCCTGCCCCCAGGAAGGGTAGACAAGAAGGCTTCAGAAGGGTCTGCTCTTCTCCCTGGGAAAAAGGCAGAAGTGGGGTGTCTGGATGGCCAAGGCTCCTTAGGGGGCAGCTCCTGCTCTTTCCCAGGTCCAAGCTCTTGTCACCCTCACCTGGAAGATAAATCCAGACTCAGTGCTTCTAACTGAGCAGCTGTTTCCCTGGGACTCACTTCCCAGGATGCCTGGACAGGTTAGTGGTCAAATCTAGGTCGCCCCAGCTCCACCTGATCATGCTATCGTCCGTTCTCACTGACTTGGGCTCCTGTGTCTTCTAACAATTATTTTTATTGTCTATTTTAGCTTTACATTTTGATTTTATTTAGTTAGAATAAAACAGACAGAGGGTCATGAATTTTTTCTCAATTTTCTCACTTGGTAAGATCTTAAATTGCTCCAGCACTTTGCATCCATAACAGAAATAAGCAAAATATGGCAGATAAAATTTAGGTTATGTCAAATGTTTATGGCCCATAAAAAGTACAAGCCAAATGAGAAACCTTTCCAAGGTAATTATATATGTGAGAATAATGTAACGGTGGAAAATTTTAGACCAAGTCCATAGCAATTGCTTTAGAGTGGTTGTAAATGCATTAATTTATGATTAATTTACACAGTCCCCAGTGCTGCCCAGAGCTGATGGAACCAAATCCAATTCCGAGAATCCCTTAAAAAAGAAAATCATTGTTTCAGAAGCAAAAGACTGGGGAATGTCAGGGAACTTAAAAGATAAATACCTTTTGAAGATTTAAGTCTAAACTCCTCATGAGGAGAGATGGTGGTGGGGTGCCCCTTCCAGCCCAATAATGCTGAGATTAAAGCACCTGTCAGTCTAGTTCATGTGGATATCTGTCGCTGGCATCTTCTCCTTAATGTATTATACTGCAATTTAGTAAAACCCTCAGGCAAAACTAGCAAGGAGTCATTGAATGATATTTTAGCCATTAAAACATAGAGCAAACATTTTCCAAAATTGATGTACTCTTTGTGTTGGTGTTGCTAGCAACACACTGTCAAAGCTGTTGTGCAAAAGATGAGTTTAATGCACTTATTTTGGGAGTCTACCAATGATCCATTACAGTGGCAATAAAATTATTTCCCTAATCCACAGAAAATGAATGTGGGGCTTGTAATTGTGTTCATATGTCATGATGGCAAAACTGTTACCCAACTTAGAAATCACAAGGCAAAATATGCAGCATTTTGTGAGAAATTAACCAAGTTTATATTTATGAATAATTCCTGGCATGGTGTGTGTGTATGTGTGTGTGTGTGTGTGAGTGTATGTGTGTGTGTGTGTGTGTGTGTGTGTGAGAGAGAGAGAGAGAGAGAGAGAGAGAGAGAGAGAGAGAGAGAGAAGTTTTAAATCTTTTTTGAATTAAAAAGAGTTATATTGCTTCTATCCATTGTGTGCTTCAAATTAAAGTTCTACTTGAGGAAGGGTGACAAAGGACAGCTATTAATTGTCACTGCAGTCTTTAGACTGTGTAAACATTGCCCACTATGGAGCAGAAGTCACCAGCTCCAGGGAAGCACTTGCCACTCACTGGCTCTGGCTCTGTTTGCAACATGCTCACCGGGCCCCTTGGGGGTGGCCCGGGGAAGAGGGTTGTGAGCTCAGTAGTGCTCAGTTAAGTATTTTATCCTGATGGTGTCACTGGTTTCACCATATGCATCTCTGCCATTGTGTTGGAATGCCCACCATAGCTGCTCTGAGTTTTATGCTTGGTGCAATTCAGTATCACACATCACCAGTGCCAGAAACCAGAAGGGAAGAGCCAGGGCTTATTCTAGAAGTGTGATTTCTGTGCTAATTGCAGCATAAGACATTTAGAGTAACTAACCTTAGTTACAAAGACAGGCCCTCATAATCCAGCCACCGTGTGTGCTTGAGCCATTGACGGGCAGGCGTGGCATCTCTTGGGCCATGTTCCTGCATGAGCCCTTTCTTCATAACAAATGATGCTTTGCAGTCCATGCCAGCTATCTGCCTGCAGTCAGTCATGCAAACGTTCAAGACAATTCCAAGTAGAAAATTTCCTGCAACTCCCTGACACAGCCCAACAAACCTCTCAAGACTCCTAGGAACAGGTCAAGATGACTGGCCCTCAGGGCTTCTCTACCTTGGGATGAGGAGACACTCATGATACATGGGGGAGTGTGATAAATAAAGACAAGGATGGGTGACATCGTAACTTCAAAGACATTTCAATATTGAGACATCGAGTATAACCTGGCCTCCCAAGAGCCTCTAAAATAGCACAGAGGATCTCCCATGCCCTGCTCAGCTGCTGAGCCCCCAGACTCACTTGTTAATGGCTACCACCCAGTGCAATGACATTGAGGCAGGTCCTTGGGAGGGGACAAGTTCATGACTGAGGAGCCCTTGTGATGGCATTGGTGCCCTCTTAAGGGGCCAAGGGCCTGGACTCCTTCCCCCCCATCACGCAGAGACAGCCAGAAGGCTCCAACTGCAATGCAAATGGCAGAACCTCCCGACACTGAATCTGCCAAGTCCTGGTCATGGACTTCCAGTCTCCAGAACTGCAGAAACAAGTCTATGCTGTGTGTAAACTGTGAAGCTTATTATTGGTTCAACATCTGAGCTAAGATGCCAGGAAGACCACCATGTAGGACATTAGAGATTTTAATTGCACATTTAGGTGTTAATGGGAATGAAAAGATAAATCTATGCATTTGTATCAAATGTAGTGAAATAAAAGGAAAGAAAAATAGTTACTTTGTAGACATTTGCCTTGATTTAGACAAAACTCACTAAACCACAAACCTTCATGGGGTTCAACTGTAGGATGTAGCTATTTCTTTAATAAAACATTTTATTTTTATTATTTACATGCAAAGTTAAAAATCAATCTACATTGCAAAAAAACTTGACAAAGGCATTTCTGAATGCCAATTTACTGAAAATTATTTGAAAATCATTATTTCTCACTAGTAATTTGGATTTTTCTTCTCCATCTATATGCAAATGTTGGAGTCCTTTGCCTACTTTTTTTTACAGCCTTGTAATTTTGCCTATTTCATAAAGTTAAAATTAATGAAGTTCTGTAAAGGTGGTGAGGTTTTCGATAGTAAATATGGAAGATTCATTCCTGAGTGTAAATTCTGCTATCATAGACTCTTTCTATTGGCATAAATCTACAGTTTACATTTTGATATCTAAGTATAATGCATTATTCTAATATTTTCCCATTAATAAAATTAATTGGTTCTCTAAAAAATTAGTCATATTTTAAATATAAATGTAGGATTCCCGGGAGCAAAGCCAAGTAGTTAAAGTTCCAACTATGCCTCTAATTATCTGCAAGTTACCCTCTGCACAAGGACCTTTGTCTCAATCTTCTCTTTGCACCTTGGTATTCATCTGGGTTTGATTTGATTGTCTACATTTAAACTGTAATTTAGATTCCCTCTGGGAGGACAGTTTACAATTAAAATTATTCCTAATTGTGAGTTTGTATTTTACTCCTGCTTAATGAGAGATTATAAAACAATTTCATCCACGCAGAGAGATCTCAGACTAGAGAGCAGTTGCTATTTGGGGAAAGATTTCTCTACCTTTAGTCTCTGTGATGCAAAATTGAGCACAGGTGAGCAGGCATTGGGAAGATGGCGGTTGGCTTGTGTGGGGTTTCTCACTGGCATTCAGCCTCATGAATGAGCTGGGGAAGCTGCAGATTGTCATCTGAAGGGTGTGACAACATCCCTCTCATGCCTATCAAATGCAGCCAGGAATTCTGCTGGCCCTCCAAGCTGTGTAGCTCGGGGCCTTCAGGACGGTCACATATGTTCTGCAAATACTGCCATGTATTCCATTTCCTTGCCTCCTCTTCACCCTCCCTCATTAACCTGATTGCTTCCACATGATCATCAAGATGAGAAGAATCTCATAAACGTGGACAATACCAAGGTTCATATTCTTAGTGACTTTCCCATAGAATTTTTGTTTATATCTTTAATGTTTTCATTTTGATTTAGGCTAATCAGCACGAGATAATTGCTTCACTTGAGGAACAGACAACAGACACCATGTGAGAAACAAAATGAGTCTGTGACCATCAGAATTCATGAGTTCCCAGAGAAATCTATGGGTGTACCTTGCAAAGATTTTGTTAAAGAAAAACACAAATTATATTCTGCTATAATATCTGTCAATATCATTAGTTTTAACTCCTCACATATAAGACCATAGGATTTTTTTTAAAAAAAATAAGATTGAGAAAACTGTAAGTAAATCTACTGGAAAACATGGGCAGTTTAAGCTTTTTTCTGGTTACTGCTATTGTCAAGTTTTCCAGTGGCTCTGTGAAGCCTAAGTCTGACTATGGGACCAGTATTTTGTCAGGGATCCATATAAGAACAGGATAATAAAAGGCAGGTCTTTTGCTGGGTGTATTCATAATAGTTGCTAAAAAATTATGGTAGCTAACAGAGACCAGGGCATGGTGCTGCAGACATTGGAGAAGGGGCCCAAGCCTGACTGAAAGGAAACATCACTGGACAAGGGAACAAAGCAAGCTGTTCCCAGGTAGAGTGAAGAACCAGAGGCAAAGGTGGGGAGTTGTTGGCACATCCTGGGAGATGGTCCCCTGCCACAGTCTGGCTGGGCACAAATCATGAGCCACTGAAGCAGGAACAAACTTTATTTCTGAACTCCACCAGCACACTCCACACACGCTCCCCGGGAATTCTCCTGAATGCCACGTGGCTTGTCCAGGAACCAGCAACCAGAAATATCCCTCCTCTGGCACTTCCCCAACCAATGGGAACTCTCTGGGAATCCCCTTGAGAGCTCTACTTGAACTCAAGGGTACTCCGCGAAAACTCGCTGGCGTCACCTCGTCACCTCTCAACCAGTACTTCTGGCAAAAATGCCATGCTTCATCCAGACTCAGCTGTGGCCCTCAACAGTCCCCAGAATCAGCCCAGCAGCTTGTGGGCAGCGAGATGATGTCACGTGGCACTCAAAAGCAGTCAGCCTGCTAATGGGGCCGCTTACTTTCAGTGTAAGGAGACAACAATCAGTATTTTGTTCCGCTCAGGTCACACATTCTGTGTCATAGCTCAGGCACTCCAAGTGGACTTGCTGGAGCGGTATAGACAGCACGCCCACATCTATTCCCATACATACAACTCGTGCATCTGTTGTGGTGAAACTCTGTTGGCAAAAAACGATGACATTCTGTGTTGAACCCACAGGCTACGTCTGTGCATAGAGGAAGTAAGGTCCATGAGGTTGTCACATCACCTGTGTGTGGCATAGCCCAAACCAGGCTTCGAGGTTCTATTTTCCCGTCCCATTCTGCTCCCCTTCCCTCTATTCTGCTCTTTCTGTTTCATCTCTGAAATTAGCACCTGCACTACATTTTCCTGCCTATGGGCTCTGGGTGATAATTTGAGTGCATAAAGGTGTGGTGTTAGCCAAGGCCCAACCAACAGGGCCAGACCCTATCAGACTCTGTATAGGTGCAGAACAGTGGACACACTTCTAGGGAAGAAGTCCTGAGTTCTTGGAAGTATTATCTGACTCAGCCAGGTTTCTAAGTTGCAAGCAACAGAAAGGGCCTCCAGCTATTTTTCAGAGAATGGGGATTCACTGACTTGATACTGGGCAGCTCAGAGCATCCCAAGAGGGCAATAAAAAAGGGCTTGGAGGATATTCATGGAGGGAAGATGCTCCAAGTGCTGTGAAGGACTGGCCCTAAAAAGGCACCAATACAGCTGGCCCTGAGGAAGACCCTGTGTCTTTTAACACTGAAGTCTTCGATAGAGGACTGTGGTGCTGCTGCTAAACGTACTGCCCCTGGAGCCCAGGAGAATGGACCCAGACCTGCCTTAGGCACCACCTGAGCCAGGGCATGCCCCCATCTGTCAGCCAAGGTTCTTCAGAGAAATGGAAGCCAGAGGAGAGAGAGGATGGATAGGCAGAGGGGTAGACAGGTCCTCTCTCACGAGTTTCTGCACAGTTCACAGTGCAGCCCAGAGATCAGCCCAGGACCGCTCTCAGAAGTGCCGCCATGTGGCTGTGTCTAGCAACAACTGTGTTCTGTCAAGTGCATTTTAGTCCTTCTACTTGGCATTTAAGACTGATTTCTGCTGAGTTATACATGAACTCCCATGAATCTTGGACAATTTAGTATAGGAGGAAACCCACGTGGAAATTCTGCAATTCTTACTAATGCGGTTTGATTTTTTAAAGCAATTATGTCAGAGATAGTGGTGAGGAGCAGCAGCAGGTTTGGGGATCTCGATGGACAGTGTTGTGGGGGCTACCTGACTTTTTCATGATGACAGTTCCCCAGTGCTGTTCACAGACCAAATGGACAGACGTGTGCCCTTGAGAACCAATCATTGGTCTACCACAGTCATGGCAAACATAGCCCTGTCCTCGTGCCTGGCCTTGGAATGAGTCTGCCAGGCCAGGTGCGCCCAGGGACACAGGTGGGGTTCTGGGCAAGGTGTGCTCCCTGAGATAACACTGGGACAGAAAGGGTCTTTCCTGCTGCTCTGCCTCATCCTGCTTAGGATGGGGACCTGCAGGGCTGTGGGGCCTGGAGGCCTTCATGAGAAAAAGCTAAGAGGATCGTGGCTGCAGTGATGCCACCACCTGATAGTGCAGCTGAGTGGCACAGCAGGCCACCTCAGTATCCTTGGCTTGAACGGCTGTCATCTAGGATTTCTGCTCTTTTAGCACATAATGTTCCCCTACTATTAAACTAAAAATCTGCAACTATTTTGTTTTAAAATATAAATTTAAAAATAAAATGGGTTTCCTGGTTATGTTTCTGCAGAGGCAGGCACTCTGTATGATGAGAATTGTCTCAAATACAATTAAGGGACTGAGTTGGAAGAGCTGTTTGATACCCACCTCCTCCACTGGATAGCAAAGTCCACCAGATCCACACCTTTCACAACATCACCTCCTCAACACATGGGAGAGAGCCTGACAAAACAGGTGACAGTCAGAAACATGCCTCATCTACAAGTTGGGTGATCGAAAGCTGGTTCACACTTGCCTTAAACGCTGAGCTCTCCTACCGAGGGCCAGTGCAGGCTGCATTAAACTCAGAGGCAAGGGCATCTTTCAAATGAATAATCCTGGCAGGTCTTGGAATTGAAATGCCTCCTCCAAACTTTGGATGTATAAGAAACAAATGCCCAGCTCAGGCTGCAGCAATCACTTACCTTTGATAGATTGTATGTCTTCAGAGGGGAAAAAAGGGAGCACAGATGAGTTCTAATGGAGAAACTCACCAAGGGGTTACTGATTCCCTCTAAGTTTCCTCAGGGGCAGGACTGGTCCCCTGGCTGGGTGGCACCATGCAGGCTGCCATCTCCTCTATAAGCAGAAGCCCAGGGACACAAACTGCCCTGTTAATGTTTCCAGGGAAATCTCATGGATGCTTTGTACTGAATTGGCCAGCATTGTCCAATCAGGGTCTGAGCAAGTCTTCAGTATTGTGGAGCCCACTGGCTTTCCCAAGTGTGTCATTAGTCCAATGGCAGTTGGCACAGGGTGATTCGGATGAGCTGAAGCCCTCAGTCTTTGTTTTCACAGGGAGAGTTAGAGCCACCTGATTGGTGGCAGGGGTTTCTTTGTCTTCAGTTGTTAAAAGACAGGACCCCAGAGGTCTGTTCAGAACAGAAGAGGGCTTCTTTGGGACTAAGGAAAAGCGGCTGTAGTTAGCTCTATGGGTCATGAACTTGGCTATCTATATTCACTTGTTTTTCAGAGATACACTTTATTTTTCCTTGAACTTGCAAGAGTCATTTGTCTGAGTTGCACCTGGATAATAAGATGTAGGTGGAGTTGGCATTTGTTCAAACCTTTTCCACAGGGATGTCAATTACACCTCAGCTGGAGTCCAAAAGGATGATCTCACTTCTCAGAGCTGAGCTGAGATGCTTCTGAAGGTGCATCTGGGGTTATACAAAAAGTGCTGAGGTTGACTTGTAATGTCTGCTGTGGGTGAAGAAGATGGAGTGGTTGAGGCATGGTGAGAGCTGCTGAGGCACAGTGTATACCAGCCATGGAAGCCACCCCAGAGCCCATCAGTAGACAGGTAGATAAAGAAGTGTGGTATATGAGCACAGCAGAGTCTGACTCACCATAAAGAAGAGTGGAATCAAGGCACTTGTTGGTAAATGAATGGAACTGGAGAGCACCATGTGAGTGAAGGAAGCCAGACTTGGAAGGCCACGGGTTGAATGTTCCTCTCATATGCAGAGGCTAAGGCAAAGAGGCAGAGGAAGAGTGAGGGGCCAAAAATTAGAAGGGAGATCAGTGAAGCAGGAGTGGTGGATGCACATATATGAATCTGCCACAGTGAATCTCACATCTAGATGTATCCATAATGCACTGATTTAAAAAAACTATAAATAAATAAAAATTATACCAGGAGACTAGAGAAAAGATTATAGGGAGAGAGAGGAGGGGAGAGAAAGGGGAAGGACTGGGGACTGAGTAGAGCAACTCATATTCTGTGCATGCAGGAATATTGTAATATGCACCCCAATGTTTGGCATAACTATAATACACTAATAAGAAAATAATAAGCACTGCTAATTGCTGTTCTGGTTCTAACCCTCATTAGCCCCTCAGATGGGCTGTCTGCAACCATGCCTATTCTGTTGTTCTAGATTTAATGTTTTTACATTCATTATTTTAATAGATATTCTTTTCTGTATCATGCAGTAACAACCATGACAACAACATAACGCTCATTACATTTTCCTTCATCCAACGCCCTCATCTTTGCTGGAAATAGACATGTGGCAGTTAAAGCATCTTATCCCCAAGGCCACAGCACTTTGGGGACAGGTTTCTCCCAATGAGGAAATGATAGCTCCAGAGACCTTTTGTTGCTCTTGTGGGGAGGACAGCGTATTTCTAAGAGGACTTGACCCTACAACATACAGCCCTCCCAGTTAGCACCTTGCTTCCCTGTGGAGCGGGATGATGAAGTCAGCACAGGAGACCAGGCCCCCCGGGTCACTGTGTGCATCTAATCCCACCCTTGCCTGAGTTCAGCGCTGCTCAGAGATCATTGCATGAACAGATTCCTTTCATGCCTACACTAATTTGAATTAGATCTTCTGTCTTTTGAATAAACAGCCACATGTACATTCCTGTATTCACTAAAGGCCACCTTGAGTTTGTTTTAGTGGATGGAGTAAGCATGCATTTAACCATTACTGAGTAACTACAGTTTTGCAACTCACTTCGGCAAACTGCTTGGGGACACAGGGATGTGGAAGTAATTCAGATGGAGGCCCTGCATTCATGCAATGTCATTGGAAGGCAGGTAGAAACACCTTCAGTTCAAATATTTAAGGGAACAAGTACTGTTACACAAAAATAAAAAGTGGGGAATTTGCACACCTGTAATCCCAGCCGCTCAGGAGGCTGAGGCAGGAGGATCGCCAGTTCAAAACCAGCTTCAGTAATGGTTAGACACTAAACAACTCAGTGAGACCCTATCTCTAATTAAAATACAAAATAGGGCTGGGGATGTGGCTCAGTGGTTGAGTGCCCGGGGTTCAAACCCCAGTACACACCCCCCAAAAAAGTGGGAACTTTTCCATCAGAAATAATCAAATACTAGACATTTTAGTCCAGGTCTTCCTTGAAGGGTGCATGGGAAGCTGATGGAAAGAGGCAATGAAGATTCTAGAGAGAAGACTAGCATAGGAACATGTGGGTGGGGAAGCCCTGGGCAATTCCAAGATAGGGTATGTGTTCAGACTGAAGCTGTGACCTTGAATGGCAGACAAGGTGAGCCATTTGCAACCGCCTTTTAGCAATAAGGAAATCACGGAAGGTCTTTGACCAAAAATGGAAAAAGAATGAAGAACAAATTTTGTAAAGATAACCATGTACCATTTGAAGGGTATGGAGTGGGCAGCAGCCCAGGGGCATGGATTAGCAGCAGGAGACTGATGGAGAGGAGGTGCGGTCTTGTGATGTCCACTGGATCCTGCTCTACAAGGGTGGGGGCACAGTTTTAGAAATCTGAACATGGCCTGAACAAAAAGCGATTTCTTAATTTGTTCAAAATCTAATAGAATTTACCTGTGCAGGAGAGCCCTTATTTATTTGGAGAGGCGTGACCAGGTAGGTATTTAGGGTGCATTTTTGGTGTTTGTAATTTTCCTTGAAATGGTTCCAACATAAATAAATTTAGTAAATATGGCAAAGTGTGAATCTTCATTGAGTGGGGCCAGTGCATGTAGGTTGGGTTGTTACAGTTTCCTGTAAACTTCTGTGTTTAAAAATTTTTCTTTTTTAAAAAATTATTAACAAAGTCTCTTAAAAACTGGAACCGCAACCCAAATATTGGAGGTTAGGAGTAGAGAAGCAAAGGGGATTGTTGTGTGTGAGGTGAAACTTGCTCAGAAACCATTCCCTTGGCTACACTAATTTCTGAGGAGGATCGGTCTTCCCCAAAGGCGCTGCTCTTTTATGGCTCACAGGGCCCCATTTCTATTCAGTGACGTGCTCAGCATGGGGACTGTATCCCAGCTGGTCTGACACAGCTGTGGCCATTCTGTTCCTCTTTGCCAATGCTTCCCAGATGTGCGGACAGCCTGCAGAGAATGGTGGTGCCATCCTGGCCCATGAATCTGGGAATGCTTTGGCATTCAGGGTGTTTTCCAGGGTACAAGCAAGAGTTTGAGAAGCTGCTTCATGTCTCTGATCCTCTGCATTCTGGAGTCCCTGAGGAGTCCCAGGATTCCTAAAGGGCCCCCAAGTTGATTCTCTAATGCCCACACTGTGACAATGCTCTCTGGCTCCATCTTCCTGGTTTGAAGGCAAATGTGTCCTGAATGAAGTCTGCATTTTGTTGTCATAATAACTTGGGAGATGGAACAGAGAGGGAAATCAGAATCACAACTAACAAGGGTGAAGCCCCTGATGAGGAGAAAGAGGAGAGGGAATGAATCTTCTGCTGCTCTGTTGGCCAATCAATGCAGTGTCACTTGGTCCCAGGACTATTTCTGCAGCTAACAAGGAATTCGTCATTTTTTTTGACCAAGAAGAACCTTAGGTGTGCCATCCGGGGTTTTTTAAATATGCAAATTAGGTCATTGTAGCAAAGTAGATCACCTGGCACCTGGCACATGATTTCCAGACGTTTGGATTGGCCACAACCTACAATTTTACAAAATCCTGTCCACTCATCCCTGACATTTTAAGTGATATAAAAGGTAGTTATTGAGTGTAAATTTTTAATAACATGCCTTTAATCAGGGACACTTTGAGATGCTTCAAATCAAGATTTTAGAACCTTTGCTTTGAGGTGCTTCTGCTTAGTAGCCTGGGTTGTATCTTGGCTGAGGTTGATTTTCAGAGGCAGCTATTTCCTGAATCCACCAGCAGAGGGACAAGGGCACGGCAGCCTAATACTGGACTTCTGATCTCTAACTGTTTAGTGTCTCCTTCCAGGGGGACTGAAAGGAGCTTTGGCATTCAGACACTGGGCTGCACACACACCATCAGGAGGCCCTGTGTGTAAGACCAGGCAGACTGAAGCCTCACCACAGGCAAAAACTCAGCCATAACAGAGCCTTAGATATGATGGATATTCCTCCAGCCAACCAGATCTAGGACACAGTCCCCTCTGTGTCGGAGGTGATGTCTCCGTCCACAATGCAGACAACCAAGACATATGATTTCACCTTGCTTCCTTCTGTGCTTCCACTTAATTTCTGCTCTTAACCGCCTCCATCCTCACAGAGCACTAACCTTACTGAAGACAGGTTCATGAGCAACCTATGTCCCTTCCTTGTGTGTTGACACAGTTCCAGTGCTCACACCCTGGGTGGACCCCAAGAATCAGTGAGACCAGCAAAGCCTCTGCAAGAGCCCCACACCCAGATGCTCATAAATACTTTTCTGCTAAGATCTAGGGGTGTCACTGCTTTTTCCAGAGTTGTGTCAACATCCAGAGAAGTGGTGACATCAGGCCCCACCTGGCCCCTTCTGCCCCTGCAGGCCTCTGTGGAGACCCCCTTCACCCAGTTTTGTACTGGGCAACCAGTCCAGGCAGGCTGCCCTGAGTCTCCCTACCTCTGCAAGGCGCCTCTCACTGGGCAGCTCTTGCTTCCATGCTGTGGAGCGGGAGCTGGTTCTCCGCTCTTCCTGGGCACGAGCATCACTCTTCAGCCAGGCACTTCTGCTTGCTCCCTGTAGACACTTTCTCTACAGCAAAGGATTGATCTTCCATTACACTGGATATTCTCCACTGGAAATATTTCAAATGACCCATTCTCTTTTTCTGTCCCTCTCTGTGCCCAGGAAGGGTGGCAGTGTGGATCAGCACTGTGGGTGGGCTCCTCTGCCCTCCAGCACCCAGGTGGGTTTGGAGAGGCAGTGAGTTGTTTGCAAGACATCAGAGCATGAGAGCAGAGGAGCAGGGTGTCTGGGCTGGTCCTTCCTTTGGAGCTGAGGCTTGGCATGGCTCTACTCCCCTTTGTGAGCTTGGTGTGTCCATGTAGCTGCTGTCCTCAGGTCCCATTAACAATTACATAGTTGAGTTACTCATTTTTTTCAATGGCTTGAGGTCACCCTCAGTCTAATGAGAGAGGAGATGGAGAAATCTGCTGTCCTCTTGAAAGATCTAAGAAAGTCCACTTTATTTCCCACCAGAACCCCACCATCCATCACAAGGAAGTCTCCCAAGTGTGCTCCATCTCCATCAGCAAGGGAAGATGCAGCTGGAGTTGATTAGGTCTCTGCACATGGTGCTTTATAAATGCAGCCCTGGAGACATGGGCAGAACCAGACTGGTCGCATCTGCCCTTCTGCAGCCTGTCAGAGCAGAGAGGGCTGGTGTTGGCCAGGATTTTTTTCTCTTCTTCATTCTTCCAAACTGCCTGCAGCCCTGGATGGGGGATAAGTGGTAAATTGCTCTGCCTTTCAGCTATTTATTCTTGTTTGCTTATAATCTTTATGGGAGAATTAAGTAGAAGCAGAGAGAACAAGAAGATTATTTTTTGATGAAAGGTTAATGTTCCTGAAGGAGATGGCTGATTAGTGTTTATCTTCAACAAAGGCTGGGGAAATTAATTTGGCAAGCATCTTACCTTGGCACAAGTTGTGTTATCTAAATAAAGTTTTCCAGGCTCGCCTGGTCAACAAAGTGATCTGAAGCCATTATTAAATAGAAAGTTCCAGCCTCTTCACTGGGAGCCCAGGCTGGGGAGCCTCTGTCTCTGGTTCTGTGCTCGGGGTCACAGCTGTACGTTGAAACCACTGTGGTGCATTTGGAGTTTGAATTTACACCAAGGCTTCATATTTATTTTCTCATTAAAGCATCAAACATTTATTGGGTCCTTCCTACTTTGTTCCAGCTCAGGTATCTCCTTCACTATGCAGTTAGAGGAGCTGTGGTCTCCCCGACTTTGCCCAGCAATATGCCACAATGCTCCATGTGTGCAAAAGAAAACAAAAGAAAACCGGGTCCCTGCAGTTACGGTGCTTAAGATCCCTGCAAGGAGACAGTCGCTGACAGAATGTGCACACACCCATTAAATCACACAGAGAAGCAAGAATGGGAAGGAACAGCACAGGGATCTGTGAAGGGCAGGCAGGGCTCCTGACCTTGTCCTGACTGCTGTGAGGACAGAACATGACAGTGAGCTCTCCCTGAGTGGTAGTTACTTGTGTTCCCATGCAGATGCTGAGGGAGGCCAGGCCTCCTGCAAGAGTCCGGCTCCACCCAGATTCCTGCCACCCCAGGCCTGTACCTCTGGTAGCTTCAGACTCACCATCCTCATCCCTGAGGATGCTCAAGGCCTTTGAAGCTGTGGCCTAGAAGCTTCTCTGGAGGCATCTCACCTCACAGAGGGGCAGACACAAAGGGGCTTCTGCAGAAGGAGGAGCCCCAAGCCTTCTCTCTCTTGTTCAGAAGTCTCTAGGAAGATTAGTAGCACTGACACTGACGTTTTTCCTGTTTAATGTTTTTATCAATTTCTATAGTCATATTTTCTCTTCTAATAAAGACACATTGAAATTGCCGTATTTGTTCAAGGCGGACTTTCTGTTCTGTGTTGTTTCTTTCTATTTCTCTCCTTTTCGTAAGACAAGGAGCAGGAATTGCTGAGTCTGTTTCTGTTGCTGCCTTTGCTGGATGACTGAGGTCATTGACTTGGTACCAAGAGAACCCTGGGTCTGATGCCACCTGCCCACGAATGAGTTTCACAGATTGGCTTTCTGATCTGCTCTGGGGCAGAAGCTAGCCCTCCATTCTCTGAGGAGGACAATATAACCAGGCTCTTGTCATCAGTGCTCAGCCCAGGTCCTGCCAATTAAAAATCCTTTGAGAAGTGGTGCCTGCATCCTGTGCTCAGTGAACATGCAGCAGGATGGACTCAGGGAATGCGGGGTGCGGTCCCATAGAGTGAGCGCTCACAGGGTCATCTGCTGATGTGGCTCCCACTGTCCCCCACTCCTGCCAGGCATCACGTGGTTGTGTATATCGTATTGTACCAGGAGGCTCTGAGCTCTGCAGAGTTCCTGAGTGGACTAAGTCAGACCCACCCCACCTGTCCTGGCCTTCTCCAGGGAGCTCACCTGGTCTCTGGACCACAAGGTGCCAGGTCTTCAGGAAAGTGCCTAGTCCAATACGACAAGTGTCCTTTTAAGAAGAGGGGATGTGGTCCCAGATTCATGTGCACAGAGAAGAGAGAGAACATGAAGACAGAGAGGGAAGACGGCACAGGCAGGCCAGGGAGCAGGACGCTGCTTGAGTCTTGATCTTGGCCTTCTGCCCAGAGTCCTGTGCTCAGGGCACCTGTGTGGGTGAAGGTGAGTTCGTCAGCATCCGGCTTCTTCAGCCTCTGTCTGGAGGAGAAACTGCAGTGGCACATGTAGGCCAATGACACAAGGTCTTCACTGTCAGGCGACAAACGCTCATCTCTCCTCTCATCCCCTTCTCCTAGGAATGCATATTTCTCAACTATTTTCATGTGTCCCTCTGTCACTGCTAACCAGGGGAGCAAATGGACGTCTAGGGGTGTCCTCCTGCTCTCTGCTGGTGCAAATCCTCTCTGAACTCACCTATAGTGATGGCAATCACGTGATGTCTCCCAGATGAACTTTTCTGCAGTTTGCACAGGCTCTCCAGCAGAGCTGGAGACATCACAAATACAAGAGTGCACAAGGCATCTGCTGCAGGCTTTGCACTAGACTGTGTTCTCAAAACCGGTGGAAAGCAGAAGTGCAGCCCCCGCCGTTCACATGCAAGTCACCTCTCTCTCCAGTGCCCCCTTTACCCTGTGGAACATGCCTTGAAACGTAGTAAGTTACGCATGCTGAAGTCACTGGATATTATTTAGTTACCTTCCATGGGAAAAAATGCATAGGCCCCCCAATGCTATGATTATCACTGTGCATACCCGGATAGCATGAATCTTCTAAAATGGAAGGATGGTTCCACAGCTAGCATTTGCTGGGAAGTGTTCCCACAGTAACTACTCTGCAGTTGTTCACGTGTTTTCCCTTTGTGCTTGAGAGTGATAATCACGTAAGTCTGTCTTCACCCTCAGAAGGTAAACATAAACCCGTGGCCTCTGCAGTTCAAGCATCAGGGCCAACTCTCTAAGGGACACCCAGTGAGATGTTAAAGGCAGATAATCTGAGCACAACCACAGATGTGCCACCCCTGCCTGGAGCAGGTGCCCATGCATGTCCGCCATGACCCAGCAGGCTATGGGCACTCTAAGAACTTCCAGAGCCTCATACCATGGGCACGTGGCACACAGCCTTCAGTGCTTGGGCTGGGAGAAGCAGTGGGATGCCCAGGGTGGGCCCAGGGAGCAGACTGCAGGGGGTACTGAGGCAAATGGATTCCTTGGCTGAAACCTGAGCTGGCTGGTCTGGAAATAGGATGTGTGTGTGTGTGTGTGTGTGTGTGTGTGTGTGTGTGTGTGTGAGTGTGTGTGTGTTTGTCTAGAGAATGGGGTATGATACACAAAAATGTAAGTTGTAAGTCTGCTATCTTTAAGCACTAACCTTTTAGGTTACTTTCTAAGATTTATTTTTTCCCCAAAATGCATATAATTTTATAATAAAAATAGT
Source organism: Ictidomys tridecemlineatus (assembly GCF_052094955.1). Classification (NCBI taxonomy): domain Eukaryota; kingdom Metazoa; phylum Chordata; class Mammalia; order Rodentia; family Sciuridae; genus Ictidomys; species Ictidomys tridecemlineatus. The sequence continues at coordinate 103,912,901 of NC_135478.1, forward strand.
TTGTTTGTATTAATTTTTTTTCAGGAATCCACAAATGAAATGGCAAGTGAAGAATGGGCACATGAAATATTGGTTCTCAGGTGATCAAGGTTGGCCTCACAGTGATTTTTGCTCCTCATCCCAAGCCTGGCTGAAATCTGAAGACCATGCATGAGCAGGGACAGAACAAGCCCAGCACTGCTCAGCCAGCCCCCTTCAGGGGCCTCTCCTCCCAGGAGGACAAGCAGCAACCTCTGGGGCCAGGCATCTGGACTTGGCCTCTCCCCCTTCCTTTTCTTGGGCCCTGCGTCACAGTTAGGACCCCCTAGCCTGAGAACGCTGAATGCAAGAGGCTGGACTTCTTAATTTCCAGCCCCGGGGAGAGACCAGGCCAGCTTCTGTTACTCTTTTCCTGCTTTGTTGCTTATTCCTATACTCACAGCCAAACAAATATTAGCTTCCACTGCATGCATAGACTGATAGTTGGTTATCATCAACTGTCACTTACTGTGGGCTTTGCACTGATGGACATGGAAACTGGCTTGTCAGCATGCACTGTGGCAGCTTGTGTTGATGGATGTTTGCCTTCTTATTGCTTGTTTTTCCTTTTCTCTTTGTTTTAGTTCTCTTTTTCTTTTTGCTTGCAACTAGAGACATTTGTTCTCATTTCCTCTTATTCCACACTGAGACTTGTCTATTGGGCTCCAGTGTTCTTCTGGACTGCAGTGCTGTCATTTGCTTTTACTATTCTGCAAATAATATTTCTGAAACTAATATATTTATCAGTATTTTTGTGGCAGTTTTCCTTCTGTTTTATACCAACATTCACTTAAGCCAATAAATTTCTTTTAGTTATGTGCCTATATAGGTTTTTTGGAGTTAATGAACTGTTATTTTATATTCCTGTTACATTCTGATACACATTATGATGCATTTGCATGGATATAATAATATATTTCCTTGACAAAACTTCTTTTAATATTCCTTTCAATGAGTCCTCCATAACAGAACACCCAGATCCTCCTATGAATAGTCAACAATAAGAATGTTTTCTGCTCTGATAGGACTCAAAAGCTGGCATTTAAACCAAATATTGCAATGGGTTCTTAAGAAGACCCTGAACAAGTGAAATGGAATCAGTATTTGCTGAATATGGATGTTTCTTCGTGTGAAATATCTTATTTAATTTACAGAAAACAAGAGGCTTTTTTAGAACCTAGGAATTTGGAGCAAGGGGTGTTGGAGGGTTAGGTACACCTTGTTGTTCTCAGATAATCTGGTGCATGTGAGTATGTTCTTCATTTTACCATTTTTCAAAATGTGTTGCTTTGAAATTGCTCAGTTATGCTGAAATTGGTTAGGCTTCTGAGGGTCTGTCTTTTCAAGAACACCATAAATTCTGCAGAAAGACAACCACAGGCAAAGCAACCATTTCTTTGCCCCTCACCCCCAAATACATTATGTCCTTATCTTCTTGCATTTAGAGACCAGGGCCATTCCTCTGCATCCTTTACACAAGCTCCCTACTTCCCAGAAGGTCACAGTTGCCTTTGTGGCAGAAAAGGGGCTTGCATGGTCCACCTGGTTACAATGGAGTCCTGCTTCCCAGAAGCCCATCTGCCCGCAGGCAAAGAGGCCAGCCCACATCATGGAAGGTGGGAGGGAAAGAATAGGTACTTCTCACTGAAGGTCCTTGTGGGAGCAGGTGCTGCAGGGAGCCACTGAGATGCCAGCTGGTTCTACCCTGTCTTTTCCCCTCCTCCTTCTCCTCCTCCTTTTGCTCCTCTTAGATAGATCCCCTGGCCACCAAAGGCCCCGGGCCCACTGCCACACACCTGCCCACAGGCCTGCAGGAAGAGGACTGTTTTCAAAGACTTTCCCAGCACACCCCTCTGCAGTAGCCCTGCCTGGCCCCCACTCCCCTGGGAGCTCCCACCCACCCACTCTACTTCGGTTTATACCAGCATCTCAGAGGGCTGGTAAAAGTGTTTCCCATGTTCTCTACTCTGTTCTTAATTACGTGCCTCCTCTCTCCCCTGTATGTTTTAAGGGCTTGTTCTAAACACATCTCTTATTTTGTGACATGCGTGGAGAGGCTGCTGCTTGGAACAAACCCAGGCTGATTCAGAGCTGTTTGGTCGTGATGTAATCTGCATAAAACCAAGCTAAACAACCCATGCTCAGCCCAGATCCTCAGGGAAGATGAGCAAAAGACTCCCCTTCTCTTTTCTCCAACACTGTTGCTGTCTTAACTGGCTTGAGTGTCAGTCTCTTGGACTCTGCAGCCTAACAGCAAAGCCATTTGTAATGTGATGCCCCATGGACCAGTCCCTCAGCCTCAGTAAGGCTGCTGCTTTAAACTGGACAGCATTATTGCTGGTGGGCGCCTGAGGAAGACACACTGCTCCTGGGGCAATCTACTGGAGACCACTCAGTCACTGGACCTAGATCTCAAGAGAAGGAAATCTGATTTTGTTTCCTTTTCTTTCTCTGTCAGCCATACAGGCCAGCTACACTTCCAGGGGACAGTGTAGCCATCAGAGGCTCAGAAGGATTTGGCACAAGAAGAAAATAAGCCAGGAAAATGGGGGAGCTAGCATCACATCTTCCCAAGTGTCGAGTGCCAAAGTAGCACATTGTGAAAAATGCTCCTCTGAATCCCAACAGGTTATTCAGAGGGGCAGGGCAATGTAGTGGGTATACTCGGTGGTTCTCAACTAGGGGCAGTTTGGGGAACGGGAATTCAATTATTTTCTTAAAAATAATTCAATTCCTGTATTTGTTGATTTCTTTACTTTACTTTTAAGGAAAATGCTTGGAAAAGCATCCAACAGCCTCAAAAATATGACTCTTGCACATACTAGAGAGTTTTAATTCAGTAATCCTGGACCATGGTCTCCCTTATGCTAACATGGGACCACCCATGAGTGGTTTCATGAGATGCACTGATGCAACAAATGACCATGAAGCAAACACTGTGCCATGTGCTGCTGGGGTGGGGAGGTGCTGCTTGCACCTGGTCATGCTCCATGAACCCCCAGAGGGCTGGCAGGTGACCTTGAAGACAATGGGCAATTAAACTAAGAGGGATGAGTGGAGAACTCTGGGTACATTTTTATGGCTTTGCTGTTCCTGTTCTCATCTAGGAGGAGGCAAAACCTCATCGAAACCCAAAAGCCATGGATAATGAATCAGGTTGTATTTCTCACTGAACTGTGAAACGTGTGTGTTTGGGTTGCAGAGGTTTGGAGGGGGAGAGAAAAGACAAGATACTGCTTCAGGAACGACTGACAATCCACCTCCACATTGTAGCTACAGGTACTCACCAAGGTCATGTTGAGGCTGCTCAAGTCAAAGGCATCTTGGGAAATCATAAGCAAAGGATTATTGTAGAATTCTCTGCGACCTGGGCCTCCTGGAGTCTGTGCTTTGCAAATACGCCTTTGGTCTAGAAGGTTGTTTTCCCAGCTGCTTTCATCCACTGAAGAAAATAGAACGAGCTCCAGAAAACCACTGAGTTTCTTTGAAGGATATCTGGGTGCAGAATCCCAAATGTACAAGGAAGAACAGGCGCCCACCCTGAGTGAGTCCTTCAAGAGCACCCTATTCTCTCTTAGACCTGTGTAAGATGATTTCTGTGTGCCTGAGCTTGGGGGTAAAAATGAATTCTTCATTGCTAGTATCTGTCCCTTTATTCTCAATGAGAGGATTTCCTTTCCTTCCTTCCTGTCTTCTCCCTTCCTTTCTTCCTTTTCTTTCCTCCCTGCTTCTTCTGAAATGCTCTCCTTGCTCAGGAGTCCTGGGTGCTCTGATGAAGGAGGCACATGGCCCAGGCAGACAGGCACTCTTTCTTGAAGGCTGACGCTGCCCTTGGGGAGCAGCTCATGTGCCTGCTGGAAGGACGCAGGACAGGGAGCACCTGGGGTTGGGGAGCAGGGACCCCTGGAGTCAGTGCTATTGGTTTAACAGGAAGCAGGGGCAGGAGGGGTCAGGCTCTGACTCCTGCTCCCCAAATCAGGCCAGAAAATAAAGAACTTGGGTGATAAAGAGGAGAGAGGACAGTGGATTAAAATGGGTGGAAAATGAGAAGGATGTTGAGGGCTTGGGTTTCTCCTGCCCAATTCTGCAAAATTAAAGCTTAAACAATAACAGGAGTCTTTTATTTCAGAACAATTCTGTGGAGGGACATCTCCTCCCTCTTAACCAGCAGCCCTAGCACCCTGCATGGAAACTCCAGCAGTAACTAGGGCAGCTGCCTTTCCTTCCCTTGCCAGCTGTGCCTGGAGTGTCCAAGGCTGGTACTTGGGACAGAACTCCCAGTGATGCGCAGCAGGAGCCTCAGCACCAGTGTACGAACACGGAGTTCCCATGCCATCCGAGCGCGTCCACCTAGGTAGTTCCAGCCCAGATGAGATTTGCCCATCTCCTGCTGTCTTCCTTCTCCAGGTCGCCACCTGCGCTGCCAGGCCCGTCCTCCTCTTGAGCCCCAGCCTGCTCCTGCCAGGGTGCAGGCTGGGCCAGTGCAGCCGTGGAGCAGAAGGTTTGGTACTGACCTGAAAACCAGAGGAAACCAGAGCGGGTGCCCGAGACTGCGGCCTGAGAAAGGTTGTGGGGACACCAGCTGCGGCAGGGGCAGGAGCCTAGGGGCAAGCTTCCTCCTGCTCAGCCAACTAGGTTCTGAGGTTGTCTTGCAGGATACAGCCTCAGGCAGGTGTGGGCGTGCACAGGGAACAGGCCAGACTCCTGTGCTCCCACTGCCGCTCTGGCTGCGGGAACCCGAACAGAGCTTATTTGGGGACTCCGGAGTGGGGAGGGGCACAGATAGGAGCACCAGAAGCATCTCTGTGCCTCTCCTCCCTGGATAGGAGGATCCCATGGGGACCACATCGCCTACCTGAAACTAACTTCCCACTGACTGCAGATCTGTGCCCGTGAGGAGCAGGGAGTGGCAGAGGGGTCGTGTCCAAGGTTTACTTCCCCTTTGGGGACACTGCTGGACTCTGGGGAGGAGCTGGCGAGTCTTTGCAGCTTCTTTTCCCCAAGAATAGAGGTCCCTCCTTCCTAGCACCAGTTTATTCTAAGATTGAGGAATCCTAGGAGAAAGCCAATCTCTGCACTGGTCCCCACTGCCATCACACTTTGTGGTCCCCAGAGCAGATGTTGGCTCACCATAGAATGTGCACATGTGGAGCAACTCGCTGAAGGCCCAGGATGGCAGAAGTGTAAAACCCCCATCCAGTACCTAAGGTTCAGTCCATCCAGCTAGTTTGGGGTTGCTAGTAGGGGTTATGGAGCTCCCTGGTGCTGGTGTACAGGCCAGGTGACTCCAGAACAGACCCAGGCTTTCCAGACTCCTGTTTCTGCAGCCAGGATGCACATGTCTTGAGTGCAGGGGATAAAGTGAGCACATTAGGCACACAGCTCAGCACCACAAGTGCACATACAAAAAAAAAAAACTCAGCAGCTATTATTACTGTCCTCATTACTAAGTCAAACTACCAGGAAGGAGACCCAGAGGATTCATGCAGCGGGCAGGAGGCTTCCAGGCCAAGGCACAGCAAGCACCAGGAGCCCTACACAATGCAGGGATCTCTGGGCTGGCCAAGAGAAAGCTCACCTGCCAGGGCTGCAGCTCTGTTTATTCTTCTGTGGCTACTGGGGGTGAAAGGGCAGCAAGATCATTTTTCTACTTTTTTGTGCTGGGGCAAGAGCTCTACATGGTTCTAGCTGAGCCCAGTAAGACCTGGAGGCTCAGTGCTACATGGGGCATAGATCTCCCCCAGTCTCTCTCCCCAGCACCCAACACTGATCTTCCTAGCACTATCCTCCATTAGTCTATCTAATCCTCCCTGCCGCCAGGCTCTTTGAGCTCAGGTGAAAATTAATGGGAGGGAAATATTATCATTTTAGGTGAAGAATTATTGCTTTTCACAATTCACGGAAGCCTGAGATTCTAGGGCGAGCCATTCTCCTTGCAATGGTGGGGCTCCTCAAGAAGAAAACAAAATCTTTTTCTTCTGTTCTTTCAAAATAATGACATTTTATCTTGCCAGTTCCACGGAGGCAGAATTTGCCAGTTCCAGGGAGCCATTCTGTCTTGCCAGTTCCAGGACATAGCAAGAGACCCAGTGTGAGCAGAAGAAAGGAGCTGAGCAGAGAGACAGGACTGTGGAGAGCGCAGCCAGGCGGTCAAGTTCCCAAGGAGGTCTGCTTCAGAGCAGGAGAGGCAGGAGCCCATGGTACTGGTGGGACCCATGGAGGGGAGGCAGGGCCAGTGCCAGGGCTCAGAGATGGGACTGAGTGAGACTGAGAAGGATAAAAGAAATAAAAACTAGGTGGAAAGGAGGCACAAAAGAAGGACAAGGAAAAACAATTTAATTATGAGTTCCATATGTCTTTTCAGGCTTATCAATCCCTGAGTCAGTCTCACTCCCAGGCCCGGGACATCTGTTAGATCTACCTTGTGCACTGTTAATTAACCCTCCAATAAATATATTAAGCCAAGATAGCTATCTTGAGAAACCTATAACTTAGGGCAAGTTTCTAGAACCATCTATTGACTAGGTAATGAAGACCACATCAGTCTCATTACTCTGAGATTGACCAGACCACCATAAATCATCTTGAAATCTCAGGACTGTCAGTCCTACATAGCTTTCCATATCCACCTCTCATCAAGTTTCTGTTAAAAGAAAGGCCAGGAACCACAAAAACAAACAAACAAAAAACCTCTCTTTTAAGATGACCCTCATTCTTCATAGAATGAATGTGTCATCTACTTTCCTAAATAAACCTCTATGTATCTGACTGGCATGAAATGAAACTTCTTCCCATCACATAAGCCAAGGATCCCTCTTTTGTAGAATTCCTGGGACCCTTACCAGGAAACATCTCTTCTCCAGGACAGGATGAGGGAGGCTGAAAAAGAAACCACCGGTGATGTCTGGTGGGCTGTGTGTCCTAGACTCAATCGTTCCCAGAGCCCATCCTGCCTCTTCTTGGTCAGGAACATCTCTGAGGCTTAGCTGGGCACTGGACCTCCCAAGTTACAGTTGTCCCAAGGGTCTCTGCAGCTGGTGGGTGTGTCCTAAGTGGTGATATATAAGCAGCACCAGCACTAGAGGATCCCAGGACATGGGCGTCATCTTTCCAGCATATTACTGTAGCCACATTTGTGAAAGAGCTACCAGAGAGACTCCCTGGAGGCTCAGTGCCCACAATTCTGTCAGGACCTGATTATACAGGCATATTCTGCCTACCATGTGCAGATGCCTAGGAGGAAAGCAGTCATCCTGAAAAAACTGCAGTTTGCACAAGAGTTTAGGCACACAGCACCAATCCCATTACTTAGGGGATGCTGAGAACCCTCATGAGACCCAAGTCCCCAGACTGCAGCCAAGGGTCAATCTTGCAGGCAGCTTTTCTGAGGATGGCAGCTTCAAATCTGTGCTGTGTGCACCTTTTTGCCAAACATATGACCATTTTTAGTTGGTCAAAGGTCAAATTCAGGGGGCTACATAAATATTTTGATTTGCATAAATCAATCAGGGTCACTCCTATGTAGGGGGGACTATTTCACAAACCATGATGGCTGGAGTGAGGGCTGCTGTGAATTGTCCCCAAGGAAAGCCAGGGTACTGTTGGAGGAAAAGGTAGAGCATGGATGGGTGTAACTGACAAACACCCAGCAGTAAGAAAAGGACTTGTTGTCCTTGTGCAGGTTTGAAAACATTGCAGATAATTAATTTATAATTAATTTACATGGCTATTGCTTCTAGTGAAAGGATGTTGTTGAGAGCCACAGCCAAAGGGGCCCCAGCAAACTTCCAGCTGCCAGCAAGCTTCAGACTGCCCCAGCAACATCTAGCTGATTGGCTCCTCTGCGGTGATGTTCATTGGGCTGTTTCCCTGCCCTTCAGACTGCCAGCTGATGATTGGCTCACAGCTGCCGCCAGCAACATCTAGCTGATTGGCTCCTCCACGGAGCTGCTCATTGGGTGACTTCTTTGGCTCTGCCCACGCAACCCAGCCAATCGGCCTCAAGAGGAGGAGGATTGTGGGAGGAAAAGGCTGGTGTTGGGGAGAGAGGCTGGTGGAAGCCGGTGGTGGCAGTTGGGCTCTGAGGGTTTTTCCCTGGAGCTGTTTTGTTTGGCGTTTGTAGTTCTAAAAATAAAGTTAGTTTCTTTTTGACAAGTGGCTCCTGATTTGTGCCAAGCCAGACTTCGGCATTTGGTGGCTCGCACGGGGAGCAACTGAGGGTAAGTAAACTGCTCGCCCCTGAGGGCAGGGCGAGAGGATGGGGAGCCATTCTAAGTCTCCTCTTTTGTTTTGCTTCGTTTTTGTTTTAACTTTCCTGTCCCTGGAGATGAGTAAGAGGGAAGAAAAACCACTCACATCTGAGGAAAAACTATTTGCGTCTGAGGAACAGATAGGGAGAAAGGACGGATGCACACGTCAGGAGGATAGAAAGGCTGATATAATGATTTTGTGTGGTTCCATTTTTATTGGATTCTGTCTCGGTTTTATTTGCTGTTATCTTGCTGGGTTGTATTATAGTAGAAATACGGGATCAGCAATTAGTAAAAAACAAACCGAAAGACTGTTAAGTAAATTGTTAAAGGAAGGAAGCTTCCCAGTAAAATCAAGAGCAGTCAGGGCATACGTTGATATAATACAAGAATATAGCCCATGGCTTTTTAAGGAGGAGTTGTTAGATATATCACAATGGAACCATCATGGTGAAGTTTTAAAAAGAATAGAAAAGAACAGCCCAGGGACTCTGCCAGTTGGCACATTGACATTGTGGACGTACATATCTGATTTGCTTAGTCCAAAGCCTTCAGTTCAGACAGAGGTAGAGGAAGAAGAAGACATATTGATTCAAGTAGAAGAGGAAGTCTCTCAAGTTAGTCAGACAGAGGAAAAGATTCAAGTAAAAGCTCGAGCTAGTCAGAAAGAGGAAAAGATTCAAGTAAAAGAGAAGGTCTTTCGAGATAGTGAGACAGAGGAAGAAAGTTTAGAGCAGAAAAATCTATCAGGGGAAAAGTTAAAACAGGAGACTGCTAATAAGACCCTTTTATTAGAGAGCGTAAGTGTCCAACCAACAGCACCGCCTCTACAGGAGACTGCTACTAATAGCATTCTATCACCAGAGGGCGTAAGTGTTCAACCAACAGCGCCACCTCTACTAGAGACTGCTACTAACAGCACTCTATCACCAGAGGGCATAAGTGTCCAGTCAACAGCACCACCTCCATATGCTAAGAGACTCCCAACCCCCGCAGTTGATAGTTGGGATCCTGAGACAGGATCTCAAGTATGCCCTGTATTTGAGGTAGGAGGGCAGCGAACTTACCAGGGTTTAAATTTCAAATCAGTGAAGGAGCTAAAAGAGGCTGTAACAACCTATGGTCCTCAAGCACCCTTCACTGTAAGCTTGGTCGAATCCATTACCAACTTAAGCATGACGCCAGCAGATTGGGCTAGTTTGTGTAAAGCTGTGCTAAATGGAGGACAATACCTGTTATGGAAGGTTGCCAATGAGGAATTTTGCAAGGAGACGGCTAGTCGAAATGCAGCAGCTGGTTATCCTCAGAGAAATCTAGATATGTTGTTAGGAAAGGGACCTTATGAGGATCGGCAGCAACAACTTGCATATGATCCTGGTGTATATTTACAAATTGCTGTAGATGCAGTTAGGGCATGGAAGACTTTACAAGAACCTGGAGGTTTACAAGGTCAATTATCTAAGATAATACAAGGAGCTAATGAACCTTACGCTGAATTTGTAGATAGGCTTATTCAAACAGCTACCAGAGTTTTTGGGAATACAGAACAAGCAATGCCATTAATAAAACAACTGGCTTATGACCAAGCGAATCGTTGGTGTAGAGATATCATTAGACCATGGAAACAGGAAGATTTAAACACATATATTAAATTATGTAGAGACATTAATGAACAAGGGCAAATTGTGGCAGCTGCAGTAAAACAGGCTTTAGATGCCAGAGACATTAATGAACAAGGGCAAATTGTGGCAGCTGCAGTAAAACAGGTTTTAGATGCCAGGCCAAGAACATGCTACAATTGTCAACAAACAGGACATTTTAAAAGGAATTGCCCCATAGGAGGAGGGTTTAACAAAACTAGGTATCAAACAAGTAGAATACCGGGTATTTGCCCACGATGCCGTAGAGGGAGACATTGGGCTAATGAATGCCGTTCTCAAACCACCATAGAGGGTACTCCATTATATTGGGCTAATGAATACCGTCCTCAAACCACCATAGAGGGTACTCCATTATCAAAAAACGAACAAGGACAAGGTGTTTATCCACAATATCGTGGACAAAGGCATCGGGCTCCGTTGCCAAAAAATGGACAGGGGGCCCCAATGCTCCGGGGCCCCAAACCACAAATATACGGAGCACTGGAGGAACCCAGCAACCCCATCAAGGTAGTGCCCAGCACATCAGATCCCTCATCAGACAAACCAGAGGGAGCGCAGGGTTGGACATCTGCGCCTCCACCAAATCAGTACTAACTCCAGAGATGGGAGTTCAAATCATTCCCACAGGGGTAAAAGGACCTCTTCCCAAAGGAACAGTAGGCTTATTATTGGGACGCAGCTCTTCTACTCTAAAAGGACTTTTGATAAGTCCTGGGGTAATTGATTCCAATTATGAAGGTGAAATAAAAATTATAGCCAGTTCTCCAAAGGGTATATCAGTAATTTCACCAGGAGATAGAATAGCACAGTTACTAATAATACCAAGCCTACATGATAAATTTTCCAGTCATGTTGTAGAAAGAGGTTCCAAGGGATTAGGCTCCACAGGTGTAGATTGGGCTATGCTTTCTTTAAATTTAGATTCTCGCCCCATGCTAAAACTAAATATTCAAGGACATGAATTTAATGGGCTATTGGATACAGGTGCAGATCTTAGCATCATCTCTCGTCAAGAATGGCCAAAACATTGGCCATTACAACAAGCCACTCAATCGCTTCGAGGCCTAGGAGTGGCGACTAATCCCGATAGAAGTGCAATGCTATTAGATTGGAAGGATCCTGAAGGATGTGAAGGAACTATACAGCCATATGTATTGGATCATCTTCCCGTAAATTTATGGGGACGAGATGTCTTAGATCAATTAGGTTTGACATTAACAAATAATATCAATCAAAATGCACCCACTATTATGGCTAGACAAGGTTTTAGGAAAGGAAAAAGATTAGAAAGACAAGAACAATGTATAGCAGCACCAATACAAATAGATCAAGGAACAGACAGACATGGGTTGGATTTTCACAAAGGGCCACTGAGACAATAAAAATTACATGGAAATCAGAAAGGCCAGTATGGGTTCCTCAGTGGCCCTTGACTAAAGAAAAGACACAAGTAGCCCATGATCTGGTCAAACAACAATTAGCGGAAGGACATATACAACCTTCTGTATCTCCCCATAATACTCCCATTTTTGTCATCAAAAAGAAATCTGGTAAATGGAGATTACTGCAAGATTTAAGAGCCATTAACAATGAAATGGTCATTATGGGACCTGCTCAATCGGGGATTCCTCAATTGTCTGCTTTGCCAAAAACCTGGTATGTTTTAGTTATAGATATTAAAGATTGTTTTTTTTCAATTCCAATTCATCCTGAGGATAGTCCACGTTTTGCATTTACTATCCCTGCACTAAATCATGAAGGTCCTGATCAGAGATATGAATGGAAAGTACTCCCTCAAGGGATGGCTAACAGTCCAACTATGTGTCAAATTTATGTTAACAAAGTAATCCAGCCACTTAGAAATCAAAATCCTGAACTACAAATATTTCATTATATGGATGATGTATTATTAGCACACAAAGCTAAAAACACATTGCTAGAATGTTATGCCACACTTACAAACTTATTAAAAAATTATAATCTAGAGATAGCAATAGATAAAGTACAATTAAATTTTCCAATTAATTATTTAGGAGTTCTATTATCCTCAACCATGGTCCGTCCACCAAAAATTCAAATACGAGTAGATCAACTCAAATCACTTAATGACTTTCAAAAGTTATTAGGAGACATAAATTGGATAAGGCCTTATCTAGGTATTCCAACAGGAGAATTGGGACCTTTATTTGATATCCTAAAAGGTCCATCAGATCCAAATTCACCCCGAATGTTAACGCCTGAAGCAAGAAAGGCATTAAAAATCATTGAAACATATATGGAAAATATGCATTTGGATAGAATTGATATAAGTTTGCCTTTATTATTTATTGTACTACCAACAAAAAATATTCCTACAGGAGTATTTTGGCAAGAAGGTCCATTATTATGGATACATTTATCTTATTCTCCTAACACTATTCTTACTAGGTATCCTGAGGCTGTAGGACAATTAATACTCAAAGGAATAAAAACAGCAAAGGCAGTGTTTGGAATTTCTCCCCATAAAATTATTACTCCATATACTATGAATCAAATTGATGAATTAGCTAATGAGTTAAATACTTGGGCAATAATAATGTGCAAATCTAATGTTTCATTTGATAACCACTTACCATCTAATCCTTTATTGTCTTTTTGGTCATTGCATCCTGTAATTTTTCCAAAAATGACAAGAAAAACACCTATCATGAATGCTCCAAATATATTCACTGATGGGTCAAATAATGGTACAGCAGCAATAGTTACACCTGATCAAACTTTTACATTTTTAGTACCCAAACAATCAGCTCAAAAAGTAGAGCTTAATGCAGTATTACAAACTTTTGTGATGTTTAAAGATTCTGTATTTAATTTATTTTCTGATAGCCAGTATATAGTTAATGCTATAGTATCCCTTGAAGATGCTGGTAGAATTTCCCCTTCTTCTACTGTTTTCTCTTTGTTTTCCACTATACAAAGTTTAATCTGGGACAGAAAAGATCCATTCTTTATAGGACATATCAGGGCACATACAGGATTGCCTGGAGCCCTTAGTTTAGGCAATGATTTAGCAGATAAAACTACACGTGACATACATATTTTCTCTGTACTAGAAGAAGCTATAAATTTTCATGAAAGATTCCATGTCAATGCTAATACTTTACAAAAGCGTTTTAAAATAACTAAGGAACAAGCTAGACAAATAATAAAACAATGTCAAAATTGTGTGACCTTTTTACCACAAGTTAATCTTGGAGTCAATCCTAGAGGATTGATGCCTAACCATATTTGGCAGATGGACGTCACACACTTGCCAGAATTTGGAAAATTAAAATATTTGCATGTTACAGTTGATACTTCTTCTGGATTTTTGATGGGCTCCCTTCATGCCGGCGAAAAAACTAAAGATGTTATAGCTCATTGCTTACAAAATTTTGCCACTGTGGGCATTCCAAAACAGTTAAAAACAGATAATGCCCCTGGTTATACGTCTACTTCTTTTAAACAATTTTGCTCATCATTTGGCATTACTCATATAACAGGAATCCCATACAATCCACAGGGTCAAGGCATAGTTGAAAGAGCTCATCAAACTATTAAAATGTACTTATTAAAGCAAAAAGATGGAATTGGGAAGGGGTATATATTCCCCAAAGATAAACTTAAAATAACCCTTTTTACTCTAAACTTTTTAAATTTGGATTCATCAGGACTTAGTGCTGCAGAAAGGCATATGTGTCCAAAAAATGTACATAAGCCCAAGGTACTTTGGAAAGATATTCTAACAGGACAATGGAAAGGTCCTGACCCAGTAATTGTCTGGAATCGGGGGTCTGTTTGTGTGTTTCCACAGGAAGAACAGCAGCCGATTTGGATTCCAGAGAGATTAACCAAGGTTCTGACCCAGAACAGCAGCCGATTTGGATTTCAGAGAGATTAACCAAGGTTCTGACCCAGTGATTGTCTGGAGTCGGGGGCCTGTTTTTGTGTTTCCACAGGGAGAACAGCAGCCGATTTGGATTCCAGAGAGATTAACTAAAGCGATTTCTGCAGACCAAAAAGAAGATGATTTAGCTCAAATCCATAATAGCTGATATCCAAAACTCCAATTTGGCTATCCTTACATCTGCGACAGAACCAGGATGCTTTTTTCAATATCTATTTTATTATTGCCCTTTCCCATATCATGAAGTTCTATTTTATTTTTTTGAGCTCATACAGACCTAGGTTAATGTTTTGCTGATCAGTTCTATTTTTTTTTGACTATAGAGTTTTTAAACATTGCAATAGAGATTTTACCTGTAAAAAGTTATAAGGCCTTTACTATTATGTTATGTGTTGTATGTATTATATTATGTGTGCACACTTGTGTTTTGTGTTATATGTTTGAATGTACGTATGTCCAATGTACGTATTTCCATATATCATATATGATGAGCGCTCATGAAAAGATGGATCCAAATATTTTTTTTTTATTCACGTGATTTAAATGGTTTAATTTAAATTGGGTAAATAACTGTTAAGAATTGTTTTAATATGTAAACAAAAAAGGAGGTTAACAGATCTGTTTGTTTACTGTCACCTTTCATTTTCATTATATTTAATAATTCTCTTCACTATAATGTAAATTGTTAAGAAAATTGTTTTCTTTTAGTGCCTTCTGGAATGTTACCTAATTTTTTCTTTAGCCATTATTGCCAGAATAATGTTAAGAAAATTGTTTTCTTTTAGTATCTTCTGGAATGTTACCTAATTTTTTCTTTAGCCATTATTGCCAGAATTTCTATCTTCATCCCAGTGCCGATGAAGATAATATAAATTGTTAAGAAAATTGTTTTCTTTTAGTGTCTTCTGGAATGTTACCTAATTTTTTCTTTAGTCATTATTGCCAGAATTCCTATCTTCATCCCTGTACCGGTGAAGACAAAGATAAAACTAATCTACAGTTTCTGCAATAGCCATCACTGAACTGCTTACAGAACTTGCACTGAACTGCTTACAGAACTATGTGTCACTTGTATGCATTGTGAACTATCTGTTGGTGCAGCGACTTGTGGTAGTGTTGGGGTATTTTTGCTGATGATATCATCGGTGGTACAATTTTCCCAAAAGGAGCCGTCAATTGACTTGGTATATCTTCCTCCCTTCTGCTTGTCATGATCATTCAGCTAAAATTTGGGGGTCAACAGAGGTGAGGCAAAGAACCTCACACCCCCCCCCCCCGCTGAGACCTCTCCACAGGTGTGGCTGTATACTGGACCGGTAGTCAATGACGGGTAAGATCCAATTACAATGGTACCAACCTAAGACAGGAGGCTGACGCCCTGAGGTCAGCTCATCCGAAGACGGGTAAGGACCATATGTATTGGACAACCTAAGGCAGGCACGGTCCATAAGCCACATGCTTGTTGTTTAAACAGAGAGGGGGAGATGTTGAGAGCCACAGCCAAAGGGGCCCCAGCAAACTTCCAGCTGCCAGCAAGCTTCAGACTGCCCCAGCAACATCTAGCTGATTGGCTCCTCTGCGGTGATGTTCATTGGGCTGTTTCCCTGCCCTTCAGACTGCCAGCTGATGATTGGCTCACAGCTGCCCCAGCAACATCTAGCTGATTGGCTCCTCCACGGAGCTGCTCATTGGGTGACTTCTTTGGCTCTGCCCACGCAACCCAGCCAATCGGCCTCAAGAGGAGGAGGATTGTGGGAGGAAAAGGCTGGTGTTGGGGAGAGAGGCTGGTGGAAGCCGGTGGTGGCAGTTGGGCTCTGAGGGTTTTTCCCTGGAGCTGTATTGTTTGGCGTTTGTAGTTCTAAAAATAAAGTTAGTTTCTTTTTGACAAGTGGCTCCTGATTTGTGCCAAGCCAGACTTCGGCAGGATGTTTTCCTTGTGTTTTTGGAATTAGGTTCAGCAATTCCTATTGAAGATTCTGCAGAAAAGCTTATCTGCCCTCCTCAGTGATCATTTAACAATAAAGAAGGCAAGAGCTGAGATGGAGCCCAGGCGGGCATCCCATTGCCATGACAACCCATGTGGCCAACATCATATTAATGCTTTTTCACTGAGACAGCTCTGTTCTGGGCTTTAGGAAGAGTGTGATTGAGAAGACCGAAGACACCGGGGCACATACTGTGTCCCCACGTAGCAGGGGATGCAGTGGATGCTCCCAGTGCAGCATTCTGTGTCCATCAAGGGTTCTACCTGGGCTGGTGCCAAGCAGAAAGCAGGGTCCTCGTGCTGGTTATTTCCTGCCTCTCTGACCCACCTTTGCGTTGTCCTCACAGGTGAGTCACATCCAGGGCTCTGACAGGGTAGTGCCCTTGAAATCTCAGTGACCTCTGACACTAATGAGCACTCCTTCCCTGACACTCTCTGCTGGGCTTCTCACGCTCCGATCCTAGGACCCACTTCTACTTACACTGTTGAGAATTGTACCAGAAATAAAAGTGCTTTTATTTGTACCAATGAATATTCACCATATTAGAAATTTAAGTGGACAAATGTTACCATGTTTTTTCTTCATTCTGATGCAATGTCACACATCCTGTGGCCTCTGCCTGCCACCTCTGGAAATCTCCATTCTGCACTCAGAGGCAATGAGAATGAACAGGCAAAAAGGCTGCCCCCACATCCACTCGGGTAGTTTAGAGGACCCCCCGCAGCAGTACTGGGAACCCCAGGAGGAGTGACCCTTGAGAATCACGGTTCCACATTATTCCTGTGGCTTTCCTGACAGTGTGGGCTGTTTTTCCTCCTGATTCCCTGGTCATTTCTCTCAGTATTGGAGGCTTCATCATTTGACGATGGTGAGAGCTGTCCCTGCTGTTCCAGGTTCGCCTTCATTGGGTGTGTTCTTCTCGGGTTACTCCTTGCTTAAGGCTGAGATCAACATCTCTCTTCATAAAGTCCCAATCTCTCTCTAGTGTGGAGATCTAGGGGACTGAAGACACCATGGCACATACTGTGTCCCCAGAGAGCAGGGCATACAGTGGATGCTCCCAGTGCAGCCATTTGAGCTTCAAATATGTGAATATTGTCCTTGTTGGCCCCTTGGTCCCAGGTGCCCCTGCCATCTACCCCTTCTTTCCACCTTCATGGTTATTCTTGCAGAACAACTGAGCAGCCCTAGCCAGCCTTACTTCATGCCCTTACCTGCTCTCAATCCATTTTCCACCCCAGCAGGGAGGTCTTCTCACCCATTCAGTGAGATCTTCTCACCCACGACCAGACCATGCCAGCAGCTTCCATTCCCCTGGAAGGAGGCAGAGCACCGTGGAGTGCTTGGTGGCCATCATGACGGGCACTCATGGCATTGCCTCTCTCCATCCTAGACTGTGGTTTGCTTCCTCTCACGAGCAGTTCCCTTAGGCTTGCTCAACTCCCGGGCTCTCAGAATGCACATGTATTCCTGTGTCCTTTATGTGTGTTCATTTTTTATTTATTTTTTGCTGTACCCCACCAGGGCAGCTCACAGCTCTGTACTCTTCCAGGAAATGGTCTTCACGCTTTAGGCATCTAGTGTTTTTTTTTCTCTCAGAGGGGAGGAAAGCTTGCAGTGGTTCCAGCAGGAGTCAAGGGAATGACATGATCTTGTGGGGTTGCCTCTTGGGCCCGTGCCACTCCTGGACCCATGGTGTGGCTGGGCTCTCCACTGGTGGAGTGCTCCAATGTCTCGATCTGAGTCATATACCCACACTTGGAACCAAGGCTGGGGTGGGGTTAGCCTTACCCAGGCCATGGGGACTGAAAATGGGAAAGAGGTGGGCCTAGGGGTAAATCATGGCTCTTGCCATAGAGAAGAGGTATGGATGTGGGAGATGAAGAACCACAGAAACCAGGTATGAACCACAGAACCAGGTACTCCTGTTGCTGTTTTAATCTCCTGTTGCCTGACACCAATATTTCTCACCCATATTCCTGCATGTGACATTCTTCTGTCCTCCCCCATCGTGAAGATCCATGCATATCCCATTAACTTATTATCCCTCAAGACCAGCTCAACCTTGTGCCTTCCCAGGGAAGTCACTGCTGTTTCTCCCCTTGGTCTGCCTTCCACGTGCCATGCACACTTGTGTGCACCACGGTGCAGCACATGCTGCATCTGTCCTTTGGGTTTAGCGTCCCCACCAGGGCAGCTCAAAAGCAATCACCACTTGGCATTTCTACCTCCCCAGCAAGCAAACAGCCAAGGCCTAGCACAGAGCAAAGACCTCATTCAGCCTGGGGAGTCAGATCTTGTTTTGGTCTCCCAGGATCCTCTGAGACTTGTTCAAACTGTTTCCAGTATAACTTTGGGTGGGAGACTTCTGGGGCCCATGAGAGAATTGAACCGTGTGTAAGTTTTTTCCCTCTTGAAGTCAACAAAATAGGATGAAGTGATTAGTGACTGAATCTATTTGACATAGTCCATCTAGGAAAACAAAACTTTTTCCAGGTATTTTATCAGAAAGAATCCAGTAAAGGAATTGATTATCAAGGTATATGAAAATCTCTCATAGGCATCTTCTTATTTGGTAGGTAATTTTGATGACCTTTCTCTAATACTCATGTATATGTATTTCAAATTGGATAGGTTGGAGATGGTTTACCTGAGAAAGGAAAACACATTAACAATGTTGGCAGTCCTGCCACAATCTGAGTGGGAGGCGGCCCAGGCCTGCCATGGCCCACTTTATGCTCTGAGAGAGGCCACAGAACCCCACTGAGGCTCAGTGTTTTCTGTGTTAAATGGGATTCCACACACTAACCACCCACCAGAAATGTGCCATGAGATAACCCAATAGTGTGACCTCACTGCTCACTGCATCCTATTTTGTTTCCTTCAAAGATTCTGTTACTACCTAAAGTCAAGGACTGTGGGGTTCGCAGTGGCAGAGCTCTTGCCCAGCATGCAAGAAGCTCTGAGTTTCATCCCAGCATTGCAAAATAAAAACTGTCCTTTATGCATGTTCATTTTTTATTTATTTTTTTGCTAACCATCAATTCCAGGCGAAGAAGTGCCAAAAGGTTAAATGTTGGATGGTGTTGGATGATAAAATAACCCGGAGACTAGCAACTGCTAAAAGCAGCTAGTCTATTTGAAGGTGGAGCGACAGAGGGGTGAGGTTCTATTGCTAGAGCCCTGATACTGCAACCACTTGGTAGGCGCTTTATCTATAGCACTAAGCATCCCAGGTAAGGTGACCATGGTAAGGGGGCTGCCAGGGAAATGGAACCACAGAGATTCTGCTTTCATCAGAACATTCAGAAGTAGAAAGAAAAAGAAATGCTCTGGTTCTTCCTTCTTTCCATCTTCATCTTGCACCAGTGCCATCAGCTTGGTAGGACCTGCCAAGGGCAGAGCACAAGAGAGATGGTAGACACAGTTCTGCATAAGACCCAACAGGGCAGATGGCTGGGACCTGACAGCGAATTAGAAGTTGACAGCCACAGAGGGCTTTCCGGAAGCAAGTCTTGTCAGAAGTGTGACCTTTTGGGGTCAGGATTCAGCTAGAACTTAGGAGAGGAAGAAGGAAGGGCCTCTAGGAACTCCCTCCTCTGAGGGAAAGCCACGGTGGTGTCCACTTCAGATCAGCAGGTGGGAGAGAACCTTTCTGAGGTTGGTGTGCAAGCTGATGGAAGACTGCAGTCCCTGCTCTTCTAGGACACCTCCAGACTGAGTGCAGAGCAAGAGAGCCAGGATGAGGGCACCAAGGGAAGGTGCAGTCCAGACTAGGAGTGGCTGTTAGACAGGAGTGGCTGGCAGGGAGCCTGAGAGGCCGCGTGCACGGTCCTTCCCTGTGATCAACATGATAGAATGAACTAACCCCCTTGATGTTGAGAGCCACAGCCAAAGGGGCCCCAGCAAACTTCCAGTTGCCAGCAAACTTGCAGCTGCCGGCTGATGATTGGCTCACAGTGGCCCCAGCAACATCTAGCTGATTGGCTCCTCTGCGGTGATGTTCATTGGACTGTTTCCCTGCCCTTTCAGACCACAGAGCTGCTCATTGCGGGACTTCTTTGGCTCTGCCCACATGACCCAGCCAATCGGCCTCAAGAGCAGGAGGATATTGGGAGGTGATGAGGCTTGTGTGGGGTGAGAGGCTTGTGGAAAGCCAGTGGTGGCAGTTGGGCTCTGAGGGTTTTTTCCTGAGGAGCTGTTTTGTTTGGCGTTTGTAGTTCTAAAAATGAAGTTAGTTACTTTTGACTGAAAAGTGGCTCCTGAATTGTGCCCAGCCAGTATATAAATGTACTCACAGAGGCTCCTGCATGCTTTTGGTGAGCAACACCATGGACTTGGGAGTTCATGTTCTCAGCAATTCCCCTCAGCTTCACTCAGGAACTTAATAAGGCATTGACCTTGCTGGAGGATTTCAGAAGAAGTCTGTCCAGGTGTCCACTGGGGATCTCCTGAGCTGGTCTCTCCATACTGAAATTGTTTGTGTGTGTCCCATAATGGCCTCAGCTGCAGGGATGCCACAGGCTCTCTTCTCCAATTGGTCATGTGATGGGTACTCTGCTTCTCAGAGATGTATAGAGGGCCTGAAGCAGCCACATCCACTTCAGCACTTTGTGCTGGACTCCTGAAGGCTTCCAACACCATGTGAGTGGCTCCCTTCCAGGGGCCATTATTTTCTCCAGAAGCTCTCTTAGAGGTTTCTCAGGAGCTGGCTTCTCTTGGCTCCTGGAGGATTCTTTCCCACAGAGTGTCTGGGAGCCTTGCAGATTCACTCTATCTTTCCCTTAATCTGCAAACTTGAGCCCCTCTGAAGCTCATGACCAGGGCAGTAATGAGAGGCCCCATTGAGCTGGGCCTCATTAAGACTTTTCTGCTCTCTCCTCCCATGACATCCTTTATTCAGCTGGGTGCTGATGAGCAATCTGGGAAATTGGAGAGCTGAAAAGTGCCTTATTTCACACCAGAAAGTGCACTGCAATGGTGACTACATGGGCTGATGGAATAAAGAATGACACCATCACTCTGGATTGTGAATGGGAGAGAGGGGTGTTGGCTTATGAAGCTATTATGCATTCCTCAAGACACGTTCCCAGGGTTCCATAAAATGTTCCTATATTCCATATATTTTGTTGCAATCTAGCCCTTGGACAAAATGAGGCTCTGGCAATTGATGTTTATGGTTTTCCATAAACATCATAGCTTTCAGACAAAATTTACACTGCATTTTACTGTAGCTATTTCACATAAAGCAGGGGATTTTGCCACAAAAATGAAAAGAGAAGAAACTGCATTCTTAAGTTTCTTATAAATCAATATTTGAGGTATAAAAATATCTATATAAAAGATAAAGCAGTGACAAAAATATCTAGGATGAAAAGAAAGCCTATTTAAGCTTTTCTTTTCCTCTAAGTTGCCTTCCGTATCTGGAATGCAGTCAGCATTTTAATTTTAGGAGAAGACAAGACTTGAATATCTCACCCCAGATCTGGTCAGCAGTGACTTGTCCAGCTTCACCTGAAGGGGACACTACACACGGCATTCTAAAGACTAAAGACTGCTTCCACCAGCCAACCTTGATGGCTGATTGGACCGGGGAACATAAATCAATACTGAGTTGGATTTCCCCAGATTCTTTACTCACAATGCCTCTGCAAGATTCTACATTTTCAAACATAAATTGCAACTGATAATTCTAAGATCTCCTCCTCCTCTCAGCTTTCATTCAAATCCTGCCAAATCAATATGGACACATTTCTGATAGGCCTTGTTACTGAATATCCCCAACAAAAGTCAAACATAAGTGACGTAAGTATATGCACCTATATCAATTTCCACATATACATGCACACTTACATGAAGACTTTTAATAGCTTGAGTTAATTTATATAGCTTTCTTTTATGTCTACTTTCCACATAACACATCATAAACATTTCTAATGACACTTTATTATCTTTAAGTCACGGTTGTGATGATGATTTAATATCCCATATATAATATGTCTGAACCATATTTACTTAATCATTTTTAATGACGGATATTTAGGTTTCTTTCAAAAGCTTATTGATATCATAAATAATGTTTACCACGAACATCTTTGCCCATCTATCTCCTTTCCAAATCTTGATTATTTCCTTAGAATGCATGTCTAGATGATGAATCATTGGGCACAGGCATGTTTATATCTCTCAAAGCTCAGCTTTCCAAGGCTCCATCTTTGGCAACTGTGTTCTCCTCCCAAGTAAGTCAGCTCTATATCCATGCCTGCCTTGATCTCTGTTGTTTCTCTGGGGCCCAACATTGTTCCAGATACATAGGTGATTTAAATAGGATTCAATAAATGGACAAAGAAATAAACCCTTCCCTACTCCTTGCCCAGCAGAGCACGGCACAGCTCCAGCCCTCCACTGCAACACTAGGTCACAATTTGCTCTCTAAGAGCTTTTTAGGAAGAAAGGGTGTGTGATCTGTCACTCCCTGCATGTTCACCCCTCTTATGGCATCTGAATGACAGCTTTGTTCCCTCAGGGAAAGGACAGTTCATTATGGACAGCCCTGAGAAAAAGCTGAAGACATATAAATCAACAGAAAATTATATCTCCCAGAACTACCAAAGTGCTTCAGAATAAATACAGCCAGGAATCAGAGCTGAGAAGTGGACATTAATCTCTCTTTTCATCTTTCAGTCATACTATTTTGCAAAAACCACCCTCAGATTTCACTTCTTGAATTGGTGGGAACATCTGGTGGGCCAGGGAAGAACCATACTATTGCACTGCGGTGTATTTTGGGGCAGGAGAGGAATTCCTGTTCTTTTCTGGCTGACTTGCCGATCCTGCTTCCTGGAGAGATGCTGCAGGTAAGAACACATGGGATCTTTGTTCTGTTTTCCATTTGATTGGCACACACATCTGGGGCTTCTTCCCAACTACCAGCCTACTCTCTAATGCAGTGTGTGGTAGATGAAAAACAGGAACACAGTAAAAGTAATTAGATGGAGAAAAATGGACATCCGTCCCTCTGTTGAATATGTGTATGTGTGTGTGTGTCTATGAGTCACTGTGATCAAAAGACCTGACCAGAATAATTTGAGAGGAGAAAAAGTTTATTTGGCTCATGATTTCAGAGATCACAGTCCATAGATGGTCAACTCCATTGCTCTGCCCGAGGTGAGACAGAACATCATGGTGGAAGGGTTTGGTGGAGGAAAGCAGCTCAGGATGTGGAACCAGCAAGCAGAGAGAGACTAAGCAGGTCACCAGCACTAGGTACATTCCCAAAGGCATGCCCACAGTAACCCACCTTCTCCAGGGACACCTGCCTATGCTCTCACCCAGTTAATCCATTCAAGTGGATTGATGCACTGATTAGGTTAAGGCTGGTAACGCAATCATTTCCTCTGGATGTTCCAGTAGTGTCTCACATGAGCTTTTGGGAGACATCTCACATCTGGACTACACAGTATACAACACAGATTTATAACCTTTTTTTTTTTTTGAGAGAGAAAGAGAGAGAGAGAGAGAGAGAGAGAGAGAGAGAGAGAGAGAGAGAGAGAGAATTTTAATATTTATTATTTTTTAGTTTTCGGCGGACACAATATCTTTGTTTGTATGTGGTGCTGAGGATCGAACCCGGACCGCACGCATGCCAGGCGAGCGCACTACTGCTTGAGCCACATCCCCAGCCCCAGATTTATAACTTTTAAATTTTCCATTTATTAAGGTTTTATGAGCATGTTTTGAGTCTGTCAAGACTGCCATACCCCATTTATACAGCTGTTTATTCCACTTTAAAAGTAGATCACAATTTATTTATATACATTCTCATTGGCATTTAATAGTGATTATTAATTAGAAATAATAGCAAGTGACATTTTTATTTATATGTCCTAGTGACTCAACTAAGTTCTTTTTTGGGCAACGGGTAGGGGGGGTACCAAGGTTTGAGCCCAGGGCTGCTTAACCACTAAGATATATAACTAGCTCTTTTTATTTTGAGACAGGGTCTCCTAAGTTGCTGAGGCTGGCCTTGAACTTGTGATGCTCTCAGGCTCTGGAGCTGCCAGAATTTCAGGCATGCGCCAATGTGTGCACTGCTCAGCCCAATTCTTTAATACAGTAACTCACATTACACTCACAAATAACCCGGAGGCAGTATATTTATCATTCCATGTTTTACATGAGGAAACTTCAGTCCTAGGGAAATTTAGCTCAAGACTGCTCAGCTAATCAATACCAGATTCACATTCGTAGACCAGGTTGTAGGACATTTGCTATTTATTTTGTGTATGATTATGAATGTCGCCACAGTTAATATCCCTGTGTCCCAGTCTTCATGCAGCCTCAGTCATATCTGTGAAGGAGATTTACAGACGTGCAAATGCTGTCCCATGCAGGGCTCTCATTTTAATGAAAACTATGGAGGTGTCTGAAAGTCTCCAAGTGCAGTTTCCCAGGTACATACGACACAAAGGACTGACAGAAATAAGTGTAAATATTCAGCTTCAGAAGCACGGGCATGTCATGTGTGACAGGTGGGATGCTGAATAATAGACCAGGCTGGTGGACAAATTATTGTGCATATAGTTTTATGACAGGTGCTAAGTGATCACTCTTAGCATTTGGTTTTGCTTTTCTCCAAGCCAAGACAGAATCCACACTTTCCCTCAGGAAGCAGTTACCGTGCAGCTGTTCTACTAGTAAAAGGTAGAATGAACTTTCCTCTTTTCTGCCTTTTATAGAAGTTATTGGCGAACATACTGCATGTGACCTATTTCATTGCTGGTGAGGGTTTGGTGGCCAATGTGCAGCTGGCTGGAGGTGGCAGGTTGAGACATCATCTTGTATGCACTGCATGAATTATCTTTTCTTTATGGATTCTGCAATGAGTGAGGGATCACAGATTGCATTGGTGGTTTTCCTTGTTTCTGACCCTCTTGACTCACTTTCCCATCTGTCATGAAGAATGATTTTTCTTCCAAGAGGCCAACCAGGATGTCCTGAGGAACTTCCATCTATAAGCCTTGGCAGAGTTTTTGTTCCCTGAACCAAAAGCCCCACCACCCTCCCTGTGGCTCATTTCATGTGAAAAGAGGATACCAACAGGAACTCATGTTGGCTTCCATATTCTTTGAATACATGAGAAATTTTACTATTAGATGTTAAAATTCACATTTTCATTTTAAATAAACATTTTTATTTTGGAATGATTTTAAATTTACACAGAAGTTGCAAAGATGGTGCACAACATCTCCTTAGACCTCTTATTCAGGTTCCCTGTTTCCAACATTCTGTAAATTCCTGGTGGACTTGCCTCATAAACCAACAGCTTCACAGTATGGATAGCTAAGCTTCAGCCTTCCTTGGGCATCCACATTTCCTACTCAGGTTCTCTTTCTGTTCTCAGATTGGGTGCTGGCCACATAGTGCATCTAAGTCAGATCTCCTCAAACTCCTCTGGCCTGTAGCAGCTTCTTGGTCTGTCCTTGCTTGCAAAGTTCCAGATAGTCTTGAGATTCCTAGCCAGCTATTTTGTAGAATGAATCCTGTTGTGGGTTTGTGTATGTTTTCCTTAGGTTAGACTAGAGGGTGAATTTTTGTGAGAAAGCTACAGATGGCATGCAGGCAAATGAGTAGGATTATGAATATAAAACTATAAGCA